>NC_044038.1:147919985-148595970 GCF_901765095.1 Microcaecilia unicolor | reverse complement strand
AAGCTGCGCTAAAGAAGTAACCAGCACTGCTTTCAGCGCATGGATTTCCCGCACGCTACTTCCACTTTTAGCATGGCAGTAAAATGGCCATGTTCGGTGTTTTTTGTAATGACCACGCGCTGTCAAGTTTATTCAAGTTTTATTCAGGATTTATTATCTTGCCCATCAAAAAGCATGTCTAGGCAGCTTACAGTGCCTCAGGGATCTATATTGGGACCGGTGCTGTTTAACATATTTATAAATAATATGGAAATCGGAACGACGAGTGAGGTGATTAAATTTGCAGATGATACAAAGCTATTCAAGGTTGTTAAAACATGAGCGGGCTGTGATATATTGCAGGATGATCTTAGGAAATTGGAAGACTGGGTGTCCAAATGGCAGATGAAATTTAACGTGGACAAAATGCAAGTTGATACACATTGGAAAGAATAATCTGAATCATAGTCACCTGATGCTAGGGTCCACCTTGGGGGTCAGCACTCAAGAAAAAGAATTAGGTGTTGTTGTAGATAATATGCTGAAATGTTCTGCTCAGTGTGTGGCAGTGGACAAAAAAGCAAACAGGATGCTAGGAATTATTAGGAAAGGGATGGTGAATAAAACCAAAAATACTATAATGCCTTTGTATCACTCCATGGTGCGTCCACACCTTGAGTATTGTGTTCAGTTCTGGTTGCCATATCTCATAAAAGATATAGCAGAATTAGAAAAGTTTCAAAGAAGAGCGACCAAAATGATAAAGGGGATGGAACTCGTTTCATATGAGGAAATGCTAAACAGGTTAGGGCTCTTTAGCTTTGAAGAGAGACAGATGAGGGGAGATATAATTGAGGTCTACCAAATCCTGAGTGGTGTAGAACAAGTAGAAGTAAATTGATTTTTTTACTCATTCCAAAAGTACAAAGACTAGAGGACACTTGATGAAGTTACACGGAAATGCTTTTAAAACAAATAGTTAAGCTCTGGAACTCTTTGCCAGAGGATGTATTAACAGCGGTTAGCGTATCTGGGTTTAAAAAAGGTTTGGACAAATTTCTGGAGAAAATGTCTGCTATTGAGTCAGACATGAGGAAGCAGCTGCTTGCCCTGGGAATGGTAGCATGGAATGTTGCTTCTAATTGGGTTTCTGCCAGGTACTTGTGATTTGGCTTGGCCACTACTTGGAAAACAGGATACTGGGCTAGATGGACCATTGGTCTGACCCAGCATGGCTACTCTTATGTTCTTACGATAGGATAGAAAAAGAGGGTAAGGAAGGGGAAGGGCCTAAGTAGTCTGTCAGGTTCATCTTCCATGGACTGCAACAGAGGAACTAAGAATATGCATCAGAGAAAAAGAAGGTTTCAAGTTCTGTTTTAAGTTGTGAAGAGATGTCTGACGCCGGAAGGGTTGAGGTTGTCTATTCCAATGTTTGGGGCCTTGAACCGAAAATATCGCTTTCCTAGTGTGCTGATGAATTATTTCTCAAAATGATGGTACTGTCAGTAGATTTTGGAACCATGATTGCAGTGTTCTTGAATTTGAATATGGGGTTAGCGTACGAGAGAGATATGGTGGTTCAATGGAAAAGATGGGTTTTGTAGACCAAAAGTAGAATCTTGTAGATGATACAGTGGGGCAAAGGGAACCAATGGGCCGCCTTCAGGAGAGGAGTAACATGGTCAAATTAATTAGTTTCCGGTAATTAGCTTAATAGCGGTATTTTGGAGTATTTGTAAATGTCAGTTGTTTTAAAGCCCATATAGAGTGAGTTACAGTAATCAAGTTTGCTAATGACAAAGGAGTGAATAAGTGTGTTTAATGCTGGTGGATCAATGAGAGAGCGAATTGAATTAATTTGCTGAAGTTTATAGAAACAATTCTTTGGTGACGGTGGCTATTACCGCTGGGAGCCTTTACCATCACCTATTTAGGAGGCGGTATGGGCTGCACTACTCCTATGTTAATTGAGTAGTGTGCGGTAATGTGCCCCCCTCCCCCAGACATACCTCCCACAGCAAAAAATTAAATACATTTTACCATGGGTTTAGCACATGCTGATGGCCAAACTACTGTGGGATGCCTCAGCGCGTCTCACTGTAGTGCCCTTTTACCGCACTCTACATCTACTAATTGATTACATAAGTACATAAGTACATAAGTAATGCCATACTGGGAAAAGACCAAGGGTCCATCGAGCCCAGCACCTTGTGCACGACAGCGGCCAATCCAGGCCAAGGGCACCTGGCAAGCTTCCCAAATGTACAAACATTCTATACATGTTATTCCTGGGATTTGGGATTTTTCCAAGTCCGTTTAGTAGCGGTTTATGGACTTGTCCTTTAGGAAACCGTCCAACCCCTTTTTAAACTCTGCTAAGCTAACCGCCTTCACCACATTTTCCGGCAATGAATTCCAGAATTTAATTACACGTTGGGTGAAGAAAAATTTTCTCCGATTTGTTTTAAATTTACTACACTGTAGTTTAATCGCATGCCCCCTAGTCCTAGTATTTTTGGAAAGCGTGAACAGACGCTTCATATCCACCTGTTCCACTCCACTCATTATTTTATATACCTCTATCATGTCTCCCCTCAGCCGTCTCTTCTCCAAGCTGAATAGCCCTAGCCTCCTTAGTCTTTCTTCATAGGGAAGTCGTCCCATCCCCGCTATCATTTTAGTCACCCTTCGCTGCACCTTTTCCAATTCTACTATATCTTTCTTGAGATGCGGCGACCAGAATTGAACACAATACTCAAGGTGCGGTCGCACCATGGAGCGATACAACGGCATTATAACATCCTCACACCTGTTTTCCATACCTTTCCTAATAATACCCATCATTCTATTCGCTTTCCTAGCCGCAGCAGCACACTGAGCAGAAGGTTTCAGTGTGTTATCGCCGACGACACCCAGATCCCTTTCTTGGTCCGTAACTCCTAACGTGGAACCTTGCATGACATAGCTATAATTCGGGTTCTTTTTTCCCACATGCATCACCTTGCACTTGCTCACATTAAACGTCACCTGCCATTTAGCCGCCCAGTCTCCCAGCTCGTAAGATTAGCACAGGAATACCCACACTCAGGGGTCCTTTTACTAAGGTGTGCTGAAAAATGGCCAGCAGTAGTGTAGGCGCGTGCTTTGGGCGTGCGCAGAATCATTTTTCAGCTTACCTGCAAAAAATGCCTTTTTAAAATTTTTGCCGAAAATGGACATGCGGAATGAAAATTGCCGCGCGTCCATTTTGGGTTTGAGACCTTACCACTAACCATTGACCTAACATGGTAACCGGTCGGTAATGACCTACGTACGTCAAATGCCACATGGCGTGCGTCTGAAAATAAAATTTATTTTTTAGATGCACACCAAAAATGAAATTACTGCAAGAGCCACGAGGTAGTCAGGCGGTAACTCCATTTTATCACAGCATAAACGCTTACGTGGCTTAGTAAAGGCCCCTCAGCCCCCTAACATGTCCCCTCAAAAAACTTTTTTTTAAAATATTTATAGCATGTGGTTAGTGCTCGCTGATTTGGCAGTTACTGGAGGATGCATGAGTATGTTTTGGGATACGACATTTTAAGCTGCATTAGGTGTGCATGAGTGCCTAACGCAGCTTAGTAAAAGGGCCCCTAAAATTTTTTAAGATACACTAATGAGACCGATGCACACTAATAAATGCACATCCCTAGCAATTATCTTGATATACTTAAGTGTAAAAAGAAAATATATCACTTCAACAAGCTATGCACAGGTTTCTATTTATTTCTTTGGATTTAGTTTGCACCTTTTCAATAGTTGCTAAAGGCAAGTTACATTCAGGTACACTAGTTATTTTCCCTGTGTCCAGAGGGTTTAACTAAGTAATAAATGCTATTTTATGCTAGTTTTATTATTATAAACAGGAATAAGTGGGCCAGTTTGGATTAAATTTGAACCTCTTCAAAGCAGAGAAATGTACATTAAATTAGTCAAGTAAAAAATGAAGATAAATCAGTGCAGTTCAGATTAGATTTGAGTCTCTTGAACTGTTCTTGCAAAGCTCCGAGCCAGCATGGTTCTGACATCCATATTTTATCTGGCTTATTGAACCAATATAGAGCAGAGGTGGCTCTTAACTGCACGCTCACTGATTTTATTTCTGCATTTATATAACACTTTACTCCAGGGCTCCAAAAACAACACACCTCTTAGTTCAATGTCCGTAATGGATAAAATAAAGGAAGCACTAGTGAAGGAGAAAATACTGCATTACCTTGAAGGTATCTTTCAAATATATCACCAAAGCAGGGAAGATAGGGTATCCTGATAGCGAGGTTGCAAAAGAGACCATAGTAGATCAGGTGTCCTTAAATAAAAATCAGACAAAGAATTTCAAATTAACACTGTCAACTATTGAGCAAGAAGTAAATAGGAACAACAAACATAGTTTGAAATGTCTATATACGAATGCCAGAAGTCTAAGAAATAAGATGGGAGAGTTAGAATATATTGCACTAAATGAAAAATTAGATATAATAGGCATCTCTGAGACCTGGTGGAAGGAGGATAACTAGTGGGACACTGTCATACCGGGGTACAAATTATATCGTAGTGATAGGGTGGATCGAATTGGTGGAGGGGTAGCGTTGTATGTTAAGGAGGGCCTTGAATCAAATAGATTGAAAATTCTGCAGGAAACAAGACACATCTTGGAATCCCTATGGATTGAAATTCCATGTGTAAAGGGGAAAAGGAGTGTACTACCGTCCACCTGGCCAGGATGAACAGACGGATGTAGAAATGTTATCAGAAATTAGAGAAGCTAACAAATTGGGCAATACAAAAATAATGGGTAATTTCAATTACCCTGATATTGACTGGGTAAATGTAACATTAGGGCTTGCTAGGGAGGTAAAATTTCTTGACGAAATCAAATACTGCTTTATGGAGCAGCTGGTACAGGAGCTGACAAGAGAAGGAAAAATTCTAGATCTAGTCTTTAGTGGAGCACATGATCTGGTGCAGGAGGTAATGGTACTGGGGCTGCTCATAAAATGATCAGATTTGATATTGGATTTGGAGTAAGTACACACAGGAAATCCAATATGTTAGCATTTAACTTTCAAAAGGGAGACTATGATAAAATGAGAAGAATGGTGAAAAAGAACTTGAGAAGCTGTGAAGGTCAAAACTTTACATCAGGTGTGGATGCTGTTCAAAAATATCATCCTGGAAGCCCAGGCCAAATATATTCCATGTATTCAAAAAGGAGGAAGGACCAAACAACAGCCAGCATTGTTAAAAAGTGAGGTGAAAGAAACTATTAGAGCTAAAAGAAAATTCTTCAGAAAATTGAAGAAGGATACGGCTGAAAATAATAAGAAACAGCATAAGGAATGGCAAGTCAAATGCAAAGTGCTGATAAGGAAGGCAAAGAGGAACTTTGAAAAAAAGATTGCGTTGGAGGCAAAATCACATAGTAAAAGGTTTTTTAGGTATATTAAAAGCAAGAAGCTGGCAAAAGAATCAGTTGGCCCGCGAGAAGACCGAGGGGTAAAAGGGGCAATCAGGGAAGACAAGGCCATAGCAGAGAGATTAAATTATTTGCTTTGGTCTTCACTGAGGAAGATGTGGGAGAAATGCCAGTGCCAGAAATGGAATTCAAAGCTGATGAGTCAGACTGAATGAAATCTCTATAAACCTGGAGGATGTAATGGTGCAATTTGACAAATTGAAAAGTAGCAAATCTCCTGGACCAGATGGTATTCATCCCAGAGTACTGATAGAATTGAAAGATGAACTTGCAGAATTATTGTTAGTAATATGTAATTTATTTTTAAAATCAAGCATGGTACAGGAAGATTGGAGGGTGGCCAATGTAACATTGATTTTTAAAAAAGGTTCCAGAGGAGATCTGGGAAATTATAGACTGGTGAGCCTGACTTCGGTGCTGGGCAAAATGGTAGAGACTATTATAAGGAACAAAATTACAGAGCATATTCAAAATCATTAATGAAAGAAAGCCAACATGGATTTAGAGAAGGGAAATCTTGCCTCATTAATCCATTGCATTTCTTTGAAGGGGTGAACAAACATGTGGATAAAGATGAACCAGTCAATATTGTGTATCTGTATTTTCAAAAGGCATGTAACAAAGTACCTCATGAAAGACTCCAGAGGAAATTGGAGAGTCATGGGAAGGAACTGTTGTCCTATTTTGGATTAAAAACTGGTTAAAAGATAGGAAACAAAGAGTAGGGTTAAATGATCAGTTTTCTCAATCGAGAAGGGCAGATAGTGGGGTTCCCCAGGGGTCTGTGCTGGGACCGCTGCCTTTTAACATATTTATAAATGATCTAGTGATGGGAGTAACAAAGTTGTTAAATCGCAAGAGAATTGTGAAAAATTACAAAAGGACCTTACGAGATTGGGAGACTAGGCATCTAAATGGCAAATGACATTTAATGTGAGCAACTGCAAAGTGATGCATGTGGGAAAGAGAAACCCAAACTATAGCTACGTAATGCAAAGTTCCACATTAGGCGTCACCGACCAGGAAAGCGATCTAGGCATCATCGTTGATGATACATTGAAACCCTCTGCTCAGTCTGCAGTGGCGGCTAAGAAAGCAAATAGAATGTTAGGTATTATTAGGAAAGGAATGGAAAACAAAAATTAGGACATTATAATGCCTTTGTATCACTTCATGGTGCGATTGCAACTTGAATATTGTGTTCAATTCTGGTCACCGCATCTCAAAAAAGATATAGTGGAATTAGAAAAGGTACAGAGAAGGGTGATGAAAATGATAAAGGAGATGGAACAGCTTCCCTATGAGGAAAGGCTAAAGCAGCTAGAGCTCTTCAGCTTGGAGAAAAGATGGCTGAGGAGAGATATGATAGAGGTCTATAAAATAATGAGTGGAGTGGAACGGGTAGACATGAATCGCTTGTTTACTGTTTTCAAAAATACTAGGACTAGGGGGCACGCAATGAAGCTGCAAAGTAGTAAATTTAAAACAAATCAGAGAAAATGTTTCTTCACTCAATGTGTAATTAAGCTCTGAAATTCATTGTCAACTTAGCGGGGTTTAAAAAAGGGTTGGATAGCTTCCTAAAGGAAAAGTCCATAGACCATTTTTTAAATGGAATTGGGGAAAATCTGTTGCTTATTTCTAGGATAAGCAGCATAACATATATTGTACTGTGTTTGGATCTTGCCAGGTACATGTAACCTGGTTTGGCCACTGTTGGAAACAGGATGTTGAGCTTGATGGACCTTTGGTCTATCCCAGTATCGCAATACTTATGTACTTATGAAGCAAGTGGGTTAAAATACAATGAGCAGCATGGAAATGTGATGGATTTCTTTGATATGTAGTAGATCAGGGGCTGCAGTAAATGTAGCTTACTGTACCTAGATTTCAGTAAATGTTCCATATAGAAGGCTAATTAGCAAAGTAGACAGTCTGGGAATTGGCCAGCATCCTTCCCTTTCCCTCCCTACTACCCCATCCCCAGGTGACCAGCATCGCTCTTCCCCTCCCACTCCTTACCATGTGGCCAGATTCCCTCTTCTATTTTGTACCTCTCTCCCCAGGTGGCCAGAAACCTCCTTCTCTCTACCCCACCCCCAATTTGGCCAGCATCCATTCCCTGTCCATCCCCTTTTAAGCATCTCCTCCCTCTACCCTTCCACCTGTTGGACCTGCACCACTGCTGCCATTGCCACCCTTATCAAAGGTCCTGCACCAGCACTGAACTCTTGAAGCTTCAGCCTGGGAAGACATAGGGCAGCAGCAGTGGCAGTGATTGGGGGAGAGGAAGATAACATCCTGCCTCTGGGTGGGTGCCTCCAGGACCAAGTTTGGGAACCACTGTCTTAGGAGATAAAGCAGGTGGAGAAAGGTACTAGGTACTTGCACATACCTGAAAAAAAAACCTACTCGAGGCAAATCCGACAGAATGTATAGAATATATAAGATATACGTTCCTATTATGATATGGTGTTCTTTTTAAACATATTTTATTATATAAACTGCTCTGTTGTATTCTTACAAAGGGTGGTGTATTAAGTGCAATAAACTATATAGATTTAAAGCTGCAAATAAATCTCTGCTGATCATAATGATTTAGATTTTAGTTTGGCTCCTATGCTTGTCTCAGAAATTACAACAAATCTGACCCAGGATGGGCCCATTCCAGCAGTGATCAGTGATACAGTCACAGCTAGCCTGTCCATTCTTCTGCACAAGTAATAAGTCCCACGGGGAGCAAAGCATCCTATCTCTTTGCATTGAAAATGAGAGATAGAAAATCAAACATGAAGAAGTGATGGACGGCTGCATTGCAAGAAAGCACTGAAGGGGTGGAAGAAGCCTCAGTACCATATCTCAGCAGCCTGCACTGTAACTTGCTGAAATCATGCTAGAAATCAGGGTACTGATAACACGTGAAAGCAATTAAATGCATCAGCCTTTAAAAAGGGGTGGGCAACTTCAGGAGCAAACTAGTGGAGCCACTGAGAATGGAGGGGAGGGCAGGAGTCAAGGTGCCATAGCTTACAGCTGCCAATGTAAATATTTTCTTATTTAAGAACAGCAAATCCACATTTGTTTTAGAAATAGAAGAGAAAGCCAAAACTTTGTACTTAACTTGTCTGTAACCTTTGCTTAGGGCAAAGTCCTAACCAGGGGCTTTGAGGTTCTGAATGGACAGGTGGTCAATGAGATGGTACAAGGGACAAGGGGAATGAACTGCTTATTGCAGAAGGTTGACCAGACTTATTTGTGGATGGTAACTTCTCCTGTCTGGACACAGACTGGAATTGCCTCAGGCAGCCCACTGGTTCTCTCTCTTGCTCCTAAGCCAGATTCCAGATAATAAATGCAAGCTGAAGGCACCCAGTTACGTTTCCAAATGAAAATCTGTTTATTTGCAGTCCACAGGTCACCTCTCAGCGAATACTTGTTCCATCTAGATTTTGAGACAGTAGCAGCAAAATTCAACATTTCTTCACAAACAAGCACAATTCCGGGTGATTTTTTTTTTCTCTTTTCGAATACAATATGGAAACCCACAGTCTATCTGGGGTTAATTTAAAGCAGTGAGGGGAGAGGGGAAAGTATGGGACTGAAGTCCCTGCCATCAGGAGCTCTTAACAATCCTAGAAATCCCAACCATCCCAGCTTCAGGGACTAAATCTCATTCTGGTCCCACAGTCAAGATATTGCCGTTCTTAAACGTGGATTTCCATTACTGGCTCCTGGAAGAAGAAGATCTCACTAGATCCTCCTAAATGCTAACCTTACCCTGAGTTATCTGAATTTCACTCTGATTACACCTATACACTTATTTATTTCACTGTAATCACTATAATTTTGTTCCACTTGTGAGTGAGGGTGGGTATGATTGAAAGTAAGGTTGAAAATATATTGTACCAACAAATCAAAATTGAATTGTTGTTGTTATATTAATAAAATTTGGAACAAAATTATAGTGATTACAGTGAAGTAAATAACTAGATCCTCCTAGGGACATAGAAACAGATTCAGCCAAGAAATGAAGCATAAGGCTAGAACCTTCCATGATGATAACATGAGTTATCACAGAGAAATGTCTTTTTGATTCCCTTCTTTCAAACTCCGCAGAGAACTAGATTTGTAATGTCTAGGAGTCTTGATCACATATAACGGTGTATTTCAAGCTATTAAATAGGGGCGTAGAGGAGCACAGTCAGATTAGGACCCAATTTCCTTGAAACCAGTTCATCTGTGAAACCCAAAACATAATGGAGCATTTGCATGGGCAGAATTTGGGGGTATGGGAGGACAATGCTCCCAAAGGAGTTATTCCAACCTGCATGGTTCAGAAGACAATGCAACTATGTGGCCTAGCAAGCAGGAAGATGGCAAGACAGTAGATGATGACAGTAGCCTTAGGTCAGAAGACTCAGGTACCCAGCCCCATGTGCCATACAATGAAGCAGGAATTTGTCCAAACCTTTTTTAAACCCAGATATGCTAACTGCTGTTACCACCTCCTCTGTCAAAGAGTTCCAGAGCTTAACTATTCATTGAGTGAAAAAATATTTCCTCCTATTTGTTTTTAAACTCTTTCCATGTAACTTCCTTGAGTGTCCCCTAGTCTTTGTACTTTTGAAACGAGTAAAAAATCAATTTACTTCTATTCATTCTACACCACTCAGGATTTTGTAGAACTCAATCATATCTCCCCTCATCCATCTCTTTTCCCAGCTGAAAAGCCCTAACCTCTTTAGCTTTCCTAATTTCTTTATACAAAACCAGTGTAACATGCCGAGAATGCACCCATATTCCAGACGTGATCACTTGCACTAGCCATAGAGCTGGTGTAAATGGTTGCACTTAGATCACTAAAGAACATGCATTGGTTAAAGTATTTTGTAATGTATGCATGTAAATGTGCCCTACAGTCATGTTCCATCTAAATTCTGCCCATGCAAATGCCCACCTGCAACCTACATGCCATTCCACTCAGGTGCCATTTTACAAAATAGCATCTAACAGGAATACTGGCATTTACACATGTATGTGTGCACATATGTAAATGCAACTATTCAGGTAATTATGTGAAATCCTGGCACTCTCCTGGGCCCTATGGTTGGAGAAAAATGTAAGAGAATGTTATGAGCCTTGAGGGATTCCTTAATGCAAACTCCAAGGAATACATCATTTTCAGTCAAGGATCTATGGGCTCCTGTTACCTTGGACAACAGACTTTGTAAGTTAATTTATGATTCAGACCTGTTATTTTGTTGCAAATTTCTCCTGTAAGCAAGATTCTTAAAAACTACCTCTCGCTTGTAACATTATTATATTACCTGTATTGTAAATAAACCTTTTTAAAGTTGAATATATGGTCTTTTATGTTCTGAGCACATGTTCTTAAACCTTGCAGTGCAGGTTAATGTAATTTCACAAATATAATATTTAATTCCCCCTTTTTTCTTACAAATGTAAATCTTATTACCTTATAGGTAATTGGTGGAGAATAGAATATAGAATCAAAATATATATATTTCAACACAAGTAACATTTAAGATAACACTCTAAGCTGAATGGCAGTCCTCCATCTACAGTCTTGCCAGGGTGGGGGGTGCTATTTCACTATCACATTTTCAATAGTGAGGGACAGGCAAGCTCTGTTGAAGCACCAACTCCTGCTGGCAGCAGTTCAGTTGGAGGACTCCTGTTCATCTAAGAGGGAACAGCGGGTAGAGGATAGGTTTACTCCTTCATACTAATTTGACCTCCCTACCCCTTGCCCCCTAAATTTGGCAGTTAGACTATACCTATGAACACCTGTTTCTACTATGCAAGATGGGGTGGGGGTGAGGGGGGTAACATGCCTTTAATGGGTAAATTGGTGATACATTCGTTTCCTTCTTTGCCGCCAAAAAGATGTCACCTTGAGACATCCTCTTTGCGGTCCCCTTCTGTTGCCTGCTCTCGTCTCAGCTTCCACATGAAATAAAATGTTGAGCATTGAAATAATTATTGCATTGGATGCTAAGCACAAACTTGAAAATATCTATCTATCTATCTATCTATCTATCTATCTATCTATCTATCTATCTATCTATCTATCTATATATATATATATATATATATATATATATATATATATATATATATCTTAATATACTGGAAACTTCTGTTTCACATGCATACCTGGCTCAGTACATTTCATGAGACCTTCATTTGCATTTTTACTGCTTTTCCTCCCACCCTTCCATTCATCTTATTTCTACTTTTCTTTAGTTTTCTTAATAATGACATTTTCAGTGTGAATAAATTTTTTTTATTATATGTATAATTATTGTCATTATTTTTAGATCATGCTTTCTCTTTTCATACAGTTCTTTGAGGCTTCCCTTCTTCTTGTCATGATTTTCAAAGAAATTTATTTCACTGCATGACTGAATGCCATCAGGAGAACTGAAATTGCAGTAATACCTCCAGGTGAAAGCTTGGCTCTTCAACCAGGCCTTTACTGGAAGAAGTAACTAACTCGTTAGTCTCACTCACACACACACAAGGAGTACTCAGGCTGCATATACTGCAGCAGCATTCGGTTTAGCACCCCCAATAATTTTGAAAAGTTGGCTCCCCTGTGCAGCAGGACATATTTAACCACTAGCTGAAATAACATTTAACCATTTCTCTGACCTCATGTGCAACTTTCTTTAAATCAATCACCTTACTTTCCAACTCTTCCTACTTTTCTTACCCTTCTATATGTTACATCTTTGCTTTACCCTTCGCTATCACCTATAATGTTCTATTATGTATTGTGCTGACATTGTAAATAGTATACCATGCCATACTTTGTATTGTTTTTGAATATTCTTACTGCTGTGATTGTTTATTGCTCATGTTTGATCTATTCTTACTGTACACCGCCTTGAGTGAATTCCTTTAAAAAGGCGGTAAATAAATTCTAATACATAAATAAATAAATAAATCTGCTAGCTAAAAGGGCAGCTTTCAAAGCTATTGCCCCAGGCTAATAGTGATTTACCCAGGTAAATCCACTGTCTGAAATTTCCCATCCTTAATCTAGCAAAAAGTACATGTGGTTTTCAAAAGTGTGCATGCTTTTAGCTCCATTGTGAGGTGTGCTTTTTTTTTTGTTACATTTGTACCCCGCGCTTTCCCACTCATGGCAGGCTCAATGCGGCTTACATTTACAGGTACTTATTTGTGCTTAGAGAAGGAGAGAAACATAATGTGGATAGATTGCATTTTCAGACCCACACAGATTATTTTCCATTTCCATTTAACCCACAGACAAAGACAAAGGTACTTTTTACCTCTGGACAATTTCAAAGAGAAAGTGCAAGCCTACTTTTCGCTTTCAAAAAATACAAATAAATGGTTCATGGTCATTTTTGGTCTGGATTCAGTAAACAATACTCAAATTTGGGCACTGGAAAAAATCAGCGCTAATCACTGTTCTATAAGGGGTGCTCTGGGTTGGGAACCCTTTATTGAATAGCATGTAGCATCAATTCCTGCACCCAAATTTGGGCAGCAGGATTTATGCCTGCTGAAATTCTTGGCACCCAATTTGGGGATGCATCCGCAGTATTCTGGAACACCCTTGACCTGCCCATGTTCCTCCAATGGGCCACGCTCTTTTTTGAGTTGTGCACTATGGGGTCCTTTTACTAAGCCGTGGTAAAACGTGGCCTGCGGTAGTGTGGGTGCGTGTTTTGGGCGCACGCTGGGCATTTTTTACCATGGCTGGGGAAAAGGGCTTTTTTTTAATGGGCTAGGAAATGGGCGTGCACTGAAATTAAAACTACCACACACCTTATTTATGGCCTGAGCCCTTACTGCCACCCATTGACCTAGCGGTAAGGGCTCACCCGCTACCTGCGTGGTAACCATGCAGTGTGCGCCAACTGCCGATTATCACCAGGAATGCCCCCGTGGTAGAAAACAGAAAATTATTTTCTACCGTGGGATTCAGAATTACCGCAGGCGCACATACTAGCCCGGCAGTAGTGCCGATTTAGCATGTGCTATCCACGCGGTAGCCCTCCCGCAACTTAGTAAAAGCACCCCTAAGAAATTTTGGCAACCAGTTTTATAGAATAGAATTGATTGTTAACACCCAATTTACTGGCGTTAATTGGCTTGTTACGCAATTTATTTGTGTGCACATCTCAGGATTGTGCTCAAATCTGAGTGCTTAAATTAGAGTGCCCTTTATAGAAGCCGGGACTGAGGAGGAGTCCTCCACCAACAGTCCTGTCAGTAGAGGGTGCTGTTTCACTATCACATTTTCAATAGTGAGGGGCAGGCAAGCTCTGTCAGATTCCAGGGAGCCTGCCTGTCCCTAGCGACAGTACAGTATTGAAGCATCTCCCCCTACTGGTAGCAATGTAGTTGGAGGACATCCGCTCAGCTGAGAGGGAACAGTGCTTCTAAATTGAGAGTTTTATAAATTGTTCCTCAGGGATAACACTAAAATCTATTTCAGGAGGTCTAAGCCTCAAAAAAGAAATGGGAGGAGAGACGGCTTTTCAGATTTGGTATTTTGTCTCTGTGCCCATCAAATACACAATCTCAGGATTCTAAACCTTTCCATTTCCAGTGTGGGATGCTTAAGACATTCAAGCATGCGTGTGCTCCTTGCATACAGACTCATTCTTTCAGTATCTCTTTCCCTTTCAGCTTGTCGAGGGTCATTATTTAATACTTTCTCAGAACTCTTCCCTTTTAGTCAAAAACAGCAATCTTTGGTGGCAGAAGAGGCTGCAGCTTAATTATTTATGAGGTTGCTCTTTGACCAGCCAGCACATGTTCCTTCGGAACAATACTGGACCTGAATATGAATACTCTAGAACAGGGGTTCTCAACCTGGTTCTCGGGTCACACTAGCCAGTCAGGTTTGCAGGATATCCACAATGAATATGCAAGAGAGAGATTTGCATGCACTATCTCCATTTCATGCAAATCTATCTCATGCATATTCATTGTGGGTATCCTGTAAACCTGAGAGGCTAGGTGTGTCCCCTGGACTGGGTTGAGAACCCTTGCCCTAAAGGAAAGGAGGGATGGGGTGATATGATACAGATATTCAAATATTTGAAAGGTATTAATCCACAAACAAACCTTTTCTGAAGACAGGAGGGCGGTAGAACTAGAGGACGTGAATTGAAGTTGAAGCGGGGCAGACTCAGGAAAAATATCAAGAAGTATTTTTTCACGGAGAGGGTGAGGGATACTTGGAATACCCTCCCGCGGGAGGTGGTGGAGATGAAAATGGTAATGAAATTCAAAAATACGTGGGATAAACACAAAGGAATCCTGTTCAGAAGGAATGGATCCACAGAAGCTTAGCGGAGATTGGGTAGCAACACCAGTAATTGGGAAGCAAAGCTAGTGCTGGGCAGACTTCTACGGTCTGTGCCCTCAAAATGGAAGGACAAATCACGGTCAGGTATACATATAAAGTAGCACATACAATGAGTTTATCTTGTTGGGTATAGTAAAAGGGGCATAGAACTGTCCCATTAAAGGGCCTCTTTTATCGAGCTGTGCTAGCGGCTCCTCAGCATTGTCGCAGCTTGATAAGAGGCCCATAATGCATGCAAATATGTGGAAAGAAAGAAAAAAAACCCACAGAAATATTGGGAAATGTTCAGAAACTATGAAAATGAACCAAATGAAAACCTACCCATCCCTATCACAAACTCTTCTAAAGCTTGGCTTTCTCTGGCTAAAGTCAATTTCCTTGCTGAATCTGTAATGCAGCTCCCTCCACCCATACGGCCTTGGAAACCTTTAAGCTGATACTTTAGAAAAAGAATTTCCTTACTTCAGGTGAGGGAAAACCTCAAATGGGCAACTTACCAAGTCTTTTCTCCCCAGTTCATCAATCACAGGCCCTGCAGGCTGCTCTCAGGCCATATTCAGGTTTCCCAAAGCACTGCAAGATAAAGCATACAAATTATGTGTCAAAACCTCCTTCAGTACAGTGTTTAATGTTTAGTAACTTCCATAGCGTGTTCGTCAGTTTTATTCTCTGGTTAACTCACTTTCATCTCTTTGTCCCAATCTGAATGCAGCTGAGTTGTTTCATCCCCTACATTCATCTCTTCTACCTAAGCCTTAGATAAAATAGACATATGGCTAGCACAGCCGGCTCAAGGATCTCTGTCATCCTAGGTGAAACTTTAGTCATGCACCCCCCCCCCCCCCCTTAACAGGAGGTGTCTCAAGGCTTCTCTCCCTGAATGGGCATTAACATTTCAAATGATTGGGGGTGCCAAATACAATACTATAAATTACTCCTCCCTGGACACCAATGAAGGAGTTTACTCAATACTGTGGATACCATAAGATAAGAACATAAGCAGAAGAGGTGGCTGAGGGGAGATATGATAGAGGTATATAAAATATTGAGTGGAGTGGAACAGGTAGATGTGAATCGCTTGTTTACTTTATCCAAAAATACTAGGACTAGGGGGAACGCAAAGAAGCTACTAAGTAGTAAATTTAAAACAAATCAGAGAAAATATTTCTTCAGTCAACGAGTAATTAAACTCTGGAATTTGTTGCCAGAGAATGTGGTGAACAGCTTAGCAGGGTTTAAAAAAGGTTTGCATAATTTCCTAAAAGTCCATAAGCCATTATTAGCATGGACTTTGGAAAATCCACTGCCTAATCTAGGATAAGCAGCATAAAATCTGTTTTGCTGTTCTGGGATCTTGCCAGGTACTTGTGACCTGGATTGGCCAATGTTGGAAACAGGATTCTAGGCTTGATGGACCTTCGGTCTGTCCCAGTATGGTAATTCTTATGTTCTTAATTTTAATTGAACATGCATATCTCAAACCCTTCAGTGATTTTCTAAGATGCCAAACATTAGTCTAATCAGAAGGGAGTAGAGGTTGACCAAATGATGAGCAAACTCAGGAGATGTTGCTTGCAAGTAATTTTATTGAAAGCACCAGGAGAAGGAACATACACGGACAGCTGTGTTTCAGTAGGTATAACCGACTGCCTCAGGGGTCACAACAATATTCTATGAATAAAAAGTATATATATATACATATATCATATCACAATATATAATAAAAAAGGGATAATTGAAATGCATAATTAAAACATATAATCAACTTGTATACACAAACCAAACATAAAGTAGTATGAAGCTCAAACTCCACGTTTTAAAACATATACATATTAAAATATATATCCAGCGTTCTGCAAAATTATAAACAAATGAATGGAAATACGAGAGACAGTCTCATAGTGATATGAATGAACGAAAGGGATGCATGAGTATGCATAGGAAATCAACCCTTAAGGATTCATAAATATAACCAGAAAAATGAACAGAGGAGGGTTGACGCCAAGAAATAGATGGACTGACGAACTAGATGAACACATGTATAAACCAAAAAAGCTTACCTCTATAACCAGAACGATTAGTTTTGTGACTGGTACAAGCAGATTTGTTGGTAGAAACAGCAATAACTGCTGGAGAGAGGCAGATACATATTAGTGTAGAAAGTAACATTGATAATATTGCATACATAAAGGAGACTAGAATTCAAGAACAAACCAGGTACAAAGTTACTCACTAAGAAATGTACCGGCCACAGTCTTATCTAATTAAATAAAAAATTAATAACTAGGAAACACTGAACAGATGCTCATAAGATAACCGGTATGAATAAAAATGGGTACAGAACCTAAACCGGCCAAGAAATGGAGCCAGCCCATGATCTAAAAAAAAGGAAGGTGACACAATGAGACGATGATGCTGATTTATTGAACAGTACTACAACTTGACTTGACAAGGCCGTGTTTCGGCCCTGTGGCCTGCCTCAGGAGTCTATACATCAAAATCACATAAATAAATATAATGATGTTTTTCTGTATAGACTCCTGAGGCAGGCCACTGGGCCGAAACACGGCCGTGTCAAGTTGTAGTGCTGTTCAATAAATCTTATAGACCATAAAACATCATCGTCTCATTGTATCACCTTCGCTGTCTCGCAAGTGTGATTCTCTCTGCGAGGTCCTTGTTCTTCTGTATTGTTGCTGAAAAAAAGGAAGAACTTGGTAAGCACACTGAATTAGCTTATAACTGTATGAAATACTGTGGTACTACGAGAAAACCTCTAATGGACAATCCTGTGTCAGCAAAAACATGAGATAAATCCACCATAAAATATGTAGGTCAACTTCTACTCAGTGGCGTAGGAAGGGGGGGGTGGGGCAGTCCACCCCGGGTGCACGCCACTGGGGGGGTGTCGGCTCCGCTGGTTCCCTGCTCCCTCTGCCCTGGAACAGGTTACTTCCTGTTTCGGGGCAGAGAGAGCAGGGAACCAGCGGCACCGACACAGCTCCCAGCAACGTGCACTCAGGGGTGGATCAGCCCGCCTGCCCGTCCCTCGCTTCTCAATGTAAGTAAAAATGCGCTCTGGTGGGGGGGGGGGTGCGCGCCGGAGGGGGGGAGGGTGCGCCGTGCTGCACCCGGGGGGGGGGGGGTGCGCAGCAGCGACCGGCCCTGGGTGTCAGCCGCCCTCGCTACGGCACTGCTTCTACTCCTTTCTGGTTTGACAATCTTTTTACCTAGAGGTTCTGTTCCTGTTTTGCTATTTCCCACATATCAGTCTAAACCAGCCTTCTGCAAGTTCAGTCCTCCAGGGCTGCAAAACTGACCAGATTTTCAGAATATTGCTAATGAATATGAATGAGAGAAACCCGAATGCCCTGTACCTCTATTGTATGCAAATCTCTCTCAAGCATATTCATTAGGGATATCCTGAAAACCTGGCCAAGCTGCAGCTCTCAAGGACTGAACCTTCACAAGCCTGGTCTAAACACGTCACGTCAGCTTTTGAACTTGCAGAATACTATCATTTTGGTTTCATGACAAACTGGTCTCCAGACCACACACACACACACAGAGAAAGCTTTTAATTAATCTAGTAGGCCTCAATTTTAATCAGCTTTCCCTCATTTATTATTTTACCTTAATTATAAATCCTTTTAAGATGGATGCAGTGTTTACTGTAACGTATCCCCCTCTATTTTTACTTTTCAAATCAACGGTTTTACTGAACTGCATTCCAGGAATTATGCAGATTAAGAAACTAAGCCACAAATTACTAGAGCAAACGTGTTTTTGAATCATAAACCTACAACAGAACTATAATCATTATAGCCAGTCTGTAATAACACCCACGCTATCGCCAGCCCAGGGCTATCTTTCAATGTGTTTTACGACAACTTCAGTCTGCTCGGTACCATGCAGTGACACTGCCCGACAAGTGAGATGCACCATGCTTTAAGTAATGAATAATCTAGCTGCAAGTTGCTTTCTAAATAGTTAATATATCTTACTGTAGGCTTTTATTTTCTTGGGCTGGGTCCAACAGACTAGCTGGTTGTTTAGTAGATTGTGCAGTGGAGGAAGCAGAAACAGCCTGATACTGCAGTGCATGTACATTTGAGCAAGTGCATATCGCATGGTGTTGCTCTGCATATTCCGGTGACTTCCTCAGACTACTGCTCACAGCTAAGTCATATAAATTTCTTCCTATCAACAGTGACGGGTGGTGAGCACCAGGGCAAGAGCTTGATCCTCTTGCGGCTACAATGGAGTGTGCCGTTTCATCCTCCCAACCGTAGCAATCAATAACAGTTTCCAAGACAACGAGAAAGTCTGGCAAGAAAGGGAGGAGAGAGGCTCTTCTTCCTCAGGGGAAAAAACAAGGAGTAATTCCTACAGCTGAAGCTCTCCCCCCAGCAGAGAATGAGAGCTCAAGCGAGAGCAAGGGTTGTTGCATCTTCTGCTATGGGGGCTGCAGAGGGGAGGGGTAGGAAGAAAGAGCCCAGGAAAAGAATGAAACTGAAATCATTAGCAATCCCCACAAAAAAATTACTAAAAACTATATTGAGTTAAAAAAAATGTTAAAAAACTGGATTAGGATTCCTGGGATGGTTTTGTAACGGGATTCAGTGAAATCCTTCAGGAGTGGAGGAGTAGCCTAATGGTTAGTGCAGTGGACTAAGGGGTCCTTTTACTAAGGTGCACTGAAAAATGTGTTTTGGGAGCGCGCAGAATTATTTTTAGCGTGCCTGCAAAAAATGCCTTTTTTTTGCCAAAAACGGACGTGCGGCAAAATCAAAATTGCAGCGCGTCCATTTTGGGTCTGAGACCTTACCACAAGCCATTGACCTAGCAGTAAGGTCTCGGGCGGTAATGGTCTACGCGCGTCAAATGCTACTTGCAAACCAGAAAATTAATCTTTTTCAGATGTGTTTAACGGACATGCGCCAAAATTGAAATTACCACAAGGGTCACACAGTAACCAGGCGGTAACTCCAATTTGGCATGTGTTGGGCACGCGAAGGCTCTTAAGCGGCACAGTAAAAGGGCCCCTAAGAACCTAGGAACCGGGTTCAATTTCTACCGCAGCTCCCTGTGATCCTGAGCAAGTCACTCGGGGGTCCTTTTATTAAGGTGCGCTAACAATTAATGTGTGCTAAATGATAAGCTGCCCATAGGAATATACCCCAGGATTCTATATATGACGCCTTAATTTCCTTGCGGAAATCAAAGCGTATTCTATAACAATGTGCATAACTTAATTAACTAGCTAAGCAGCGCTGTTAATTGGATGTTAAGCAATTATCAGCACTAATTGGCATTAGTTAAGATTTAGGTGCACAATTCACTAAGCATATTCTGTGGTGCACATAAATTCTAAGTCGCATAGCTGAAAAGGGGGCAGGGCATGGGCGTTTCTAAAATCTACGTGCATTATTATAAACTACACCTGCTCTGCGCCTAATTTAAGCATCAGGATTTACACCAAGTGAAACATGACATAAATAGCCATGACTATATTTGGTGGCATGGAGGGGCTCTCTGAGTTATTCTTTATACCATGTGGAAATTTTAAGCCAATTCTATAAAATTTAGGTGTACTTTAGAGTATGCCTAGGCATATTTTTATCCACACAGAATTATCAATCACCTTATATGGAATCTAGCCCACAATGGGCATCTTATCATTTAGTGCACGCTAAATCCATTAGTGCACCTTAGTAAAAGGACTCCTTAACCCTCCATTGCCCCAGGCACAAAAACAGAGAGGCCCTTTTACAGAGCGGCAGTAAGCCCAACGCGGGCTTACCACTCACTCTTTTGGTACTACCGCCGACCCAACGCAGCCACCGGCGGTAATCCTGCCCCGAGCGCATGCCATTTCCAGGGAAAAAAGAAAACCCCCAGAAACGGCTTGCACGGCGGTAAGCTGGTGGTTACCGCCGGGTTAGCGCGGGACCCTTATCGCCACCTCCATCACCCCAGGTACAAAATAATACCTGCATATAATATGTAAACCACTTTGATTGTAATCACAGAAAGGCGGTGTATCAAGTCCCATCCCCTTCATATTTGCCAGAGGGTCTTGTAGATTTATCCAATGTTAAGAGCCTTTTCCCGTATGAAAGAATAAAGGGGAACTGCATTCTACTACAGAGATTAGTTCAGTGTCCTAAATTCTCCTTGAGATATACAGCGACAGTTTTCTGCCTTGAGGAGGCATGTAGAGAACCCTATTGAGGAAAGCTCCAGTTTGGCCCTTTCCAGAGAAGGGAGAGGAGCACTTAGATAAATGCTCTTGACCTTCACAGTACAGGAGATTTGGAAGTGATTTTTGCCAAGGGAAGAGCTAGAAGTGCCTCTCTGAAACACAGGAAATTGTAGTATCTTTGATCAGAACAAGGAGAGAGAATTATTCTGAAGACGCAGACGAGTCCTGGTACCAGGGAAACACCTGCACCTGACAACAGCTGTAAATGTTCAAATTAATCGCCAGCTCTAGGGGGGAATTCAAGAAATGGCACCAAAGTCACAGGTTTTTTTTAATTTATTTTTTAATGCCACATTTTGTGTTAGTCACAGGGAGAGGGCCGGTGATAGCTTCTGCTGTAGTCCCTGTTGTTGAGACTTTGCCTTGGAGGGGGCATTTAAGTTTTGAGGCTTCACTCCTTGGCTTTCTCTTCTTCTTTTTTTTTGTCTTTTTCTCTCTTTTATGCTGGCTTGTTTTGTTTTGTTTTTTTGCACTTTGGGGTCCTTTTACTAAGCTGGGGAAAAAATGGCCACGTGAGGAGCCCTTGCTGCCACCCATTGAGGTGGTGATAAGGGCTCCGGTGCTAATCCAGCAGTAACCGGGCAGCATGCGGCGATGCTGGATTACCACCAGGCTAGCCATTTCCGGGGGTTTTCTTTTTCCCTCGGAAATGGCACGCACTCGGAGCAGGACTTTCCCCGGCCCAATGTGGCCACCGGCGGTAGTCCTGCCATTGAGGTGGTGATAAGGGCTCTGGGAGTAACTGGGCAGTGAGCAGCAATGCCCAATTACTGCTGGATTACCACCATGCTGGCCATTTCCGGGGGTTTTCTTTTTCCTACGGACATGGCACGTGCTCGGGGCAGGACTACCGCAAGTGGTTGCATTTGGCCGGCGGTAGTACTGAAGAAGCAAGCGATAAGCCCGCAATGGGTTTACCTTCACATGTACGTTAGCAAATTGAGCAGGGTTGCTTGAATTATGTTGATATTTGCCCTGTTCCCTCTGTGGATATTTTATTTTTGGCCCAAAGTTAGGCGCCAAGATGATCTGCACTGAACGTTCATTGGTGTAAATGGAGGCACGTAGTTTTAGGCATTAGGATATTGACTAAGCATATTTTATATACCACACTTAAATGTAGGTGCCCTGTTTCGGGTGGGAGCACTTACCGCCACCCATTGAACTGGCGGTAAGGGCTACTGCGCCACCCCGGTGGTAACTGGGCAGCATGCAGCACTGCCCAATTACTGCCAGGTAAAAAAATTTAAATGTTTTGTAGCGCTAGAAATGGCGTGCACTGTGGGGTGGGAACTCCAACTGGACTTCTGCGGTAGCCCGGCAGTACTTCCGTTTTAGCGAGAAGTAAGTGTTGGGCTTACCGCCACTTTGTAAAAGGGCCCCTTTGTGATAATCTGTCCTTAAGTACGATTCTATAACCGGGCACGTAAGTGTTGTACCACACAAGTGCAAAGGGGTTGTTCACAAGGGAAGGACATAAGCAGGTCATGGACATTTTATTTCAGCGCACACCTAACTGCTACATTTATACCTGCCATACAGCTAGCGTTAGGGCTGCCACCTAATTGCTGACTTACTTCTTCTGTTACAGATTAGATGCACTAATTTGTTGTTATTGAATAATCAGGACCAAATTCTATATATTGCACTTGAAAAATCGGCACCAATTAAAGACACGCTTAGCCTGATTTTATAAAAATTGCGCACAACTTAATTGAACAACAAGCTAACCAGCGCTGATAATTGGAAGATAACTATCAATTATCAACACTAATTGACAATACTTAGGATTTAGGCGCATATCTAATTGTATAACGGATTGTGCTGTCGTGCATAATAATTTGGGGGCATCGCTAGGGGGACATTCCTGGGGGTGTTTCTGGATTTTATGTCGTTGATACAGAATCATACAGAATCATGCCTAAGTGCACCTAACTTAGGGCCCCTTTTACTATGCCTTGAAGGCGCCTACTCGCGCTGAACACGCACCAAATTGGAGTTACTGCGTGGCCCTTGCGGAAATTCCAATTTTGGCACACATCCGCTATGTACGTCTGAAAAATAATTTTTAATTTTATGTGCACCAAGTGTCATTTGACGTAAGTAGTTTATTACCGCCCAGATTCTTTACCGCTAGGTCTATGGCTGGCGGTAAGGTCTCAGACCCCAAATGGACGCACAGCAATTTTGATTTTGCCGCACGTCCGTTTTCGGCAAAAAAACCCAAAAGGGCCTTTTTCACAGGCGCGCTGAAAAATGGATCAGCGCGCGCCCAAAACCCTGCTCCTACACTACCGCAAGCCATTTTTCAGTGCGCCTTTCTAAAAGGACCCCTTAGGTGCCAGTACTTAGGCCTCTTTATAGCAGAACTAATTGCAGTCACCTACAGTTAGGCGCACCTTGGTGCTAAGTGCAAATCTATAACGGAAGCATACTTATTATAGAATCACGCTAAGCACGTTAACATTATCGCCACCAATTTTTAGGCGCTACTTATAGAATTTATCCCTTTGCATCTAGATTTTGGGCGCCTAACTTTTAGTGCCCTTTATTGAATTGCCCCCCAAAGTGTTTTAAAGTTCCATGCCCCCTCCTCGCCCCACCACCACCAACTTTGTTTTTTCCAATTTGGACTACTGAAGAAACCATACCACTGATACTACTTTATAGCAGTGGTTCTCAACCTTTCTTCTTCTGTGACCCACCTGACAGACAACGTATGTGGTACACCAAGCACTAAGATTCACAACTGAACAAATCACACCTAAATATTTCATTGTTTAACTGTAAATTTAGTATGAATTTGCCTACCCCATTTCAAAGAGCTATATGCAACACATCAGTCCCAGATTTCTCACTTGTCATACAAATCAAGATCAAATATATCATACTTTATACTATGAGTTTATCTTATTGGGCAGACTGGATGGACCACAGAGGTCTTCATCTGTCGTCATCTACTATGTTACTATCAGGCTTATTTTCGAAAGAGAAGGGTGCCCATCTTCCAACAGAAATCGGGAGATGGAAGTCCTTCTCTCAGGGTCGCCCAAATCCGCATAATCGAAAGCCAATTTCGGGCGTCCTCAACTGCTTTCTGTCACGGGGACGACCAAAGTTCACGGGGGCGTGTCAGCACCGTAGCGAAGGTGGGACTAGGGCGTGATTAAGAGATGGGCGTCCTCAGCCGATAATGGAAAAAAGAAGGGCGTCCCTAACGAGCACTTGGCCGATTTTACTTGGTCCATTTTTTCTTGCGACCAAGCCTCAAAAAGGTGCTCGAAATGACCAGATGGCCACCGGAGGGAATCGGGGATGACCTCCCCTTACTCCCCCAGTGGGTCACCAACCCCCTCCCACCCTTAAAAAAAAACTTTAAATGTTTTTTTTTGCCAGCCTCAAATGTCATACCCAGCTCCCTGACAGCAGTATGCAGGTCCCTGGAGCAGTTTTAGTGGGTGCAGTGCACTTCAGCCAGGCGGACCCAGGCCCACCTCCCCCCCCCCCCCCCACCTGTTACACTTGTGGTGGTAAATGTGAACCCACCAAAACCCACCCGAAACCCACTGTACCCATATGTAGGTGCCCCCATTCACACCTTAGGGCTATGGTAGTGGCGTACAGTTGTGGGGAGTGGGTTTTGGGGGGCTCAGCACCCAAGGTAAGGAAGCTGTGCACCTGGGAGCAATTTGTGAAGTCCACTGCAGTGCCCCCTAGGGTGCCCGGTTGGTGTCCTGTCATGTGAGGGGGACCAGTGCACTACGAATTCTGGCTCCTCCAATGACCAAAGGGCTTGGATTTGGTCATTTTTGAGATGGGCGTCCTCGGTTTCCATTATTGCCGAAAACCGGGGATGACCATCTCTAAGGTTGACCTAAATGTTGAGATTTGGGCGTCCCTGACCGTATTATCAAAACGAAAGATGGACGCGCATCTTGTTTCGATAGTATGGGTTTCCCCGCCCCTTCGCGGGGACGTCCTGCGAGGACGCCCTCATGAAAACTTGGGCGCCCCATTCGATTATGCCCCTCCATGTAACAAAACAAATATATATTCAAATTCTGGTGTCACCACAGTAACAGCAACACAGAAACCCTCCACTGCCGGACACTGTGAAGCAACACAAAAACTTGCAAATATACTATTCAGAAACTATATAGCAAACAGAATCTATGGACAGCAGATCTGCAACATTTTCAACTGGGGGTAATGGGGAACCAGAAATAGGGGTCAGTTACGGGGATGACTTTTGGGTTTCTGCCAGGTACTTGTGACTTGGCTTGGCCACTGTTTGGAAAACAGGATACTGGGCTAAATGGGCCATTGGTCTGACCCAGTATGGCTACTATTATGTTCTCATGTTCTCAATAGTACTGGTCTTCTCAGCTTGCAAGCACTGATGGTTGTAAAGGAAACACAGGCTTGCTGTCTACACCAATTGTTTTGTGACACACCTCCTACCTCCCGTGTGTCCGACACACTGGTTGTCAGCCACTGCTTTATAGAAAAGCATACCTTTGCAGTCAAAGGATAACTCTTTACACAGAACCTGATTTGGGACCATAATGGACTTAGCAGAAATGTATACTGCATAAAGAAGACCCATTCATCAACGTTTAGAAGTCTCCCCTCGTACATGAGTATGCTCGTTGTGCTAATTTGATGTTACACTATAGCTTACTGGCAGCATACCAATGAAACTCAGTAATTTGAAATGTGTGTCTACATAAATAAGGAGTTACAAGAAGAAAGAAACTGGATTAATAAGGAGCAAATTCTGTTATACTGTGCCTCTCTTGGTATCCAGAATTTGCAATCTCTATCTGTAGAAAGTGGTAACAGAATTAATTAAAGGCTGTAAAATGTCTTGGTTGGTAGGAAGCATGACAGAGTCTAGTAGCTTTTATCAGAATGGTCTGCTAAGAGCCCAGTGGCCTTTTGAAAGCTTCAGAGAGTAAGGTTGCTTGCAAGACTAGAATGCTGAACTTCAAGTTAGAGGAGCATTTCAGAAGCAACGTGGCTTTATTTTATCTTATTTTATCTTATCCTGTAGACTTATTTTACATCTTTCTGCAGACTATACTGACAGCATGTTATGACAAATATAAATGTATAAATGCCTCAGACAAATCAAATGTAAAAGATTATATATATATATATATATATATATATATATATATATATATATATATATATAGCATGTAAACCTTCTGATTTTCGATTATAAGCAAAAAAAAAAATTTAACACCACCTCCCCCATGTTGACCTCATCCAGCTGCTGCTCTCATGGCCAAATGATTCCATTTTCCATTCGATGCATAGCAATAATGCATTGATAAATCTAATTAGTAGGGCTCTATTTAATAATGTGGGGTATATATAAACAAACTAATGCCTATGTGTATTAAGGTGCACTGTGGGTGTGTTAGTGTTTTTAAGGCACGTAAATGGTTTATGTGCGTTAAACGCTAACGTGCACATGGAAATGGATAGGCGCGTTAGCATGCCTTAAATTTAAAGGCACATTAGAAACACTAACGCACCTTAGTAAACACAGCCCTAAATCCAATTCCAGCAACAACCTGTATTTTAACATTTATTTAAATTTTGCTCACACCTTTTTCAGTGGTAGCTCAAGGTGGGTTACATTCAGGTACACTGGATATTTCTCTGTCCCAGTAGGGCTCACAATCTAAGTTTGTACCTGAGGCAATGGAGGGTTAAGTGACTTGCCCAAGATCACAAGGAGCAATAGTGGGATTTGAACCAGCCACCTCTGGATTGCAAGACTGGTGCTCTAACCACTAGGACACTCCTGGGATTGGAGTTTAGTTAGCAATAAAGCATTGCACAAAATACAAAAATTTGAATATAACAATTTAAAATATCATACAAATCATACAGCCATCATATTAAACATTACAAAATAAAACAACAATAAAACTATCAGACTAAAATCTGCATAATATGCCATACAAATAATCATCTTCTCTTCTAGAACTTAACCTGAAAAATATTGAGTAAATAACCAAAAATTGTTTGAATATGTCTCAGTTCCTGAGTTTTCCACTAAGAAGTAAGAAAAAGCAATATGGTGTACTGATATTAGTCTAATTTCTTTTTTTAAGATTTTAGCCTGATGGTTTTATTGTTATTTTATTTTGTAATGTTTAATATGATGGCTGTATGATTGTTATTATATTTTAAATTGTTATACTCAATTGTTATATTCAAATTTTTGTACTTTGTGCAATGCTTTATTGCTAACTAAACTCCAATCTCAGCAACAACCTATGAGGTCCTTTTACAAAGGCACGCTGAAAAATGGCTTGCGATAGTGAAGGCGTGGGTTTTGGGCACATGCCGATCCATTTTTTTTTAGCGCGCCTGTAAAAAAGGCCTTTTTTTGCCGAAAATGGACGTGCAGCAAAATCAAAATTGTTGTGCGTCCATTTTGGGTCTGAGACTTTACTGCCAGCCATTGACCTAGTGGTAAAGAATCCAGGCAGTAATTATCTACATGTGTCAAATGCCACTTGGCGCGCATCCATTGCGCACGCCCAAAAATAAAAAATATTTTTCAGAACCGCGTATTGGAAGCACGCCAAAAATGAAATTACCACAAGAGCCATGCGGTAGTCGGGCGTAACTTCAATTTGGTGCATGTTGGGCATGCGTAGACGCTTACGCGGCTTAGTAAAAGGGCTCTTTAATTTTAAAATACAGGTTGTTGCTGGGATTGGAGTTTAGTTTGCGTGCACTCATCATGTGGGCACCTATAGGGATATTATAGGCACGTACATGGTTAACACACGTACATGGTTAATGTGCATTAAAAACATTAACGCGCCTATAACGTTGCTTAGTAAACAGGGCCCTATATATCAGCACAGTATAGAACTAGGTCTGTGTCGGGAAAAGCAGCTGGGAGACAATAAGTGAAAGGATGGATGTAACATGTTAAACAAAACTCAGAAGAGATTTGTAATGGCAAATATGGAGTAAGATTGAAAGGCTACTAGTTGTAGGCTGAATTTATTTCTCTTATACGACATGGCATGTAGCCTCACCCAACACGTGCCAGTTCTCATTATATCTTTGCTTTTTGAGTTCTGGCTGCTTGAAGGTGGCAGCTGGGCAGAAACATGGTCTTGCATTAGAGCCAAGCAGCAGGCAGACTGGGGGGTAGTCACACTTCCCAAGTTTGTTTTGAGGCTGCGTATTTAAGACGCAGCAATCAGAAAGTCATCTGTTTCAGCTTCTACCTCACTGGGTCAAAGGAATCTGTCTACAAAGATCTGGGTGTGACGCAGACACTGTTTCCACTACCTCTGTCCAACCCTCTCCTGCTCAGATATTTAAGGACTTTCTTTTCAACACTTGAAACAAATACACACAGGAAGCAAATAAGTATAACAAAACCAATAATGAAATTATTTACAAAAACCTGAACAAAGTTATGCAGTGCTAACAAAGTTATAACGTAATAAATTTAAACAATGAAACCTCAAAGCTCCAGGAATAGATTAACTTATGGTATCATTCCATTGGTTTCAAATTAGTTGGTAAAAAAAATAATGGGCAGTGGAAAAAACTCCACCTCTACAACTCATATCACAGTTGAAGAAAAACAACTGTCCTTCAAAAAACCCAGCATACTCAAAAACCAAATTGTAATAAAGCAGTACAAGACCAGCTAAAGAGGAAAAATAAAAAATAGGATACAAAATGTTCCTAAAGCTCATTCACAAACTGCACAGGAAAAAAAAAAAAAGAACCCTGTTCTTTACACCCGATCCAACGATCCAATTCATAAACAGCTCTACACAAGAACTCTAGGGTAGACAGGCATCCATTTCCAGCCTTACAAGAAGTCCAACCAAACCGAAGTTTCACGTGATACACATCATAAGCAATCTCTGCCAGCACAGTTGTAAAAATACCCCAACAAGGACCACTTGTTTCACTGGCACTGCGTCTGGAGGCAGAACTTCTCTCAATATTGAAAAATTCAAGATGGTGGAGAGGCTAAAAAAAGGTGACAAAATCAAATCGACCAATCAGCAGTGTCAACAAATTAAAGGGCTACATCACCCCCCAAAAGGTTACATAAGTACATAAGCATTGCCATACTGGGACAGAATGAAGATCCATCAAGCTTAGTATCCTATTTCCAACAGTTGCCAATCCAGGTCACAAGTACCTGGCAAGATCCCAAAACAGTGCTATACATTTTATACTGCTTATTCTACAAATAAACCACTTATTGGTAGATAGAATGATCTGGAGTGAACTACTGTTATGTTCTTTCTTTAATTGTTTTTATATTTTTTGTTTTTATTTATATTTTTATATTTATAGGGGGAAGCCTCATATATAGTCACTGGGTAATCTCTTTTTGCTCTCTCAATGGTGAGAACCCTTTTGTGACAACTTGTAATCATTGACAAGACCCCCTTCCTACCTTCAAATGTTCACAATCGTAATTGTAATAATTTTCCTTTTCTATAAGCTTCTTCTTTTTTTTTTAGTTTTTATCGTGTCTTTTCAATATTCAAGATTATCAACTTCTGTTGATGGCAGTTCCTCCTGCCTTTCTTGCGTATATAACTGCTCACATAACAGTGCAAATACTGGCAGGCTTATAGTGGTTACTTATTTGGACTCTTCCGGTGCATGTAGATATCTTCACACCATATTATATAGTCGTAACTTTCCGAATCTTAATACCCCGACAGGAGCCTGTTTCGCTATCCAGCTTTATCAAGGGGAATACTGTAACCTCGGGTCTGTTCAAAAAGAAAAGAAATGCTTGTCAGTTCTTGCCTTAATGATATAACTCCATCAAATAAGTTCATGGTCTGTGCATATCTCCAATAATGCGCCTTCTTCCTTCGGCCGCTGCTCTGAACTAACTCTGGCGGCGTCTCTTTTACGATGACTAGACCGGAAACGGTCTGACGTCTCGATACATGCCTCATATCCTGAATCCTGTCACATAAAACATCCCCAGTGGATTTTCCCCAAGTCCATTTTAATAATGGTCTATAGACTTTTCCTTTAGGACGGCATCCAAACCTCTTTTTAAACCCTGCTAAGCTAACTGCTTTTACTCCATTCTCTGGCAACAAATTCCAGTTAATAAAATGCTTCCCATTCAAATGGGCCATTGAGCCCTACCAGTTCAATCATATCCAACTTAAAAATCCAGACATCTTTATCTCTTGTAGCATTAAACCCACAGTAGAATTATGGCTGAAAAGCAGAAAAGAGCAATCAGCTTTTTAAAGAACGCTTGTTCTTTTCCAATTTTTCAATTACTTAAAATTCTTTGCTTGGCATGCATGAAGGCACCATGGCAAAAGTTCATCCCAAAGAATATTCAAAATATGATTCTGAAGATACATTGTTTTTGTACTTCTTAAAAATAGCTCTTCTCCCAGGAAATCCAGTGTCAGTAAGATTTAGAATTTATTTTATTTTCAGCACTTTATATACTGCAAGTGATCCCTGAGGTGACAGTGCGGTTTACAATTTCTATTACAGGTACTTTGCATTGCCCTAATTGGGTCCCTTTTACTAAGGCATGTAGATGCCTATGCATCAAATTGGCACTACCGCCTAGCTACTGGTGGTAATTCAGTTCTTGTCATGTGCCCAAAACACGCAGTTAGCACATGAGACCTAACCACTAAGTCAATGGGTGGCGGTGAGGTCTCAGGCTGAAAACGGACACATGCTTGTTTTAAATTTTGCCGAACTTCCATTTTCCGGCACAAAAAGATTCCTTTTTTCCAGGCGTGCTGAGGTAATGGACCAGCACGCGTCCAAAACATGCGCCTACACCAGCACAGGCCACTTTTAGGTGCACCTTAGTAAAAGGGCCCCATATTGTACCTGGGGCAATGGAGGGTTAAGTGACTTGCACAGGGTTACACGGAGCTGCAGAGGGAATTGAACCCAGTTCCCCAGTATCGCAAACCACTGCTGGCTGTCAGGCAGCAGCAGAAATCGAACCCTGGTTCCCCAGGTCCTCAAACTACCGCACTCCTCCACTCCAAATCACATCCACAGCATAAGATCAGTTCTAGAAAGAACATATAGATGATACCATAAATATTTGGGTACAGTGGGTTTCTGGTGAGTTTTGCATGGCTCACAGTTTCCACCACAAGTGTAACAGATAGGAGGTGGTACAGGCCTGAGACTACCTGTATGCAGTGTACTGTACCCACCACCAGACTACTCCAGGAACCTGTATGCTTCTGTAATGAACCTAAGTATAACCAGTAGCATAGCTACGTGGGGCCACAGGGGCCTGGGGCCCCCAAATTAACTGGGGGCCCCTGGTATTGCTGGCGGGGGTCCTCGACCCCTGCCAGCTGAAGTGTTGTCCAGCAGCGGTCTCTGGTGCCACCGCATTGCCTGCTCTGCTCTGTCTTTCCCTCATATCTGGCAAGCTCCTTTTATTGAAACTGAGCATGCTCAATTTCACTAAAAGGTATTTGCTGCGGCAGTGGGTGGGGAGCTGCAGGGTGGCACACCAAAATATGCCCCCCCACCTCGGGCTCTGGCCCCCTCCCACCGTGAGGTCTGGCAATGCCCCTGAGACTAGCGTAGAGGCTCATAGGCACCCGGTATAAGAGGCTTGGGGAGGCTAAGCCTCCCCAGCCAGAAGTGCAGCAAGGGCGGGGTGGTGGGCGGACCGTGCGATCCCCGTCTAGTGCGGTATCGCTTCTCCCCCGCCGCTCCTGTCACGTCGGCTTTCAACTTCGAGGCTTCAGATCTTTGCCCCCCCCCCCCCCCCCGTCTGGTGCGGTGTCGCTTCTCTCCCTCCGCTCCTGTAAATATTTGAACGTCTGTATCATACCAAATGTGTGTTGGCTTTGTCTCATTAATCCATGCTTATGTATATGCTCTGTAATTTTGTTCTTTATAATAATCTCTATCATTTTGCCTATAATTTCCCGGATCACCTCTGAAACCCTTTTTAAAAATCAACGTTACATTGGCCACCCTTCAATCTTCCAGTACCATTCTTGATTTAAAAAATGAATTACTTATTGCTTAACAATAGCTCTGCAAGTTCATTTTTCAATTCCATCAGTACTCTGGGATGTATACCATCCAATCCAGGTGATTTGCTACTCTTCAATTTGTCAAATTGCTCCATTACAACTTCCATGTTTACAGACATTTGTTTCCATTTCTCTGACTCATCAGCATTGAATACCATTTCTGGCACCGGTATCTCACCCACATCCTCCTCGGTGATATCTCTCTGCTATGGCCTTATCTTCCCTGATTGCCACTTTTATCCCTCGGTCAGCTAGTGGTCCAACTGATTCTTTTCCTGTCTTCTTGCTTCTAATATACCTTTAAAAAAAGTTATTATTCTATGTTTTTGCCTCCAACACAATCTTCTTTTCAAAGTCTCTCTTTGCCTTCCTTATCAGCGCTTTGCATTTGACTTGTCATTCCTTATGCTGTTTCCTATTACTTTCAGTCGGAATGTCCTTCTTCCATTTTCTGAAGGATTTTCTTTTATTTGTTTTTATATCTTCCACCACTTATATTTCTTTGCTTGTATTATTTTGAATATCAATCTCTAACTCTAAGTGGTTGTACATCCTTTCCTCTAAACCTAAGTGTTGAACATTTGTCAACAAACCCTGATCAGATATATCTACTACAGTAATAGTGCAGCAATGCTGCAGAAATTGTGGAGAGGGTGGAGAACAAGATTTGGGCTCTAACTGGAATCCATTCTCCAGTTGGTATTGATTGTTGACTACAGTAATGCATTCATACTAGGTCAGGTTAGAAAGCAGGAACAGAATTCCTGGTTTCTGAAGATAGAGTACATCAAATCTCTGTATAAATCGAGACTTTGTGAAATTGAAAGGAAAACTAGGTTGTGTGGCGGGGGAAGGAAAGAGAAGGAAACAAATTAGGCATATCTATTTTAAAAAGAAAGGTACTTTGAAATCAAAGTAATGCTACTAGGCATGTAGAGAGTGCAATTTTGTGCCAAAAGAAAGTGCCCTAGGACAAGTTGAGAATGCCAAAAAAGCAGGAGGAATTAATCATGCAACAATAAAACCTTCTTTGGCATAACACAAGGGGCAGAGTATGTTAACTTTAGAAAACTTTTGACAATAGGCTTTAAGACTAAAGACATCCAGTGAATATTTATTTCTACAAGAGGGTATTGTCTTCAAAAGGCTCTTTTGTTCCTTTCAGACTGACTTTTCAGGTCACGGGAATGTTAGTGGTTCAGTGGCTAAACTACATTTTATTTAAATGGTTTAAGTACTTATCAGGTTACCCCAGAGGAATTCATACAATGATCACCCTCATCTTCTGAAGGAAGAAGAGCCCATAGTCATTCAGTCCTGGATCCCACATTATTTCAGATCATTTATTTAGATTTATTAATCATGCTACCAACATTTGTTGCTGAAGGCAATGTGCATCCAAGTGAATATCATAGATTAACAGGAACAAACAAACCTGATGTACAATATTCTAATCCACGGATTCTATAAAATTCACCTAAATTTGGGTTTGATCCTGTGTTGTGCGTGCAACTAAATTAGTTAATGAGCCATTAACACTCAATAATTGGCTGCTAACAATCAGTTACTGGTGTTAATTGGCACTAATTAGGAGTTGCACGCAACTGCTTATGTGCAAGAACTGTGCCTGAATTATCTTGTGTGCAACCCAAAACGGGGCATGGCCATGGGAATTCCCAAGTTTTATTCAGTGTTGCAGAATTAGGGGGATGCACGCCCAACTTGCGCAGCAGGATTTACAGCTTGTGGGAATCGGCAATGCATGCTATTCTATAAAGGGTGCTTATTCCAGAGTATAGAATAGCACTGAGCACCAGGTTTTCCCAGCACCCATATTTGGGCACCATTTAATGGATTTATTTATTTGGATCTCGCTCACAACTTTTTCAGTGGTAGCTCGAAGTGAGTTACTTTCAAGTACACATTGGTATTTTTCTGTCCGTACAGGACTCATGATCTAATTTTGTACTTGAGGCAATGGAGGGTTAAGTGACTTGCCCAAGATCACAAGGAGCAGCAGTGGGATTTGAACCGGGTACCTCTGGATGTCAAGACTGGTGCTCTAATCACTGGGCTACATCTCCACATCTATCTTACCCTAAATGGATCAAAATACATTATAGGAATAAATAAAATATCACTATATACCAGCAGAACCATACCGAGGTATAGTAGCATCCTGTGCAGCTTGCCTACTGATGCCCACTTGCCCCATCCACTTTGCCACCACCAGTGAGAGGAGACACTAGGTTGGAAGCAATGTTTGCTCACCTCCATATTTCCATCCTGTATTGTTCGCACAGCCTTTAGTACGACTCTGTATACCAGACCATTCTAAATGGTAAACAGGTATGAACTAACATGCTAAAGAGTGCTGCACAAGAACATAGGGACGTAATACCCATTGGGTCAGACCAATGGTCCATCTAGCTCAGTATCCTGCTTCTAACAGTGGCCAATCTAGGTCACAAGTACCTGACAGAAACCCAAATAGTAGCACCATTCCATGCTACCAATCCTAGGGCAAGCAATGGTCTCTCCCGTGTCTATCTCAATAGCAGACTATGGACTTTTCCTCCAGGAGCTTGTCCAAACCTTTTTTAAATCCAGATATGCTAATCGCTGTTACCACATCCTCCGGTAACGAGTGCCAGAGCTTAACTAATCTTGAGTGAAAAAGTATTTCCTCATATTTGTTTTAAAAGTATCCCCATGTAATTTCATTTAGTATCCCCTGGTCTTTGTACTTTTCTAAAGAATGAAAAATTGATTCACTTCTACCCGTTGTACACCACTCAGGGTTTTGTAGACCTCAATCATATGCCCACTCAGCTGTCTCTTTTTGAAGCTAAAGAGCCCTAACCTCTTTAGCCTTTCCTCATATGACAGACATTCCATCCCCTTTATCATTTTGGTTGCTCTTCTTTGAACCTTTTCTGATTCCACTATGGGGTTCATTTTCAAAAGAGAAAAATGTCTAAAAAGTGGCATAAAGCAGCATTCGGACGTTTCTCTCCCCAAAACTTCCAAATCGCTAATTTCAAACCCCATTGTCCAGATGTTTTTCTATGCTGTTCGTCTATAATGTGTCCAAATTTCAAGGGGGCATGTTGGAGGCACGTTAGGGGCAGGATTCAAACATTCCTAAGACCTGGATATTTTTTAGCCATAATGGAACAAACCAAAAACGTCCAGGACTAAAACTAGGATGTTTTGAGCTAGACCTGTTGTAATAACGACTAAGCCACAAAAAAGTGCTCTAAATGACAAGTTGACCACTGGCAAAATAAAGGAATGACCTCACCTTACTCCCCCAGTAGTTGCTGAGCCCATCCCGCCTGCCAAAGATGTAAAACAAACAGTACATACTAGCTTCTATGACAGCCTCAGATGTTATAGCTGGTCCTATTAGAGCAGCAAGCAGGTCCCTGGAGTAACCTAGTGGTCTGATCAGAGCAGTGCACTGTGGAAAAGGGGACCCAGGCCCATATCCCACTCTGTTACACTTGTGGTGGAATGTGGCAGCCCTCCAAAATTCACCAAAAACCTACTGTACCTACATATAGGTGACCTCTTCAACCATAAAGGCTATTGTAGTGGATTTTGGAGGGCTCAGCAGACAAGATAAGGGAGCAATGGGGAGAAGTGTAACTGGGAGCTTTTATATGAATTCTATAGGCGTGCCCCATTGCTCCCCTGGGATGTCTTTGTGGCCAGTTTACTAAGAATGCTGGCTCCTCCTACAACCAAATGGCTTGATTTTGTGTGTTTTTCACTTCCATTTTTTTCTTTTTTGAAAAATGGACCAGAAAAATAAGCACACAGAGCACAAAAACATCTAGCATGTGGCCATTTTCGAAAAAGAAAAAAAAGATGTTTTGCTGTTTCAAAAATGGCTATATTTCCAATTCTGATTTGGGATGTTTAGCGCAAAACGTCATATTGAAAATGCCTTTCTATATCTTTTTTTTGAAATACGACAACCAGAACTGAACGCAATATACAAGGTGAGGTCACACCATGGAGCGATACAGATGTATTATAGTATTCTTGGTCTTATTCGCCATCCCTTTCCTAAAAATTCCTAGCATCCTGTTTGCTTTTTTGGGCCGCCGCCTCACACTGGGCAGAAGATTTCAGTGTATTGTCTACAATGACACCTAGATCTTTTTCTTGGATTGACTCCTAAGGTGAACACTAGCATCAGTGCTAAATGAAAAATACCAATATATTCAGAATCAAAGGTTTTTCCTTTTAAAAAAGCTTTAAGGACAATTCTATAAAGGGTGCCTAAATTACAAGCACTGAGTTATATAATAAGACACACACATTCCTCAATCTCCATTTCTCCAGCTGCAAAGGACTAAAATACAAATTAACACATGCATCCAACTTTTCATACAGAAGCACGTAGCTATGGAATGCACTACCATTTGGTGTGAAAAGAATTCCTGACTTAACCAACTTTCGGAAATCACTGAAGACCTTCCTCTTCATCAAAGCATACCGCAACGATCCATCATATAAGCTCTTATGCAATACCACTTTTTCTCTGGTCCCGGATTGTGATCTATTCATACTTGTTTGATTAATTTTACTATGTTATTCATGTTCTCTATTTATCACCACTTGTATTGGATTGGCGATTGCCATGAATGAACAATGTAAGCCACATTGAGCCTGCAAATAGGTGGGAAAATGTGGGATACAAATGCAGCAAATAAATAAATATTAGCATTTACATGCATATGTGCTATTCAGCCTGTAAGAAGAATTGGGCTATGCCAGTGGACGGAGTATGGGTGTGTCATGGGCATTCCGTCTAGAATAGTGTCAGATGTGCGCATTGCAAGGTGCACTTACGTGTGTCATAGTAACATAATAAATGACGACAGATAAAGACCTGTACGGTCCATCCAGTCTGCCCAACAAGATAAACTCATTTTATACGGTATGTGATACTTTATACCCGAATTTAATTTGTCCATGCCATTCTCAGGGCATAGTCCGTAGAAGTCTGCCCAGCTCCCATTTTGTTTCTCAATTACCGGAGTCGCCACCCAATCTCGGCTAAGATTCCACGTAACCATTCCTTCTAAACAGGATTCCTTTGTGTTTATCCCATGCGTGTTTGAATTCCATTACCGTTTTCATCTCCACCACCTCCCGCGGCAGGGCATGTCAATATGATGCCTGTCATTGACCTGGCATAAGTTATTGTGCCTAAGTTTTGGCACACCAAATCAACTTTGTGCAACTGATTTTTAAGGGATTAAGGGGCTCTTTTGCAACGCTGTAGTAGAGCTACCACAGTGTTGCCACGTGCCAAATCAGGACTGTGGCTAGTCCCCACCCCAAGTATGCATCATTTCTGGCACGACAGAAATATATATATATTTTTTGTAGTGCCGGGGCTTATCTGGCAGGTTCCCAGCATGTTAGCGTGGGAGCCCTTACCATCACGCGTCAGTAGGTGGTGAGAAGGGCTCCCCCTGGAATTGACTGCACACAAATCCTTGTGATTAGCTCAGTGCCATTTTTCTTTTTGCTGAAAACAACCTTTTACCCGCTGTGGTAAAAGAGGGCCACCGCACGCCAACACCACCGCAGGCCAATTTTAGCGCAGCTTGGTAAAAGAGGCCCTAAGTGTGCCTTAATGCCATTATAGAGCTGCTTCTTTTTTTGCACCCACATTTAGGTGCCACTTTATAGAATTGCACCCATTGTCTTTAATCTTTACAGAGACATATGTCTTTCCTCTCATCCCAGCATATTTTGCTTCAGATAAGGCTGAGATAGTCATGAAAGCCTCTTGAGAGGGCTGCAGTGGATGCATCAGGTTATAAGCCTATGAAGGGGAATTGTTAGAACTGTGCACGAGTGGTTGCATGCATGCATGTATGTGCACTGCGCAACATTCTATCAAATAGTACATAGATGCATTACTGCATAAATACAAGGAGCCATACACATGGGAGGAGCATGGGCGTGTCTCCAAATTATACATGTATAACATAGAATACTGAGGGACATTTTCGATAGGACGTCTAAATCCAAAATCCAGTAGTGAACATGGCCATTTTCAAACCTGAAAAACGTCCAATTTTTTTGTTTCAAAAACTTCTAGGAAACTTTCTTCATCATCGAGCTTAAAATTATAAAATCCTTTTTTTCTTGAAAAATAAAAAGATTTTCTATAAATTGGAATAAGTAACTCCCCTTTTACACAGCCACACCAGTGGCTGCCGGTGTAGTAATGCCGACACAGCCCATTCAAAGCGTACGGGCTGTGTCGGCAGCCACAAGTGCGGCTTTATAAAAGGAGGGGGGGTGTAACCCTTCTGAGCTGCTTGTGGAGCAATATTTCTCACCATGTGGCCATGGAATTTCTGCATGTCATTTAAAGATAAGGATCCTCTTCTATAGGTCCCTGGAAATAATGCAAAACAAAGTCAGGTATTTCTTTGACAATCTTGAAATACATTATAAATGGCCTTTTCAAGTAGTTATTATTTTTAGTTCCAATTAGGCTGTCAGGCAGTAAGAAACTGGCCACAAATGATTTATTTTTAATTTCAGTTAAATAGCGTTTTAATCAAAACAGTGGTGGAATGGAAATTGCCAACATAAAGGGATAAAAAAACACATAAATTATTACCCTAAGGAGAAAAAAAATGACTGACTGTAGTTTATAATGTAATTGCAGAATGTTTAGTCTGTTTTGACATACAAACCAGGGTTATGATATTTGGACAGACCAATTGTAGAGAGTTGATTGTTGGTACAACAATAAAACCATTTTGAGCTGTATTCTTATCCAGAAATATATGGAATTTATCAGGTAACAACATTATTACTATTAAATTATAAATGGAATATGTCATAGGGCCAGTTCAAGAGCATCCAACTGCTACACAGAACTCACAGAAGAAATGGGCAGCCTGAAAATGTTCATTCTGTGTAATTTTTTGTGTCATTTACTAGAATTTTCATTTTATTTGTTTTCGTTCTGCCATTTTGTTGTTTTGTCAGTTGCAGATAAATAGTGCACACCATACTCTTTGGAAGTACTGTAGACTATGTGGAAAGAAGGCACAGTATTTGGGAAACAGGATGCACCTTTTCCCAATAGGGTGTGCATGGAGATTCCACTATCAGAAAACAGTGTTTCCACATTGTGAACACTATTTCCAAAAAATGTGCACTATTATCAGCAAGTGATAAAAACACAAACTTAGCTGCTAGCACCTAAGGGCTATGTTTAATAAGCGGTGCTATGGGCGTGTTAGCGTTTTTAACGCACGTAAATGGTGTTCCCGTGTTAAACGCTAATGTGCACATATAAATGTATAGGTGCGTTAGTGTTTAATGCGCCTTAAATTTACAGGCGTGTTAAAAACGCTAACACACCTTAGTAAACATACCCCTAAGTGAAAGTTGGCTATTTTGGGGGTGGAACGGAGTCGGCACTTGGTTGGTTAACCAGCCAGGGTAGCCACATAAATGGGACCACATAAAATAGAGTCCTATCTTTACGTGCTTGCCAATTTTTAAAAAATTACCATGACAGCACTTGCTAACATCTGTCTTGTAGGTAGTAAGGGCTCATACGGTAATTCTGCACTAGCCAGTTAGCGTGCAGTAATGCAGAACCATTAACTGATTAGCACAAGAACGCCTACTCTCTACCCCCAGACATACCCCTCCAACAAGTGTCTTATCGATATAAGTTGAGACTTATATAAATGAACTATTTTTTCAAGATGTTTATAAAGGAAACATAGATTAGGAACTTGGAGATAATGTGCCGGGACTTGGGGATCCAGGAAGGGTTTTTAAAGTATTGGACATACCACCGCAGTTTTCCAGCAGGCGAAATTTGGCCAGAGGCAAGGCAATGGTTAATGAACATAAGAACATATGAGTAGCCATACTGGGTCAGACCAATGTTCCATCTAGCACAGCATCCTATTTTCCAAACAGTGGCTAAGCCAGATCACAAGTACCTGGCAGAAACCCAATTAACAGCAACATTCCATGATACCAATCCTGGGGCAAGCAGTTGCTTCCACATGTCTGTCTCAATAGCAGAATATGGACTTTTCTAAACCTTTTTTAAACCCAGATATGCTAACTGCTGTTACAAGTCCCACATTTGCTGCGTCCAGATTCTAATCCGTGCCTTTGGATTTGTGGTCTTAAAGCTGCCGGAGACAGAATTTCTTTCAAATGTGGGACATGCTGAATGTGTGAAGTGATGCTTGAAACACAGATTCACAGTCAGGCAAGACTTATGCTCTCCGATCAAGGACAACATGCAAATCCGAATCTGTGGTATATTGTTGGATCTGTCCCTGTAAAAAGTTATACGTGGGACAAACATCAAGGAAGTTGGCTACACGTTTAACAGAACATAAAAGCAACATACACATTCAGAAGATCACAGCACCACTGGCAGCACACTGCATCAAAGAGAAACAGGATTTCGAAGGGCTTAGATGTGTAGTTCTACGACAAGTAAATTTCAACCTCAAAGGCGGAGATAGGAAATTAGTGCTCCTCCAGCAAGAACAAAAATGGATCTATACACTACACTATACAAGTGCATTTTTATAATTTACCACCGCAATTCACAAAACAAAAGGAGCAAGTTCCCACATGCCATCTTTTTCTTTTGATGTAGGCAAATAAAAAAAAAAAGGTTTTAAATGCTCACAGGTTTCAACCTAATTCATGTTTAATTTGGGATATAAATGTCATAAATAAGTAAATAGATAGAAACTGAATGTTGAGCACCTGATTCTCATAACATGGTGTCTGTTTAGTGGCCCTTTACCAGGAGAAAAAAAAATCTCTGCACAAATATAACAGTATTAGGGTGTCCCTATAACCAGTCCTTCCAAATGACAGACTGATTACAATTTATAACAGATTACTATATCTATGAAAAGTTATTCCATTGTTATACTTCCTCTGTGTACAACTGTATGTTGCACAAGCCGGGATGTTTGCAAATATAATGGAGATTAAATAAAAATGCCACCAACAATAAAGAATGACATGGACGCAGCAGCTCATAGGTTTGCTTTCTGTTTTGAGTGTACGGTGATGACAGAGGATGAAGAAACAGAGACTCCCCCTTTTTTACCATCCTGATTCCCGACTCCTTTCATCCACCTCCCTTCTGACCTTGGGTGCCCTCCCGGCATATAGCTTGAGGCACCCTGGTGGTCTAGTGGCTTCTTTGGGGCAGGAAAGATCCCCGCAGCACTAATCCTCTCCTCTCTGCTTTTTAAAAATGGCTGCTGAGACTTCCAGCAGCAGCCTCGCAAGACTTCCGTGGCACTACAGTATTTAAGGCGCACTAACAAATCATATGTGTATTAAGAAATGCACATTCCTAATTTGTAATCTAATGCAAAATCTGGAATTGGAAAATCCTGTGAATGCTCACTGGCTCCCAGGGTCTGTACTGACTTAAGGTCATAGCAGAGATCTGGGGAATGAGCAACTGAGCCTTGTTTTTGTGATTTCCCCCCCCCCCCCCCCCATTCCCTAATTTTGGGTCCAATATTTTTGATCACAACCCCAGCTTAGGTACCACTAACACAGGCTAAAGTAGAAAGATTTGAGTGAGAGAATCAGAGTCAGAGTCTATAGATTGCCAGATTTTCTTTATAGGATGATAAAAAGTATCCCCTAGGTCTTCTGAAACATATGGAATGTATGATCATTTATTTAGCTGAGGGAAAACAACAGTGTCCCTGCACCGCTTGCAGGCCTCTTTCAACCTTCATGTCTTCATTTACCCAGAAAAATCTTTTCTGTTTAATAGAAACCCACACTTTTCTCCCCCAAGCTGTTCTGCTTGAATTATGTGTTTAATAATGATTTTTTTCAAAGCTACTTTAATAGGGCAGCAAAGGTTTAAGTGAGGGAAAAATATTTCTCAATTCATTACACTTTGTGGAAATTACCTTATTGGAAAAATAACTAAATTTATAAGCATTAGATTTTTTTTAAGGGAAACTTTAAAATATTGTTTCATTAGCAGTCTGGTAGTATTAGCATTGTTGGCGGGGGGGGGGGGGGGGGGGGAGAATACTTAATTGAAAGCTTAACAAATGAGACATCTGAAAAATGTTTCCTCATTTACTAACAGGTTTAATCAAAGCACAGACTTAAAAGATTTAACTGGTTTAAGAGCCCTCGAAATAAGGAGCTGGTACTATGCTTGAATATTATTTTTTTTTATAAACATTTTTTATTGATGACTGTAAAGAAGTAACATTATCAACAATACATTATGTAAATGCATAGATAATTAAATTTATAAAGTACCTTACAACTTATCATCAAAAGTTTAAAGATTTTTCCGCCCCCCCCCTTTAATGTAAATGATAATATAACAGAGACAAGAATAATTCCAACCCCAATACCATTCTGACCTATAGTGTAAAACAGACAAACCAAACATAGGAGAGGCCTAACTCCTCTGACACTCCCTTTCTGCATGAACAACAAAAATCTCCAAAACAATCCCCCCCCCACTTCGCTCCCCACCCTAAGGTATGCAATCTAACAATACAGGGATATAGAAACCAAAGTCAGGTTTCCACAGTAATATCTAAAAAGGTAAAGTATTAAGAAGTAGGCTCCATGCTCGATGGGAGAGGCATCATATATAAGGCTCCCAAACCATTTTCTCCACTTTGCTGAGACAGGCAGAATGAGCCTCCCAAGTTAACAGCAACGGAAGCGCATTATGCCAATGCCACTGGTTAGGAACTTCTCTTACACACCACTTCTGCAAGATACACTTCACTGAATATTATATTTTATCTAGTAAGAGGCCCGTTTCTGACACAAATGAAACGGGCGCTAGCAAGGTTTTCCTCGGCTCCCCTGCAGCCACCCATGTCCAGCGACCCTCCTCTCCTCCTGTTCCCACTGCAGCCACCCATGTCCAGCGAACTTCCTCTCTCCCCTGCCCCCCTGCAGCCACCCATGTCCAGCGACCCTTCTCTCTCCCCTGCCCCCCCTGCAGCCACCCATGTCCAGAGACCCTCCTCTCTCCCCTGCTCCCCCTCCAGCCACCCATGTCCAGCGACCCTCCTCTGGACATGGATCAGCTGTGAGGCATGTTTTTTTCCCCCCTGAGTTCTGAAGTTGATATCATAATGGCTACGGTGATGTCAGCCTGATCTACGGAGCCTAGCAGACCAACTCGGAATGAGCCACGGTCCCAGGCAAGTCAGAACGTTGGAGGTGAGAATTATTATATAGGATGGTTCACCAAAATAATTGGAAGGACAACGGGATCTTTTACCAAGCCGTGGTAGCATTTTTAGCTCGCGGTAGAAATCAGCTGCTGGTAAACACCAAGAAGCCCATTATATTCATATGGGCATCTCAGTGTTTACCACCAGCTGATTTGTATCGCGGCTTAGTAAAAGACCTCCTAAATGCATTTCCTCTAATGCCTTGTTAAAAGACGTTTTAGATTTAATATTTTTCAGTTTTGAATTATAGAATACCTACAATATACACCGACTCACTGATGAAGAAGTTGCACTGTTGTGTACTGTGCCCTGGATTCTCTTTATGGTATATAATAGAGTGGTGTGCAAAAGTGTAGAATAAATTGTTTGCAGTGCGGCATTTCACTATTATTGGCACTCATTTCATTTTCATTTTTAAAATTTGTGCTTATTTAGGGGCCCTTTTACCAAGCCACGATAAAAAATGGCCTGTGCGATACGCAGCGTGGGTCTTTCCCACACACCGAGGCTACTATTAGCATGGCGGTAAAATGGCCCCATTTTCCATTTTTTCTACTAATGGCCAGTCGCTAATAGTAAAAGGACCCCTTAGTATTGTTATTCTTTGTTTCTCCCGCCACAATGATTCTGTAATACCGTAGCTTAAAAATGGTTTACTGTGGAATGACTCAGGTGTCCTGTGGTAGTGCCAAATCAAAATGTGCTAACCACATGCTAAGGGGATCTTTTACAAAGGTGTTCTAGCATTTGTAGCTAAATGCTAAGACACCCTAGCGCTAAGATACCTTGGCAAATGTGAAGAAGCCCACAGGAATTGAATGGGCTTCGTTGCATTTACTGCATGGAAAGCAGTACTGCAGCTTTGTAAACGGAGCCCATAATGAGCATCGTAGCATTTAGCACTAGCTAAAAACACTAGTGCACCTTTGTAAAACAAGATGGCCGCTGGGTAAATGGACAGGAAAATGTTAGCTCCAGACATCCATGGGTTTTAACCAGGCATTTGACTGTGCTACGACCGTCATTTGCTGATTCAGTACCTCTCCGGGTCCATAGTACCGTAGGGTGCCTGTTCATTATAGAAAGGCCAGTCGAGTCTGTGCATTGCTGTCATGTTCGTGCACCAACCACCGGCAAGCCGCGGCCCCCTCTTCCCCGTTCTTCATCTTTTTCAGTCGGGAGTCTGCTGCCTCTGCTGCCCTGACCCAAGCGAGCTTCTGGCCGTTACATCAGAGTTGTTCTCCCCGCCGACACCACCGGCTCTTCCTCTTCTACCGGTCTGACGGAGCAGTGGCGGATGTCCCTGGTTTGGAGGGCCCCAACAGTTGGAACTATGGAGGAGGACCATTTTAACCTGCACCACTTTGGATCCCTCTCCGTAGCCCCTGGATCGTCAGTTGCGGTCAAAATTGATCGAGCAGCAGCCACTTCGCTGATGCAGATGGCTTGGTCTTCGTTTCACCTTCCCTGCTTTGCTGTCATCCGTGATTTCTTGCTGTTGGGTGGAACTAGCATATCTTTCCCATTGCAGTTCAGGGTGCCGGAGTGCACAGGCAGGCTGCGGTCCCTATTCCTCTGCGGTGGAGTTGCCGGACCCGTGGACATCCAGGGTCCAATCGGCATTGTCCGCCTCCAGCTGCTGTCGTCTGCCTCTGGTGACCGCTGCCACTCTCCTGGCTGCATGCTGCTGCTGTTTCTTCAGTGCTTCATCTGCGCTAACTGGGTATTGCTAGAGTTCCCAATTGTGGATCGTCTTGCCGAGAACTGTTCGAGCCACTCTGGTCCGTCTGGATTTCCATCATCCGTCTTGGTCCACCTGGATTTCCACCGTCCATCTTAGTCTCTCTTCCCTTTCCTTTCTTACCCTGTTCTTTCTCCCCTATCTAATGTAATTGTAATTGATTTATCTGTGCATTGTAAGCCACTTTGAGTCTGCTTCATGTGGAAAAAAGTGGGGTATAAATGTTCATAAATAAATAATAAATAAAAGAAGCCTTAAATTTTTTTTTTGAGGGGGTGTGTCAGGGGTGGAGAGTGGACATTTCTGAGTAAACTAGTTAGTGCGGCTACGTTAGCGCACGGATAGCAAGTGAGCCCTTACTGCCTACAAAATGGGTGGTGGTAAGTGCACCCGTGGTAATTCTTTTTAATAGCCACGCACTAATGGCAACATTAGTGCACGGCCAGAAAAACAAAAAAAATAGAAAGGCCATTTTTACTGGTTGCAGAAATAATGGCCTTATTGCACAGAAAAAATATCTTGTATAAGGGTGTGCTAAGGCCACTTTTTACCACAGCTTAATAAAAGTGCCCAAAGATGTTATTTTTTTAGGGTGGTCAGAAAATGGGTATGTCTTTGTGATGGTTAGTATTTTGTAGATTAGTCTTGACTCTTACAGATGGCCTTGCACCATTTTAGCTTCGAATAGACCAACTTTAGAAGATGGTGGCTGATGACCACTTGATTCCAGGCTGCAGTGAGTGCCCGTCAGCTCTCTTTGATACAGAGTGACACTTGGATATTTTTCAGTGCTATTAGATGCCACAAGTTCTTGATTGGATTCATGTCTGGTGTCTGGGTTGGCCAATCAGGGTCGAGATCTTCTAGGATTTCTTCCAGTCAACAGCTGCCTTTGCTTGATGTGGGGCATTGTTGTCCTGGAACATGTAGTCAGCTGACGGTATCATGCGCTTCTGCAGTATGTCTTGAACTATTTCTTCGCATTTACTATGCTGTTGATAATTTCTAGATGTCCCCAACATCATTTGCTGCCATGAAACCTCAAGCCATGATCTTCAGCAGATGTTTGATAGACACATTCAGACATTCTGGCTTGTAGTTTTTATCTGGAAGTCACCTTACATATAAAGCGCAGCAAGTAGTGTGTGTTAAAGTCTGTGCGCGGCCAATTTACACGTGCTACGAGCCAGTCATGATAATTGGCTGAAAACCAATTATCATCACTGATTGGCAATAATTGGAATTTACATGCATTTCTTTTTAGGCGCATAGATTCCAATGCGCGTAGCTGAAAATGGGGCATGGCCATGGGAGGAGTGTAGGCATGTCAGGAGCGTCAATCAATTTTATACACATTGTTATACACGCGTACATTTAGGAGTGGACATTTACACTAGGTTTTCAGTGGTGTAAATGGCCGCTCCTAAATGTATGTACATTCCCCCGACCTCTGCGCTAAAATAAGTACCTGTACAGTGGTGGAAATAAGTATTTGATCCCTTGCTGATTTTGTAAGTTTGCCCACTGACAAAGACATGAGCAGCCCATAATTGAAGGGTAGGTTATTGGTAACAGTGAGAGATAGCACATCACAAATTAAATCCGGAAAATCACATTGTGGAAAGTATATGAATTTATTTGCATTCTGCAGAGGGAAATAAGTATTTGATCCCCCACCAACCAGTAAGAGATCTGGCCCCTACAGACCAGGCAGATGCTCCAAATCAACTCGTTACCTGCATGACAGACAGCTGTCGGCAATGGTCACCTGTATGAAAGACACCTGTCCACAGACTCAGTGAATCAGTCAGACTCTAACCTCTACAAAATGGCCAAGAGCAAGGAGCTGTCTAAGGATGTCAGGGACAAGATCATACACCTGCACAAGGCTGGAATGGGCTACAAAACCATCAGTAAGACGCTGGGCGAGAAGGAGACAACTGTTGGTGCCATAGTAAGAAAATGGAAGAAGTACAAAATGACTGTCAATCGACAAAGATCTGGGGCTCCACGCAAAATCTCACCTCGTGGGGTATCCTTGATCATGAGGAAGGTTAGAAATCAGCCTACAACTACAAGGGGGGAACTTGTCAATGATCTCAAGGCAGCTGGGACCACTGTCACCACGAAAACCATTGGTAACACATTACGACATAACGGATTGCAATCCTGCAGTGCCCGCAAGGTCCCCCTGCTCCGGAAGGCACATGTGACGGCCCGTCTGAAGTTTGCCAGTGAACACCTGGATGATGCCGAGAGTGATTGGGAGAAGGTGCTGTGGTCAGATGAGACAAAAATTGAGCTCTTTGGCATGAACTCAACTCGCCGTGTTTGGAGGAAGAGAAATGCTGCCTATGACCCAAAGAACACCGTCCCCACTGTCAAGCATGGAGGTGGAAATGTTATGTTTTGGGGGTGTTTCTCTGCTAAGGGCACAGGACTACTTCACCGCATCAATGGGAGAATGGATGGGGCCATGTACCGTACAATTCTGAGTGACAACCTCCTTCCCTCCGCCAGGGCCTTAAAAATGGGTCGTGGCTGGGTCTTCCAGCACGACAATGACCCAAAACATACAGCCAAGGCAACAAAGAAGTGGCTCAGGAAGAAGCACATTAGGGTCATGGAGTGGCCTAGCCAGTCACCAGACCTTAATCCCATTGAAAACTTATGGAGGGAGCTGAAGCTGCGAGTTGCCAAGTGACAGCCCAGAACTCTTAATGATTTAGAGATGATCTGCAAAGAGGAGTGGACCAAAATTCCTCCTGACATGTGTGCAAACCTCATCATCAACTACAGAAGACGTCTGACCGCTGTGCTTGCCAACAAGGGTTTTGCCACCAAGTATTAGGTCTTGTTTGCCAGAGGGATTAAATACTTATTTCCCTCTGCAGAATGCAAATAAATTCATATACTTTCCACAATGTGATTTTCCGGATTTAATTTGTGATGTGCTATCTCTCACTGTTACCAATAACCTACCCTTCAATTATGGGCTGCTCATGTCTTTGTCAGTGGGCAAACTTACAAAATCAGCAAGGGATCAAATACTTATTTCCACCACTGTATATATGTAAACCGCTTTGAATGTAGTTGCAAAATACCACAGAAGGGCGGTATATCAGACAGGTCCCATTTCCCTTTCCCTTCTATAAACCATGTCTTACTGTAGACGCGGTTTCTAGAATAGTGTTACTCGCATTATTCCGACACACCTACCTTTTAGATGGCATTTACAGAACCTGGCCCTATGTGTGAACCTGGTCTCCAAAGAGGCAGAAAGTGCTTTCATCACTGTCAAGAACCTTTATCCACACCTCACAAGTCCATTTTGTGGCCAGAATTATGTAACTGCGATTGACTGATGTCTAATCCACTTTTGCTGCAGGATCTGATTCTGCGTAATTTTACTATTTGCTAAGCAGCAGACAATATTATGCATATCCAATGTACATAATTAGTTGCACGTGAAAGAGGAGTGAACATGAAACACATGAATATGATGTTCCACCATAACAGCTACAGTTATGTGAAAACTTATATATCTCTACAATATAATATTTCTCAGTACAAATTATTTACAACATTTATTTTTTTATTTTTGTTACATTTGTACCCCAAGCTTTCCCACTCATGGCAGGCTCAATGCAGCTTACATATTGTATACAGGTACTTATTTGTACCTGGGGCAATGGAGGGTTAAGTGACTTGCCCAGAGTCACAAGGAGCTGCCTGTGCTTGAAGTGGGAATCAAACTCAGTTCCTCAGTTCCCCAGGACCAAAGTCCACCACCCTAACCACTAGGCCACTCCTCCCACTGGTGACAGGATTTCCGATTCCAAAGAATGAACACATATCTTTTCCTGTTGTCACTGCAGATCTTAAACTAGTAATGAGAACCACCCCATGGAAAATTTATCCAAGGGCTTTGTCTTTGACATTTAAGTTTAAAATATATATTTTTTTAATTAAAATTACTAATAGAATTGGCTAAAGGGTATTTAGTTACCATCTTTCTCTGTTTATCACACCTCTGATTTCCTCCTGAGTAATTCCAACTAGAGTTTCAGCAAAATGATCATAATTTGCATCTTAACACCTCTCTTGTCCCCTAAGTGATCTTGGACTTTCAATGCCCTAGATCATTCAAAACCATTCCAATGAAACACTAGCTTCAAATCTTGATATAAATGTGTAGACATGGAAGATACTAGATTGTGAGCCCACCAGGGACAGTGAAAGTTCCTGTACACAATAAATGTAAACCACTTTGGTTGTACCACACAAAGGCGGTATATTTTTAAAAGTAAAATAAACTGTAAGATCTTGATCAGACACTACCATTTGGGTCCATTAAGCTAGAGAATTCCCTTGATAGCAGCACTTAGCTGACACTTTGGAAGGTTCCGTCTGCGAAATCAGAAAGAAGTAGAGAGATTGTGGATGCTTTCCAACGGTTTGTTTTGATATAACGGCTCATGTGGTTAGCGGCCACTCTAAACTCAAAGTCCTGGACTTCAAGCGAACTGACTTTAACAAAATGGGGGAATACCTGAGGAAGGAGCTGATGGGCTGCGAGAATGCACAACACGTGGAAGGACAGTGGTCCAAGCTGAAAGAAGTAATAAACAGGGCCACAGACCTTTATGTAAGAAGGGTAAATAAAAGCAAGAGAAAAAGGAAACCGATATGGTTTTCAAAGCAAGTGGCTGAGAAAATAAAGGCTAAAGAGTTAGCATTCCAGAAATACAAAAAATCTCAAGTAGAGGAACACGGGGAGGAATACCGGATGAAACTGAAAGAAGCCAAGAGAGAGGTATGTCTGGCGAAGGCGCAAGCGGAAGAACAAATGGCTAGAAATGTACGAAGGGGAGTTTTTGTCTTCAGGTATATTAGTGAAAGGAGAAAGACTAAAAAGGGGATTATGAGACTAAAAGATACAGCAAAACGCTATGTAGAAAATGATGAAGAAAAAGCCAATTTGCTAAATAGATACTTTTGTTCTGTTTTTACTGAAGAAAATCCTGGGGAAGGACCGAGAGGGACTGGCAAAAGTACACCTGAAAATGAAATGGATAGAGCACCGTTCACGGAAGAGAGTGTGTATGAACAACTTGGAAAGCTAAAGGTGGACAAAGCCATGGGGCCGGACGGGATCCACCCCAGAATACTGAGGGAACTCAGAGAGGTTCTGGCGGGTCCTCTTAAAGATTTGTTTAATAAATCCTTGGAGACGGGAGAGGTTCCGAGGGATTGGAGAATGGCGGAGGTGGTCCCTCTTCACAAAAGTGGTGATAGGGAAGAAGCTGGAAACTACAGGCCGGTAAGCCTCACTTCGGTTATTGGAAAAGTAATGGAAGCCATGCTGAAGGAAAGGATAGTGAATTTCCTGGAAGCCAATAAGTTGCAAGATCCGAGACAACATGGTTTCACCAAAGGGAAATCGTGCCAAACAAATCTCATTGAATTCTTTGACTGGGTGACAGGAGAATTAAATCAAGGACGTGCTATGGACGTCATCTACTTAGATTTCAGCAAGGCTTTTGACACGGTTCCCCACAGGAGGCTCTTGAATAAACTAGAAGGGCTGCAGATAGGACCCGAAGTGGTGAACTGGATTAGGAACTGGTTGACGGGCAGACGCCAGAGGGTGGTGGTGAATGGAGTTCGCTCGGAGGAGGGAAAGGTGAGTAGTGGAGTGCCTCAGGGATCGGTGCTGGGGCCCATTCTGTTCAATATATTTGTGAGTGACATTGCCGAAGGGTTAGAAGGTAAAGTTTGCCTTTTTGCGGATGACACCAAGATTTGCAACAGAGTGGACACCCCGGAGGGAGTGGAAAACATGAAAAAAGATCTGAAGAAGCTGGAAAAATGGTCTAACATTTGGCAATTAAAATTCAATGCGAAGAAATGCAAAGTGATGCACTTAGGGAGTAGAAATCCAAGGGAGGCGTATGTGTTAGGTGGGGAGAGCCTGATAGACACGGACGGGGAGAGGGATCTTGGGGTGATAGTATCTGAGGACCTGAAGGCGATGAAACAGTGCGACAAGGCGGTGTCCGTAGTGAGAAGGTTGCTAGGCTGTATAGAGAGAGGTGTGACCAGCAGAAGAAAGGAGGTTTTAATGCCCCTGTATAAGACGTTGGTGAGGCCCCACCTGGAGTGTTGTGTTCAGTTTTGGAGGCCGTACCTTGCGAAGGATGTTAAAAAAATGGAAGCGGTGCAAAGAAAAGCTACGAAGATGGTATGGGAGTTGCGTTCCAAGACGTATGAAGAGAGACTTGCTGACCTGAACATGTATACTCTGGAGGAAAGGAGGAACAGGGGTGATATGATACAGACGTTCAAATATTTGAAAGGTATTAATCCGCAAACGAATCTTTTCCGGAGATGGGAAGGCGGTAGAACGAGAGGACATGAAATGAGATTGAAGGGGGCAGACTCAGGAAAGATGTCAGGAAGTATTTCTTCACGGAGAGGGTGGTGAACGCTTGGAATGCCCTCCCGCGGGAGGTGGTGGACATGAAAACGGTAACGGAATTCAAACATGCGTGGGACAGGCATAAAGGAATCCTGTGCAGAAGGAATGGATCCACAGAAGCTTAGCTGAAATTGGGTGGCGGGGGGAAGAGGGGTTGGTGGTTGAGAGGCTAGGATGGGGGAGGGCAGATTTATACGGGGTCTGTGCAGGAGCCAGTGATGGGAGGCGGGACTGGTGGTTGGGAGGCGGGAAATACTGCTGGACAGACTTATACGGTCTGTGCCCTGAAAAAGACAGGTACAAATCAAGGTAAGGTATACACATATGAGTTTATCGTGGGCAGGCTAGATGGACCGTGCAGGTCTTTTTCTGCCGTCATCTACTATGTTACTATGTATTCTTGTATCCCATTATTTTCCAAAAACAGGTTTCGGTTCAAAGTGGCTCACAATTTTACACTTGGATGAAGTTACGGTAATGTTTTTCAGTTACAAAGGGCTGGTGGTTGGGAGGCGGGGATAGTGCTGGGCAGACTTATATGGTCTGTGCCCTGAAGAGCACAGGTACAAATCAAAGTAGGGTATACACAAAAAGTAGCACACATGAGTTGTCTTGTTGGGCAGACTGGATGGACCGTGCAGGTCATTTTCTGCCGTCATCTACTATGTTTACTATGTATCTGTAGTTTGTGTTTAGTTACAGAATATTTTCAAATATTTATTTATTTGTTACATTTGTACCCCACATTTTCCCACCTATTTGCAGGCTCAAATATCAAATCAATGAGTGTTTTACCCTTTACTAGAATGAAAAATATCCAGAAATCATTAATTATGGTCCAAGAAAACAAGAAGGCAGACGATCCACAAAATCCAACATGGAACCAAACAGAAGTGGATCAATCAAGGTGTAATGTACAACTTTATTCTAAAAATATGCCCGATACAGACTGTGTTTTGCCCACTAGGGCTGGGTCAGGGGCTCTTAGCAGGCCGAAGACATCTGATCCGGTGCCTGTTTCATGCTTTTGAAAAAGAGAGCATCATTTCCACTACACCTTGATTGATCCGCTTCTGTTTGCTTCCATCATTAATTATGGTCCTATAGTACCAATAGCATGTGGCACAATGCAGGACTAGCTGGTAGATGCTAGCCTTAGGAAGTAGTGGAAAGACCTAATATGACTGTATAGGACTAGGATAAATAGTTCTGGGAGGAAGTTATCAATGCGAGCTACCGTTAAAATACCGTGTTATTTTATAATACAGGTTATTAGGGTGGGGCAGTGGGTGCGGTCTGACATGGGTGCAGGCAGTTAGGGGGTGCTTTGAGCAGTTGCAGAGCCACAGTCTGCATGTGTGTGTGGCTGTCAGCTCTGCCGGTCCCCTGCCCGGGAACAAAATTTTGACATCAGAGGGGGCAGGGGACAGGCCTGAGACAATAGCCGCACTCACATAGACTATGGCTCCGCTACTGCTCAGTTCACCCTGATGCGCCTGGAGGAGGGGAGTGCTTTGCCCTGGGTGGCAACCAAGCTAGGTATGCCACCGACTAGGTTTCATTGCATAAAATGGGAACTGTGCTAAAATAACATCAGTAACCTGTCTTAATGGTAGCCCCAATGATAATTTCCCCTCTCCATGTGGTCCAGATCAATATTGTGCCAGAGAAAATAAAGCCATACAGCATCCCAACAGGATGCCTTGTGATTGTAAAGCATTAGAAGTAACATTAGCTGTGCACTTACCATAACAAACACGAAACAGTTCCCTTTTCTATTTGAACAAATCACTGAAAGATCCTCTAATTGCAAAATAGGAGAATCATCTTTGGCCATTTGCTTCTGAAAAGGTGTAAATTAAAACAGTAAATCTCCATTCTGCATCTTTGTTGCTGACTCGGAGGTTAGTGTGATGGTGTTTCAATCAACCAGAACATGGCAGTTCACACTTCGAATTTCCCACTTCACAAAGGGATGAGTGCTATTCAAAGCACATTCAAGAGAAGAAAACCAAAACCCAATAGCAAAGAAATGGATGAGAAGCAGAGTTTGATTTTCATAATTTTATTGTAAAGCTTTAGGAAGGAGTAATTACAATGGATTTCTTCATTTGACAGCTCAGCAAACAAAAAATATTTTCTTTAAAAAAAAAAAAGAACCACAATTTTTCTGTCATGCTTACCCAATGGAGCAGAAGTAATTACAAATTAATCAGTTGTGCTCACAGCGCCAGGAACCCCACCCCTGCCCCCTCCCCCCTCCAGAAAAATAAAATAAAAATCTAGGAAAACAAAGACTCTCCCCCTGAAAGGAAGCCAGTAGGGTCACTAGGAAATGCATCACATATTTATATCAATACAACCTTAGCAATAATTTCTTTTGATTATACATATTTCAACCATCTTAAAAATAGTTACATACTTCGCCATAGTATCTTTCAATTTTTCTTAAAAAAAGCTACACTTGCATGTACATAAAACTGTACAAAAAACAAGGCATCACCACAAGCAATTAAATTAAATTGTCTGTATAAATAGAACCAACACTGAAGCTCTAATAAAGTTTGACTTTTCTGTGTGTGTTCCTTGTAAGTAAATGTCTGCAGTGGGCAGCACACGTCTCTGACCTTTGGTTTTTCCCTCGCTCACTCCTCCTGTTTTGTCCTAGTGCAGTGTCCTAAATACAGTGAACAAAACTTGCCAAAAAGGTACATCTTCCTCTTCCACCCATCCATTAAATGTTGCACTTGATCTAAGGTATACACTATGTTGCCTGCCGGACCTCTCTCCCTGATTGCCACTCTTACTAGAATATGATCCCGTACTCATTTCATGTCTGGATTATCAACCCAAGGGTAAATCTGTAAGCCTTTGTACAATGACTTAAGTGTACCAGATCATCACCATGGAGAAATCAGCCAATTCTGGTAACATGTTGTATTTGGAGATGTTGTATGTGGTTTCCCTTGAGAAAACTTGCCAGTACATGAATCGATCAATCAGAATGCAGTTTGATGGTCATTCAGAAAGCCCCCCTCACCTCACCCTGTCTTATTTCCTTATTTCTACCTGATAATTTAGTGAAGTCATAACCCTTATGACACTTCTTTTCACTCATTTTCTGGATACCCAAGTGGTTTCAACAGGAAAATTCAGGATAGTCAAGGTGTTGAATGTAAAACTCCTCTTGGCACAACTGTTTCACACATCTGCCTGAACAGCTTGTAACAGCACAAACCATATTAGTGCTGTGACATGTAATAACCATACAGTAGGACATAGCTTATTTGCAACAGCAAAAAAGAACAGTAAGGACAATCCAGTGAATGTAGTTCAAATAGTTACTGCTAACAATTTGTGTTGCAAAGCATCTTCAAAATGGCATTTGTCCTAAAAAGTAAGCAGCATTGGTAACAGTTTTTAGGCAGAGCGGAGAAATTAGACACACATGTGGACGTGGCTTCCTAATTTTATGACCCTGTGCTTCCAAAAATGGCATCCTGTGAGAAATCAGGCTTCATCTTTCCTGAATCCCACTTCAAAATATAAAATACAGTTTTTCTATTTTTAAAATTCAATATGTTGGACCTTTCCCCTCCCCCCCCCCCCCCAATGTGGTACATTCAAATCCAGAAAACTTTAAGGTCCCTTGGTATGTGACAGCAATCAGCATGGCGGGATCTGTGGGCCAAACGGACAAGTCAAACAAAAAGTCAAGACACTAAATGGTGGTGTTGTGAGAACATGGTGCGATAACAGCACATCACAAAACAATGTAAGCTTCAGTGGCTGAACCATCTCAGACCGTCCATGCATTCACAACCTCCAGTTGGCTTAATTGCCCACATTGCTCCTTTTGATAAGGTAAAACCAAAATATGTTGCTGATCTCCAGAACAGGGCTTCCCAAACCAGTCCTGGTGACCCTACAGGCTGTCAGGTTTTGAGAAAATCCATATTGAATACAAGAGAAAATTTTGTATCTATTGGAGACCCTGACTATGTAAGTTTATCTCATGGACTTTCACTGTGCCAATCTCAAAGAGCTAATGGACTGGGGGCTCACCAGGAGAGGGTTAGGAGTCACTGTGCTTTCTCTCTCTTTATAGGTTTCCTTACCCATGCGAATACCTTTCTCCCCCAGTCATAAAATGATCCAATAAACTGTTTGTATCACCTGAGTATCAACATTATCTGGCTAGTCTTGCCTCTCTGCTGTATTTTTACAACTGTGGGTGCCGGAAATTGCTTCTACATGACCCAACAATACACTTTTCAAACTGAGTCTAATGGGTAAGATTTCTATATTCTTAAGTAATTAAATTGTTGCAGTTCTGACATGTAAGGGAGTAATTCCATTAACATTTAAGGATGGGAATGACCTCAGAATGACAACATGAAAACATCACCTACAATGCCAGAAAATGTTTCAGGTCCATATCGCAAGCTAAAGAGAATGTTTGTAGACACACTGACAGTTGTTACTGTCCTCAAAAGGCCCCATTTTAAGCTATTACACTTCTTGGAAATATCAAAAACCATATTGACCCCAATGTGGTTTTTACTAGCAACGATTCCCTCCAATTTTATATATTTATTCATTTTAGATTTAGCTTACACTTTCTCAATAGTAGCTCAAGATGAGTTACATTCAAGTACATGAGGTATTTTCCCTGTCCCCAGAGGAGTTACAATCTAAGGGCCATGTGTACTAGTGGGTCTTAAGTGCTGTATGACAACACTTAGCATGAGTTAAGTTTTAGTAAACATGGCCCTAAGTTTGTACCTGAGGAAATGGAGGGTTAAATGACTTGCCCAAGATCAAAAAAAGCAGCAGCTAGTTTTGAACCAAAACTAGAATATTTGCCAACACTGTTTCCAAGTGGATTCGCATGCCTCCAGCCAGGGCATTAAATACTAGGGGTGGGCTATCATTTGCAATGACACAGGAAATGTCAATTGACATATCCCATGTTTTTGCATGTCATTAACAAAATGAGCAGAAACCCCCACACACACTTTGTGTTTTTTTTCTTTGCTAATAATAGACCATACTATTTGCAAATAGAGCACACTCTTTCCTGGTAGCATGTGCACGTGAACCATTACATATGTGTAAATTACAGTGAGCATGTGTGCACCAAGGAAACAAGTAGGCAACCAATCTCCAAGATGGTTCAAAGACCAGATCAAATTAAGAATAATCCTTAAAATACTTCCATTCACCACAACATTCAAAAAATAACTAAAAGCCCGACATGGCCCTGTTTGCCCATGCAAGGGCTGCATCAGGGGGGTCAATAAAACCAAGCGGTGTTTCCAAGTCGTGTCACCTACTTGGTAATTTCTCATACACATAACAATCTACTCTGCCAGCCGTGTTGAGCTTTTAGATATTTACCGAATGCTGTGAATTAAAGTATATTAAGGACTATTCTTCGTTTGATCTGCTCTTTGTCTACACCTGTCAGGAAGAAGTGCACCCTCTTTGCAAACATTGCGCATTCTTAATGACATTGCCCCTAAGACTAACCAAAACAAAAAAAAATAAAATAAACAATGCTGCAAAAAATGGGTATTAAATGACGTCAACTCTTTGGGCTGTCCATCACTATTAAATACTGTTTTGGAATAAATTTAAAGGGCATTTCAATGGGCATAACAACGTTTCATGCACAGAATAGCCTTTTAAGGTAGGGGCCCTTTTACTATGGAGTGTTAAGTCCTTAATGCGTGGCTAGCGTATAAGAACAGGCTACTGCAGAAACACTTTAAAGCCTTTTTGCAGTATTTTGCCTGATTGCGTTACCTATTTTTAAAAATATATTCTGTAAATATATGCATGGAAAGTGGGTGTTTCTGCATTAGCACGCTAATTGTAGCATGCTAGTTGGATAACTGGATAATGCAGAGTTAACATGGGAGCCATAGGTGGTCCCGAGTTATCTCTATGCAGGTGCCGTACGCTAATGACAACATTGGGGCACAACCTGTAATAAAATATTTTAACCCCCTACCCTCATAAGTGTTTACTGCACCTTAGTAAAAGGTCCCTTATGCAGCTTAGACATGAAGAGACACAATTTCATAATATATAAAACTGCCCAGATTATATGTGTGTAAAGTTATATGGCCTGTATTTGCATAAATTTATCCATCTTGATTAGAGGTGTTCGGAGGTTCAGCCTTGGGGAAGGGTGAGTGTTTACATGCCTATTTTATAAAATATGCACACTGGAGGGAATTCTATACATGGTGACTAAATTGTGCACGCAAATTTGGCAGGGCAGCCAAATTGCAAGCGCAACTTAACAAGCCAATTGGCACTAATAATTGGCCAACAAGCAATTACTGACACTAATTATAATTTACACACACAACTTTCGAAGTGTATTCTGTAAAGTGGTGCATGTAAATTCTAATGCATGGATCTCAAAAGGGGGCGTGGTAATGGGCGGGTCATAGGCCTTCCTAAAAATTATGCGCATTGTTATAGAATATGCCCAATCCACATAAGTTAGGCTTGGGCATTTACACCAGGTTTTAATCGGTGTAAATGGCTTTCCTAACTTTTAGTTATGGAGATGACACTACGCGTATTCTATAAACTGTACCTAGTTTTAGGTGAGGTTTATAGAATAGCGTTAAGCGCGGCTTTTTTCCACGCCAATTGTTTTAGCGACATATATAGAATTCTCCCCATTATGCATGTAAAATAAACCAGGAGATCTGTGTACAGTAAGTAGGGGGTATAACTATGTGAACATACTTTCCATGGGTTAATATTCAAGGGGAAAAAAAGCTCATACACCATTGTTTTAAGGGACAGTAATATGTGCATATCCATACCCAAAAATCAGTAGTTCTGTTATAAAATTAGTCTATGTCCTGATCATGTATGAGTTTTTATTTAGGCATAGTATAATGAAACCCAAGCAGGACCTGTTCTTATTGGTTCCTCAGAGGCCCCTATCTCATGGACACTGGGCTACTATGACCCATAAAAGTCTTCCTGTACACTTTATTGAACTCACTACCTTATAATTAAGAAAATAATCAAGAATTAAGAGAAACAAGAACTCCCTCATTCACTTGTTGCCAGTGAGTAAAGGGATTTCTAGAAGATTTATAAGCCATATTAACTGACAATACATATCAGCTAAATGCCCAGTCAAGAAACCACACCTGTTGAGCAGTGAGCACCAGCATCCAGCAGGGTCAGCTACAGGTGAAAGAATGAGACACTGGCTGCTTCAAAACAAAGACAGACCATAAGAAAACAGTATACTGGCAGAAGTCATAAAAGCCAATAATCTCTGGGTAAGGGTCTACTGCATATCTCTGTGGCCTTTAATTAAGGTGAACAACCTGAGAGGCTGAATAAGTTGCCTAGTATTCTGAATCATTAGACACTCGAACTATGGTAAGAAAACTCCTGTTGCACTCATAATTTCAGATTGTGCTTTAAAAGTAATGAAGAGACAGTTGTGGTCCTTGTATATCTTTAAATTTATAATAGCAATGCCACCGAGGTCAAGCATTTTCTGTTTGCCTTATCAGTTTGGTCTTTACCCAGAATTCTTTTGATGATAACAATATCCAGGAAACATTCTTTCCCCTGAGCCTCTAGGAGTAAATTTATCTGTGCTAAATTAAAACAAGAGCATGTGTATGTGGACTACAAACCTGAATATCAGTCTGTTTCTACACCAACTGGTTCTTATCCAACTGATTCAGGGCTTCTGCCGAAGTCCTTATTGCTCAAGAACAGTCATGATACAAAACTACGATCATGATACAAGCTCCCTCTCAATTACATGGTGGTTCAAGTGTGATAAATGGCCTCAACTGCAAGTGAATTACAACAACAATGGAATAATTATAAAGTGACAAGGGTGCTCATTTGTGGTTCAGCGAGACACTGTCTTTCCACTCTGTCTTTGTATATCAAACACTGCAAGACTGAAAAAAAAATCCAATTATGTTGACATTACACCTCAAATCTGATTATGTTGACATTACACCTCAACAAGAGAATCAACTCTGCCACAAAAACAATGGCATCCAAGAAACAAAAAGGTCAAGAGTCAGCAACAGGGTTGCCAATATCCAAAATGTGCATACACCATCACGGATGGCTTCATGTGCTACCTCTTATGAATACGGATGTAATGACCAATTCTTTGTAATAAGGTCTCCTCATCTGAGTAATTTACCCTTTCTTTATGGAAGCAGTTTTCCTCCTGTATTATATTTGTCACCCTAACCAGTTCAGGCAAGTGTTTAACAACCTGCAAACTGTGTTGCCATCTTGGTGCCACAGTCAAAGATTAGGATCTAACTTCTGTTTTAGTAATTCCATTCCAAACTACTGACCTCCTTATGCAAGGTGCAGTGGGTAGACGTCAAAAATAAAGGGAAATGAAATCAATATATTGCAGTAAATACAACATTGGAAAAAAGCATATGTCAATGTTCTCAGTCACCAGTGGCAAAGTGAAGGATACTATAGATACACAGGGTAATTTTCATAAGTATTTTCATATGTAAAAAAAAAGTGCCTCATATACAGATTAGTTTTTTTCTTTTTAAATTGCATGTCTGCTATGCAATAAAACTAAAATACTTAAAGACTGAGTGAAGGCATTCCTGGGGTTGAGGATGGGAAGGGGTTGCACTTACCATATTTTTACACATAAAGAGCTAGATTCTATATATGGTGCCTAAAATAAAAATCGGTGCTGAAAAACACACGCTTAAATGGTATTCTATAAGCCATGCCTAAAATTCGGTGCAGTTTTTAGAATTCACGCTTAAGTGGAGAGTCACGTGTAAATTTAGGCACAGCCATTTGCACCAATGAAAAAATGGCGCACGTCTGCAACTAAATTTACACGTGGAGCATCATTATTATGCAATTACATACGTAACTCAAAACCATGGCCCCATTCCACCCTGAAACGCCCATGAACCTCCCATTTCCACACCCACTTTTTTTGACCATGCATACATTTTAAACGCGGATCCCGTACCAAACTTTATGCGAGTTGGTTCCAATTAAATCTAATTAGTGCCAATAATCGCTTGATAAAAAGCCAATTATTGACACTAATTAACTCATTCTATTAATTCTATTAAATTGTGCATGCAAATCGGGAACACACTTCAATTTTTGGCAATCTTTATAGAATCAGGCGGATAACTCCTGCATTATACACATTTTTACAAACCGTGCCTACTCCCTGCATGCTATATGCATATGCGTGTTATACCACTGCATTTTTTACTATCATATGCTAATTGCAAAATGAGTGCATTTATTTTTAAGGGCTTTTTAGGTTCTTTGCAGGTTTTGCGTGCTAATAATGCCTGCAAAAACACTAAAAAGAAAAGCCCTTAATAACAAATGCATGAATTTTATAATTAAAATGCTTTAGAAAAAAATAAACTGGTACAGCACGTTATATGCGTGTTAATGTTATACAACTTTATTATTACATAGGCATGCAAGTTGTGTATGTTATATGCATGTGCGCATTACATGTGTGGGCGTATTAAGGGCCAGATTCAGTAAATAGTGTCTAAAATGTAGGTGCGTCAGAATAACATGCAGAGCGCTATTCTATCAACTGCATCTACAGTAAGACACAGTTTATAGAATAGCACATAGGCGGGGGAGCCATTTATACCACTGACAACCTGGTATAAACACACGCACAGTAATGTATTCGCGTTCCCTTGAATTCTGTAACGTGCACAAATTTGATTGATGCTCCTGACACGTCTACACTCCTCCCATGGCTGTGCTCCCTTTTCAGCTACATGCATTTGAATATATGTGCGCCTCTTTTTAGAATACGCCTAAAAAGAAACACGTAAATTCCAATTATTATTAATTAGTGATGACAACTATCAGCCAATTATCATCACTAATTTGCTCATTACTCAACTGAGTAGCACGCGTAAATTGGCTGCACATACAATTTAATGGATGCTACTTGGAGAGCCTTATATAGAATCTGGCCCTATATGCATAAAAATATTTTACATGCTCGTTTAAGGAAGTTCAATAATATGCACATAAATGACCCCAAATCTTGTACGTTAAAGAGCAGATGTAAATAAACATGCATACTTTCTCTAGAGTAATTATAAAAGCAGCAGTGTGCATGTAATTTTACTTTTAAAATCCCAGCAAGACTCCGAAGTGAAATCTGTGCACATACAGTACTTCTAAAGTCACCCCTATGGGTGTTCTGACATTTCTGTATTTGACAACATGAGATCTGTCTTCTAAGTTAGGTTTGCTGTAACTAAAAGTTGTAATTCTTACAAAAACCCAGCAGCTATTTTCTTCATTATTCCATAAATGTCCCTTTTGGACCTAGTGAATTTGAAGCCCATTTAACTATTTTCTGCCCTAGATATTCAGTGCTCATACCCACTTGCATTCCAAATGGAACAACTAAAGATAATTCACAACACGTCAAAGCTGTGCAAAAGCTAAATATTCCATCTGCAATTCAGACTTCACAAACAACAAAAAACTGCAAGCCAGGGAAAATGTTGACTTCTACTTGCTGTGCGTATCTTTGGATTTTCAGTCTCCAACTCTAATCAGCTTGTCCAGCAAAATCTTAGAACAATGACTTTTTTTTTCTTAAATAAACATTTCTACTAGCTTTTGCAAAGATGATGATTTGGGAAAAAAATATTAGAAGACAAAAGAAAATGAAAAACAGAGCAAAAATGTAGAGAGTTTGCAGTAAGAGAGACAGAGATGTGCATTAATTTGAAACGACAGGAAAAAAAACCCCCTCAATGTTCTGTTTTTCCCCCACCCACGTTAGTGCCAATAGGTACACTTTTGAAGAACAGTGAGCCAGACCATACGATAGTGCAGTTGTGTGTACTGCAGATGACACTGCCCAACACACCCCAAAAATATTAAACCTGGAAAAAGAATTGCCCAAATACAAAGTCGTATTAGGAGATTATGGGGCTATTTACTGAAAGGTAAAGTGCAATTATAATCTCTTCAATGTAGAGGACGAAGATCTTCAGAATCCTTCTGGCTAAAATTAAACAAATGGAATATGTATCCATTTTTTTATTATTCTATAATTTTGAGCACCAGAAAAATGCCTCAAAACCAAAATAAGTCTAGACAGCAAGACCTCACTTGAGACTTCTTTTTACTATTACCATTTACCAATAGGTTAGAATTCATGTTTGTATGAATGTTTTGTAGTTACTTCACCTCCTTTTTCAATCAAGCCTGTGAGTTGATTTTGAGTGAGGCCGAAGAACATCTGCTTAGCTGAAAGGGTGAAGACATCTCTGCACAGCCATGATTGTCTGCCAGGTCTTGCCTGGTTACCAATCTGGAACTTCTTCCCCATTGCAGCTGGAGTAGAAGCCCCAGTCCTGACCCGATACAGGAAAATTACCAGGGCCCAATTGCTGTGAACAGGAAGCAGCTGGCAGAGCTAGTCATTAGCAACCCCTCAGCAGGAGCCATCATGCATAGGGCCCTGGGAAGCAACAAAAACATCTTTGGCCTGGTTCAAGGCCTGAGGGCAGCAACAGGGGTGCGATTGAGAAGGTTGAGGGACGGAGGAGGAGAAAGAAGAGAAAGCTGACTGGGAAAAGGATGAATTGGAGGCAGAGAGGAAATGATAGAGCTGGGCTGAGAAGAGGTGCGCTAAGAGGGTTGCAACTCTGGGAGGACCAGAGGGCTGCACTGGGTGAGGGGGAAGGATTAAAAGGGCTGTATAAGGGAGGGACGGGGTGGAAGCAGGGCCGTACCAACACAGTAAGCGCGGTAAGCATCGCAGGGGAGCGCCTGCCTTCAAGGGTGCTGCGCCATCGAGCTGTATTTTAAAAAAAAAAAACCTTACTCCTCCACTCCGTCCCCGATTCCCCGGCGCTTTAAATTTACCTCGCTCCACCTCCGACGTCTGCGCAGTGTCAGTGCCAGAGGCGGAGAGAGGTAAATTTAAAGCGCCGGGGAATCGGGGATGGAGCGGAGGAGGCTCAGGCCAAACCCAGCCATTTCCTCCATCACACCCCAGACGGCAGCTTGGGGGAGCAGCGCTCGGCTCTTTGACACCGCCCAGCTCTTCACGCACCTTGGAACCAGGCAGGTCCGGGGCAGGGGGGAACCAACTGATGGTCTGCAGGGGGGCGCCAGAGACTCTAGGCACGGCCCTGGGTGGAAGTTATACACTTATGAAGGAAGAAAATGTACTCAACATAAACTTCTCTCATCCTCCTCCTCCCCCTCCCCCCCCTTTAAACTACTGTGGGAAAGGGGTGGACAAAATGACAAGTAAGTCCTGGAAAAGTTTTCAGATTTTTTTCCAGCTTACTCTTTGGTTAGCATTACTTTTTCTCAACAGAATGTCCAAGTGCCTTGAACCAAGTTACAATAGCCAAAACATTGTAGAGAACATTATGTTTTGCAAATGTGAATTATATACATAGAGGTGCAAAGAAAAAAAAATGTTCATCAAAGCATGAAGTTAACAGAGGAGTAGGGAAGTTAAACAGGAAACCCTAAAGATGGAGATACTCAAAAAGGAATCCCATGAAAGCCGTGGATCATGAATAATGGAAAAAAAATAACAAATCAGAGGCTGAAAAGTACAACCACCCAATAACCAGCGCTATTTACCTGGCCAGAATGACTGTTGGCCGATTAAATAGCACTTAACTGGTTATCCACCGATATTCAGCGGTGGATAACCGGCTATCCCCGATGAATATCCCTGGTTAGCGACTACCGGATACCTGGTTATATCGCCCAATATAACCGGCTCTCCACCTATTTTTAAAGCCGGTTTAGTGGCCAAATGTGGCTGCGTGAAAAGGTGGGATACCTTTGGCCGGTTTAAAGATAGCCGGCTATGTCTGAATATTGACTTAGCCAGTTATCTTTAAACCAGCCTATAATAAAACAAATTTTGAAAGCCGGTCACTGAAAATGGCCTGGCATTGAATCACCTGGCTTAAAACCGACCACAGTATCGGCCCCCAAGAAAATAAAATTCAAGATTTATGATGTATGAATCCAAAGAGAAGGAATGGTGGAAAATATAATACCACACTCAAAGGTATGTCTACTAAAGTGCGCTAGTAAACAGACTTTGTGCGTGCTAAAGCGGAACTTTCTCACGCGCTAAGCCCATTTCTAGTGTGTCCAGGAAATAGGACATTTTCAAGTATTTCTTTTTGAGGTTATGCACTAATGTTCGTATTAGCGTGCATAACCTGAAAAACTGGCAAGGGAGCACATGCTCATTCTCAGAAATAAAATACAAAAATATTAATAATGCGTGCTTAGTGCATGCAAAACAATCTGCTTTAACGTACTTTATGGTAAGCATTTTTACGCATGCTAAGCGTTCGTTAGCGCTTAACCCCCTTTAGTTGACACACCCCTTAGTTTACCCTGCTTTCAGAATGTGTCTGGCACTTCACTAACAACCAATAAGTCAATATTCAATTGGCAACGTGCCTTCATATTCCGTGGTAATATCCAGATAGTGCCACTGAATGTCACTGCTATAAGGACAGTGCCAGAGCCATCCGGGGGTAGAACCAGAGGTTATCCAGTCCACTAACCAGACAGCTGAAGGGCCCTTTTACAAAGCTGTGTCAAAGGAGGCCTGCGCTGACATTGGCGTGTGTTTTTGACACATGCTGAGCCACCCTTTTACTGCAGTGGGTAAAAGGCAGGTCTTTCTTTTTTTTTTTTTTCAGGAAACGGCTGTGTGGCAAGTGAAGCACTTGCCACGTGGCCATTTTGGTGGGGGGGGGGGGGGGGGAGGGAGAAGCACTTACCACCACCTCAAGGGCTACTGCGCTAACCTGGCGGTAACCGGGCAGCTCACGGCACTGCCCAATTACCGCCAGGTACATGGCGCTACAAAAATAAAAATATTTTTGTAGTGCCGGATATGACAGGCGCTAGGGGTGGGAACTGCTGCTGCGGTAGCCCGGTAGTATTTCCCATTTAGCGAGTGGTAAGCTCACATTGGGCTTACCACCATTTTGTTAAAGTACCCCTAACTGAAGGGTCCTTTTAGTAAGCCGCATTAAACTTAAATGGCGTTCTGTGGGACATGCTCAGGCATCCTGCGATAACTGCCAAATGTGCGCTCGCTAAAAAACAAATTTTTGTGGAGGGGTGTGTCTAGGGGGCGGAGAGTGAGCATTCCTGTGCCAACCAGTTAGCGCAGCTACTTTAGCGCACGCTAACTGGTTAGTACACCAATGCCGTGTGAGCCCACCATCTACAACATGGACGGCAGGAAGTGCTCACATGGTAATTTGTTTTTTTAATTGCTGCGCACCGATGGCAATTAATACAAAAAGACCATTTTCACAGCTGCAGTAAAATTGGCCTTAGCAGACAGGAAAAACCCAAGCTAAGGCCAGTTTTTGCTGCAGCTTAGTAAAAATGACCCTGAATAAACCTGTAACCAGTTAGCAGACTGGATAACAGTGGCACTCAACATATCTGGATATTTTCAGCAGCGGCTGGTATCTGCAGTGGCCGGCACTTGATTTAAACGCCAGTTGCTGAATATTAGGTGGCAAATTTCGAATATGTGTGTAAAGAATTATTAGAAAATTTTCTTTCGTTTACAAGGTTGCATGCACTCAACAGTGATTGATTCAGAAAGGAGATCTCCCCAAGCAGCAGTAACTTCCAGAGTATACCTAAAAGCAGACACACTCCTCATCTTCCTCCTCTATTCTCCATCTTGATTCTCTGGTCTGGAGAATGTTTTATATCTTCTCATTTGCTTCAATGACTAAACTGAATTTTATATATATATATATATATCTATTCTATGTTTCTTAAAGGTCCAGGCAATTGAAAAGCTAGTTTGGTCATTCTTAGGGGCTCTTTTACAAAGGTGCATAGGCACCAACACACCAGGCTACAGCATGCCCCAGGCGGTAATTCATTTTTGGTGCACGCCCAAAATAAGCAGTAGAAAATATTTTCTACCATGGGGCGTTTACCTGGCGGTAATCGGCAATTGGCATGTGCTGGATGCTTACTGCCCAGTTAGCACATGAGACCTTACCACTACGTCAACGGGTGGTGTTAAGGTCTCAGGCCGAAAATGAATGCGCACTAGTTTTCAGTTTGCCACACATCCATTTTCCAGCACATTTAAAAAAGCCCTTTTTTCCAGACATGCTCAGGAAATGGACCAGCGCACATCCAAAACACTCGCCTACAGCAGCGCAGGCCACTTCTGGGCACACCTTAGTAAATGGGCCCCTTAGTTTCTAAGCCAACGTAGGAAAGTTTGCAACAGTAATGAAGCATTTTTCCCCTAAACTAAAGGCTTGACGTGCAGAGAATATTAAACTCGTGTATTTTTAAGTCTCTTAATTAAATTTTCTTTTGTAAAATAATGATCCATGACACGCAAATACATAAAGTGTCTCCTGAGTTGCTTTTATCACTTTCACAAATTTCATAGTGCATCTGACACCTCGAATTTCTCCTTCCTATTTACTATGGCTCCAGATATCCATTTTAAATTTGAGAGCAGAGGGGAATCGAGCTTAGGAGAGATATAACATTTCCTCCATACCACTTTTTCCTTCATACAATTCTTCATTACAAGGGTGGACTAACCTTTCATGCAACCGGGCAGTGCACAAGGGTCCACCGCCGCCACACACTGCAACCCCCCTGGTCTTACTTTGAAGGGCCCTAATGCTCTAGTGGCCTCTGCGGCGGAGGGGGTGTGGGGGGTCAGGAAAGAAAAAAACTCTTTCCTGCCACTGTCGCTATTTTGCCCGGTACCGCCGTGTTGTAAAAATGGCTGCCAAGACTTTCTGCGGCAGTCTCGCAAAACTGTTGAGACCCGTGAGACTACTGAAGGAAGTCTTGACTGCCCTTTTGAAAATACGACGGCGCTGGGACAGAATAGCGGGTAGTGGGCAGGAAAGCGTGTGGTTCTTTCCTACCCCCGAAGAAGCCACTAGATTAACAGGGCCCTTCAATGTAGGACTGGGAAGGGCCCATGTGGTGTGTGGGAATGGGCCAGCAGCCTAGATCACCCTCACTGCCCAGAGGCCCAGGTCACCTGTCAGTCCGCCCCTGCTTCATCAGATAATCTTTACAAAACAAAGAGGACAGGATATTAGGGGCCACTAAGATTATCTGAATTCGAGGGAATACATTTTGAACTTAGATCTAAAGTGATTGGTAGTGCTTACATAAGATTAAGGAAAACATAGCTTATATGTATTTGTCAGCTTCACCTGCTACCTTCCTGTGCCAGGCCTGCTTACGAAACCCACATTTTGTTTCTCAGTTTTAGACACAAAGGAAAAGGCAACCCAGAAATAAGGTATGGACATATGCCCTTTAAAAATCCCAGTGTTTGTGCTTACAGTACATGTGCTGAAACGGAAAAGCAGACCTATTTTATCCCAAATCCAACCAACACCTAGCCTTACTGGATTCAGTGAGCAAATGGTACCCCATAAACATGACCCCTGAGATGAAAGCAACATTAAAAGGCAAGGCTGGTTTAACTTTTAAGGCCAACAGGTCAAGAGTCAAGATCAGGGCATCACTGGCTTGGGAGTCATGCAGTGAGTGAGGCAAGAAAATCCTGCAAAATTCGCAGGTGGGGGATACATGTTTCCGTTTATAAAGCAATTTATGTGTCACAGATTTAAAGTAACTTCTTCTGTCGATTATGTCCAAAAATAAGCAACATTAATACTACATACTAGGCCATTTATGTTATAAGAGTATATTTTCATGGCTGCATAAAAGCACTGATGCATGATCAAAATGTTAAGACTTTTCTACAAGCCCTAGACAAGTAAGGAACATTTGCTTTAAAAAATCCCACACTTTGAAAAAGTTATGCATACCATGACTACGTCAACAAGTTTTGATTCCTTACCTGTTTGCAGAGGTATGGAGAGAAGGGATGCTGAGAGATGGGCAACACAATTTAACACCGCATAAACAGAGTGATTCCCAATCTGTACCCTTCCAAAAGAGGACGAGTAAGAAGAAACACAAATAAATACAAAAAAGATGGCGTTTTAACTGGCTTCTGATGCCAAGCAAATCCATCTAGTCCTACTGCAAAAACACTTTATCAACCTACCCCAATGAGTGGCAACAGTTAAAATAACAGTGACTACTGCACTAAATGTTTGGACAAATTTCCATGCACACAGTGCTGATATTTTTCAAAAAATAATAATTTTAAAAACCATGAAACAAATCACTGCACTTCTGTCTTTGTAAGTCACTCTCAACCTGGCATTGTACCCACTGCCATCTTACAGTTCAAAGTAATTCCATCTCAACTCAAAAAAAGAGCACCTACAAAATATGGACTGTAGCACGTTTGAACATTCAACGTGATTTTCTGACGGTACGGCCATGAAAACAGAAATGAAGGGATAGAATGATAAGGAAATCCTTCCAATTCTAATCAAGGGAAAGAATAAAGACTTGTTTAACAATCTTTTATTATAAACAAGAGACCCTCTATTTCTTATTAACTTTCTCAGTTGGGATTTGTACCAGGAGCTATTGGGTAACCAGTGAGGCATGAAATGATCTCCCACAGACAATGGTCACTGTCCCTTTCTCATTCTACTTCCCCCCCTCATTTCACCTCATTTTCAAAAATGGACTCAGTTCCTTATTTACAACATAGAACAGAGAGCAACATAAACCTTCATTCTTATCACCCTCCTCTCTCGTTGTAAAACAATTAAAATGTCTCAACAATGCTTTTTTTTTTTTCATATAAAAAAAGGACTTTTAAAATTCCTACAACAATAAAAGTTTAAATCAGGCAGATTTGTTTATCATTCAAAGTGATTGTATTTACAGAAGCCTGCAGTGAGCCACATGGACTCAGAATCCTTCCCTGTTGTATGTAAGCGTGAGTGGGTTGAACAGACTAAACCACCTTCTCTCTCTCGCTTTTCTGCTACCTGTTACCAATTCAAGTTGGCACCTTTGGTATCTTTTCCTTCCTGGACCTGTGACTAGAGAATAAAGTACTAGCTATAAATAGGTCGATCTCTTTCTTTTTGTACATAAATATATCAATTTTCCCACTCATACAATACCAGAAAACAGGCTGGTAGATACATGAACAGCATCAATGACCTCCACATTCCCAATCCTTTTGAAAAAAAAAAAAAGGTTAGCAGATGCGCAGCTTTCTCATCAGTTTTTTCTGCATTTTTTTTCTCGAAAAGTTTCAAAAGACTTTAGAAATCAATGCATTAAAAACCAGCTGCTCTCTTGCACTTTCGTTTGGATTTCACGATTTCCTCCATTCCTGCGTTTTGCACACAAAAACACGAAATAAACCTGGACAAAGTATTGTTATGTTATTGTGTCTTGTTTTCCAAGTGTTACAAGTTTGCCTGAAATGGTTCCTCTTGGAGAAAACAGAATTTATTTTTTTCTATTTTACCACAGGCTCAAGGGCAGCAAAACCTCACAGGTAAATCTCCCTCTTGGCATTTTGCGATGACGGAGTAGTGGCTTGTTGGAAGTCAGAGGTTTGGGTAAGGGGGATTTCATCCATTGGGGAGTCCTTACAGGGCTCATGGCTGCTATTTGAGAAGGCACTGTATGTGGGTAACAGGCGGATGTTGGCCATTTTGGTGGTGCTGTTGCTGCGGTCATCTGAGATTCGAGGACTTCCATTGCCGATCTGCTCTTGACTCCCCTTTTCTTGGTAAGGCACAAAAGTGGAGAGTTTGAGGGCATTCTTGGGTCTCCGATTAGGGGAGGGCTGACCAGGCATCCAACAGGTGTCCGAGTGGCCATATTCTGTGCATTCCTGGGTACAGTTCCCTGTCATGGCTACATCTGGCAATGGTCGGAGATCTGAACAGACAAAACAAAATAAAAAGGGAAAACAAGCACATCATTAAAGAAATTCTGAGTTTAGCTGCTGCATTTGCAACATTAAATTTTCTTTCTAATTTTTTATTCATGTTTTTACAATTCTACTGCCCCCTTTATTTATGGTCCCTACTTTCAAGAAATGCCTTGCAGGTAGGCTTGAACACTTCCAGTTCATTGTGTTTCTATGGCAGTCAACCATTAAACATAAAAACTTGTCAGCTGAGTTGGTGTTACAAGTATTCTCCTTGTAGAAAGCATTCTGAAATAGGTGTATATCAGACATGTCATCCAGATAGCTATCAAAGACATATCTGTGCTTCAGAACTATCCTAGATACACTCAAAGGCTTACTGTGATTGACTGTCACAGATATTCTAAACATAAGAGTAGTTTGCCTGCTTAATTTTGTGGTGAGGAGGGGAGGTGAAGGAAGCCATAGTGATGGTGGAAAAAAAGAAGAACCAAGTCAGCATTAGTACCCACAATTTTTAGAGGGGTACTGCCCCGCCCCCCCAAACCATGCCTAAGATTCTAGTTGCTTCCTACTGTCTCAGATCTTGATTTATGAGAGTATTTGTCTTATTCTGAGTCAACTGGAATAAAGTTGAGTAAATTGAACTTTCAGTTGGGTATATGGTACACGATACATTTTGTAAATCTTTCATTAAAACATAATGGGCAAAGCAATTTTCAAACCTAGCAGCCTACTTCTTATTTGTGAAGCTCCCAGTGTCTGATGAAATCAACATTTTCACGTTTACATTCCAATAGACTAGTGTCATCCAAGGAAGCAGTTCTCATGGTACCACAAATTAAGTTGCAGGAAATAAGGAGATAAATATGATGAGGCTAATACTCAACATGCAGGAGGCAGCCTGCCTAAGTGCAGTGATCAGCGCTGACTCCATTTATTCAATTCTGGGCCATTTCCGGTGATCGGCATTGAATATGGCCAGCTTAAACTTAACTGGATATGTCAATATTCAGCAGTGGCCAAAGATAGGACTGCTATTTAGGTGGTCCAATTTGGTCGCTACATAGCTGGTCAGCGCTAAATATTGCTGGTTACTGTATGATATAACTGGTTATTTTTTCAGCGCTAACTGGCAATATTCAGCAAGGATAATTGGCTATCTCTCGCAGAGTATTAGTGGTTAGGCACCGAAATGCTCAGTGGCCGTTTCTGGCTGGTTAAATAGTGCTGAATATCAGCCATAATTTCTATATCAAAGCATTGCATAAATACGTGGTAGTCCTTAGGGATATACATTTGTTAGCATCCATTTGGTACAAATCTGTGCCTAAAACATTTTAGTGCATGCAGCTCGATCGTACACACACATACCCACAAATAAACATGTTTACAATTGATTTGCACATGTAAAAAAGTTCCAGTAGACAGGCAATGCATTTAAAACGAATGTGTGAAACCAATTTAAAAACAAGTGGGCATGCAGGGGATATCCATACACAACTTCAATTAAGGGGCCAATCGGTACCCATTTCCTTGTTAAGTTCTGCTCAGATCAATGCGCTAAGGGGTCCTTTTACCAAGCTGCAGTAACAAGAGCCCTGTGGTAGCAGCGGGGGCCATTTTCCCCTTTTTACTGCAGCAGGTAAAAAGACCCTAAAAATAAAATGATCATCAGGCTTATTTTCAAAAAAGAAGGGCACCCATCTTTCGACACAAATCGGGAGATGGGCGTCCTTCTCCCAGGGTCGCCCAAATCGGCATAATCGAAAGCCGATTTTGGGCATCCTCAACTGCTTTCCGTCGCGGGGATGACCAAAGTTCACGGGGTGGGGGGGGGGGGGGGGGGTGTCGGAAGCGTAGCGAAGGTGGGACTGGGGCATGCCTAACACATGGATGTCCTCGACCAATAATGGAAAAAAGAAGGGTGTCCCTGACGAGCACTTGGGCGACTTTACTTGGTCCATTTTTTTACGACTAAGCCTCAAAAAGGTGCCCAAACTGACCAGATGATCACCAGAGGGAATCAGGGATGACATCCCCTTACTCCGCCAGTGGTCATCAACACCCTCCCACCCTAAAACAAAACTTTAAAAAATATTTTTTGCCAGCCTCAAATTTCATACCCAGCTCCATCACAGCAGTATGCAAGTCTCTGGAGCAGTTTTAGTGGGTGCAGTGCACTTCAGGCAGGCGAACCCAGGCCCATCCCCCCCTACCTGTTACACTTGTAGTGGTAAATGTGAGCCTTTCAAAACCCTCTAGAAACCCACTGTACCCACATGTAGGTGCCCCCCTTCACCCCTTAGGGCTATGGTAGTGGTGTACAGTTGTGGGGAGTGGGTTTTGGGGGGCTCAGCACACAAGGTAAGGGAGCTATGTACCTGGGAGCAATTTGTGAAGTCCACTGCAGTGCCCCCAAGGGTGCCCGGTTGATGTCCTGGCATTTCAGGGGACCAGTGCACTACGAATGCTGGCTCCTCCCACGACCAAATGGCTTGGATTTGGTTGTTTCTGAGATGGGCGTCCTCGGTTTCCATTATGGCCGAAAATCGGAAACAACCATCTCTAAGGTCGACCTAAATTTCGCAATTTGGGCGTCCCCGACCATATTATCGAAACGAAAGATGGATGCCCATCTTGTTTCGATAATACAGGTTTCCCCGCCCCTTCACTGGGACATCCTGCGAGGACATCCTCAGGAAAACTTGGACACCCCTTTCGATTATGCCCCTCCATGTAGTAAGATTGCCCTTACCGTGTGGCCATGCGGCGGGGAGCACTTACTGCCACTCACTGAGGTGGCAGTAAGGCTCCCATGCTAACCCGGCAGTAAAAATAACAAAAATATTTTCCGGCGTGCTGGAAATGGCACATGCTCAATGGGTAACTACCGCCAGCAGCTGCACTGGGCCAGTAGTTCCGGGTTGCCACACAGCAGCCCTTTCATAAAAGGGCCCCTATTTCCGGTGCCCAACTTTAGGTGACCTATATTAAATTTGAGGATAAGAATTCAACTGATACCACAACATACTTAATAAATACCACAAAACAGAGACCTTGGGTCATATTTGACAAGGTTAATTAGAGGTAAAATGTTATTAATCTCTCTGCAGTAAAATAAGCCAGAAAATAGAAAAATTCTCATCTCATTTTAACTTCTCCATTAAAGTTACATATATTTCTTTAACCATTAGGACAGCTTATCTGCTCATTGGGATTTTTATTTTATACATATGGCAATAAGATCTAACATATGAAGAAATTAGATCTTACCTGCTAATTTGCTTTCCTTTAGTCCCTCCAGATCGGCCCAGTCTCGGTCTCCACCTACTGGCAGGAGTGCATAACCCATCTGTCACTTTCTGGGCCAGTCCAGAGGGACGCTAAGGAACAGTGGCATAGGAATGGGGGGGCGGGAGGGGCGGTCCGCCCCAAGTGCACGCGCTTGGGGGGTGCTGGCCCCGCTGGTTCCCTGCTCCCTCTGCCCCGGAACAGGTTACTTCCTGTTCCAGGGCAGAGAGAGCAGGGAACCAGCGGGGCCGACGCAGCTCCGAGTGACATGTACTCGGGGTGGATCGGACCTCCCGCAGGTAAGAATGCGGTCCGGGGAGGGGGGGGGGTTGCTCCGGAGGGAGGGTGCGCTGCAGGGGGGGGGGGGGGTCGCGCCGTGCTGCACCTGGGGGTGGGGGTGCGCAGCGGCGACCCGCCCCTGGTGTCATTAGCCCTCGCTACGGCACTGCTAAGGAATGCTCCATTAAGCCAGATCCCAGACAGGCCTATGGAGAGACTCAATCAATGCCTTAAGGCTGTACCATTATTGCTTAAGGGGCAACTATTTGATAGTTTAATTCTGATAAGACTGAAACTATGTTATGGGATAATAATCAATCATTAATCGTCAATAGCCCTAGACTTCAAGGTATGAAGATTTCTGTTAATGATCTAATCAGAAATCTAGGCATTATATTGGATATATGCAATGGAGTGTGGCTCATTTTACCAATTATAAATTCCATGTAGTTTCCTTGGAACAGTCAGATCCCCAGACATTGATACAGCTGCTGGTGATAAGTGTGCTTGATTATTGCAACACCTTACATGTAGGCCTCCCTCACCATACTTAGAAAATTACAAGTTATTCAGATTATGGCTACATGGTTAAAAGTGGGATGGAGCAGGCAAGAAACATGATGGCAGATGAGGGCCAAATAGCCTATCTAGTCTGCCCATCATCAGAAACCAAGATCTCCTCCTTTCCCAAACAGATCCCACGTGCCTGTCCCATGCTTTCTTAAATTCAGACTAGAGAGCTGCACGGGAACGGGGTTTGCGGGAATCCTGAGGAACCCGTGGGATTCCCGCAGGGACGGAAGCAGTTCTGCGGGGTTCCTGCGGGGATGGAAGCAGGTCCTGCGGGGTTCCCGCGGGGACGGAAGCAGTCCTGCGGGGTTCCCGTGGGGACGGAAGCAGTCCTGCGGGGTTCCCGTGGAAGTGTAAGCTGCACTGCATCAGCCTCTCATCTACCCAAGTACCTTGAGTGCTGTCTCCTCCTCCTCCTCTTCCTCCTTGCTTTAACAGCACAAATGTGGAAAGTCTTCCATTAAGGAGGTGGCAGAGACACAAATGATGATGGAATTCAAAAAGGCTTGGGATGAACACAGAGGATCTCTAATTAGAAAATGGAAGTTATAAAAATCCTAACCTTAAACGGCTGCATGTATGTGGATGTGTGAAGTGACGCTTAGATGGCGACTCTGGCTATGATTAACTAGGGCCAGATAGAATTCTATGGTCTATGTTCCAGAAACACGAAAGTATATAATACCACACTCGTTGATTTAATCATGAATTGATAATGAGTGTGACTATTGAGCAGACTGGATGGACCGTTCAGGTCTTTATTTGCTGTCACTTACTATGTTACAATTAATCCTCTTTGCTCCTGGGCTGATGCGCAGACCTCAGCTCTGACACAGGCAAGAGCATCGGATGTCACCTGACCTACTGGCGCGTGCATGTGGTGACCTCTCAGCACAAAATGCCAAAAATCTGAGACAAATCTTACATGTGCAACCACAGTGTTCTAAGTTTCAGCTTCCATTCCTTCTTGCCTACAGTGATGTGGCTCAAATCCAGAGAGAGACTGAGGGAACTGACCAGAATTTTCTTTTATGTGCCATTAAATTCTTGCAGGGATGGGTTAAATTTTTGCGGGGACGGGTGGGGATGGGTGAGATTCTAGCAGGGACGGGCGGGGATGGGTAAGATTTCTGTCCCCGTGCAACTCTCTAATTCAGACACAGGGCTTGGTCCCTGTTTGCTTTTTACATTTGTTTCCAGTGACTGATGTACAACATTTAAAACTGTTGGCTTTTAAGACTTTGTATTCAAATCACTCAACTTATTTATCTAATACATTAGAGACTGGTACTGTTCAGTACCACAATTATGCTCCAGCTGAAGGAACTGTTAAAATAAATTAGTTAAAACAAAAAAGGGCAGATATGGCAGAGAGACTCAGAGGATCATAAGGGGCTCATTCAAATAATGTTGGTGCTGCAGGGACATAGGGGAAAGGAAGGGGGGAAAAAGGGAAGCAAAAGGGAGGACAAGGAATTTAAAAAACAGGGGAGGGCTGATGGGAGGAGGAACAGGCAGGGCGGGGGAGGATCGAGTGGGGAGAGGGGCCACCCGGGTTTAAAGGATAGCAGGCAATTCAGAAGAGAACGAATGGGAATTTAAATCTGGGGACTAGGCTTGTCAGCACCAGATTTTCATGTGGCGGGAGGGCAAACAACATAAAGGGGGAGGGTACGGGGCAGGGAGTAGAAAGTCCAGTCAGCATATACCCTATTTGTGAGTAAAATTTGTTAGACAGCCAGAGTTTTTTTTTCTATCACAACATCAGAGTTGTTAAACAAGCTTTGTTATGAAATTTGCTCAGAAATAATTTAAAGCCTTTTTTTTTCAAGCGCCGAGGATATAAAAACAGAATGCATGTTGCATAGGGGCTGCACTTGGGAAACGGGATATCCAGGTCGGAATATTTATAGTTCTCCAAGTATTTTACCAAAAGCTCTACCAATACAGAGCTTTTAGTAAAATACCTTTAAGGATACACAGGAGTGCACGTGTACTTGCTAGAATGTACAGCCAGAGCATCTATTTTACAAACCTACACATACAGAAAAAAGCAGCATCACTCAGGGCTTTACACATGCAAGTACCAGCAGCTATACATGCAAATGCCTATTTCGCAACCTACATGTCTATCACTGCTTACACACCTATGTGCTGCGTTTTAAAAAGAGGAGACAACAATATGAAAGCTTGTCACTACACGTTTTCTAATGTATTTCCTGAAATTATCCTCCTCTAGCAATAGGGAAAGGGAAATGGGACTTGATATACTGCCTTTCTGAGGTTTTTGCAACTACATTCAAAGCGGCCTTGGATCCCCTCTAAATGTGGACTCTTAGGTGGTTTAACCTTTTGGTTTGTATTTCCAAAACGCCTACATCTTGAGTTTTCCTTTCCTAAATTCAAGAATGCTCTAAAAACCTACCTCTTTTCTTCTGCTTTTGACCTACAGTCCTAATTTTCACTCTATTTCTTGCTGTTACTTTTTGTTCTTCTTTGCTGTTTGTCCTATGTCTTCTATCCTACTGAAATTGCAGTTCCTTTCCTTTCTTTTACTAATTGATTTTTAATTTGTACACCACTATTAAGCTTAATAAACCATAAACCATTTCCTTTGTTTTCTTATTACTTTAATTGTATCATTCGTTTTGGTAAGTCCAGTGCATTTATTTGTTCAAATTATGTTTCTTTGTAAAAGCAAAATAAAAAAAAAAAAATGAATAAAGAGATGAATAAAATAAGTGTTCTGAATTTTTGAGGTAGTAGTAGGCACCAGAGAGGTTAGTACAACTGCCCCTGTAAATCATTATTGGAAACCCCAGGTCCAGACAATCAGATGGATGACACATGACTTGGAGCAGGTGCAAAAGCCATGGCGGTACTTTATTAAAATATTCACAAGTTCCCATGGGAAGTACATCGACACTTGTTTGCCTCAACCAAACCACATGAGACCATCTACAAGTATAAATAGCATAAATGCTACTTCTACAGGCAAAAAAAAGTAACTCCCTAGAATATTTTTACAGTTTTCTCAGAAACCACTTGGAATTTCAATGTGAAATTTTACAGCTTTATTTGTTGTTACTATCTACGTTTTATGTGCCAACTGAAATGAGATTATCTTTAAATACGGCAAAGCTATAGATTTTTTAGCATAACCACCCAGCAATTTTCATACATTCAAAAATGTTTCCACTGTAAAACCATCATTATTTAAAAAAAAAAAAAAATAGGGTACTAGCTTACTGTTAATGATGTCAAAGTGACTTTTGTCATTGGAGGGCTATCATAAGATCCACCCAAAACCACAAACAATTGCCAAAATCAAGGAAGAGCAGCAGATGATCTGGGGCAGCCTGCCACAGGGACCGATCAGCAAGGCTCTTAAAAACTTCCTAAAGTGACTTAAGGCCTTTGTTAAAGCTGGGAGTGAGGGGGTGGACATTTTGAGCATTCACAGCGACTGCGGAATTCTGAAACACTGTTAATTGTATTGTTTAATTTTTTTTTTATTGTGTTTTAATGTGAACATTTTTAATGTGCAAATATCACTAGGTAGTAATGTTAAAATGTCAGTAACATCAACACAGCTTAATATAATTAAATGTTGGTTTGTTAGTAATACATAAGTATGATGACTAGGGTTACCATATTTGCTCCCCCCAAAAAGAGGACACATGCTCCGCCCCACCCCCTGTCACACACCCCACCCCATCACATACCGCCCCCCCCCCCCCCGTCACATACCCCTAAGGATGTCCTATCCTCCCCTTACTTTACTATATTGCCCTGGTGGTCTAGTAAGGTAAGAGCCCCCTCTTTCCTGCCCGGACCACCTGCATACTGTTCCTTGCTGACTCCGGTCCCGGTGCCGATTCAAAATGGCTGCCGAGAGTTGAAGCGGCCTCACAAGACTTCAATTCTCGGTGGCCATTTTGAATCGGCGCCGGTCTGGGAAGACTGGATAGACTGAATGGTCCATCCAGTCTTCCCAACAGTCACACTCATCATCAATTCATGATTAAACCAACAATGAATGTGATATAAAATACTTGATCATGGTCTTTCTTTGGTATTTCTGGGACATAGACTATACAAGTCTGCCCAGCACTGTCCTTACGTTCCAATTACTGGAATTGCTGTTGAAGCCCACTCCAGCCTGTCTGAATCCATCTTGTCATTTGCGGGACACAGACCGTAAAAGTCTGCCCGGCACTGTCCTCACATTTCAGCTACTGAAGTTGCTGTCGAAGCCCTTTCTAGCCCATCCTAGACTGGATTGCCATATACAGGACACAGACCATACAAGTCTGCCTGGCACTGCCTTACTTCTTCATAGTCAGAGTCGTTATCTAAGCGCCAATCGACACATCCACACATATGCAGCTGTACAGATAACTTGAAACTGCCCTCAATATATACAGAGATCATGAGGTTCAATTTGTTAAAATGTTCCATTGTACTGTTGTGTAATCTTCTCCAAAATACTACCTTCCATCACAATCTATAAACCAAAACTATCCCAAAAGAAAGGCTGGGGGTGGAGTGGGGGAGGAGGCACAAATTTCCCAGTAGAGAAGCCCTGCAGATCATTTCTTAGTCTTCATCTCCCAACTCTATGACCATTCTCGCTTTGCTTTGTTCACTGAGTTTGGAAATTCTCACCGCTTTGCAGTTACTGTCTTACAGGCAGCTGTCTCCCATGGGGGGAAGCCTCAGAAAGGTTAGCACCATGCCACAGAGACTACAGAAAGGTTCAAAGGTAGAAATACTACCCATGCCACTCAACCTATTAGCAGACAAGAAACATAACACTGCCCAGTCTAGAAGGAGTAAGAAGAGGGGAGCAGAGAGAGTCCAGTGATGCAATGAGTGGAAAGATCTTCTATTTGATGTAACTGTGTTAAAAGTACCTGCAAGAGTCTGATCAGGGCCTCTGATACATCATCAAAGTGTCAAAACAAAACATTTAATTGCTATTCTTGCTGAACAATAAAGCATGAGGACTGGCAGTTTCTCAAGGTTCAATATGCCTTTGCCTGCGGCTGTTGAACAGCTGGTTGTTCCCATCCTCTGAGCTATTACAGCTCCATCCCTCCCTCAGTCTGTCTCTGGGGTTATTCGTTCCTCCATAAGCCTATATCTTGTCTTCAAAAAAAATTGTAGGCTGCCAATCTGTACTGCTGAAGTCAGTGCAGGCCTCTCCCTTAAGAGAAAACCACACCACACAAAGGTTTAATTGAAAATGTGTAAATCCAAAGGGAAAGGGGAGGCATAGAAATATAAATCCCAAGGGCCTACTGCTGAAGGTTGAACGTGTACCTTCACTAGCCTTGTGCCACCAAGGACCGCTATTCCTAGTCCTGAAGAAAAGCCACCAGTGGGATTAGAAAGCTGTAAAAAAAAATGTAAGGAAAGCTAATATAATCAACCAGCACAGCCTACTGAAGATCCTAATGGCACAAGGAAAAGCAACATGACAAAATACTGAGGGGCTGATGCACAAAACTCCGCTGCTGTAAGGAACAGCACAAGAAAAACAGCGGCTCATGTACAAGTCGGAATTACCGACCAATGCACAACACTAATAGTATGCAGACTATACACACTCGGTTAGTGTTCTGCATTGCTCAGTAAAGGGGTCCAAGCATTCCTGGCACAGGGATGTTTGAACCACTCCCAACCCCCCCCCCCACCCTCCTCCCCGGTTTCCTAGAACAGCTCCCTGGTGGTCCAGTGGAACCCTCCTGCCCCCCCCCCCAACTAAAAAGAAAATCTCTAGTGGTCCAGCTGACCCCTCCGCACCCAAAAGAAATCCCTGGTTGTCCAATGGAAACCTCCTGGCTGGACCAACAAGGATGGGGTTGGGAGGGGGTCTGCTGTAGTCTTGGGAGAGGGTCAGGTTGGGATCCACTGGACCACCAGGGATAACAAAGTTTTGGGGATGGTGGGGGGAGGGAATCAGGGGTCTGTGCACTAATCACCTACATTATAGGGAGCAGTCTGCTTGCACTATGCAGTACAAGCAGACTGCACTCCATAAGAAGAGCTCCAGAAGTGCCGTAAAATTTTGCACGTTAAAAGGTATGCGCTCATTGTCTGAAAATGTCTGTGCATTGCTCAGAATGCTCATTTTTATACTAATAAGTTTGTTGTAATGCATTTGCATAGGGTTGTCAGCAGCTGCTATGGGGAACAGTAAAAGGGACGCAGAACCCCTTTGTGCATTAGATGCTAAATTAATGTTTGCTTTAGACAAAACGTTACAAGCATGGTAAACTTTGTGATTTGGGCCCCGAGACTCAGTGCTGAGACACAGGAAAGCCTAACCCTATTAACAGAGAGTTGTAATGCTTCTGCTCCTGTATGTCCATAGTTACATTAAAAGAAAGAGCAAACACTTTAAAGTTCAACCACATATGGAACTCATGATTATAACAATTCAAATAAAAATCACTGATTGCCAGATTCTGCATAGGTCACTCAAAGTTGGCTGCACAAATTTGGGCACAGATCCCACATCTGCGCAAAAACTAATTAGTCAATTAGATGATAGATCCCAGATCTGCGCATAAACTAATTAGGTCAATTAGGTGATAATAATCAACTATTAGCATTAACAAGCACTTAACTGGCAGTAATTAGGAGTTACGCATTGATCTGCCTTACGCCCTATTCTATAACATTCGCACTAAGGGATCCTTTTATCAAACTGCGGTAAAAAGAGCCCTACGGTAGCGGTGGGGGCCATTTTTGCACGCACCAGGACCCTTTTTACCACAGCAGGTAAAAAGCCCCTAAATAAGACATGGCCATGTGGTAAGATTAGTCTTACTGTGTGGCCCTGCGAGGGAGGGGGCGCACTTACTGCCACCCAATGAGGTGGGGGTAAAAGCTCCCATGGCAACCCAACAATAACCGGGCAGCACATTACCACTGGGTTAGCGCCATGCTAGAAATTACAGAATTATTTTCTGTAGCACCAGAAATGACACATGCTCGGGGTGGAACTACTGCCGGCAGCCGTGTTGGACCGGCGGTAGTTTTGGGTTGCCACACGGCAACCCTTTAGTAAAAGGGCTGCTACATTACATAGCGCACAACTCCAAAGGGCGCATGGCCATAGGAGGATCAGGGGTGCAGGTCCGATGTTATGAAATACCTGAAATTTAGCACCTAAATGCTATCATTTGGGTGCAAGCATTTACACCATCTTTTGGCAGGCGTAAATGCTCGATCCCAAAATTAGGCACGAAATGCGTGCTAAGCTAGCGTTCTGTAAAGGTTGTTCCGCACAGACTGCCCTTTATAGAATGCTAGCTTAGGAGCCCCTTTACTACAGGGTTGCCACGCGGCAACCCGGAACTACCGCCAACCCAATGCGGCTGACGGTGGCAATTCCGCCTCCAGCGCGTGTCATTTCCGGCGCTGCTGGATCTTTAAAAAACTATACCACAGGGAGCCCTTAACGCCACCTCAATGGGTGGCAGTAAGTTCTCCCCGCTGAATGGCTAACGTGGTAAAAGTAATCTTACCGCATGGCCATTTTTTTTTTTTGGGGGGGGGGGAAGGGGCTTTTTACCCATTGCAGGAAAAAGGGCTCTGGTGCGTGGGAACAACAACCCCCCCCCCCCCACCGCTACAGCAGGGCCCTTTTTCCCCGCGCTTGGTAAAAGGACCCCTGGTGCCTAACTTTGGGGACAGTTAATGTGAACAACCGACAGAATTCAGCGGCAGTGGAAAACAAACCTGCGGATATGAAAAGGGGGCATGCGGAGTCACAAAAACGGGGATGAACCATCACCCTGTAATTTGATTAATTTTTTAGGTGCTCCGCCTGCTCTTTAGGACCTTCTAAAGGAGTTTGCTCCTTTATGACTTGTCTCTGAATGTTTTTGTTTATTTATTTTTTAAATCATTTGTATTCCACAAGCAAGTTGCAAGAAGTCGAGGCTTTCAGACAAGTAGAATCACTTAGACCCGACATGCAGCAACTCAGAACCTTCAGGTACCAAAGGGTTAAAAATGGAATTTTGCTGGCATGGAAATAGATAACCACACAAGGGGCTGCCACAGTCAATCAGTCCACTGTAGCCCTCTGAAGCCCAGCTGCCTGCCTGCTGAGTAATGCCCCCCCCCCCCCCCATGCATATTGATCCCCTTGCCAATGGAAATGACAAACCATAAAACCAGTTTGGGGATGAGCATCTCAGCTGGCTGGGTGAGATTGCCAATTTAATACCCAGCATCCCCTCCTGTCATTGCATACAGCTGGCTCCTCTTAGGGGAGCTGGCATCCAGGATGAAATGAAGGGACAAAGCTGAGCTTTTTCAGGATGAGCAGCAGACTATGGACTTTTTTTTTAACATTCCACTTGTCAGATCACTTGCATGGCTGGTGCAGTGCTATTCAGTGGGGTGACGGTACGAACAATTCAGCATGCCTGGAGTTGCAGAAACTTTATGAATTCTCTCAAAAAAAAACTGCCTTTGCTAAAAATCAAAAGTCTGAGAAATGTATAGTGTTGGCTGTGACAGGCTGGGGTTCCAGTGGTGCAGGTTTTAGGCAATCAGTTCTGCAAATATATGAGTCTGTAGTGATAGATCACTGCACAGGAAACTATAGTTGCCACATACATTCTAGTTAATTGTAAGATCATGGACCAAGAGTTACAATTGGCAACTAGGCCAAATACATTACATTTATCTACATACAGGCATCCAGTATACACTGGCACGTTCTTAGTATGAAAACTACAGTAGCATACAAATGGAATTGTACACAGAATTATTTTAAGGGCAGCAGTTTGCACTATTCGGAGATATGATGTCGCATTTATGAACAGTAAGAAACAGATAAAATCTGTTAATTATGCTTTGAACCACTTGAGAAATTCAAAGAAAATTGTGGGAGGAGCGCACCTGCTAGGAGCTCTGAGAGGGTGTAAAAGACTGAACTAAATACAAGCATACATTTTGCCATGTCCTGTTCCCTTATGAAACATGGCTATAAAGAGAAGAGTCTCTGAGTAAAGGAAACTTAAATTCCAAGAGATTGTTCAAAGACTGCCCCATTATAAAGATATTATCAGAAACACAGATATAATTTTTTTTTATTTTCAGGTAGAACAGTAAGTCATTTACCGGGTTTCGTTCTTATGTTCTACTGCACAGGATTCAAAGCCGGCAGCCCTGAGGACTTTAGAACCTCATAATGAGGTGGATCGCAGCCTAATCTTGGCACATCTCGGACTACTGGGCTATCGAATTGTTCACCACTCTTTCCTGTAGCCGTGCACATATATAAGAGAAGAAAGAGAAAGGATGGGCCGTGAGAGAAAGAAAGAAAGAGGAAGAGAGAAACATGATATGCATGTCCAAAAGCTGTTTGCTTTGCGACCCACTTATTTGCCCTTTCTGCTCCTTCCAGTATTATTACTATTGTACTATTTTCTTACCCGCCTTTTGTTCTGAAACAACAAAGCGGTGTACAATACATAAATTGAGGAAAACATAAGGAAGAGGAAGAGAGAAAGAGGCAGGGGAAGTTACTGTGCCCACCGCTGTCCAGGACTACCTAGGGGCGTAGCCAGACAACAGATTTTGGGTGGGCCTAGGCAAGAAGTGGGTGGGCACCAAGTGTTCTCCCCCATTCCCCGCACCACCACAAAAAAATATATATATCTCAGTTGGTGAGAAAACGCTTCTTTCCACCTTGACAGTCTGCAGCAGGCATGCGCTGAAGACTGAGCATGCGCAGGTGACAGTATCAAGGAGAGTAGCGTTTTCATTACCATCAGGGGGAGGTCTTCAGCTGGTGGAGCTGGGGATCCCCACCAGCTACCACTAAACGTGTGCTACTGTTGGGTGGGCCTGAACCCTAAGTAGGTGGGCCCTGGCCCACCCAGGCCCACCGGTGGCTACCTGCTTGGTAGTTGCTCTGGGGACAACTGATCCGTTAACCCCATAATTCTAGAACTTTTACTCCCTAATTCTATCAAAGTTTTCAAAACTTGCATTTGCATATTTGGGGTTGTGCCTAATTTGCATGCACACTTTAATTGATTAATGAGCTAATTAGCACTAATTGGCTTAACCACCAATTATTGGCACTAATTAGATTTACTTGGAACTTACGGACGTAAATACAGGTGTGGGATCCGCACATAAATTTTATGCGCAAATCTTTTTTAAAGGGGCACAGAAATGGAAGGGTCATGGATGGAATGGGGGCATTCCTAGTATTTACGCACATTGTTATAACGTATGGGGGATACGCGCTCAATTTGGGCACGTACATTTGCACCACATGGTGCAAATGGTCCCAACTAAAGTTACGCGCAAGTCCCGGGGCGTAAGAACTATTCTATAAACCGTGCCTAACTTTAAATGCGGCTTATGGAATAGTGCTTTTTTCAGTGCCATATATATAGAATTCACCCCTGATCCCCGGATTCTATGTAGTGCGACTTCAGTTGACACACAAATCCGGTTGTATTCTGGATTTGCATGTACAACTTAATTATCTTAACAAGCCAATCGGTGCTGTTAATTGAATTTAAGCAATTACTGACACTAATTGGCATTAATTGGAATTTATGCACACAAATATGTGTATTCTATAATGTGATGCACACAAATTCTAATATGCAGATCTGAAAAGGGGGTGTAGCCATGGCAGGGGCATGGCCAGGCCATGGGCATTCCTAGAATTTATGTACAGTGCTGTAGAATAGGCCAGTTCCGTGTGTAATTTAGGCGTCAGCATTTACACCAGGTTTTCATTGGCATAAATGGCTGCGACTAAATATAGTCGCACAAAATAGGTGTTGGGGGTATTCTATAAATTACCCAATTTTTTAGGCGTGATAAATAGAATCTAGCCCTTAGCGTCCGAATGTAAGTGCTACTTCTGTGCTAAGATTACAGAACACTAGCATATCTGTGAATGTTACGTTCAATATGCTTATGTGTGCTCCGCGTGCTCAGTGGTATTCTAGAATGTGGTCGCACACAGGTTACATAGCACATACTGCAAAAGGGCGTTCCCAGGGGGAGGCACATGGGTGAGTCTCACACTTATGTATGTAGCTTATAGAAAACTATAAGTTACATGCTAAAATGCAACATTTACACACTCACATCTATGCCTGCCTTCAGTGATAGCATCTGCACGACGAGTTACGCTCTATTCTCTAATTGAATCTGGATGCTCAGATGCCAGTATAGAATTTGTGCTTAGTCACCTGCATTTTAGCACCCAAATTTGGGTGGCGTTTATAGAATAGCCCCTTAAGAACCGGATTCTAAAAGGCTGTGCACCCAATTTCCATGTAGTGTACAAATTTCAGTGCACAAGTTATAGACTAGTTCTAGTTATGCACTCAACTTAATTGTTAAATTAGGCACCAACTGGCCTTCAGTACCAATAACAGCCCTTAAGTGACATTAATTGGTACTAATTGGCTCTAATTTGTAGTTACATGCGTAACTGTACTTGGGCGCTATTCTATAAACTTAGGGTCAGATTCTATATATTTCCCCTAGAAAATCTGCATGGAAAACATTTCCTCCTGAGCGTATTCTATAAGCAGTGCCTAGATTTAGCCACGATATATAGAATATGCTTAGTTAATATCACAACGCCTAAAACTACGCACCTCCTTTTACACCAATGAAACTGTGGCGTAAATTCTGGCGCATAGATTTAAGCACAGAGGGCCATATTCTATAATGCTGTGCATAAATTTTGAAATGCACACTTTGCCTGCGTGCATTAAAATTTAGGCGCAGTGCGTTACACAATACACTTAGGGAGTTGTACATGTAAATTCTAATTTATTGTCAATTTGTGTTCATTATCGCTTGCTAAGCGCTGTTAACAATGCTGATTGGCTTGTTCAGCCAATTAACTTGAACATGTTGTTACAGAATATGCTTGGATTTTGGCGTGGATCTCTAGGCACACTACATAGAATCCGGGGGTTAGCACCTAAATGCTGTAGCACACAACTACAAAGGGGGCATGCCCTTGGACGGATCAGGGGCGTGTCTTGCAGTTGCACCCGTTAGTTCTAGAATACTATCATTTACACGTGTAACTACCAACTTTAGGCGCAACCATTTACACTAGTCTTTGACATGGCGTATTATGCTCCTACCTAAACTTAGGCACATGCAAGCCAACTAATGCTCTAGTCTATAATGGAATCTGGACATCCAGATGCTGTTATAGAATTTGTGCGCAGCCCTCAGAATTTGGGTGCCCAAATTTGGGCAACCTTTATAGAACTGCCCTCTAAGGAGGTAATTTTTCTAGGCACTTATAAAAAGCCAATTACAAGATTGCCCAGGGATATACATGAGGATAAAGCTGTCTGCTCTCTTTAGCCATGCCTCCAAATCTCTCATCTTAGATCTTTACAGTTTGCCACACAGATGCTGTTATAGCACAGGCACTCACTCTGTACCACCATGGCACCTAATAGGGGGCGTCCTGTTCTAGAATTGCCCCCTTTGGGGTAAATTCTATAAATGGTGGCTAAAAAATTGGCGTTGAAACAAAAATGCTTAAGCAGTATTCTATAAGCCCTGCCTAAAGTTTGGCATGGTTTATAGAATGCACACTTAAGTGGAGAGTAGCGTGTAAATTTAGAAGTGGCCATTTGCACCAACAAAAATATGGTGCGAATGCCCACACCTAAATTTACGTACAGAGCACCATTCTATAAATTACACTGTAACTCGAAGCTGGTAAAAGGGCTCCTGTTGCTTTCATAAAATAGGAACCCTGTTCTAAAAGTACACCCCTCCCCTAAATGTATATCTGACAGAGGTCAAAGGTGCCTATCCCTTTTCAAGAGCATAGAGAACTAGCAGTTAGCTTAGCAGGGTTTAAAAACAGGTTTGGATAATTTCCTAAAAAAAAAGTCCATAAGCCGCTATTAAGATGGACTTGGGAAAATCCACTGCTTATTTCCAGGATAAGCAGCATAAAATCTGTTTTGCTGTTTTGCCAGGTACTTGTGGCCTGAATTGACCTTCAATCTTGTCCCAGTATGGCAACGCTTTGGTTCTTATGACTGAAATCCCCATCTCTATGAAGACAGGAGAAATGAGTCCAGCCACAGTACAAGAATTCCAGAGAAACTGTACAAGAAACAGAACACTTTTCAAGGTTTATCGTTTGTCATATCGTTTACTCTGAAAGTGTGATTTCTGAACTTTATACTCCACCTTCATCACATCCACAACTTTCTTGCTTTAACTGAACCCAAAGTTTGATAGTGAAATGTATAATACATTTTTTTAGATTAACCTCCTATATCTATGAAAGTCGCCAAATATTGTGTATGCAAATTGGAGTGCTTTTTAACATGCAATTATTGGCACTAATTACATTTAATTAGAATTTACGCATGTAAATTTAGATGCAGGATCTGCACCTAAACTTTCCACGTGAGTAAAAAAAAAAAGGGGGGGGGGGTGCAAAAATGGGATGGTCATGGGCAGACCGGGGGGTTCCTAGCATTTACGCACATTGTTATCGAATAAGGGGGGATACACACCTAACTTAGGTGCATACATTTGCACCAGGTTTCAGTTGATGCAAATGACCGCACCTAAACCTGAGCATAAGCGCTATTCTATAAACCACGTCTAACTTAAGCAAGGCTTATAGAATATCGCTTTTTTTGGCACCATATATAGAATTCACTCCTAAATGTCAAAATCTTTAGTGGACAAGGGCACATCTGGGTAACTGGAAATGTGGAATATATGTATAACCAGGGCTGAGGAATCGGAATTGTGGAGTCAGAGTTGGAAATAATTTTGGGTGGAGTCAGTCATCAAAAATATACCAACTACAACTCCAGCTTCAAATTAAAAACTTAACAACATTATAATATATGACAAACTTATCATTTCTGTATATATGTTTTTGTCCTGGATCCAAAGAACTGGCAAATATAAGTTCTATCCTGAAGCTGCTAGATCTGATCTAATTATTCTCAGAGCAAAGAACAATGTCTTAACACTTCAGTGGCAAAGCAGTTAGGGGACAATTGTTTCAAAGATTTATTTAAAATATTAACTGGAAACTCGCAACAGCCATTTTTATGGAGAAACCAGTGTGGGCAGGAGTGACTGGGATAGCTCCTGCCCCGACCGCGAGACCACCAGAGCAGTTAAAGGAAGGCCCAGGGAGCCAGCTCGGTTACATCCGCTCTCTTCAGGGAGAGTGGGGCAGGTGGCTGGCCTGCTCAGCCTGTTGGGACTTGGTCTCTGCACATCAGCGACCCAGTGAGACCCACTCTCTCCAAGCGATGGGGGAGGGGGGAGTCTGGGGCCTGGAGGACTCGGTCTGGCGATTGTGGAGGTGGGGGGGGGGGGAAGGGTTGGTTTCAGCAGAAAATGTACTGGAATTTTCGTCTGCAACCAAACTTGGACTCTGGGCCAGTTTGGGCGCCAAAATCAAAACTCGGTTGACCTCTAAGTAACAGTATTAACAACAAGTTTGCTGCATGAACATTTTCAGATGCCTGCTAATTCCAAAATGAGGACAAATTTGAACAAATCAATTTCATTAAGTTCTGATAGTTAAGGAGTTAAAACAGGATACATTGTAGGAAGCAGAGCTCATTGTATTCCACAAGTTCTACTAAAATGCAACTATGTATAGCAATAAAATTGAATTGAACACTTGGGGATCTAGAGAAAGAAGACAAGGGAAAAACAAAGCAGAAGTTTCATGAAAATTATTCCTCCTCCTGCCATATAGAAAGTACATCAGTAAGTCTTCCATAATCAAACTTAGTAAACAGTCAAAATTAACCTTGCAGGAGGGACATCAGATATTTCAGAGATGAAGTGATGTCTTAAAGCTGTAAACCAGCTTGTACAGCCTATATTGGAAGGGATGTACACAAATATGAAATCAAATTATTCTAAAAAACTTAAGTTAATTAGATCCAGGATTAGTACAGTTCTCTAAGGCACGGAATCGATGGACTGCCAAAAAGTGTCTTCCTTGGTGAGATGTTTATGGATTTGATGTGCAAAAACTAAAAAATACTCCATATGAAACAGAAAGAATAGTTTGTAAAAGTCACTGGATGTGTTTGCTAAAACCGGACCTCAGCCAGCAATATTATTTCAGTAGGCAATGTCAGGAGGCAAACCAAGAAACCTAGGGAGGACTCTTCCCATGGAGGTACAGAGATATACCGTGTTTCCCCGAAAAAAAGACATCCTCCGAAAATAAGACCTAGTAGCGATTTTGCTACATTTGTAAATATAAGGCCTCCACCCGAAAATAAGACCTAGCAAACTTTTTTTTTGCAGCAGGGCCGCCGAGAGCCAGACAAGACCGCCCCCGCCCCCCACCTGAGGTCGCCAGGCCCCCCTCCACCCACCCTCCGTCACTCCGGAACTAACCTTAAACTCCTTTCACCTTCGCAACGCAAGTTCCCAGCAGCAAGCAGCAGCAGGGCAGACCTCTCCTTCCTGCCATGCCCCGCCCTTGCCTGACGTTACGGTACGTCAGGCGAGGGCGGGGCATGGAAGGAAGGAGAGGTCTGCCCTGCTGCTGCTTGCTGCTGGGAACTTGCGTTGTGAAGGTGAAAGGAGTTTAAGGTTAGTTCCGGAGTGACGGAGGGGGGGCCCGGCGACCTCGGGTGGGGGGGACCACGATCCCAGAAAAATAAGACATCCCCCCCCCCCAAATAAGACCTAGCGCATTTTGGGGAGGATAAATTAATATAAGACAGTGTCTTATATTCGGGGAAACACGGTAATATGCACTGGAAGTTGGAGTCATTGAAGGGAGATTGGGGGGGGGGGGGAGGGTGGTCTTCTTTAGGAATTAAGAAATGGATATCTGACAAGGCTGCTATTTCCCTAAGCAAGGAAAGGCTGACTGTTACTGTTCTGGGTATCTAAGGTCAACATTCCCAGTTAGTATGACAGAAATACCAAGTGGTACCCCAGGAGATTCTTTCAACCACTCCTTCCTCTTTTGAATCACAATAGTTTGGAAGACTGAGTAGGTGAGGTTTTGGGTGGAGGGCTTAACGGGCAGGGCATGCTATTCGCAAGTAATTCAAGACTAATACATTTAGAGATCCTTTTACAAAGCGGCGGTAAGCCCAACGCAGTCTTACTGCACGCTACTGGAGCTACTGCCAACCCAATGCAGGCAAGAGTGGTAGCTCCAGCACCAGCGTGTGCCATTTCCCGTGCTGAGGAAAATAGGGTTGTATTATTTAGAGCAGCATTAACCTGGCAGTAATCAGGAAGCACCGCAAGCTACCCAGTTACCACCCCACCTCAATGGGTGCCAGTAAATGCTCCCTCTCACATAGCAATCTTACCGCATGGCCATGGCTATTTTCAGCTTTTTTACCACTGCAGTAAAAAGGGTTGCAGCACATGACAAAAACAGCCCCCACCTTTAGCACAGAGTCCTTTTTTACTGCAGCTCAGTAAAAGGGCCCCTTCATGTACCATATTTAAAATTGTGAACATTAAAATTGTAAAACAATTATCAAACAAAATAATATTTAAGCACACAATATTTATTTATGGGCTCATTTTCAAAGCACTTAGATTTACAAAGTTCCATAGGTTACCATGTAACTTTGTAAGTCTAAGTGCTTTGAAAATGCACCTCTATGTAAACATAAAAACACACATGCAAATTAAACCTTGAAACAAAATCTCATGGAAAACAAACACAGCACAAAATGGAACAAATAAAAAGCCCACAATCTGCAAACTAGCCCCCCCCTCCCTATAAGGACATCAAAGGAGGCTTCCCTGAAATAATTATGGGGCCCTTTTACAGAACGGCAGTAAGCCCAAAGCAGGCTTACTGCTCACTCTTCCGGGACTACCGCCAGCCCAACACCGCTGCCGGAGGTGGTCCCGCTCCAAGCACGCACCATTTCCACAGAAAAAAGAAAAACCCTGGAAATGGCTTGCGTGGCAGTAACCCAGCAGTAATTGGGCATTGACACCCACTGACCGGTTACCGCCGGGTGGCGATAAGGGCTCCCCATTGCATAGCCACGCGGTAAGAGTTCTCTTACCACATGGCCATGTGTGCATGGGGTCTTTTTACCCGCTGTGGTAAAAAGGGCCCTGGTGTATGAGAAAAATGGCCCCTGCAGCTAGTGCAGTGCCCTTTTTCCCGCAGCTTGGTAAAAGGACCCCTTAATGTAAAGAGCCTCCACCCTTTTATGAGTTCTTCTTTAAGGCTTTGCTGGGCCTTCAAGATTGAGACGAACAAGAGTCCTTTACTCTGGTTGCTTGTGTTTATGTGCTGCTCCACCCTCTCTTCTGTTACTTTCTTTACGGCTTTAACACGTGCCACCATTTCAGACCTAAAACCAGTAATGCAGGTTATAAAACTAGAACACTAAAAATGGGACATTAACCCCAGGATTCAATATAGCACCTAGCATTCCGCACCGAAATCCAAGCATATTCTGTAACAACATGAGTAACTTAATTAGCTTAATAAGCCAATCAGCGTTAACAGAACTTAACAAGCAATGAACAGTACTTGGCAATAATTAGAATTTACATGCATAACTTGCTAAGCGTATCCTGTAACACACCGCACCTAAATTCTAATGTGCATACACAAAAAGGGGCGTGGTTACAGGTAGGGAAATGGGCATTTTGTGGGCCTTCCAAAATGTACGTTGTACTTTCTGAAAAGGTTTTAATAGAAAGTATGTGGAAATAAAAAGAATGGATCCTCAAACCACTTGTTCAGTCAAGCTTATGCCGAGCTGTGACGTGGACCCTCTTGGTAGTGGTTGGAGTTATAAACTGTAAGGAAAGAAGGATAAGGAAGAGAGATCTATGTTTCTAAACTGCTTTGTCTTCTTAAATTAAAAGACGGTATATCAAAAGGTTAAATAAACTAAATTGCTTTACACTATCTAAATCTCAGATAGGACATCAGAATAAAAGAGGAATGTGGCAAAGGCAAACAGAACTTCTCTTCCTGGTGTTTGGAAGTCATTTTACATTCTAAGCAGGTTTTAGTTCAAACCAGAAACTTTTTTAAGAATGAGGTGGGAGGAGAGATATAGCAAGAGCAGGAATAGGAGGGAATGAGAGTGCAGTTATCAAGAAAGGGAAGAGGGTGGACAGAGTACAAAGAAGCAACAGGAATTTTAAACAAAATGAACTGGACAAAATCCTATGTAAACTTAATGAGAGCATCTTCAAACAACATCTGCCTGATAACAGTAACCTATGTTAGTTTCATTCTAGCGATAATATTTTGGTTGTATATAAACATTTTATTACAGTGATTGTATGGATAATGGAAATAAATTGCTCAATCTTGGTGTAATTTATTTTCCTTTCTCATTCTTTACCTATTCTTTGAATTGTATTAAAGCCGTTTACATGAACAGATTTTTACTTTTGCTCCAGCTAGCACAGAATGGCAATAAATGAATAATGTGCTACACAAACCTTTCTAGTCGTGTAAGTGGTAATTTTCTAACTGCCCATAGTGGTGTATAATCCACAGACAAGTTTTACTCAAAGGCTTTGTCCCAATTTTCAAAGCAATTTTTATGTGTGTGTACATTTGCTTTGAAAATTGCTCATGACCATTTAGATCTACTATTTTGTGCATGACATTTGTTGGAGACAAATGCATGCATATTTTTAAATATTTGTGAAAGCCACTCCCCAACGCACCATTGGGAACATTTCTTCCCACTGTAGATAATATTATGTATATAGTAGGATTCTGGGTGCAAGCTTACCTGCATACATCGAGCAATTCTATAGCTTGGCATGAAAATGGGGCATGTTTGGTGCCAATTCTATACTGGCACTTATGTGTGCCTACGTCCTCATAGCATAACTGGCGTAATGGCTTGTTTCAGTACGCCCCCTTATGGAAGGTCAGTGGCTAGTGTAAGTTGACATGCCTAAGTGTGCCATGCAATGCACGCAACTGACAGTATTCTATAAGTTGCATGCATCACACAGTGACACGCCTATAGCCCACCTATGCTTCACCTCCTTGAACATACATGCTAAATGAATTTAGCATATACTTCATAGAATAGCATCTAGCACTTTTAAGTGTGAGGAGAAATTAGGTCTTACCTGATAATTTTCTTTCCATTAGTCATTTCCACTATTCCAGAACCTATGGGATAGTTGTGTACATCAACCAGAAGGTGGAGACAGAGATCTGAAAACTAAGCTGAGACATATCTCTCTTGGCATCCAATTCAGTTCCTCGGTATTTACGTAGACAAGCAGTAAGGATAAACTCAGAATAAACACAACAACTTTAAACACCTTGCTAACCTAACACTAACCAGATGAGCAAACAAGTGCTCTCATGTCTGGACAACTTGTACAGAACAAGAGATATTCAAGGAAGCACTATGCAAGGTGACAGTCATTATCTGACCCATTACTTAGCAAGAAACTAAACATCAGAACCTCAGATAATACCTTAGATGGGCCTCTGGAATAGTGGGGAGGATTAATGGAAAGAAACTTTTCAGGAAAAAACTTATTTCTCCTTCCATTACATAGCTTCCCTTTATTCCAGAACCTGTGGGATGAATATAAAAGCAACACCTAGAGTGGGTGGGATCCTGATGCCACCACCCTGAGGACTGAAGCCCCAAAACTGGCTTCTGAGTGTGCCACAATGTCCAGCGTTGACTATGTTACTGCCTTTCAAATATCCACACTGGGGTCACGAGGACAGCTTTGGGATACCAGAGTTAGTATGTATATATAAATCAGTCGTGCAAAAATTTCCATTGTGTTCAACTTGAAAATCTTACTGAAAGTTCTTAACGTGGAATCAGTAGCTAGGTGCAACGGTGTTACAGATGGTATGAAACTTATAGTTGCTTTCCATACTGATTAATCAATGCAAAATTTGTACCCACATTATCTCTGAGATTGGATCATCTCCATACTCTCCCGCTGAGACATGCTAATAGGAGCATCATCATCACAGAGTCAGGATGGTATCTTGGGGAATAATGCATCTGCTGTGCTCAGCTCTGATAAGATGGCACGTGCTGTGAGTATATATTAATCTATCAAGCCTTGATAACCTCTGTGCAGAGACTATGTCCTCTTTCCAACCAGAGGAACGAAATACCAGTTATATCAGGTCTGCATAGGAAGGCAACCATCCTCCTCTGGGAAAGACAAGAAACAGCTCATTTTTGGATAGGGAGTATGTAGAGGAAAAACTTTTTGTTCTGTAGTTACTTTTTATGTAATTATTTTTGATATATATGGAGGGTTATTCTATAAAGGAATTCTTATATTTAGATGCCTAGAGGGTGCCTAATTTGCTTTATAGAATACTAGCATAGAAGAGCAAACATGTGTGTACATTTTAGGCACAATCACTTACGCCAATCACAGACCTCAACTAGACAATTAAAAAAGAAAAATGCATACATTATAGCATTCTATAATCTACATGTATAGCCGTGCACCCTGCATATGCTCTGCGCATCTTCAAGCAATGTTCTATCACATATAGGCGCCATGTTATAAAATAGTGAATTGTCTATTTTATTTGAGTCTTAGCTTCATTATTATGGGCTGCATTTCTAAACTAAGCTGTGAAAACTGTAAGGCTGTTTATAGCTATTCTGAATGCAGTTTTAGATTTCTTTAGTGTGCTATTTGTCAATTTGCGTTTTGTATTTCTGATCTTTTCATTACTTTTTATTCTTTAATTTATTTAGGGCTGCATTTTGATTCAAATTTGTAATTGTGTTTAAAGGCATTTCATTTATCTATTTTCCATTGTACCTCCTTGTGACTCTGGGCAATGGAGGGTAAAGTGACTTATCCAGAGTCACAAGCAGCTGCAGTGGAGGAAAAAACGAATGAATAACATACCTTCAATCATGTGATTAATCACGATTAAAATTTTAATTGAAATGCAGGTCTAATTTATATTTCCTATTTTTTTTATATATGATGTATTTCCTTACTTGTATTTCATTTCATTTCATTCAGAATGTTTGCTGAATGTAAAATTTAAATGTGATTATAAATAAAACATTTTTAAAAAAGATAGTGAATTGCCAGAACATTAGCATTTTCGCATGTATAGGCACATGTAGATGAGTATATGCTGGTATTCTAGTAATTTATACAGCGTTTCCAAAACTGTGCGCCGTGGCAAACTCATAGGGGTGCTGCAGAATGCTGATTGGTCTCTTAATCCTGTGTGCTGGGACCCAAGTTATCGTGTGTTAACTCGTTAACTCTGCTCTGCCGCACTGGTCGGGTCCTTTTTCCTGTCACAGGATCCAACCCGTGGCCGGTGGCAGAGCAGTTTACATGAGATAACCTGGGTCCCGAAACACAGTGTCAGGCGACAGACCAAGGGAGCACAGCAGAGGCAGTAATTTACTGGCACCGGGCCACAGCAGCAGCTGAATAAGCCAGCAGCAGGCAGTACAAGACAGCTCTTTCAGGGATTAAAGGTGCATCCCCCCCATGAAAACTTTTTTCCCCAGAATACCTTTTTTGGGGGGAGGGAGGGCAAAGAAATATGTGGCTTGGGGGAGAAATGTGTGGCGCGGGGGGGGGGGGGGGTGCCATAAAAACTGCATATACACTAAGGGCACTGCAAACCGAAAACATTTGGGAACCACTGAATTTATCCCCTTAAAGTTATATTTACACACAGAAAGTCAATTTTACGCAGACAGGGGAAAGCAAGGACAAAACAGAAAGAAATGCCCACCCCTAGTTTCCACAGCTATCTACAGAGCTTGGTGTGAGATTATCTATGGCTTCTTATATGAGAACCTAAAATCATACATAGGGCTTCTGAACTTAGGTTTTAACCAATAAACACAATTAAAACACCTGCAGGGCAAAAAAATGGTAAATAGCCCCTTAATTGTAAATATGGCACTCAAAATTGCACACACAAATTTGGGTGTGTACTCAATTTGCATGTGCAATTTAATTGCCAAATGAGCCAATTAGCACTAATAATTGGGCAGTAATAATCAATTATCGACACTAATTGGCATTAATTTAAATTTAGGTGTACATCTTTAGGCACTAGGATCCGTGCGTAAATGTTACATGTGGGTCTGAAAAGGATGCGCGGCCATGGGCAGATCAAGAGCGTTCCTGAAATTTGTGCGCAGTGTTACAGAATAAGGGAGATCTATGCCTAATTCAGGCATGAGAATTTACACCAGGTTTCAGCTGGTGTAAATCGTTGCATCCAAAATTGGGCACTGATCTTGGCACCAAATGCTATTCTACAATGCAATCCGAGCGCCATTTATAGAATAGCATTTAGCGCTAATTTTTTTATCAGCACCATATTCAGAATTTAGTCCTAGGTGTTTAGGACTAGATTCAGTAAATGGTGCTCAAAATTCGGAAGCAAAAAACATCGATGCTAAGTGTGTTTTTATAAAGGGTGCATGCATTTTATAGAATCGCACTTAGCGCCAATTCCAGAATGAACTTTTAGGCACTGGACATAAGCCAGTTAAAACCAGGTGTAAATGCTGGCACTGCACTTTGGTGTGCAGAGGCTATATTCTGTAGATCCATGTGTGAGGGAGTGGATGGTATAGGGAAGAGCACTCACTAATGATACAGTTCATCCACCTTGCAGCAGGTGGGGCTAGTCTTCCAAGGCCAAGGAAGATGCTGAGTCAGAGGGGTGGGGCTCAGATCAGGCTGGAGCTAAAAGCCCTGAGGCTCAATAGATCAGGGATACAGAGGTTTCTAGGAGGGAGCTTCAGGAGAAGAGAGGACTCCTCTGCAAGCTGAGCTGTAGTTCCTTAGGAGACAACCAGGGATGTGGTGAGGCTCAGGCTCCATTGGTTATCAGAGTTGTGTGGGAAAACTGGCAAGGTAGGAGACATCTTGAGTTATGTACAGAAAGTACTTGTTTTGATGTGAATAGACAATGTGTTGGGCTAGGCTGGGAGCTAGCCCTAATTAGAGACTGGACGTGCTGAATGTAAGCCTGTGAAGTAACACGGTGTATCAAATACTAAAATATTTTCCCTTTTTCTCGCAAACCTTGTGTATCTGACTGACAGCCAGATGCACTAACCCCACGGAAAGAGCCCTTTCCTTCCTGATTCCTTAGCAAATCGGTAAAAAACGTGCATGCATGAAGGAAATCGCATGCAAATGAGCTGCTCGCTGTTAGCTCATTTGCATGCAATTTCCTTCTTAAGGAGGGGAAGCTAGTCGGCCAGCTGAGCATGCGCAGAGCAGCCAATCGTTATGCTGGCTGCTCTGCGCATGCCAAAGATGTCCTTCACAAAAAAAAGGACATCCCTGATGAGCACCTGGACGTTTTCCTTCAGCTTTTGTGATGGGCGTCCTTCTCGGACGTGTTTTTCTTACGTTCCTGAAATGACCACAGCCATGGAGGTTCTCTCAACATTCTCCATTCCCTCCAAGGTTGTTTTCAGCTTGTGCCCCCCTCGCCCAGGATCAGGACGTGCAAGGACGTCCACATCAAAACTATTTGGATGTCCCTCCCTCCAGGTCTCTCTCAGCCAATCACAGCGCGTTTAGCTGATACCGGTATCAGCTAAACACACTGTGATTGGCTGAGAGAGACCTGGAGGGAGGGACGTCCAAATAGTTTTGATTTGGATGTCCTCGCACGTCCCAATCCTGGGGGGGGGGGGGGGGGGCGCAAGCTGAAAACAACCTTGGAGGGGACGAGGAGAATGTTGAGAGAACCTCCATGGCTGTGGTCATTTCAGGCACGTAAGAAAAACACGTCCGAGAAGGACGCTCATCACAAAAGCAGAAGGAAAACGTCCAGGTGCTCGTCGGGGACGTCCTTTTTTTTTGTGAAGGACATCTTTGGCATGCGCAGAGCAGCCAGCATAACGATTGGCTGATCTGCGCATGCTCAGCTGGCCGACTGAAGAAAAAACATCCAAGTTCTCGTCAGGGACGCCCTTTTTTTTTTTTGCGTGAAGGACGCCCAAGTGTTAGGCACTTGGATGTCCTTCACTTGAGAAAAAAAAAAAGGCGTCCCTGACGAGCACTTGGATGTTTTTTCTTCAGCTTTTGTGATTGGCGTCCTCCTCTGCATGAGTCCCGCCCAGCAGCCCCAACGAGAGGTGCAGACTTCCCGTTAGGTTTTCCACGGTGCATGGAGTTGGAAAACGGCTGTGCATCTGCTAATTAGCTCATTATAATAACCTGTAGATCATTTGCATTCTGTTTTTGTTAGCTGCTACCGTGACAGGGAAAATGGCTCAGGGAACCCGTTTGTGCATGTCCCGGTTTACTACTTGCGCGCTAAACTGGCTAGAACCAGTTTAAAAATCACATTGCTGGCTCGTTAAGTTTAGTGCATCTGGCCCTGAATCTGTGCCCAATCCAAGCCACACCCTTGACCACATTACCACATCATGCATAACTTTTTGGAATACTCGACACACCCCTGGTCATGCGCCATTTTCAGATATGAACTATAAAAGATAGGCGCCCTGAGCCTTACAAAATAGCATGCGGGAAGATGCACGTGCAAATCCTAATTGGAGCCAATTAACTGCAACAATTGGTTGTTATCCAATTATTACTAGTTAAGGACTCGTTACTCAAGTTGCGTGCACGCCCAAATTTGGGCACCATATATAGCATCTGGGGGTTATTGGATGAACAGTGGGATAACACCACTTCCTCTAGTGCTCTCTTATGTCTCCCCTTCCCTGCCTGGGATCCACTATTCTAATTTTGTGTCTATTTCATGTAAATGTCTCCACAGCTCACATATGTATGCATTTGATTCTACTGGAAAAGGAATCCAACAATGACATTGGTGAAGAAAGCAACGAAAAACACTGATTTTTTTGTACTCTCAAATAACCCCAAATTAGTTGGAAAATAAGCTAATTTATATATTGATTTATTATATAAATTTATAAGCATTAAAGTATACAAGCCCTAATCATACAATTCCAGCAAGGAAGTTAATGACGACATTATGCTTTTAATGTGCACTAAACTGCAAGGTAACTGCTAACGCAGAGCTGTGTTAAGGCACTACGGGTCAGATTCTATATAAGGTGCCTAAAAATCCAAACATCTCCACCTAAGCGTAGTCTATAAGTGGTGCCTAGATTTAGGCGTGGAATATAGAATATGCTTAGTTGATATCAAAAACATGGCATAAATACCTGCGCGCACTGGGCCATATTCAAAATTTTGAACCGCCTACAAAATGCCCATTGCCATGCCCCTTTTGAACTGTGAACATTAGAATTTACTTATTTACTTATGACTTTTATACCCCACATTTTCCCGTACAATTTTGAGTTCAATGTGGCTAACAAGCTAAAAAGGCACGGTGCATAATAATACACCGTATTTTGGAAAATGGAAAAAGAAGGTAAACTCAGGGAAGGGGGAGATGCTGCTCCAGGATGAGCGCCCCGGCCTCAGCTGGCCTAATGGTAGGGCCGCCACTGGCCTGTGAGGTCTTGTTCCAAGATCACGGCGTGTTGTGAATAAAGCATACCGCTCAGAGCATAAAAAAGCACTGGACGTGGCTATGAATAACTTGTGTCATAGGAGTATGTTGCAACTTTCAGCAAAAAACATCCAAGAAGAAAACCAGGGAACACACTGGAACACGTATAGAACAGGAACTGAGATTTCAATCTACTTATTGCAGTCTCTCAAGCATCCACTTCTCCAGCTGCCTTCCATTCAGAGTAAGCCTGGCTCTAAAGCGTGGAGCTACAGATCCTATGAACAGGTAAGGTGGAAGAAGAAGAAGAAAGAACTGAGGAGACAGGCGTTGTGTCTGGAGGTTCATTGCTCCATTTCTCTCTTTTGCTGTTACAATTTCAAACATTCCAGCAGAAAAAGAAGCATTTCTAGTACCAACTGCATCCTATCACCTCAATCTTTCTCCTTCCCTTTAATTTATTTAAATTTTGTACATTGAACACATCCTTGAGATGAGCAGCTCATCTCATTTTCAAGGGCATCCTGGGGGGGACAGCAGGTACTGCTGCACATACATTAACTTCAATAAACTACATCAATCACAGAAAAAGTACCTGAGACTATACAAACAGCATCACAGGCCTCTCTGTGTAGACTCTAATTAGAATCCAAGAGAGCACAGAATGTTCAAATAATTATCTAGCTGATGCTTGAAAAATAACAAGAACACTGCATTTCTAAAGAACCTTTTCATCTCTCCTCGCTTAATGCACCTCCAAATTCCATTTCCTTCAGCTTTTTCCTCTTTCTTTTACCTGTTTCCCTCACTGTCTCCTGTTCCCCTTGATCTGCCTCTGATTCAATCATTCTCACTTTCTATCCTCCTCTTGCCCCCTCCTTTTCATTGATGTATCACCTTGTTTTTTACTTTTTCACAAACTTGAGGGTCTGCTCTGTCCTCCTTCATATCTTCTTTCTCCTCTTTCCTTTTCTTTCATCCTTTCCCAGGCATGCCCTTGTACTTCTGCTGTTAAACATTTTATAAACTGATTAAAAAAAATCATTGTTGGGTGGAGTATTTGAATTCAATATTAATATAAATTAGTCTATTTCTATTCTTTAAAGTTTGTGAAATAAGAGAATATGTGCATATAGAAGGGGCCCTCCCCCCCCCCCCCCTTCAGGACTGGCAACCATATACACCATCCGTGGAGGGCTGCCTGTTGGTACACCTCTCCCTTCACCCTCTGCTTCATCCTTTCTGAACAAGTCACCAACCGCCTCTCAAGTTTAACTTACAAGAGAAGAGAGATATTGGTGGTGATAGAGGGAGAAATATGATACAAATACTCAAATACCTCATAGGTATAGATAATGCTTTTAAAGCAAACCTTTTTCAGAGAAACTAATGCTCTAGAAAAAGAGGCCATGGTATGAGTCTATAAGAAGGCAGTTTAGAAGGAATGTAAAAAAAAACCTGTTTGTTTTATTTACTTTTCAAATGCCTGAAGAACTACACCGACTGAGGGAAGACCACACGGGGGTGGGGGGGGGGGGGGTGTGCATTTGATCCCCAAGGAGAAAAAGTCCAATACAAAAACGAAGGAGTGGGGAAAATAGGCTCTTTCCAATCAGTGAGACAGAAGTATATAATAAAAAAAGTTTATTGGTAAGATCAAACAATGACTCTGCACAGCTGTGTTTCGGCGCCGAGCCACCTTCTTCAGGATTTTTATGATGTGATGTGATGTAAAATGCCAACTAAGCACATGTATAAAAAGTAGTATATGGTATAGTGGGAGTACAGCCCATAATCTAGGATCTAATGACTTCTGTAGACAGTAAAGACGGTGATACACCACTATTTTGAGCTGAGTGCAATTTTGAAACTGCCTGTACTGCTGTGAAGCCATTGAGTACTTTTTACCCACTGACTTTGCATCAGTTTTCAGCTTGATTTTATGGTTTCTTTGAAAATTGTACTTGTGGATATGTTTTCTACAAAAAATAGCACAGAGATTTTAAAATAAGATCTATGTACATTACTTTTTTCCTTCAACTTAATCATGACCTGGAATTGCTCCTCCCTATATGGATAAAAATACAAGTGTTAGGGGAAAGCAAATACTTTTAACTCCATATAGTCATTTTCAGACAACACTTTTACCTGGGTAAATGATTTTTTAAAACTGGCCTTCCCTATTTCTCTGTTTCTTCCTCTTTTTTTTTATTTTTTTTAGGTCTCAAGTTTGTATGAAGACTTTTAGGGGTCCTTTTACTAAGCTGCGGTAAAAAGTGGCCTACAGTAGTGTGGGTTTGTGTTTTTGGAGCGTGCTGGGCCATTTATTTTTACTGTGGCTGGGAAAAAAGGCATTTTTTTAAATTGGGCAGTAAAAGGCTGTGCGCTAGACTTAAAAGTAGCAAGCGGCTATTTACTGCCTAAGCCCTTACCGCCACCCATTGACCTAGCGGTAAGGGCTCATACGCTACTCGTGCGGGAAAACAGCACGTGCCAACTTCAAAAGTGCCAATTTGGCACATACTACCTGTGCATTAGCCCTACAGCTGTGTAGTTAAAGAGCCCCTTAATTTGCTTCTGGTTTGACTTGTAATATCCTTGTTGTTTAAGAGTTGTAATATTTCTACAAACTAAATAAAATGCTCAAGAAATGTACAAGTCAAAGGAACAGAAATCATATCTTGAAACTGGGGTCTACTAATTGAACATTACTGACCATTTCAATTGCTATATGGGCCCTTTTACTAAGCTGTGTAGGTGCTTACGTGCGCCCAATGCGTGTCAATTTGCAGTTACTGCCCGGCTACCGTGTGGCCCATGCGGTAATTTCATTTTTGACGTCCGTCCACTACACATGCTGGAAAATAATTTTTATTTTCTGGTGCGTGGCAGAAACCAGGTGGTAATCGTCATTCTGCACACGTAGATGATTACCGCACGATTAACGTGTGTGACCGTACCGCTAAGTCAATGGCTGGCGGTAAGGTCTCAGACCCAAAATGGATGCGAGCCAATTTTTATTTTGCCGCATGTCCATTTTTGGCAAAAATTTTAAAAAGGCCTTTTTTATAGGTGCGCTGAAAAATAGATATGCGCGCCCACAACACGCGCCTACGCTAGTTCAGCCCATTTTTTGGCGCACCTTAGTAAAAGGGCCCCATAGTTACTTCTGAACAGCTACCTTCAGAAAGGATCATTTAAAAAAAATGTTGTATGTATTAGAATTTTGAAATATTTACAAGCATCTCCTTGGCACAGAAATCTTGATAATGGGGGAAACCAAAATGTCAAATTATAAAGGCAAAATATTTCAACATAAAAATAAAAGAAGGGTGGAGGTTTGTATCGGTGGAGCTAAGAAAAGAAAAATATAACTAAATCACATTGGCTTAATGCAAAATTTTTCCCTAATCCTATCCTTCAAACTCAGTAATCGGGACCAGAATAGCTGATGAAACAGACACTTTCTTTAAATCAAGAAAAGACCGCAATTAGTCTGGGACTGAGAAGAGATACGCAACCCCAGAATAATAAATTAAGCATTTGCATGGATAACAAAGAAAAAAAAATTAGCACTCAAGGACAAAGTCTCTTGTTCAGGGAAAGAAGGAAGAGCAGAAATTTCAATGAATACTTCTTCCATCTTTAGAGTAGTGCTAATAAATATTTTTCATCATGCAGGATGTATAAGGCATATATCCCACTCTTAAGAGAAAACGTTTCTGAGAGTTGCATGTACAAAGACAACATTCTGCTAATAAGGCAGAGGGGGGATTAAGGTGCTAAAGGAATGGAGCCCTGAAGCATTAACATACAAAAAGGCCCAATTTCAGCATGCCAAGAAAGCTTATTAGCAAGTAGCATGAAGTAGAAACACAAATCACATTTCCAGAGGGGTAGCCATGTTAGTTTGTAGTAGCTAAACCGACAGAGAGGCTGGTGGTACCTTACAGACTATATGGACTAATTGATTTATTGAGGCTTTGCCTTTTAAGGACAAGAGTACATATTGTCAAGTGCACCCAAGCAGATATAAACCATACTTGTGTGTACTGTAGAGCCTCTCTCCCTGCGAGAACAAGTGGTTGAAACAGTTTAACTCTACTACAGGGCAACAAAATGTCACTTCAAACTTTAGTAAGGGTCTGAATAGAAAGAAGACTTTCGCATTATGCCATATCTGATGTATTTTCCTATCAGTGGTGTTCTTTGGTTGGCTGCCACCCGGGGCGGATCGCCGCAGCAAGACACCCCCACCCCTGAGTGCAGCGTTGTTCCCCCCCTGGTGCATCACCTCTAAGCCCCTCCCCCAGGTGCATTGTTCTTACCTCCTGGGGTGCTGGGAGCAGCAGCGCAGCTGTCGGCTCTGCCGGTTCCCTGCTCCCTCTGCCACGTGGTTGCTCCCTGTACCCCTCCTACAGCATGCACCTGGGGCGGATCGCCCCCACCGTACGCCGCTGCTGGATATCAAATGTTCTTTGTTTCATTTTACTTATATATATATATATATATATATATATATATATATATATATATATATAACACTTTATTGAAACCACACAATGCCAAAAACAAAAGACAGTCCCAAAGAGGAATTACAACAGTACAGTGTGGTAAATTTTCAAGTTTCATCCCCCACCACCCACACATACACTACAAAGGATCAGACCAACATGTTTCTTCATGGCAGTCTGATGCAAATAATAGCAGATCAAAACCCTAGAACCCCCTCCCCTCCCTGACATCAATACTTCAAGTTATAAATTCAACAGGTAACTACGAGCACGTTTGGCGAACAATCCCACACGGAGGACCAAATTTGTTGAAAAGTCATCCAGTCTCTCTATCTTCATTAAGTTGAAAAGTTCATTCTTCCAAGTGGTGACTGATGGGGTTGCAGCCTGTCTCCAACACATCAAAATATTCTTTCTGAGTAAAAAAAAAAATGCCTTATGTAGCAGGCCCCAATCTCAGGCCCAATGAAACAAAGTTTAAAAACAATTGAATATCCACCTGGAGAGGCAGGCATCTACCCAATATTGCAGAAAGATGCATTAGCACCTGCATCCAGAAAGGTTTTATTGTTGCTGCAATTGGAGCCAAAAATGCCCGATGATAAACGGAGCAAAAACTTATATTGTTGTTCTTGAAAAGATGATGACCGTGTAAGGCGCTTCAGTTGTTTCATTAGCAACCGCAACTGATCACCCGTAATTCGTTCTTCCACTGATAAAGTCCGATTCCAAATGTCAGCCAGGGCATCGTAATCAAAAGAAGAAGCCACACTGTGTAAGCTGATCTGTTAAATAGATAAACTTGCTTTAGATATTTGGGATAAAAGCAAAGTTTCAGAAAGTAAGTCCACAGCATCTTCATTCAAAGTGGAAGCATCCAGTGCACTCACAGAGTGGTGCACCTGACGGTAAGCAAGCCACTCACCAGATTGCAGCCCCCCCCCCTTCCTCCTGAAGCTGTTCAAAAGACTTCATGGATCCTGCATCAGTTACTAAGTCATGAATTTAATTTTTAAACCACATTGAGACCGTTTTAAATATAGCTTTGTCACATCAGGATCCAAGTCTTTATGACCCCAAAAAGGGAGCAATATGGTGGAGGAAGACAGCAGTTTCAACTGCTTACAAATCCATTTCCAACCTTGGCGCATAGTTTTTAATATGGAATGTGCTGCAGAAGTCATCACTCGCGTAGGGTATGCAGTATGAAGGTAGTACAACAGGTGTGTTAGTGCAATCAACTGTTGTTCCAGTGCAATAGGGGTGAAATGAGCAGTTCCTTTTATCCAGTCCACTAGGTGTCGCACACTACAAGCTACATTATAGCATCGTAGATCAGGTAGTTTTAAGCCCCCCCCCCCCTTATCAAAAGGCAGAGATAGTTGAGATAAGGAAAGTCTAGGCTTCTTATTATTCCATAGACATTTGTTAAGACTCTTCTGAAAGACAGCCACATCCCAATTAGTAAGGTACATGGGAAAAGTCTGCAAGACATAGATCTATTCTTACTGTACACCGCCTTGAGTGAATTCCTTCAAAAAGGCAGTAAATAAAACCTAATAAATAAAATAAATAATAAATAAATAGAGCCATTTTGGAAATAATATAATCTTATATAAGGCTATTCAGCATGTGAGAGACAGTGGCAATGATGCCCACAAAGCAAAAACATCCAAAATCTTTTTGAACAATACCGTATACTTTTCCCAATAGGCCTCTTTCACCTTACTGGTAAAATAAACTCCCAAATATTTTAATTTATTCAGCACCTTCTTCAATGGAAATTGATCACCCCAATCAGCATATTGATACCCTCCCAGGACCATGGTCTCAGATTTGATAAGATTGAGAGACAAGCCAGACACCACGCCATGAGAATGTATCAAATGCAAAAGCCTCCTCAATAAGAAACAAGATGGCAAGCGATCCGTAAAATCCAACGTGGAGACAAACAAAGCAGATCAATCAGTGATATGGTTCAAAACTTTATTTTCAGAGATTCGCCCGACACAGACTGTGTTTCGCCCACAAGGGCTGCGTCAGGGGCTCTACAAAAGCAAATAAAATCAAATACAATTAAAAACATATATATTTGTATAATACTATATCATAAAACGTTAATAATGAAAAAGAAACCATATCATATATATAAAATCAATCAAACACTTGGAAGGAGAAATCAAATATCGTCGAGGAAATAAACATAAATACTTGCATAAACCTATGTTTACAAACATACAAATTTGAGTAACACAAATAAGACATAATCATAAATTCTCTGTTCTGCATATGATAATTATCTCTATTTCAGATAATTATCATATGCATAACAGAGAATTTATGATTATGTCTTATTTGTGTTATGCAAGTGTTTATGCAAGTGTTTATGCAAGTATTTATGTTTATTTCCTCGCAGGGCCCTTTTTACTGCAGCTTAGTAAAAGGGCCCCTACATTCCTAAATTTTAGGTATAATCTTGCTGCACCTCTGTGTGTCATGAATTCAAGTTAGAAACTGCCAATAGTGGGCTCAAACTTGCTTCCTTTCAAGAGACTCCATGAGAGTTATTGATCTCCATAGTACGAAGAGCTATTGATTTTCTTTTCAGCAATTAAAGAGCTACACATATGTTCACTTAAAGCTTCCAGCATCAAAATATCACTAAACTCCTCAGTTAAGGTAATAGGAGTGTCAATTGGCAATGCAACACTGCCTACAAAGTTCAGATATGACAGACATTTAAATAAAGCCACTGAAAAGAATGGAGTATACATAAGGAACCACTGTGGAAATATACAGAAAGGAAAGCAGCGGTCAGATCCTTAATGACAGAGTTATAAAAAGAAAACAAAAAGTAAAACCATGACGTTCAGGCAGAATTCATCATCTTGATTTTTAGAAAATTGTATTTCTAATTTTTTTTCCAGACAACACAAACTGTTCAATAATATTCAACAGAAACATAGCACTCAAACCTAGAAATCAGAACAACCAAATAATGATAAGAATGTAGGCAAAATTTCCCATTAATCCACCCTCTGGGAAAAGAGACTAAGGTCACAAAAATACTCTTAAGAAAACTATGAAGATTAAAAAGACTGGATGTTTACAACTGCTACTACTTCCAGCATCACAACAGAGGAAATATTTCCTTAGGAAAGAGTGCTGGATGGGTGGAAGAGCCTCTCCGTGAAGGTGGTGGAGATGAGGGCGGTATCTGAACTCATGAAAGCATGGAGCCAGTAAAGATCTGCGAGGGAGAGGAAAGGATTATCGAACACAGTAGGTTGTGTAGATGACAGGCTGGATAGGTCATATGCTCTTTATTATATGTCATTTTGTGTGTTTCTCTGTTAATAGAGGGTCCTTTCATACTACAAATGCGTCAACTGTGGTAGATCAAAGAAAACAGAATGAACCGTTTGGAACTTAATTATGCATTTTCATGGGAAGCTTCATGTAAATAAAGTACCCACCAATAACAACTTAGGCCTTAAGAGCACAAAATGATTCCTTTGTTTAACAGCATTAAAAGCCATTTTCTGGAGCATACAAATTTTCCAGTTCAAAAATTATATATCTTTTTATTTAAAAAAAGATTTTATAGCAACTACTCTATCAGATTTCAAAACTAAGCGATAAATATCAAATAGCTGTGAATGAAACCGTTCCACAACCTCTCTCTTAGCTTGCGACATGTAATAACTCTTGGAAACTGCTGGAAGGGAAGATTCAGGTACATTTAATATCTCAAACATTTTGTAGGCAGATACCAGTAAAGTTTGGGGCATATGATGTGTCTGACCATATATTATCTAAACACTTAACTCGATTATGTAATAAAAGATTATTCTTCAATAATATCAGATCATTAAAATTCAATGTACAGTGCAATCTGCTTAAGTGCAAGGGACTGGGTCCAAAGAAATGCATGCAGTTAACCGGAGCGTGCACTTAACCGTTGTGACCCAAAGAAGCTTGACATCTGATAAACATATGTACAGTACTGTTTATTATATGTACAGTATACAGTCTCCGTTAACTGACGTTAGGCTTACTTGAAGTAATCAGTCATAGTCCTCTGTACAACACTATTGTGTTTGTGAGCTCCATAGACTAAGTCTGCCAGATGGTAAAAACTGTCATAGCACGGACATCCAGTGGCCTCCAGCTAGGCCTCACACGGTGTTAACACTCTCCAGCGCTCTTGCAAAAGTGACAGGAGGTTGTTGAATTTCATCAGCATGTGCCTCGCTGCTCATTTCTTCATCTGTTTCATCATCGGCCATTGCCTGCATGTAGGCGCATATCTCGACATCAGTGCTGTCGTCAGCTGTTTGTAGATCGTAATCAACAGCTACGTAGTGATGAAACTCCTCTTCAGTAACACCGGCTGGGATGTCAATAGCCTGTTCATCTGACACGTTTGCAACAGCTGCATCTGTTTCGTCCTTCTCCACATCCTTAACAAAGCTTGCCCGCTTGTAGCAGTTCACAATGGTTGCCTGTGTAACATGATTCCAGGCTTTGTTTTGCATATGTAGGGAATCCAACAGTGATAGATTACGAGCCAGTTCAACAGCACATTTATGGACCAGTCTGGTCATCCATAATGCTCTTCAGATGACGTAGCACAAGAGCCCGATAATGTTATTTGAAATTGGTTATTATGCCCTGATCCATAGGTTGGATCAGAGAGGTAGTATTTGGTGGCAGGAAGACCACCTTGACATTAGACAGCCTGACATCATCCCTGTGTGCAGCACAATTATCACAAAGCAACAAAATCTGACGCTTTTCTGCCCGCATTCTAGTGTCTAACTTCTTTAGCCACTGCTTCCAAATTTCCCCAGTCATCCATGAATTTGCATTGGCCTCATATGACACAGGAAGTTTCTTAACATTCTTGAAGCAACGGGGCTGTTTGCTCTTTCCAAGGACGAGGGGTTCCAACTTCTCACTCCCATCCATATTGTAGCAAAGGAGGATCGTCAGTCGGTCCTTCGATGTTTTACCTCCTGTAGTTTCAGCTTGTTTGAATGCAAATGTTCCATCAGAAATCACTCGCCAGTAGAGACCGTTTTCATCAGCATTGAAAATGTCACGAGGTGCAAACTCGTTCAAGATGGTAGGAAGAACTGAAACAATCCAATTTTCAGCACCAAAGTCATCAGCATCTTGTTTTTCACCATGCTGTTTCTTGAATTTTATGTTGTTCTTCTCCTTCCATCTTTCCAACCATCCAACAGTGGCTTTGAATTCAGTTAGTCCACGACTTTCAGCTAGCCCAAGACTTGCTGATTAGTTTTCTCCATAAGCAGTGGACCACTGACAGGAAACTGTCTGCTCTTGACTTGAGAAAACCACCGAAAAAGAGCATCTTCTACCTCCTCAGCTTTTCCTGCCCGTTTACGTTTCCTATGTGGATTTGTATTGTTTTGCCAGTCTTCCAGAAGCTGATCTTTCTGCTTCAAGATACGTGAAATTTGACTGGGATTGACATCATATTCTTTAGCAATAGATGCTTGACTTTGTTTGTTTTCTAATTTTTTAAGAACTTCTATTTGTTCAGCCAGTGTTAAAGTCTTACAGCTGTGCGATGACGACAACGACTCCAGGGTACACTCTAACAACTTTCTTTCGCTTATTCTGCCTGTGGCAGTTAACCAATGAGATTTCAAATTTATCGCCCCTTTGCCACATGCCAATCGGCTTCCATATTCCGTGCATGCACTTATGCGGAGTCTTTCCTGTAGAGGAGTGGTCTTTATGCATATAAACGAATCTTGCACTTATCAGTGGTGCGCTAAACAGAAGTTTGTCCCCATAGAAATTGATGGCGCCAAAAACGGGATCAAAGTACGGCATGCAGTTAAACAGAGCATGCGCTTGTCCGACGTGCACTTAAATGGAGTGCACTGTATTAACTTTTTTTCTCATGGAACGGCCTCTTGAAATTTCAAAGAAGTAGTCTCAATTGTTCCATCTTCAGAAATTTGACTTGCTCAAATAAATTTCACTGCAGCAATTCTTTCCCATAAGGTCTCAAAGTTAAATAATTTGGGCCATTTAAAGAACCTGCAGCAAAGTCACCCAAAGTCAACATCAAGGAGTTTATAGTTCCAAGAATCCCTACAGGCTTCCCTATACTCTGAATGGCATCAAGTGTTTATTTTATGCGTCCTTGAACTCCAGGTATGGCCCCATAATAAACAGCGTGTCAAAACTGGTAGTGCTGCTTCCTCCTCCAGTCCTGGCTCTGATAACTTCTTCAATAATTGCCTGCATTGGGGGGAGGGGTGGGAGAATGGGCACTACTCCTCTCTTCAGCAGTACACTTTTATGATTTTTCTTAATTTTTCCAGCTCTGGGTTGTATGTCACTATAAGGGGGATTCTGTCTGTGGCTTTTTTTCTTTGTACTGAAGCAGATTGTACTGTAACAGTCTCAATCAGTGATGGCTATATACAAACATCCATATACAAGAAACCCACAGACAAATGCAGCTACCTCCACAACTCCAGCTTCCACCCTTCACATACAAAAAGATCCATTATTTACAGCCAAGCCACAAGGTACCACCGTATCTGCTCTGACCCATGGGACAGAGACAGACACCTTGAAATCCTGACTGCATCCTTTGAACAGAAAGGCTACAACCCCAAAATAATCTCCAAGAATATTGCCTCCTCCCTCAAAACACACAGGGAAAATCTGCTATAGTACAAAGAAAAAAAAGCCACAGACAGAATCCCCCTTATAGTGACATACAACCCAGAGCTGGAAAAATTAAGAAAAATCATAAAAGATCTACAGTCTCTACTCCAGGAGTATGAATTACTGAAAGAAATATTCCCATCCCCACCAGTGCTGGCCTTCCGACAGCCACCCAACTTAAAATACAAGCTAATTAGAAGTAAGCTCCCAACACAGACTCAAAAAGAAGAGAGTGGCACACATCCTTGCAATATATCCAGCTGCAAACTATGCCAAAACATTTCACAGGACCCCACAGTCATTCACAAAGGAAAAATATTCAACATTAAGGAATCTTTCACGTGCTCATCTTCCAATGTGGTATATATCATTCAGTGTAAAAAAAATGCAACGAAGGCTGCTACATTGGAGAAACAAGTCAGATGCTAAAGAAGAGATTTAATTTACATAGACACCATATGAAAAATGCTAGTACCAATCAGGATGTCACTTCTGTGGGGCAGCACTTTACAAAACCAGAACGCTGTACCAGTGATTTCATGGTAAGAATCCTGAAAGGGAACTTTAAAACAATACAGGAACTTAAGACCTTTGAAGTCAGAATGATTAAATATTTTGACACCCACCAGACCCAGACAGGACTTAACAAAGATCTGGGTTTTCTAGCCCATTATAAACCATAAAATTGTACTGCTTTGTCACCCTCCTATCTCCATGCATATCTCCCTGTTCCTCATCCACCCACCCTCATCCTGTTAGACTGTCACTGAAATGCTTTGATGTTTCACTTATATATACTGTCATCTACCAACATTTGCTTATTTCCGATCTGACAAAGACGGGCTACCTTCGAAAGCAAATCAAGAAATGTATTAAGTTATGTCCAATAAAAAAAGGTATCATCTTATTTTCTTTTCCATGTTTTATTTTGTTTTATTTATATTGATTACCTTTAAAAGTGGACTAACACGGCTACCACACCTCTCTCTCATATCTGTCTTTAAAAGATACCAGCATAGGTGGAAGAAATTGCATCTACCTTGCAGCGGCAAACAGTTAATGTGCTCTCAAGCCACTATAAACAACTGCACCTAGATTAATCATGTAGATTAGCATATTTTGTAATCTACAGCATATTGACTTTATAAAATTACCTTCCAAGTGCTCATTTGATTTCTATAGCACCTGCCATTCTTATTTGTAATCAATCATGCCAAAGAAGTCATGACATTCTATTGGAATTTGTAGTATGATACAAATCTGTTTTAGTTATCTGTATATTGATTTGCAGCTCCTCCTATTCACATCAGAGTAGATTAGAATCAAATTAAAATAGACAAAAAACCCCCCATTGAAATATGAAAAATATATAAGTATTATAGGAGTCTTTTTATAAGTGGCATCAGCATCTAAAACAGTGATTTATGTGCTCAAGTAGCACTTATAAAATTGTTCCTATTTTTATATAATATGCCCATAGGCATTCTAGGAGGTAGACAATAGTAAAGATGGGGCAGAATGGACACTTATTCATGAATTTTATCAAACACAGGCATATGCATCAATTCTTATCGGCACATACATGCACAGAGTTACTCCTGCCTCAGAGCAGGTGTAACTTTGTATGGAAGCGTCTGAGGGGACAATTATAAAAGGTGACCAAGGTGCATAGGTAGAAATGTTGCCTTTATAAAGAAGATAAGGAGAGGAATCAATATGGCGGGAGTCACATAGAGCAGCTCCACGGTGCTAAATTATCATGGTTAAGAAGAAGAGAAAGCTGAGGGTCTATGGGTCTCAGCCATTACCTCTGACTTCTAATCAAGGCCTGATGGAGTCTTAGATTTTAGCAAACCTTTTGACACAGTTTCCCACAGGAGGCTCTTAAATAAACTTGATGGGCTGAAGATAGGTCCCAAAGTGGTGAACTGGATTAGGAACTGGTTGACGGACAGACAACAGAGGGTTGTGGTAAATGGAGTTCGCTCAGAGGAGGGGAAAGGTGAGTAGTGGAGTGCCTCAGGGATCGGTGCTGGGGCCGATTCTGTTCAATATATTTGTGAGTGACATTGCCGAAGGGTTAGAAGGTAAAGTTTGCCTATTTGCGGATGAAACTAAGATTTGTAACAGAGTGGACACCCGGGAGGGAGTGGAAAACATGAAAAAAGATCTGCAGAAGCTAGAAGAATGGACTAAGGTTTGGCAATTAAAATTCAATGCAAAGAAGTGCAAAGTGATGCACCTAGGGAGTAGAAACCCATGAGAGACGTATGTGTTAGGTGGTGAGAGTCTGATATGTACTGAGGGGGAGAGGGATCTTGGGGTGATAGTATCCGAGGATCTGAAGGCGATGAAACAGTGTGACAAGGCGGTGGCCATAGCGAGAAGGTTGCTAGGCTGTATAGAGAGAGATGTGACCAGCAGAAGAAAGGAAGTGTTGATGCCCCTGTACAAGTCATTGGTGAGGCCCCACCTGGAGTATTGTGTTCAGTTTTGGAGGCCGTACCTTGCTAAGGATGTAAAAAAGCTACGAGAATGGTATGGGATTTGCATTACAAGACGTATGAGGAGAGACTTCCTCACCTGAACATGTATACCCTGGAGGAAAGGAGGAACAGGGGTGATATGATACAGACGTTCAAATACTTGAAAGGTATTAATCTGCAAACAAATCTTTTCCGGAGATGGGAAGGCGGTAGAACGAGAGGACATGAAATGAGGTTGAAGGGGGGCAGACTCAAGAAAAATGTCAGGAAGTATTTTTTCAGAGAGAGAGTGGTGGATGCTTGGAATGCCCTCCCGCAGGAGGTGGTGGAGAAGAAAACGGTAACGGAATTCAAACATGCATGGGATATACATAAAGGAATCCTGTGCAGAAGGAATGGATCCTCAGAAGCTTAGCCGAAATTGGGTGGTGGAGCCGGTGGGGGGGAAAGGGGTTGATGGTGGGGAGGCGAAGATAGTGGTGGGCAGACTTATACGGTCTGTGCCAGATCCGGTGGTGGGAGGAGGGGCTGGCGGTTGGGTGGAGGGGATAGTGCTGGCCAGACTTATACGGTCTGTGCCCTGAAAAAGACAGGTACAAATCAAGGTAAGGTATACACATGAGTTTATCTTGTTGGGCAGACTGGAAAACTCTTTTTATTGGAAAAAACTAAAAACAAATAACATACAAATCAAAAACAAGCCCCTAGCTATACACGGTCCTCCTATCTATGTACACCCCCTCCCCCTCCTCAATAGTACAGTGGAAACTGTTTATTAGAAAAACCAAAGAAAAAAACCGGACATGCAAATCAAACCCCAGGCTCCTAGCTAGACATGGTCTGCCTATCTATGTACACCCCCTCCTCAATAATACAATGGATCAACCCCCCCCCCCCCGACCCCCCACAACCCCTTCAGACAACTGGCACACAATCCCCTGGGAAGCATGTCCCCTCATGGCGGCTTAAGCCTCACGTGTCTCCACCACCTCGAAGCCACCCCCACCCCTTTTTCCACCCTTTCCCACTTCGCCGCTTCCTGCACCGCCCTTACCACATCCCAGCTGACTACCTCCGCCGGCCGAACCTCCTGGTACAGGGACACCCTGCAGCGCGCCATCCAGAGGCAGTACCGCAATATCACCGAAATCAGAAAGCGTGTTACCGGATCCCTGCGTCCCCCTCCACCCTCTGGGCCGTACACCCAGTCCGCATAGCTGTAGTTGCGGAAACTGGGGATCTGCAGCAACGAGGAAACCCGGTCAGAGACCTGGACTGTAAATGGGCACCTCACCAGGAAATGCTCCATCGTCTCTTCAGTTCCAGCACATTCCTCCCGTGGGCACCCTCTATCTCGCACATTGCGATATTTCAAATTTCCTCGGACGTACAGTCTACCATGAAAGGACAGCCACGCCAGGTCTTTATACTTCGCCGGGATGCGGTTCGAAGCAATCAACCGTAACCCCTGCTGCACCCGTGGGGCCGGCGCGTCCCTCAGCACCAGAGGAGCTGAGAACACCTGCGCCCTTACTCTGTCCATCCAGACCCCCCGTTGTCCTGCCTTCACCTCCCCCACCGTCAGCCCCCACACCCTCACTAATTTCACTAGGGTCTTGCAATAACTCACCCCCCCGGGGCCCCCCTTCGCAGTGCCACTACCCTCCCCCCCTCCCGCCATAGGTCCCAATATCTCGGCCACCACTGCAAGACACTCCTAGCCCACCCCGGTGGCTCCCGCCCTACCGCCCTCCCCAGATTGAACTGCAGGAACAAAGCGCTGAAAAACAGGACTGGGTTTATCATGCCCACCCCCCCCCTCCCTCCTAGGCAGATATGTAACATTCCGTTTTACCGGATTCGTCCTGTTGCCCCAGAGCAGCCGGAAGAACACCCCATACAAGGCCGCGTACCGGCTGTCTGGCAGCAAGCAGATGTAACTGACGAACAGAAACAAAGGAACTAAGTGTGCCTTGATGAGCTGTACCCGCTCCCCCATGGTCATCTTCCACCCCTTCCATCTATCCACCCTCCCCTTCGCTTCATGGAGACACCTATCCCAGTTGTAGAGCCTATAATCCCCCTTCTCAAAGTATATTCCCAAGACCCGTATACGTTCCACAGCTGTAGGAAACCTACCTCCCAACTCAAACTGCAGCCCCTGATCCCCAACCCACAGGCTATTGGACTTTTGAAAATTGACCTGGGACGCTGTTGCCTGCGAGTATTCCTGGATCAGGTTCTGCAATCTACCTCCCTCCCTCTGGTCTGCTACCCACACTGTAAAGTCATCTGCATACGCCACGACCCTTAACTGGCTATTGTCTCCCACCTCCACCCCTTCCAGCCCCTCCGCCCCCCCCTTCTCCAGCCGTCTTATAAAAGGGTCGATGGCGTATGCATACAACAGCGGGCTGAGCGGGCACCCCTGCCGGACCCCTGCCCCTACCTCAAACCCCTGCCCTCTCCACCCGTTAACCAGGGGAAAACACCCCGCATGCCGATAAAGTAGCTGTAATTGCTCTATCCAGCCCTTCGGAAACCCATAGCGCTCCAAAATGCTCCATAGGACACCCCACTGCACTCTATCAAACGCTTTTTCCTGGTCGAGTGTTACCAACAGCCTACCATGCCCTCCCACTCTACTGCGTTCTACCCCCTCCCGCTCCCACGCTGCCGCTTCCAAGACCCCTCTCCCTTTAACACCACATGCTTGTGAGGCTGCCAGCAAATCCCCAGACACCTGCCTCATTCTCTGGAATAGCATTCGCGCAAAAATTTTCCGATCTGTATTAAGCAGTGCTATAGGCCGCCAGTTGGCCAGCATCGCCGGGTCCTTCCCCTTACTTAGTAGGATAAGAGCCGCCTCTGTCAGGGACCTAGGCAAGGAACCCTCCAACTGGGCTGCCCCCCATACCCTCACCAGGATCGGCACCAGCTGCTCCTTAAAGGCCTGGTAAAACTCAGTTGTTAGCCCATCCGGCCCCGGCGAGGTCTTCCTGTGGAGCGCCCCGATGGCTTCCTCCACCTCCTGTTCTGTCCACGGGTTCAAGAGGGCCTGAAGCTGGGGTCCCCCGTGACCTATCCCCGGGGTTTCTTCCACATAACACTCCATCTGCTCTATATCAATCTGCTGGGCTGAAAGGAACGCCGCAAAGTGGTCCCTCACTGCCCCCAGAATCCCCTCCCTGGTGTCCTGCAGGACCTCCTGTGCGTCCCGCACCCCCTCCATCACCCTGCGCGCCCTCCGCTCCCGGCAGCATGCGAAGGGGTCCGGGCTACACATTTTCCCGAAGTCCCGCTCGTACACCAAGGAGGTGTAGCGGTTGTACTGTACCTGTTCCAGGAGTGCTTGGAGATCATGTATTTCTTCCTCCCTCCCCCCTTGTGAAATCAGTGTGTCCCTCTTTTTCTTTATCGCCATGCCCAACTTTGTCCTTTCCCTCCCCTCCCTTCTCGCCTGTCTGAGAAAGAATCCCCGCGTTCGTCTTTTCACTGTATCCCACCACTCCCCTAATGACTGAAATGCCCCCTGCACTGACACCTTCTCAGGTGCCGTGGAGGACTTGCAGCTCATCTGCATATCCTCGGAGCCTTCGCCGGAGTGACTCCCAGGTCCGTTCCAATCCACTCGGGGCCTCTGCTCAAGGTGCCGCGCGCCTAACGGCGCGCGAAAGCTTTCCTTATAATAAGTTCTGGGAGAAGAGGATATTTCTCTGGTAAGTGAACAAATTTTGCTTGTGCTTTCGGAACTTGAAGATTGGGGTTTAAAGGAGGAACTGTAAGTTAGTGATAGGCTGATATCCTTAATACTTTAGCAAGTTTTAAATTACGGAAAAACTCAAAAAAAAAAAAAAAAAAACAAACACTAAGATGGAGTCAGCAGTCCAGCAGCGAGAGGGGTGCTATCCAGTCTTTTGCATTGAGTGTCACATGTATGATTATCTCCCAATTGGTGAGGTGTCATATGTGTGTGCCCGATGCAAAGAGCTCCTAGCTCTCAGAGAACGTGTCCGTTCTCTTGAGGCTAGAGTAGCAGACTTGATGGAGCTGAGGGAGACAGAGAGGTACATAGAGGAGACCTACAGGGATGTTGTAGAGAAGTCCCACCTCCAGTCAGGTAGCCCCTGTGCTACCTTGGAGGAGGGAGGTCTCCTAGAAGGAGAGCATCACCCTGGTGAAGTAGGAAGTACTCCTGTAGCCAGGACCTGCCCACCAGGGGATGTATTATCCTTTCGCACCGAGGATATATCTCCAAATGTTGCCCGGGAGGGAAAGGTTAGGACAGCTGTTGTACTTGGTGATTCAATCATTAGGAATATAGATAGCTGGGTGGCTGGTGGACGTGAGGATCGCCTGGTGACTTGCCTGCCTGGTGCGAAGGTGGCGGACCTCACGCGTCACCTAGATAGGATTTTAGATAGTGCTGGGGAGGAGACGGCTGTCTTGGTACATGTGGGTACTAATGACATAGGAAAATGTGGGAGAGAGGTTCTGGAAGCAAAATTTAGGCTCTTAGGTAGAAAGCTGAAATCCAGATCCTCCAGGGTAGCATTTTCTGAAATGCTACCTGTGCCACGCGCAGGGCCCAAGAGACAGGCAGAGCTCCAGAGTCTCAATGCGTGGATGAGACGATGGTGCAGGGAGGAGGGCTTTAGATTTGTTAGGAACTGGGCAACATTCTGGGGAAGGGGGAGCCTATTCCGAAAGGATGGGCTCCATCTTAACCAGAGTGGGACCAGGCTGCTGGCATCGGCGTTTAAGAAGGAGATAGAGCAGCTTTTAAACTAGAAATGGGGGGAAGGCCGACAGTCGCTCAAAAGAGCATGGTTCGGGATAAGGTATCTTTCAAAGATATCACCATAACAGGGAAGATAGAGTATCCTGATAGTGAGGTTGCAAAAGAGATTGTAGTAGATCGGGTATCTTTAAATAACAATAAAAATCAGACAAAAGATTGCCAATTAATACTGTCAAGTACTAAGCATGATGTACTTAGGAACAACAAACATAGTTTGAAATGTCTATACGCGAATGCCAGGAGCCTAAGAAATAAGATGGGGGAGTTAGAATATATTGCACTAAATGAAAAATTAGATATAATAGGCATCTCTGAGACCTGGTGGAAGGAGGATAACCAGTGGGACACTGTCATACCGGGGTACAAATTATATCGTAGTGATAGGGTGAATCGGATTGGTGGAGGGGTAGCATTGTATATTAACGAGAGCCTTGAATCAAATAGATTGAAAATTCTGCAGGAAACAAAACACTCCTTGGAATCACTGTGGATTGAAATTCCATGTGCAAAGGGGAAAAGGATAGTGATAGGAGTGTACTACCGTCCGCCTGGCCAGGACGAACAGACGGATGCGGAAATGTTAAAGGAAATCAGGGACGCAAACAAACTGGGCAACACAATAATAATGGGGGATTTCAATTACCCGCATATAGACTGGGTTAATGTAACATCTGTACACGCAAGGGACATAAGATTTCTTGATGAAATCAAGGACAGCTTCATGGAACAGCTAGTTCAGGAGCCGACAAGAGAAGGAAAAATACTAGACTTAGTCCTTAGTGGTGCTCATGATCTAGTGCAGGGGGTAACGATACGAGGGCCGCTTGATAACAGTGATCATAATATGATCGGTTTTGATATTGGCATTGAAGGAAGTGAAACTAGGAAATCAAGTACGCTAGCGTTTAACTATAGAAAAGGTGATTACGACAAAATGAGAAAAATGGTGAAAAAAAGACTGAAAGGAGCAGCTCGCAGAGTAAAAAACTTGCATCAGGCGTGGATGCTGTTTAAAAACACCATCCTGGAGGTTCAGGACAAATATATTCCACGTATTAGAAAAAAGGGAAAAAAGACTAAACGTCAGCCGGCGTGGCTAAACAGTAAGATAAAGGAAATCATTAGAGCCAAAAAACAATCCTTCAGAAAGTGGAGAAGAGAACCAACTGAAAGTAACAGGATAGATCATAAGGAATGCCAAGCCAAATGCAAAGCGGAGATAAGGAGGGCAAAAAAGGACTTTGAGAAGAAATTAGCGTTGGAAGCAAAAATACATAGTAAAAATTTTTTTAGATACATTAAAAGCAGGAAACCGGCCAAAGAGTCGGTTGGGCCGCTGGACGAAAATGGTGTTAAAGGGGCGATCAAGGAGGACAAAGCCGTAGCGGAGAAATTAAATGAATTCTTTGCTTCGGTCTTCACCGAGGAGGATTTGGGGGACACACCGGTGCCGGAAAGAATATTTGAAGCGGGGGAGTCGGAGAAACTAAACAAATTCTCTGTAACCTTGGAGGATGTAATGGGTCAGTTCAGCAAGCTGAAGAGTAGTAAATCACCGGGACCTGATGGTATTCATCCCAGAGTATTAATAGAACTAAAAAATGAACTTGCGGAGCTACTGTTAGAAATATGCAATCTGTCCCTAAAATCGAGTGTAATACCGGAAGACTGGAGGGTAGCCAATGTTACTCCGATTTTTAAGAAGGGTTCCAGAGGAGATCCGGGAAATTATAGACCGGTGAGTCTGACGTCGGTGCCGGGCAAGATGGTGGAGGCTATTATTAAGAATAAAATTGCAGAGCATATACAAAAACATGGACTGATGAGACAAAGTCAGCACGGATTTAGTGAAGGGAAGTCTTGCCTCACCAATCTAATGCATTTTTTTGAGGGGGTAAGCAAACATGTGGACAATGGGGAGCCGGTTGATATTGTATATCTGGATTTTCAGAAGGCGTTTGACAAAGTGCCGCACGAAAGACTCCTGAAGAAATTGCAGAGTCATGGAATCGGAGGTAGGGTACTATTATGGATTAAGAACTGGTTGAAAGATAGGAAGCAGAGAGTAGGATTGCGTGGCCAGTATTCTCAGTGGAGGAGGGTAGTTAGTGGGGTCCCGCAGGGGTCTGTGCTGGGTCCGTTGCTTTTTAATGTATTTATAAATGACCTAGAGATGGGAATAACTAGTGAGGTAATTAAATTCGCCGATGACACAAAATTATTCAGGGTCGTCAAGTCGCAGGAGGAATGTGAACGATTACAGGAGGACCTTGCGAGACTGGGAGAATGGGCGTGCAAGTGGCAGATGAAGTTCAATGTTGACAAGTGCAAAGTGATGCATGTGGGTAAGAGGAACCCGAATTATAGCTACGTCTTGCAAGGTTCCGCGTTAGGAGTTACGGATCAAGAAAGGGATCTGGGTGTTGTCGTCGATGATACGCTGAAACCTTCTGCTCAGTGTGCTGCTGCGGCTAGGAAAGCGAATAGAATGTTGGGTGTTATTAGGAAGGGTATGGAGTCCAGGTGTGCGGATGTTATAATGCCGTTGTATCGCTCCATGGTGCGACCGCACCTGGAGTATTGTGTTCAATACTGGTCTCCGTATCTCAAAAAAGATATAGTAGAATTGGAAAAGGTACAGCGAAGGGCGACGAAAATGATAGTGGGGATGGGACGACTTTCCTATGAAGAGAGGCTGAGAAGGCTAGGGCTTTTCAGCTTGGAGAAGAGACGGCTGAGGGGAGATATGATAGAAGTGTATAAAATAATGAGTGGAATGGATCGGGTGGATGTGAAGCGACTGTTCACGCTATCCAAAAATACTAGGACTAGAGGGCATGAGTTGAAGCTACAGTGTGGTAAATTTAAAACGAATCGGAGAAAATTTTTCTTCACCCAACGTGTAATTAGACTCTGGAATTCGTTGCCGGAGAACGTGGTACGGGCGGTTAGCTTGACGGAGTTTAAAAAGGGGTTAGATAGATTCCTAAAGGACAAGTCCATAGACCGCTATTAAATGGACTTGGAAAAATTCCGCATTTTTAGGTATAACTTGTCTGGAATGTTTTTACGTTTGGGGAGCGTGCCAGGTGCCCTTGACCTGGATTGGCCACTGTCGGTGACAGGATGCTGGGCTAGATGGACCTTTGGTCTTTCCCAGTATGGCACTACTTATGTACTTATGTACTTATGTACTTCCAAAAACCGGCGGTACTCCTCCCGCACCTGCTCGCTACCTAACCACTTTAAATTCAGTCGCCATAACCCCCTCCCTGGCCTCTGCGCTGCCGCCCCCCCCCACCTGAAGGAGGACCATGTGGTGGTCTGAAAAGTCCACGTCCACGTTTCGTGGACCCCCCCAGACAAACTCCCTTCTTTACCAGGAATCTATCGATTCTACTCTTACACTGCCCTCGAAAGAACGTGAACCCCTCCTGTTCCTCACAGAAGGCCACGTGCGCGTCTACCAGCTCCGCCTCCCGCATGATCCCTGCCAGCCTCACCCCGTCATAGCCCACCTGTACCGATCGTCCCCCACTATCCTTTTTCCGCAATATGGTGTTAAAATCTCCCCCCCAGACTACTTGGCGCGAAGTGTATAGGTAGGGCTTGATCTTCCCAAAGAGGAGCACCCTTTCCTTCTTGCTTTGGGGCCCGTACACATTCACCACCCTCAGTGCTCTATCCTCCCAAATTACATCCACAACAAGACATCTCCCCACCCCCAGCTCCACCACTCGCTGAATATTCACCCGGTGGGACTTAAATAAGATCCCCACCCCACCATACCTCTCCCCTGCCAACCCCCACACCGAGGGACCCCACTTCCAGGCCCGCCTCGCCCGCCTGATCACCTCAATGGACCGCAGCCGAGTCTCCTGGAGCAGGAAGCAATCTGCTTGGACCCTCGCGAACCAGTCATACGCTAAACCCTGCTTCTTCGGAGAGGCGATGCTGGCCACATTCAGCGTGGCAAATGTCAACACTAAGCCTGCCATCCTTATTGCGAGTCACGAGTCTGCTCACTCCCACCTTCTTTCCTTATCTCCTGGGATACCCCCTTCTTACCCTGAAGCAGGTCCTCTGCTATGCGGTCTACGTCATCCCCTGCCAGATCCCCCTCCCCCCCCCGCAGCCGTCCTGTCTGCACCTTACCCCCCCCCCCTCCCCCTTTCTTCCTTCCTTTCTTCTTTGCTCTATCCGGACCCACCCCCTGAACCCTCCCTCTCCCCTCTCCCCCCCACCCCCTACTTCCTCCTCCGAGTCCTCCACCTCTCCCAAGTCCTCCAGGTCCTCCAGATCCTCCTCTAGCTCCACTCTGTCCCCCCAAGCTTGCATTTGGGCCTTCACCACCTGCCCAGCCCCCTCAGCTTTCCTCTTACTCCCCTTTCCCCTCCCTCCCTCCCTTCCCTCTTCCTCCTCCCTCCCCCCTCCCCCTCCCCCCAGAGCCTTCCCACCCTTCTTCCTACCACCAGTACCCTCCTCCAGTGCATCCTCATATTTCCGTTTGCCCTCTCCAATCCCCCCTGCCGCCCCCTCTTCCTCCATTAACTCCACCTCTTCTCCTTCCCCCTGTTCTTCCTCCTCCCTCCCAACCTCCCTATCTTCCTCCTCCTCCTCCAACACCTGAAATCTGTTCCCCCCCCTCTTCCCCTGCAGCGACCCCTCCCCGCCCACCCCTAGTTTCCCCCCCCTCCAAAACTTCCCTTTCCTCTGTGGCACTTGTACCCACTCCCCCTCTCCCCCCTGCTCCACTCCTAACCCAGCCCCCTGCCGCCCCCCCTCCTGCATCCCCTCCTTCTCCCCCCCTTGCCCCTCCCTGCCTATCACCCCCTGCCCTATCCCCTCCTCCCTTACCCCCCCTCCCTGTCCCTTCCCCCACATATCCCACTCGTTATGGGCCGCCCTAGGGCAGTTCCGATATGCATGGCCTAACCCGCCGCAGAGGTTGCACCTGATTGCGGTGCAGTCCTCTGTGGCGTGCTGATCCCCGCATCTTCCACACTTTACCACTGGGCATGACATGCTGAAGTGCCTAAACGAACCACATCTGAAGCACTGCCGCGGCTGCCCCTTGTAAAAGCACAGTATCCTGTCGCGACCGATAAAGGCAGCCGAAGGAATGTGCTGGACCACATGGCTCTCCTGTCTCAATTTGACCAGGGCTCCCCAACCTCCTGCCCAAACCCTGCTTGGATCCGGTAACTTTGTAAGCGGGGATCTCAGCTCCGCGTACCTCTGTAGCCAGTAGGCTAAATCTGCCCCAGAGATAGACTCATTTCTCACGAGCAGGGTGACCTGCACCAGGTCCGGCTTGCTGATTGGAATGGCCCTGAGGTCCCGCCACTCCCCCTTTCCCCTCACCCCCTCGTACCTTTCCCAGAATATTTCCATCCCCCTCTGGGTCATGAAGCTCAAGTCATATTCTGGGATGTTGATGGGGTGTATACACGCGTAAAAGTCCTCGGGTATAAACCCCATCCCTATCACCAGCCTCAAGACCCGATCCCTGGAGGGCATTGCCCCCTCCCCAATCCATTTCAGCTGTACCACATTTCGCCGCTTAGGCAGCTGTCCACCCCCTGTCCCCGCTCCCCCCCAACCCCTCCCTGGGCCCTCAAAACCACCCGATCTCCCCCCCTCCTTCCTTCCCCCTCCCTGGACTACTGCCGCAAAGGACTTGGACCCCAGCCCCCACCGCCCCCCCTCCACACTTGTTCCAGCCCTTCCCTCTGCCTCCCCCCCCTTCTGTCCCTCTGCCCCTCCCCTCATCCCTCTCCCTTCCTCAATCTCCACAGCCCCCTCCCCCTCCCGCTGTCCCCCGTCCCCTTCCCTCTCAGACAAACATCCAGCAACGTCCATAGTCAGTTCTGCTGCTTGGGCTGCCTCCAACTGATTGTCCTGCCCATCTCCACTTCCTGGAACGTCCCTGCTCGTCCCTGCCACTGCAGGCTCCAGCCTCTGGGCTAATCGCCTCCTCTCCTCTGTCTCCTGGCGATACTCTGGCTCCTGTCCAGTCAGGTCTGCAGCTGGCGATACCAGACTCCCTGCTCGCTCCGCCCCTGAACTCCCTCCAACCTCCGGCACCAGGGGCGAAGCCTCCGGAACTCCGCCGCTCCCCTTGGCTCCTCGCTCCCAGCCGTCCTGCTGGCAGGTCCGCTCCACCACCCGCTGCACATCTGTTGGATTTGCCATGTCCACTTCTCTAGTCAACGACAGTCTCTCAACAATCGGGTTACTTCCCCCTTGCTTCTGGTGCAGTCCGTCCTGCGTTCTCCCAATGGCTGGCGCTTCCCGGGGGCATGGCTTGTCTGTTCCTGATACCGCCACAGGCTGGCTGTTAGCACCCCCCGATTTCACCTCTTGTAATGGACAGCTGGTCAAATGAGCTCCCAGCTGCTGCCCGCTCCTATTCCTCTCTCTCCGACCCCTCTCCTGTAAACCGCCAGCTACTCCATGCTCAGGGAAGACCTCCCCTGCTCCCGGACTTCGTGGGCGGGGCTTCTCCAGATGCCATGCTGCTTCGATTTCCACTTCAGTCATTGCAGACCCGGCCAAAAATACCGGAGTCTGCCTCTGCTGACCCTTTTCCAACAGGGCCTCCTTCACGGCAACTGTCTCTGCTGTTTGCACAACTGCAGGTAAGCCCTCTGAGACTTCGACCACCACCTCTGTAGAAAACAGGCTGCTACCTGCGTCTCCCTCTGCTGCCTCCATTATCTGGAGTTTTGACAATGTACTGAGTTCTGTCCTCCCCTCCACAGGTAGGATCTCCGCTCCAGCCCCCACCTCAGAGCCATGTCCTGCCGCTGCCTCCTTATCCTCTGGCTGCGGGGTAAGTGCTCTGGACTGTGTTGCCAACTGTCTCATGTATTTTAAAGTGGGGTCACCTCTGAACCCAGACAACTCTTTAGATTCTAATGCTGCTGAAGACACTGAAGCTTGCTGCAACTGTAGTGTTCCTGAACCCCCAGACTGTGGTATAGAAGCCATCCTTTCTCGGTTAACATAGAGCTCCCTCAAAGGATTCACAGAGCCCTTTTTTAAACAGTTCAACAAGTGTTCTTTTTTCCCCAACAACTTCGATATCCGGGCTTCCTCTTTAACATACATTTGTCTGTGCTCCGCTGGGGCAAATTTACACATAGTTCTTGCCATTTTCAGACGTTTTCCTAGCTCCACTACTTCTTTTTCCACCAGCTTAATTCGTCTTACAATATTTACCACACTACTTGCTGGATCATCAGGGTCATAGCTCACTTCAAGGAACTCCTCATCTGACGATCCACTCTCCTCACTCTCACTCTCATCTGCCTCCAGCAAAGGCTTCTGGCAAACTTCCATCGCCTCTTCCTTCTCCCTTCCTTGGAAGCGCCCTTCTGGGGCCTGTACTATTTTCCTCCCCCCTCCACTGTCTTCTCGCTTACCTTCCGCAAGCTGGGCCATGGAGGGGGAAATGCTCTTGTGGCCTCCACCGGGCTGCTTCTCCCTTCGGTCCACTGGACTCCTTTCCCTTCTCCCGGTAGTCAAACCAGGGAGAGAGCCACTCCTTTCGGCCTTCTGGTCCCGGGCCCCAGGAGGCCCCACAGCCTGGGACTTTCCTGAGGCCTTCTCCCCAGGGACCCTCCTCATCTTTGGGGAGGGAGCTAGGTCTCACTCCCTTTCCACTGGAAGTCAGCAGAGCTCTCTAAAACACCTCCTTCCTCCTCAGCAGACTGGATGGACCGTGCGGGTCTTTTTCTGCCGTCATCTACTATTTTATTACGTTATATGTGCAGCATGGAGGGTCTGGTATTCCGGTGGTCGGTGAGTTGCCGGATGTTTCGACTCCACTGCCAGATGGAACATTGTCAGAGTTTGGCTCTGACATTTTTTTTTTTTTTTTTTTACTCCTGACATACAGATGCCTCCACCACAGCCCCTGCTTCTAGGATCACCTGAGTTGGTTCTAGCTTCTCAACATAGTCTGCAATGAGGGGGATGGCTTTCCAGGTGAGAGGAGAAAGTGTCTTTGCCAACTGCTTCCAGGTCAACAGGTTCAACAGCATCTGGTGGAGAAGATTCAGCTGTACAGGGACCAGACATGACCCCTGCAGGAAGCTGGGGGGGGGGGGGGGGGAGCCACAACCAAAGATACTTTTTCCTTCAATTGCTCTACAGAAACCTCCAGTTATTGCTTTGGAAGCTATTTGAAATGTTATATCATATTTAGGAAATGTTCTATCTCAGCAATTTGCTGTTATGAACAATTCTGCTCAGGCTAATTCTACAGCTTTAAATGTTTTGCAGGAATAATTTTTACAAACTCATAATTTTTGGATGAACATTCTACATATATTAAGAGTAATCAAGAAGTTCAATCTTCCTTGATGAAAGAAAATATCCTCTTGAGACATAAAATGGAGAATTTAGAAAACACAGTTAGGTACTCAAACCTCTGTATAATTAATTTTCCTCAACTTCCTCTGACAACACTGTGAGATATGTTTAAGAGGTTCCTATGAAAAGTTCTTCATATCCCTGAGGAGAGTATGCCTCCATTAGTTCGTATTTACCATCTCCCACTTGCGAAGAAAGAATCAGCACAAGTACATGAGGATATGGCAATGGAATGCATCTGAACTACTTGAAAATTCTGGAACATAATTCCTGGTTTTGGCTACTTCGGTGGTTACTTTTGCACTACAATAAATAGAGCTTGGATCCTCCGTATTTTCTTTAAAAAGAGAGAGATCCCTTTTCTGGATGCTAGAGTCAGGATTTTTCCTGATTTGATCAGAGACACCCAGAAAAGGAGGAAAGATTTCCTTTTATTGAAACCTGTTGTTCTCACCTTGATGCACCCTTTTTTCTTAAATACCCATGTAAATGTATAGTAAAAGTGAAGTCAGTCAAGTATGTATTTTTTGAACCTCCACATCTCTTGGCTTTCATTAATAGCAGGAAGGTTATATCCAGTTCTCCTGTGAGATCAGCTTATGAGACTGTGCTATTGTGTATTCCAGAATATCCTAGTCACTTATCGGTTTAATGAATAATGTTTTTCACTGATTTGCTCTCTCTACATTGTCGTTGACTTGATATTGTAATATCTTTTCTTTTTCTTGTTAGAGAATTTTTTACTAGACTTCTGTACAAGTGTGTTATTTTGGTCTCAATTTTTGAAATGTCAATAAAAATAAAATAAAACAGATGGGACATATGGGACTAATTTTCAAAAGAGACAAATGTCTCAAAAATGACAAAGTGGCGTTTGGATGTTGTTCTCTGAAAATCGCCCAAATTGCGATTTTCAAAACTTGGATTTGAGACATTTTTTTTCTGCAGTGCATCCAAATCATAAGGGGGTGTGTTAGGAAGTCAGGATTTGGGCGTCCCCAAAATTTAATGTTTTTCTGCCATAATGTAACAAAGCGAAAACATCCAGGGCTAGACCTATTTCAATCACACCTAAGTGACAAAAAGGTGCCCTAAATGATGAGTTGACCACTGGAAGGATTAAGGTATGACCCCCCCCCCTCTTACTCCCTCAGTGGTCACTGACCCCCTTCTCACCCTCCCTCCCCCCCAAAGATGTGAAAGAAACAGTCCACATCAGCCCTCTATGCAGGGGCGGACCAACAGTGATCTGGGCCCTCGGGCAGAAAAGGTCATTGTGCCCCCCTGGCCCCCACCCCACCTTTGTTTCTAGCACTCTTCTGCACACTACAGCCCCCACAGGCCTATCTTGAAGAGCTCTGGTGGTCTGGTAGCCTCTTCGGGAGCAGGAAAGAACCCCACTCTTTCCTGCCTGCCGCCGCTACTCTACCCAGCACCTCTGCTTCTTCTTCATGGCTGCTAAGACTTCCTGCAGCAGTCTCGGCAGCCATTTAAAAAAATGTGGCATTGCTGAACAGAGCAGCACAACAGGCAGGAAAGAGTGGGGTTCTTTCCTGACCCCGAAGAGGCTGCTAAAAGTAGATCTGGGGAGGGCCTACTGAGGCTCAGGGGGCTGTAGTGTGCAGGGGCAGAGAAAGAGGCACTGGGCTCCCCAGACCCTCTGGGCCCTCGGGAACTGCCCGATTGCCCATATGGTCACCCCTGCCTCTATGACAACTTCAGATGTTATGGCCAGTCCTATTAGAGCATCAAGCAGGTCTCTGGAGCAGCCACGTGGTCAGTGCAGTGCAATGTGGAGAAGGGGACCTAGGCCCATATCCCACCCTGTTACACTTGTGGTGGAAAGTATGAGTCCTCCAAAATCCACCAACAACCTACTGTACCTACATATATGTGACACCTGCAGGCATAAGGGCAATTATATAGTGGTGTAAAATTAGGTACAGAAGGTATTTGGTGGGTTTTGCAGGGTTCACCATACAATATAAGGGAGTAATGGTGAGATGTGTACCCGAGACCTTTTATGTGAAGTTCACTGCAGTGCCCCCTAGGGTGCTTCACTGCTCTACTGGGATGTCTGTGTGGCCAGTCTACTAAGAATGCTGACCCCTCATACATCCCAATGGGTTGTTTTTATGCATTTTTCCCTTGGACTTTTTTTTTTTTTTTTTCAAAAATGGTCCTAAAAGATAGACGCACTGAGCACAAAAACATTTATCAATTGGCCATTTTCTAAACAAAACTTTGGTGGTCATTTTTCTGGTTTGAAAATGGCCAAGATCGGATTTAGATGTCATATCGAAAATGTCCCTCCATGTGACTTGACTTCCAAGGTACACTTTTACAAAATTACCCTCCCTATTTTTATAACAACAGCCATCTCTTTTCTCCGTGATAAGGTTGAAATGTTTAAGCAGTAGCAAACACAATACTAAGCTTTGTAGGACAGAAGGATCTTTACCTGGATATGTTCTAAGCATGGGTGGAGGCCATGGTCCAAACTGAATGTCCATTACTTTCAAAACTGAATTATATCTAAATTCCATAAAATGAGACTTTGTACCTGATATATCATAAGAGACCCCGAAGCGGAGGAAACTTTTTTTTTTTGCTCCTTTGTCCTGGGGTTCTACAATTAGGTACATCCTTCTACCTTAAGTTTCCTTGCAAATGTATTGTAAACTTCCACTCTGTAAAATATATTTTCTGAGAGCTGTAATAGGTGGATTATGAATAATCTGTTCTACTAGAAATAGCTTTCTTGGTGATTTCATCTGGTAATTTTCCTTAAATACTCCTATATTTAGTATTGGAACCCTATAATTTGGTGGACTTGAGCGGAGTAAAGTTTTGCTTATATTTCATTTTTTTTTCATTACCAGTGGTAGATAATTTTACTCTTGACTTAGCTTTTCTGTACAAAATATATTGCTTGATTTATGTTGAAAATACTAATAAAACATTTAAAAACCGAGACTTAGTAAGATAAATCAGACAGACACCTCGAGTTTCCTCAAGCAAGGTACTTCTAATTTATATAAAATGACCATTTTTCTCATGTTGAATTTTCTTATAACATTTTGGAGATTTATTCCTTTGGTGGTCCCTTCTCGAATTTTCAACATACAAAGGGCAATTCTCAAAGCTTTTCGTGGATGCACACTAACAGCAAAAAATCTGGCACTAGCTGGTTAGCATGGTAGGGGTGGGACCTGGGCAGGTCATGGGTGGAGATGAGGCATGGCCTGCTATGACAGGTAGCACATGGGATGTTACTCCTAGCTGTCATGATTTCCGACAGCATGGCTGCATTTAACATCATCTCATGTGTGGCCAAGACCCTTCCAAAATGAAACCTGAACCCCCAGAATAGCATCTCTCTGACAGCCCCTCCTGATCAAGACCCCCACTCAAGATATTCCCCTCAATCAAAGCCCCCTCCCCCTTATGTGCCACATTCCTACCCTCTCCTATCTCCTGAAACTTAATCGGGGGTGTAGCTGGTTGTCTAATAAACGGGGCAGGATTGGTCCCTCTACTTCTGCCCCAAATGAGGCCCAGGGTCAAAATGGTGGCTCTGATCCCTGATGGTGGTCTCACATACCACTAGAAGTCAACCTGCCAAACAATAGCATTCTTTCCTAGCAGCAGAACAGTATAACTACTGCTAGTGGTCAGAGCCACATTTGAACCTGGGCAGCAACGGGGCAGTAACAGTCTCAGAATGATAAATTTGAACCTGTCCACTAGATAACCAGGGATATCCTCATTTTCTGAAATTTTCAATAAAGGCCACACACTAATGTTAACATTAGCACACGTCGATTAGCGAATGAGCCCTCACTGCCATCTATTTTCTAGGCAGTATGGACTCACGAGCTAAACCTGTACTAATCAGTTAGTGCACAGCAATGTAGCTGTGCTAACCGATAAGGGGGAGGATTCTATATATGGCGCCTAAAAAAAATCCACACGGAAAACATTTCCACCTAAGTGTATTCTATAAGCCTATCCAAATGACTCAAACTAATTCTATGAATCCTTCTACCATCACATATGCAGAAGACAAAAACAATGACCTTGACTATCTTTCCCACCAAAATTCCATATGCTTATCCTGTAATCCATCCCCCTCCTGCCTCTTCTACCCTTGCCCACACATCTTCTACTCCTTCACCCCTGTCCTTCTCTACCTACCCATCACTTTTGTCTATTCTGTTATACTTAACTTATATTTTCTTTATCAATATCCTGTAATCCCTATTACTATGTAAGCCGCATTAAACCTGCTTTGAGTGGGAAAGTGCAGGGTACAAATGTAATAATAATAATAAGCAGCGCCTAGATTTAGGCAAGGTATACAGAATAAGCTTAGTTGATATTCCAGCGCCTAAAACTACGTGCGTCCATTTACACCAAGGAAAACTTGGTATAAATCCCAGCACATAGTTTTAAGTGCACTGGGTCACATTCTAATCTGGGGGTTAGGTAGAATATACCCACTTCTCTGCCCCCCAAATGCACTCCCTGTGCCACAAAAATATTTTTTAGCGCTTGGGTAGCATGCTCACATGGCACAATTATCATGAGACGCATCAGCACATTTTTTGCTGTGGTAGGAATGCATTAGTGTTTACCGCAGCTTTGTAAAAGGGTCCCTTTTTTTTTTTGTGGATTTAGCTCACACCTGTAGCTCAAGATGAGTTAATGCAGGTCCTTCTCTTATTTGGTGGTCATCAATTGCTCACCCCAAGAATGAACAGTTCCCTTGGATCTCTATGCCTCCTAATGCATGAAGTCGTATGTTGAGTTTCTTCATCATACGTTTGATGTACTTCTCAAGACTGTTACACCATTAACAATCCCTTGAATGTCAGTCCCAGTGCACATCTTTGTTTTGCCAGCAATGACTGCCTCTACCACAAACAAGAGAGGCTAAAGAAGATGGCATAAGAAAAATGAGTTTTACAATCTCTCCTGAAAAATTATGTCTCCTAAGAAAACTACAAACTGCACAAAACACGGCTGTCCACTTTATATATAGATTGTTGCATTATGTTAAAGCATTTCCTCTTCTAAAGGATCTACATTGGTTACCTATCAATGAAAGAATTTAATTTAAGCTCTGTGTTCTTATTCATCAGATTCTTTATGGTATCTTACCATTTTACATGATATTTAAATTATCACCACGAAATGCCAGCTCATCAACTAGAGAATATCTCATATTACATTTCCCAAGTTGTAAAAACTTAACCTACAAAACTATCCATACATGCTAACTAAATTTACAAAAACGATTTTCTGCTGATGTATTAAAGACCCAACAGAATAGAAAAGGGATGATTTGGGGGGTAATTTTATAAGCAACGTGTGTAAACCAGCATCTTATATGCTCACGTGGGCACTTATCATATTGTCCCAGCCAATACATGCATAAATGAGGTGTTAGATACCTACAAAATAAGCTCTGATTCCTATTGGCACATTCCCAGACACAGTTGCTCTTGCCTCAGAGCAGGTGTAATTTTGTGTTGCCTTTACAAAGTAGACACAACACATGAGCCTATGTCAGTGCTTGCCAATCTTTTTATGGCCATGACCCCATGATCACAACCAAATAAAATTGTGTAAAGAAGTACTGAATAATGATGCTCTTATGGAGAGCCTACCAAGGTTTTGACCTCAAGCATAGGTTTTGTGACCCTATTTGGGCTGACCCACTGTGGGCAGCTCTGGCCTACAAGGCCTAGGTGTTCTACTATAAAGAAAAGTACCTCTTTCATGACCAGTGGGAGAGAATGAGGCAGAACGTGTGACAGCCATCCATTTCACTCTAGCCCACCAAACTTTTACTGTTATACAAGTAAAAATGTGTCAAGTCCACTGACTATTTCTTCATGAACTGGCTGTTCAGACTACAATTTAATTAGAATTTGTCAAAGCGAATACGTCTCTACTCTGAGAGATCCTAATGAAAGCTTTCAGTATTCCTGGCATTCCACTAAGCAGTGCTCACATATGCAGAAATGTTTAAATCTGTGGCATTACTAGCAGTACTAGCTTTCTCCAGACCAAATCTACCTAAAATCAGTAGACACATATGTGCCATGCTTGGATGAGGATTGATGTTAATAAATTTATGAGGACTCCTAAGGATCAAAGGGGAACCTTGAGTCACTAGGAGTAGCCTAGTGGTTAGTGCAGCAGACTTTGATCCTGAGGAACTGGGTTGGATTCCCTTCTGGGCAAGTCACTTAACCCTCCATTGCCCCAGGTACAAATAGGTACCTGTATATACCATGTAAACCACTATGAATGTAGTTGCAAAAACCACAGAAAGGAGTTTATCAAGTCCCATTTCCTTTCCCTATTTGAGATTCTACATGGAATGTTGCTAGTGGAGGATTAGACTAGTGGTTAGTGCAGCAGACTTTGATCCTGGGGAACTGGGTTCAATTCCTAGTGCAACTCCTTGTGACTCTGAGCAAGTCACTTAACCCTCCATTGCCCCAGGTAGAAATAAGTACCTGTATATACTATGTAAACTGCTTTGAATGTAGTTGCAAAAACCAGAGAAAGGCAGTATATCAAGTCCCCCCCCCCCCCCCCCCCCACCTTTAAACTGAGCAGGAGTCCTCCACCTACAATCCTGACAGTGGAGGATGCTGTTTCACTATCACATTTTCAATAGTGAGGGCCAGGCAAGCTCTGCAGGACTCCAGGGAACCTGTCTATAGCAAGTGAAAACATATCACCTCCTACTGTTTGCAACGCAGTTGGAGGATACCTGATCAGCTTAGAAGAAATAGGGCCTTGAATATGCAACCTATGAAAGGATAACCAGAAACATAAACATTACGTTCTTTTCACATGTCCTTTGTAATGCCTTTCATAACGTAAGTAGTTATGATCATCACAATTTATAATACTGTTCCTACATTTCTTTGTTTTTACTGTATTCTTTACCATGTAAGATGCTTTCTTTTACTATGTAAGCCGCATTGGACCTGCTGTATGTGGGAAAGAGCAGGGTACAAATGTAATAAATAAATAATAGAAATATCAACCATCACATAGGGAGGGCCATCATGAAGGCTCTCTCTGCAGGCAAAAATGCTGCTTTACCCATGGAAGAGGGCTCTATTTTTCATTTTTCATTTATTTATAATGTCAAACAAGTACAATCAAGAACTGTTTCAAGAAACCCAGTGCTTTTTTTGTGCCGGTACGCAATGGTACGGCGTACCGGCACCTTTTTTTTTTGCCCCCCACCCCCGCGACACTCCGGTCGAGTCCTGCACTTACTTTTTTTTTAAGACTCAGAACGCGCGAACGATGCAGCCGGCAGCAATTGAAAAAGGCTGTCTGGCGTCTGCGTCGGAGCTTCCCTCACCCTCTGCGAGTCCCGCCTATGCGGAAACAGGAAGTTGTAACAACGAAGGCGGGACTCGCAGAGGGTGAGGGAAGCTCTGACGCAGACGCCAGACAGCCTCTTTCAATCGCTGCCGGCTGCATCGTTCGCGCGTTCTGAGTCTTAAAAAAAAAAAAAAAAGTAAGGTCAGGACTCGCCGGGAATGTCACTGGGGGGGGGGGGGGGGAGGGGGCAAAAAAAAAGGTCCAAGAATTGCTGGACATGGGAGAGGAGAGGACAGGGAACGGAGAATTGATGGACATGGCTAGGAGGGGAGGGCAGGGAACGGAGAATTGCTGGACATGGCTGGGAGGGGAGGGAACAGAGAATTGCTGGACATTGCTGGGAGGGGAGGGGAGGGAACAGAGAATTGGTGGTGGACATTGCTGGGAGGGGAGGGAACGGAGAATTGGTGGTGGACATTGCTGGGAGGGGAGGGAACGGAGAATTGGTGGTAGACATTGCTGGGAGGGGAGGGCAGGGAACGGAGAATTGGTGGTGGACATTGCTGGGAGGGGAGGGCAGGGAACGGAGAATTGGTGGTGGACATTGCTGGGAGGGGAGGGGAAGGCAGGGAACAGAGAATTGCTAGACATGGCTAGGAGGGGAGGGGAGGGCAGGGAACGGAGAATTGCTGGACATGACTGGGAGGGGAGGGAACAGAGAATTGCTGGACATTGCTGGGAGGGGAGGGCAGGGAATGGAGAATTGCTGGACATTGCTGGGAGGGGAGGGAACGGAGAATTGCTGGACATTGCTGGAAGGGGAGGGCAGGGAACAGAGAATTGCTGGACATTGCTGGGAGGGGAGGGCAGGGAAGAGAGAATCGTTGGACATGGATGGCAGGAAGCAGAGAAGAATCGATGGACATGGATGGCAGGTGAGGACGGTACAGAGGAGAATCGCTGGACATGGGAGGGCAGGGGAGAGAGGAGACATGCTGGACATGGATGGAGGGGAGGTAAGATAGGAAGGAGATGCACATGGATGAGATAGCAGGGGAGGAAGGAGAAATGCTGGAAATGGATGGAGAGGAGAGCAGGAGATAGAGGAGAATTGCTGGACATGGATGGATGGAGGGGTTGGCGGGGAGAGAGGCGAAATGCTGTACATGGAAGAATAAAGGAGGAAAGTAAAGAAATAAATGGAAAGGAAGCCCTGGAAACGGAGTTAAGAGAACAGATAGAGAGCAGCAGAATCAGACACTTGGACCAGTATGGATAGAAAACAGTCACCAGACAACAAAGGTAGAAAAAAAATCATTTTATTTTCATTTTAGTGTTTGGAATTTGTTCAATTTGAGAATTTACTTCTGCTGTCTTATTTTGCACTGGGTATACTGGAGCTGTAACATCTTACAGAAATGATTTATAATGAAAAATAATCACAAGTTATTGTTTTTCTACTATACCAGTATATTTTCAATGATGTCTGTTTATATGCGCCATGGCTGGTATAAGGGGTGTGGCTAATGTGGGTGTGGCTATCATAGGGGTGGAGCCATATGTGGTGACTCCGCCCATAATGAGTACCGGCACCTTTTTTTCTACAAAAAAAGCACTGAAGAAACCAAAACAGGCCACATCACATGGAAGTGGGCTCTTTGATTACTACTCACCCACAGTTTAGGAGGGGCCCCCGGGGTAGGTTAAAATTAGAAAAGGGCAGATGCACACAGGTTTGAATAATCTAAACTTCTACCTGCACAACAAGTGAGAATACATTTGTGTAATAAATCAATGTAAAATGAATGACTTCAGTTTTCACTATCGCTAAAAACTACCCATAGAGTTTGCTTTACTGTAGTCAGTTTGACTATTTAGGAGCCCTTTTACTAAGGTGTGGGAGGGCTAACGTGCAGGTAGTACGCATCAAGTCGGCACTACTGCCGGGCTAGTATATGCGCTCAGCGGTAATTCTGCATTTGGTGTGTGCCAAATTCCGCAGTAGAAAATAATTTTCTATTTTCTACTGCAGGGTGTGTGTGTGTGTGTGGGGGGGGGGGGGTCCCAGCAGTAATCAGCAGTTGGTGCATGCTGCATGCCTATCACACGGGTAGTGCGCGAGCCCTTACCCGCAATGGGTGGCTGTAAGGGCTCAGGCCATAAATAGCCATGCGCTAGTTTTAATTTCAGTGCACTGCCATTTCCCGACCCATTAAAAAAGCCCTTTTTCACAACCACGGTAAAAAAATGGCCCAGCATGTGCCCAAAACACATGCTCACACTACCGCAGGCCACTTTTTACCATGGCTCAGTAAAAGGACCCCTTACTGAGCCCCATCCACACCCTTGTCACCTCTCGTTTAAACTACTGCAATCTGCTTCTTGCTGGCCTCCCACTTAGTCACCTCTCCCCTCTCCAATCGGTTCAAAACTCTGCTGCCCGTCTTGTCTTCCGCCAGGGTCGCTTTACTCATACTACCCCTCTCCTCAAGTCGCTTCACTGGCTCCCTATCCATTTTTGCATCCTGTTCAAACTTCTTCTACTAACCTATAAATGTACTCACTCTGCTGCTCCCCAGTATCTCTCCACACTCGTCCTTCCCTACACCCTTTCCTGTGCACTCCGTTCCCTGGATAAATCCTTCTTATCTGTTCCCTTCTCCACTACTGCCAACTCCAGACCTCGTTCCTTCTGTCTTGCTGCGCCCTATGCCTGGAATAGACTTCCTGAGCCCCTACGTCTTGCCCATCCTTGACCATCTTTAAATCTAGATTGAAAGCCCACCTCTTTAACATTGCTTTTGACTCGTAACCACTTGTAACCACTCGCCTCCACCTACCCTCCTCTCCTCCTTCCTGTACACATTAATTGATTTGATTTGCTTACTTTATTTTTTGTCTATTAGATTGTAAGCTCTTTGAGCAGGGACTGTCTTTCTTCTATGTGTACGCCTTGTAGCCAGGGGCGTATCTGCGTGGGGCCTCAGGGGCCTGGGCCCCCGCAGATTTTGCCCTGGACCCCCCTACCGCCATCAACCCTCCCCCGCTGCCGTTCTTACTTTTGCTGGTGGGGGACCCCAACCCCCGCCAGCCGAGGTCTCCTTCCACCTGCCGCTGCCGTAAAAACTTCTTCTTCAGCCGGCGGGGGACCCCAAACCCCCTCCAGCCGCCCCGCGGTGTTTAAAATTCATCTTCGGCCTCCGTGGCCGTGCTGCTGTGATAGGCGCTGTTGAAATCCACTTCGGAGTCTGACGTCACAGCATGTACAACGACGTCAGACTCCGAAGTGGATTTCAACAGCGCCTATCACAGCAGCACGGCCACGGAGGCCGAAGATGAATTTTAAACACCACGGGGTGGCTGGCGGGGGTTTGGGGTCCCCCGCCGGCTGAAGAAGAAGTTTTTGCGGCAGGTGGAAGCAGACCTCGGCTGGCGGGGGTTGGGGTCCCCCGCCAGCAAAAGTAAGAACGGCAGCGGGGGAGGGTTGGCGGCGGGAGGGGGGTGGAGAGAGTCATTGGTGGCGGTGGGGGCTCGGCGGTGGAGGCTCGGCGGCGGGGGGGGGGGCTAAAATGTGCCCCCTCCCTCTGGCTCTGGCCCCCCCTACCGCCGGAGTCCAGATACGCCCCTGCTTGTAGCGCTATAGAAATGCTAAATAGTAGTAGTAGTACTACTGCGATTAGGACAACTTAAAAAAAATATTTTACCTGAGTAACTGAGCAAATTACATGAGCAAAATCAGGGAGAAAACTGCCCTCTCCTTATGCAAGCACTTATTTGCTTGTTTAATTATATAGGTAGGTGAAGGTAAGTTACATTCAGGTACAGGAAGTAATTTCCCTGTCCCTTGAGGGCACACAATTACATTTGTACCTGAGGCAATGGAAAGTTAAGGGACCTTTGTACACAGCTGTGCTAGGAAATGGGCTGACTGTGTCCTTATATGAGCCTTTCCTGAGCACGTCAATTTTTAGTGCAGCCATCATAAAGGGCTTTCTATTGTTTGTTTCATTTATAGCACAAATAGAGAGGGTAATACAGCCTACACAGAAAGTATACAAACAAAAAAAGCAACACTGGGCCTTCAAGACTGGGACAGTTTAAATTCTTTATTAGTGACCCGACATGGGCCATGTTTCGGCGCTAAACAGCGCCTGCTTCAGGGGTCAACAGGAGGGCACAGTCAGGTGTACATGAAGTGAGTTCAGTGCCCCAGTATGTGTTGTAGAGATTCGCCATTCGTTGCACTAACAAAAATGCAGCTCTATGAGCCCTTCTCGTCTGCGTCTCCTAACTGTTAGCGCGCGCTGCGTAGATGTCAGACCTGTGGGTTCTTGTACCAAGTAGAGCGCTACCGAGCCCAGTACTCGGACCAGGTTCTGCTTGGCGGCCGGACAACTCCAGGTTTCACCTGCGCTGACCGCCGTTCCCCAGGGGTTGAGCCCCTAGGTGCAGGCAGCCTGCAGGGCTTACGAGATGGAGCAGGAAGCGGGGTGATGAACGTGACGGCCAGACAGGCAGCAGGCAAGAGAGTGATCCAGGTACAGGCAGAGTCAGTAGGCAGGCAGCAGGTCAAGAGAGTAATCCAGGTACAGGCAGAGTCAGTAGGCAGGCAGCAGACACGAGAGTAATCCAGGTACAGGCAAGGTCAGGAGGTAGGCAGCAGACACGAGAGTAATCCAGGTACAGGCAAGGTCAGGAGACAGGCAGCAGACACAAGAGTAATCCAGGAACAGGCAGAGTCAGCAGCGAAGAACAAAGTAGAGGAGAAGCACACTACTGAGTAAGTAACACCTACCAAAGTAAAAGCCGAAGCAAGGAGTCTAGGGACAGCTCAGCTGATAAAGTGCTGGCATCTGACATCAGCAGGGAGAAGGGGCATAGCCATAGGACAAGAGCAGGGGAAGGAGAAACCGGAAGACCAATAGGAGAGAAGCAAGGGAAGCCAGGCAGAGGAAGAGCAGATCCAGGTGGGTGGAAGCAAAGCAATCAAGGAGCCTGGAAGCCAGGCAGAGAGACAGCAGAGCCAGGTGCATGGAAGCAAAGCAATCAAGGAGCCTGCAGCCAGAGAACTACACGCATAGCTCAGGGTTGTGCCAGTCAAGTGTGCGTGTCGACGGGACCCTGCGCAGCCCGAGGACGCTGCTTGCATTGAGGTAGGGGACATGACAGTAGGCACCCATAATATTTCTATGGCTGCCTAAACAGTGCACCCTAATTTTCTGCATGCGCTAAAAACGCTAGTGCACCTTAGTAAACAGAGCCCTAAGTCATGTGTTTTTGTAAGTGGGAGGTTTAATTTTTTTGATTAAAAATGTATGTGTTCTGCATGGCAAATAAACAATTTTAAATATAATTCTCATATATCCGAGCTCACTAGATAGAAAAGAGATTTAGGGGGCCTTTTTATTAAGCTGCATTATCTGTTATTGCGGCAAGTAATGTGGGTGCCATATTATGAGTCAGCATGACACATTAGCAGATAGGGCATGCTAATTTCAGCATTAACACCTAATGTGGAATAGAGCAAAGAATGAGTGACGAATGCACCTTATGGTTAACAGAGAGATAGTTACCACGTATTAACTGTTAATGTGACAGACACCACAGCACAGCTAATGCCACAAGCAAAAGTATAACTAACTGCATCAACAGCATTCCCTCTCTGTTAAATAAAAATAAATTGTTGTGGGCTTTCCCAGGATCTTCACATCAAGTTATTTAGATTTTGCTCACACCTTTTTCAGTAGTAGCTCAAGGTGAGTTACATTCAGGTACACTGTGCATTTTTCTGTCCCTAGAGGGCTCAAAATCTAATTTTGTACCTGAGGTAATGGAAGGTTAGGCCCTTTTACTAAGCTGTGTAAGCGTCTACACACGCCAAAATGGACTTACTGCGTGGCTCTTGCGGTAATTTCATTTTTGGCACGCACCCGATATGTGCGTCAAAAAGATAATTTCTATTTCCGGAAGTGCACCAAGTTGGAATTTGGCGCACGTAGATCTTTACCACCTGGTTACCGTGCGAGACTTTACTGCTAGGTCAACGGCTGGAGGTAAGGTTGCAGACCCAAAATGGACGAGTGGCAATTTTCATTTTGCCAGCCGTCCATTTTCGGCAAAAACTACAAAAGGGCCTTTTTTACAGGAGCGCTGAAAAATGGATTGGCGCATGCCCAAAATCCGTACCGACACTATCGCAAACCATTTTTCAGCGCACCTTAGTATAAGGACCCCTAACTGACTTGCCCAAGATCACAAGGAGCAGCGGTGGGATTTGAATCAGCCACCTCTGGATCTCAAGACTGGTGCTCTAACCACTAGGCCACTCCTACACACCAATTAATGTAGTGGTTTTGTAGTTACTATGTATAAGTTTTAGAATTACCATGCAGTAACTGCAAAAAAACTTTCTACACTTTAGCAAATGTAATGGTCCTTTTACAACGCTGCGGCAAAAGGGGGCCTGCGCTGGTGTCGGCTCACTTGCCAAGCGCCCATTTCGGGTGGGAGAAGTGGCGGTAAGGGCTCCCACACAATCCCAGCGGTAACCAGGCAGCGCATGGTACTGCGCAATTACTGCCGGGTAGACACCGACATGACAAAAATTAAAATATTTCTGTAGTGCCGGAAATGGCGAATGCTGGGAGTGGGAACTACCGCTGGGCTGCTGTGGTAGCCTGACGGCTCTTCCCTTTTAGCGATCAGTAAGCCCGCATTGGTTTACTAAGATGCGCCAGAGGCGCATTAGTGTTTTTAGTGCACACTAAGCATTAGCACTTGCTAACCGTGTAGATGCCCATAATATTCCTATGGGCGTCTGCACGGTTAGGGCGAGCTAATTTTTAACATGCGCTAAAAACGTTAGCACACCTTAGTAAACAGGGCCTTTAGCCCTTAAATTTGGTAAATAAAATTCACCAAACCAAACAAAAAATTAACATGCCAATGATATCTATTTTTAAAATGACGAAAAACCAAACAAAAAACCCACAGTCCAATTCAGAAAAGCAAACTATGATGTTCCCAGCTATATGACAGTTTGTTCTTGTATGATAGCCCTTATGCAGTAGTTTGGCTCCTTGGGACACTTTGCTCATTCCAAATGAAATGACAAAATCAATGTTTGGATAATACAAGATGTAGAGCGTGTGTGTGTGGTTAGGCAATCATCCAGGGAAAAATCGACCATCATTAATCTACTGACATCTGCTCCACATGCAACAGAAAGATACAGAGACAAAATGACCCAATGAACACATCCAATTCACGCATAAAGACATTTACCAAAATTCATCGCAGCACACCAATCATGTGCTCTAACACTGAATCCTGTAGCCTGAATTACAGTAGATATATGGATTTATCAGTTATAAGGGCTTAAACACGCACACACACAAAGATGAAAAGCTAAAAACATTGATCGTATACTCTACTTCATATACAAACCGCATCAAGATTTACCTTTTATCAAATTATACCATTATGCAATCACCAAAAAGAAACCCAGCGCCCAAAAACAAACTTATAACATTTAACTCAGATCCAGCAGGCTTATAAGATATTAATTCAAGACCTCAGCAGCAACTCATTTCACAAAGGCAGTCACGCTCTTGACTTGACTGCCTCCTCATAAGGTCCAGATGATCATTTAATCAATACTTCAATTACTTCAAAATATCTTATCAATTTTTAAAAATCTTTTGTATCTCATAAAAATTATTGAAGCTACTTAGCTTTAGCCTTTAGCTCTCTTGCTGTGGGGCCGCTAGCCAACATGCGGTATGTTTCGCATCTCGCTGCATCAGGGTTCGGGGTTCGGTCCATCATCAACAGTGCACACCATGTAAATTCAAAGCTGGGTTTCTTTTTTGGTGATTTTGGGGTTACACTGCTTTGATTTTACATGGGTCAATTAACAAAGATTTATTATGCAATTTTAATCAGCGAGAAAAGCAGGAGATCCCTCTATGACAGAGTCACGGCAGACAAAAGTAGAGACTGACCAAAGACGAATCACCACTGGAGATATAGTCCAACAGACTTTATTGATGCAAATAAGGAAAGGAACCAACACAGTCTATGTTTCGACGCTTGTAAGCGCCTTCATCAGGGGTCAAATAATAAACTTTGGAAGGAGGCGCAGGTATTGCACTCTGTGCGTATACGAAAAAGTGGAATGTCAATGTGTCTAAGCACTGGGCGCTAGTGAATCAACACTCACAAAGACTGCAAAATTTGTTTCTACACGCTTTGCGAGTGTTGATTCACTAGCGCCCAGTGCTTAGACACATTGACATTCCACTTTTTCGTATACGCACAGAGTGTAATATCTGTGCCTCCAGAGTTTATTATTTGACCCCTGATGTAGGCGCTTACAAGCATCGAAACACGGACCGTGTCGGGTCCTTTCCTTATTTGCATCAATAAAGACTGTTGGACTATATCTCCAGTGGTGATTCATCTTTGGTTAGCCTCTACTTTTGTCTGCTGTTATGCAATTTTAAAACACAAGGAAATAAAACACTGTGCCCTTGCAATTCAACAGATAGAAACAGAGCTTGACTTGGAACCAAGGATACCCCTAATGAAGTCTTTGGGCCTAACCAGATTTGTTTAAATCAATTATATGGGACAAAGAGGACAAGCATCTATAGCTTTAGAGCTCTAACAAAACACCCAGAGCCTCATTTACTAACCTGTGTTAACATTTGAATGTGCATTAATGTACATTAATACACATCTATGTGAGTTTAAAATGCTTATAGGCCATTATCCAAAAACAATTATGTATTCAGTGGCCACTGGAGAATGCATAATTGGCCTATCTGTAGATATTCAAAAAATATACTGATAATATTGGGGTTTATTAAACCACCTTTATGAAGAGATTCACCCAAGGCAGTACAGCTTGACATAAAACTTTCAATTTTGTTAACATTATAACAATATTGGAATCAATGAGATAAACTTGGAGGTGGTAAATTGAATCCTAGAAATAGAAAAAAACTTGATATCAGAAATATACACATTAAGCAACACAACAACTGTTGTCCCACTCTTGAAGGCCCCTGTGTGCTTCTTTTTTTGCTGAGCATGTATTCTATGCATGTAGCAATGCATTTTTTTTTTTAAAATATGCATACACATCAAACCTTCACCCCAGCTCTGCACATACTACCCTCATAGAAACACCTATGCTTGGTCCACCTAAAGTCCATACAATTTTTATGTGTGTATAGAGCCATCCAATTTTATAAAAGCTCTTTTTCGTGTGTAAAACAGGCATCACATGCAGAAACAGCTTTATTAACCCATTAGTGCCCAATGTTCCCATATGGTGGCTTATTATGGGAACATTGGGCACTAATGGGTTAAATTATTTGTTTGGTCTTGCATACTTTGGATGCCGTTGCCTGCTGCAGTGCACCTCCTGGGATCATCACCGACTATTGCTCTATTGGAAAGAGCAGGCATCCTAAAGTACAAGGAAAGCCCTCCTCCCTCTATGTAGGGAAGAGTGTCAAAAGATTTAAGATGTCTCCACTCACTCCCCAAGTTAGGGAATATTTCATTTTAATAAGTTCTCTTCCATTTTTCTCTCTTTCTTACATCCTAATTAAGACCTGAAATTGAGCCAGCCACAAAAAAATGAATCCCAGGTTTTCTTGCCTCAGTTCTCTGTCGTTTTCATTGTATAATCCCCATAGGAGGGCTCAAGGTTTCATTTGTTCCAGAATCAAACAAAAATCATAATTTATACAAGTTCAATTGTTATCTAGGAGATGTAAAGAAACTCTGGGGGAATGGACAACGCTATGATTTCTAACAGACTATAAACATAGAATATTTTGGCAGAATAGGTCCATCTAGTCCGTCCAGTTTAAGCTCTCCTGTGATACCACTCACACTACCGATAACTAGCTTTCTCTCACTCCATTGCAACTAGGGATATTCTATGCTTATGTCGTTTTCTTGAATTCTGCCTCTGTTATTTGCCACCCTTTCTGGGGAAAAAAAATAATTTCTGATGTTGCTCCTGGGTTTACCCCTTGAACCACAACACTGTGACCCTTTGTTCTAGCACATTCTTTCCTCTTGAAAAAGGCTTAATTCCTGTTCTGATGTATACTATTGAGGTATTTGAATCTCTTCCCCACCCCACTCCCACTGTCTCTAGGCTCTTTTACAGTATATGTTTAGATCCTTAGGTCTCTTATCATGTGACTGGACTTGCCCCTGTAACATGTTGATAGTTTCTCTGGACTGCCTCTGGCATCTAAATATCTTGGAATTAAGGTCTGGAAACTTACAAACAAAATTCTGTGTCAAATCTGTACAGAGGCATTACCATCTCCTTTTTACTTCCAGTAATACCTCCTTTATGCACTCTTGCATTTCTCTGATTCTGCCCAAAACTTGCAGAATAAAATTGTTCTGAAAGGTCATTTAAAAAATAAAATGTTTCTCAAGTGTTAAATCCCCCCCCCCCCCCAACACGCACTTTTTGTTATCCCCTAAGCTAGCTGCATAAGAACATAAGAATAGCCATAATGAGTCAGACCAATGGTCCGTCCTAGCCCAGTATCCTGCTTCCAACAGTGGCCAATCCAAATTACACGTACCTGGCAGAAACCCAAATAGTAGCAACATTCATGATACTGATCCCAGGATAAACAGTGGCTTCCCCCATGTCTGTCTCAATTGCACACTATGAACTTTTCCTCCAGGAATTTGTCTAAACCTTTTTTAAACCCAGATAGCTAACCGCCATTACCACATCTTCTGGCAGTGAGTTCCAGAGCTTAATATTCTTTGCATGAATAACTATTTCCTCCTATTTGTTTTAAAAGTATTTCCATGTAATTTCATCGAGTGTCCCCTGGTCTTTGTAATTTTTGAAAGAGTGAAAAAATTGATTCACTTTTACCCATCCTACACTTCTCAACTCTCTCTTACTTCACTCCTGGAATTCTGTTAGCTGCCACTACAGTTTGATTATGAAATAGCACCCAATCGGTAGCTTCTATGAATAAAAGTAAAGAAAATGATGTGCATGGATGAAGTCTAGATATCATATTTCTTGAACTAAGCGTTCTCAAGCTTTAGGACTTAGCCAAGAGTAAGCCCTCATTTATTTCTATATCCCTATTGCAAATTCTGTTTTGGTGTAAGATGCATTTCTGTTTTAGGAGAACTGATTTGTCTTTGGCCTGAAATAAATATTATAGTTCATTAACTTATGGTTAGAAGAGTGGAGGAGTAGACTAATGGACAGATTAGCAGGCTAAGAACCAGGGGAAACCAGGGTTCAAATCCCATTACTGCTCCTTGTGATCTTGGTCAAATCATTTAACCTTCTACTGTGAAGGACAATTCTATAACTGGGCACCTGCATTCTATATATGGTGCCTTAAGTTATGCATGCTAATTTGGCTGCACACAACTTAATTGGTTAAATACCAATTATCAGCACTGACTGGCTTGTTAATTAACGGCACTAGCTGGCTTTAGGTGCACAACTTTCTAGGTGCATGTAAATTCTCATACATGCAGTCGAAAAGGGGGAGTGGAATGGGCGGGTTGTAGGTGTTTCAAAAAACTATGTGCATTGTTATGGAATACACCTGATCTGCACCTAAGTTAAGCGCAGGTATTAAGGCCCTGGATTTACATAGTAACATAGTAAATGATGGCAGATAAAGACCTGAATGGTCCATCCAGTCTGCCCAACAAGATAAACTCATTTTACATGGTATGCAATACTTTATATGTATACCCGAGTTTGATTTTTCCCTGCCTTTCTCAGGGCACAGACTGTAAAAGTCTGCCCAGTACTGTTCCTGTACTAAAAGTTCTAAAGCTAACGTCAAAGCCCCTTAAAATTTACACTCCAGCCCCTCCCTATCTATTCAGTCACGATCAGGGCACAGACTGTAGAAGTCCGCCCTGCACTGGTTTTACTCTCCAAATACCGGCGTCGCCACCCAAGATTCTGTAGATCCAGTCCTTCTAAACACGATTCCTTTGTGTTTATCCCATGCATGTTTGAATTCCATTACCATTTTCATCTCCACCACCTCTCGCGGGAGGACATTCCACGTATCTACCACCCTCTCCATGAAAAAATACTTCCTGAAAAAATACTTCCATTTAGGTAGCCTAAATGGGTGCATCTAAATTCTAGTTGCAAGAACAGTGCACACACATATTCTATAAACTACGTGTAACTTTAGGCATAGTTTATAGAATCATGCTAACCATGTAGATTTTTGGTGCTGATTTTTAAGATGCCATTTCTAGAATTTGTCTGTTTGTGTAAGTGCCATGAAAATTGACACTTATGCACTTAAATTCATTACATGATATTCTGTAAGGTAGCACATAACTGCAAGGGGGTGTACACACGTTTATTTAGTTCCTGATAACCCGCCCAGATTCCAAGACTGAGTCAAGGCGGTTTACAATGGGTAAAAAAACAAGATACAAATGAGAAAGGAACGACATTTAAAGACAGGACAGAAGACATTCACAACACAGGCACGCCAAATTTACTAAAAGGTAAAAACGATAAGTAAAAGATCTTAGCTATACATGCAAGGTGGAACACAGATTAGCTAAGCTATACTGTGGGTAGTTTTGTACCAAATGCCAATTCAAAAAAATAGTGCTCTTTGAATGAAACCAGGACTACTACTACCTAATAACAAAGTCTCATACTCCTCCTGTATCTCACTCTATGAACAAAATATTTTTGCGCGAGTACCCTCAGAGTTTTCCACTTACTTCGGCAATAAGTCATAACTCATGCCCAGTGGTATAGCACTTCATTCATAGGGTTACTCTTCATTTGTAACATTGTGTTGCATGCAGCGTGCTATTAGTGTCTTGGAGTGATAATTCATATATATTTTTATAACTCCTTCACCAGCTGTAGTCATGCACTTAAACTTAAGACTAACATGGTTATTTTATTTATTTGTTACATTTGTATCCCACATTTTCCCACCTATTTGTAGGCTCAATGTGGCTTACATAGTACCGGAGAGGCCTTTGCAGGCTCCGGTGTGAACAAATATAGGGTGATGTTGTGGTAAGATAAAGTTCATGTGGCACAGCCACATTAGGGAATCGGAGAACGAAAGAGTTGTGTTAAGTCCATTAAATGCTTTAGTTTGTTGCAAAGATTAGGCATTTAAGTTGGATCGGTATTCAAAAAGACTAGACTTATCTTTGTCAACATCCTCACTGGCTCTATGCTCCAGTGAATCCAAAACTGGAATAAAGATCTTACTGCCTTCCCCTAGAAGCTTTAAGGAGAGATTTAAATCTTACAAAAGAGAGTTTGCTGTGTAGATAAGGAGGTAAACTATTCCAGAGAGAAGGTGCCAAGAAAAAATAAGCAGAGAGCTGGGTAGGCCATTATTAAAATGATTTGGGGAAAATCCACTGCTTATTTCTAGGATAAGTAGCATAAAGTGTACTGTACTCTTTTGGGATCTTCTCAGGTACTTGTGACCTGGATTCGCCACTGTTGGAAGCAGGATGCTGAGCTTGATGGACCTTTGGTCTGTCCCAGTATGGCAATACTTATGTAAGGAGTATAAGGGATTGTAACTGATGACAGATAGGATGGGCAACCCTGGTGAAGGGCTCAATGAGCCAAACAGAGAACTTTTAATGAACATCTGTATAGAACTGGAAGCCAATGTAACTGAATAAAAAAGAGGAGTGATATGGTCGTAGTGCTTGGCATGGCACATGAAGTGTGGTATTGGTGTATCTCTAACATATGTGAGTAACTTAAAGAATGCTATAAATTGTGCATGTTGCATGGTACACAGGTGCACCTATTTCTGCATGCCAATTTGGGGTCTATGCTAATACTCTATAGCAGCATCTTGGTGCACAGATGCCATACCCCAGTTGCAAAGGACTAAAATATAAATCAACATATGCATCCAGCTTCTCCTACATAAGCACGCAAATATGGAATGCATGAAGCCGGCCCCAAAGGGTTAACAGATGGGAAAGATATAAATGAAAACACGTCAGATGGATTTATGGAAAAAAAAAACCAGGACCCTCCCCCCTTCACTTTTCCACAGTTAATCTGACTTGCGTTGTTCCCTGGGGATGTAATGCACCAGCAGAAAGACTAATCCCTTTTCTCTCTCCTTCCTCTCCTCCCCCATGTCCACTTTCTAATCTTCTCTTTGCCTTCTTAAAACATGAAGGAAAGGAAAGAGAGAGAAATAAAAAGCAAAGGTTAAAAGTAAGTGAGCTTAAAGCTGTGGCAAAAAACATCATTAGGAGAAGAACATCTAATTCTTCTGGTGCGTTATAAGAGTATGAATGGTCCAACAAGAAATATAAAAAAATAAGAGTCATGCAAAAACTCAAAATCACTTCTCTTCAAAACAAGGACTATAGCTACTAAACATGGATCCCCATATTTTCAGAATAGAGAAAACCATTCTCTATCTGGCTCTTTAAAATGGTAGAACTCCTTAGGATGTTTTATATCCAGTACAATCCAAAAAGGATTACGCAGACTGCCCTGTTTGGCAGTGGAGTTCTTTGGTCAGCGGCCGCTGCGCACCCCCCCCCCCACGGGTGCATCATCCCAGGTGTAGGACCCGCCCCGGTGCTCCCCCTACACCCCCCCGGGTGCATTGCTCTTACTTCCTGGGGGTGCTTGGAGCAGTTTTAGTCTGTCCAAAATCCTTTCTTTGAAGTGAATGCTGCTATACAGGGATCTCATTCCCAAACAGCAGTGGCGTACCGAGGGCAAGGCGGTCTGACCTGGGTGCACACTGCAGGGGGGTGCAGGGAACAGCCGTGCGGCTGTCGGCTCTGCCAGTTCCCTGCCCCGGAACAGGAAGTAACAGAGGGAACAGGGAACCGGTGGAGCCGACAGCTGCACGGCTGCTCCCTGCACCCCCCTGCAGCGTGCATCCAGGGCAGACCGCCTCGCCCTTGGTAGGCCACTGCTGTTTGGGAATGAGATCCCTGTATAGCAGCACTCACTTCAAAGAAAGGATTTTGGGCAGACTAGAACTTGGGGCCCTTTTACTAAGCTGTGTTAGGTGCTTAAAGTGGAATACTATGGGATGCGCTCAGGCATCCTGCGGTAATTGCTAAATAAGCACACCCTAACTGCTGCTAAAAATATTTTAATTTTGGGGTTTTTTTTAGGGGGCAAGTCAGTGGGTGGAAAGTGGGCATTTAACCAGCATAGCTACATTACTGTGTGCTAACTGGTTAGTGCATGGATAGCGCATGAGCCCTTACTGCCTACAAAATGTATGGCATTAACTGCGTACGTAGTAATTCTTCAAAATGGCTGCGCACTCATGGCAACATGAGTGCATGGCCATTAATACAAAGAAATAGAAAATCAGCCACTTTATAGGTGCAGTAAAATGGCCTTAGCACGCGGGGGGGGGGGGGGGGGGGGAACCCACATAAGGACATGCAAAGTCCACTTACTACCTCAGCTTACTAAAAGGACCCCTTAAAGAGTTTGCTTTCATTTAGAGACTATAGGAGACGTTCTTAGGGTCCAAACTGAACCTTCAGAAACAGCACATGTCTGCACAGATGCTTTTGGTGAGCTACTACTGGACTAATTACAGCCATGATTTGTTGTAGCTGCATCAGTGCCTATCTCCTTCGTTTCTGTCTCCCTAGTGGAGGAGTAGCCTAGTGGTTAGTGCAGCAGACTTTGATCCTGGGGAACTGGGTTCGATTTCCACTGCAGTGCCTTGTGACTGTGGGCAAGTCACTTAACCCTCCATTGCCCCAGGTACAAAATAAGTACCTGTATATATGTAAACTGCTTTGAATGTAGTTGCAAAATACCACAGAAAAGCAGTATATCAAGTCCCATTTCCCTTTCCTTCCTCTGTGTCCCTCCGTCTCTTGTCCCCTTGCTCCTCTACTATTTTCTCTGTCTTATAATTCAATTGAGTTCTTTTCATCCCTATTTCAGTAGATTTTGTGTTGTAAACTGTTCAAATGTTGTTTTCCTTACAAGAGGCAGTATACATAGAGGCACTGAGACTTTGTAAGTCTAAGTGCTTTGAAAATGAGTCCCCAAGTCTAATAAACCACCAAAACCCACCATTTATGGAGCAGGAGAGATCATGTTTACCAACGTGATTGGCCTTTCTTTTAGATGGGGCCCTGTGAGGAATTCTGACCTGAGCCACTGTTACAAGGTTTCGGGGTGGGGGGGGGGGGGGGGTCTCCTTATTGATGCTTCCAATAAAACATGCAATAACCAGGCATTAAGTCAGATGATAATTTTCAAGTCTACTAGTGTACAGGTCCAGTCTGTTGTATATTGCTGCACCTCTATCTGCCAGGGGTCCGGCCTACATGGGTGTTCCCATGTTTAAAAATACACAGTCTTCAGGAAAATATCAGTTCCTAAGTTTGAAGAGGCTAAGTCAAAAGCCTTAAAATGTTCTCATATGGGGCCTCCATAGTTAGGTGTCACAGACAATTGGACTGGTCAACACGTAGCCCAGAACGGTATAAAGACACCTCACCACACATTCATCTTAGAATTAATCAACATCTATCTGTGCAATGAAGAGAAAAATGAACAAAAACTGAGAGAGGGAGAATGAATCTCATTAGAGAAATATATTTTTCCAATTTAATTCATGCTTATCTGATGACACACTCAGCTAACCAGCCAAGAGAGTGTTTGCATTTGCTTGTAAGATTTCCTGAACAGGTAGCTGTATAAGATAATAAAGAGATTAACCAACATTGAACTCTGCATAGATTTTCCAGTGCCTGTTTATCGTCATCCTATATAGCTTCTATATTTAAATATATATCCTTTCCAAGGTACATGCACAGGGCTCAATACTCATAAGGGTTTAACTGGGTAGGGGATGCTGAACCCCACTGAGCTGGCTATCTGGAAATATTCAGTGGCATTTAAGTGGGTAGTGCTACTGAATATTGCCTGTGACTGTCCAGTTAGAGCTGGGGTATTCTGGGGGCAGAGCTTGGGCAAAGCCAGCATTTCACCATTCACCAGTGATATTCAGTCCACTAACAGGTTAAATAAGTGGATAAAGGTGTCCTTTTACTAAGCTGCAGTAACAATAGGCCTTAGGATGCCCTCATAGACACCTTCAGATAGTCCAAAATTTAGCCATCAAGTTGTTCCAGGGTGGAGTTGGCACTAGGCTGGTTAGTGCCGATACTCAGCACTTACCCCCAAATTCTATATATAGCGCCTTAAGTTGTGCACGCTAATTATTTGTTCACATGGCAAAATTGCACGCACAACTTAATTAACAAGCCAATCAGTGCCGATAATTGGTACTTAACCAATTAATGGCACTAATTGGCTCTAATTAGAATTTACGCTCACAACTTTCTAGATGTATTCTATAATGCGGTGCAGTTGAAAAGTGGGCGTGGCCATGGGCGTTAAAAAACTATGTGCACTATTATGGACTACAACCGATCTGTACCTAACTGAGGCGCAAGTATTTAGGCCTGGTTTTTGGTGGCCTAAATGGGTGTGCCTAAATTTTAGTCACAAGAATGGCATATGAGCATATTCTATAAACTACACCTAACTTTAGGCATAGTTTATAGACTGCAGCTTCAATAGTTGGAACCTAAGGACAGAGCCAGGTCTATGTCCCAGAAATGCCAAAGAGAGACAATAAATCATTAAAAACTAACCTGTTTAAAAAGGCATACCCTACCGATCCAACTTAAATGCCTGATCTCTGCAATACAACCAAACTAAAGCATGTAATGGACATAACAGAACTCTTCCGTTCTACGATTCCCTAATGTGGCTGTGCCATATGAACTTTATCTTACCACAACATCACTTTGTATTTGTTCACACCAGAGTCTGCAAACACCTCTCCAGTACTATGGGAAAATGTGGAATACAAATGTAATAAATAAATAAATAAATAAATAATTTGCCTCGCCTTTCACATATGCAGCCATCTCTTTGTAGTGGAAAGCTTCCAAGATCTGTCCTGTCTGGTTCTGTTTCTGATCCCTTTTTGAACTATAACATGGCACATGTGGTATCAATAACCAAGACGTCTTACTTTTGTAAAATCTGGATGAAATTTAAAAATATGTACATGCAAAAAAAAAAAAAAAAGTTTGCTTATTATAAAAACAGATACTGGACAGCAGGAAATTAAAGTTGATAGATAAGCCTTTAGTCTAAATTCTATGTAAAACTAGTTGCAGAAAATTAACAATTTCACATCACAGAACTAGCTATGGTTGGTTTAAATTGCTCTGCTGTAAAGTTTGCAATGCTGTTCGGATGAGATCCTGGAGGAAGAGTCCACAGAGCAGGCAAACTTTCTTAACCACCCTCCCCTTTGTCCTGATGGAAATTCAAGTGGGGGGGGGGGGGGGGGGTGGTACAAGTCTACCACAGTTCTTTTAGAATCTGATTTACTAAAGCTGTTTTAGTTTTCTGTCTCTATGGGAAAAGAAAGCTTATTAAATCAGGTCCTTAATGCAACACTTCCCTCACTGCCATAAACTAGTAGCCACTCCTTTAAGCATGCTGTCAGCAGTATGATGACACCCTTCAATAACTGTGCCTAAGCCAATTAACTCTTTGTCTCATTCATTATCATGTCCTGTGTCCTCACCAGTCTCCCTCTTTCTCTCATATAAACTCTCATGTTTATTCAATCTCTCTCTATTGTCCCCCCCCCCCCCCCCCCCTGTCTTCACCCTGCCTCTCATATCTCACTTCAGATAAACTGCCACTCTTGGCACCCCAAGCAGCTAGTGGACTAGGCTTACCTTCTAGCTTAAAGCTTGCTGTCTGAATCTGCTTCCAGTACCAAAGGAACAGGGGCTGCCATCTCAGCAACACAGTTTTCAGTCATTTAGTGTCATGTGGTGCAACACTCCCAACTAGTCTTGGGGTCATATGTCTTGGGAGACCAGCCGGGAGTTCTTGCACCATGAAGCTCAATGTTCCTCACTCAGTGCAAACTCTGCACTGCTGCTCAGCTAAAGCAACTTGCTGTAAATCCAGCCACTTCAATAAAGCCAAAGGCACTGTACAACATCTTTTTTAAAACATAAACAATACCATACTGGGATTGACCGAAGGTCTATCAAGCCCAACATCATGTTGCCAACAATGGCCAATCCAGGTCACAAGTACTTAGCAAGATCCCAGAACAGTAAAACAGATTTTATGCTGTTTATCCTAGAAATATGCACTGGATTTTCCCAAGTCCATCTTAATGATGGCTTTTGGACTTATCTTTTAGGAAATTAGTCAAACCTTTTTTAAACCCTGCTAAGCTAAATGCTTTTATCACATTCTCTGCAAATGAATTCTGGAGCTTAATTACACATTAAGTAATATTTTCTCTGGTTTGTTTTAAATGTACTACTTAGTAGCTTCATTGCATGCCCCCTAGTCCTAGTATTTTTGGCAAGAGTAAACATGCAATTCACATCTACCCATTCCAGTCCATTCAGTATTTTATAGACCTCTATCATATCTCCCCCTCTGCTGTCACTTCTCCAAGCTGAAGAGCCCTAGCCACTTTAGCCTTTCCTTATAGGGAAGTTGCCCCCTCCTCTTCATCATTTTCGTAGACCTTCTCTGTACCTTTTCTAATTCCACTACATCTTTTTTTCAGATGCAGTGACCAAAATGGCACACATTATTTGAGGTATGGTCACAGCATGAAGCAATAAAGGCATTAATACATTCTCATTTTTGTTTTCTCTTCCTTTTCTAATAGTTCCTAACATTCTATTTGCTTTCTTAGCCGCCGCTGCACACTGAGCAGAGGGTTTTACCGTATCATCAACGATGACACGTAGATCTTTTTCCTGTGCAGTGACTCCTAATGTGGAACCTTGCAACACATAGCTGTAGTTTGGGTTCTTCTTTTCCACATACATCAATTTGTATTTGCTCACATTAAAGGTCATCTGCCATGAGATTACCCCTGCAGATTGTCAATAGTCTATATGTCTAGCACTAAGGGCCCTGTTTACAAAGGCGTGCTAGCATTCTGTGTAGATGCCCACAATATTCCTATGGGCGCCTACACAGCATGTGCTCATTTTTAGTGCACCCGAAAGAATGCTAGCATGCCTTTGTAAATATCTAATTTGCTTATTCCTTTGCTTTGCACTTTTCTCTATAGGTCTTTTCTAATAGTTTTATACTAATTCACCCATATTTTTTAATTTAAAAAAAGTGTCCATTGTTAAGCATGTGTGAGTTGGAGCTGGTCAGGTGGACATCTGTCCATTATAAGAACTGACCATGGTGCTGAATAGCAGCAAAACCAGCAGAAATTGAGGATAGAAGAAACGGAATAAATGCAGAGGAGGAGGAGAAAACACAGGGGATTGAATATGTTTGGAATATATGGATAGCTGGGAACAGGGATGGAAGAATATGTTTATGTTTATTTTGATATACCATCTTTAAACAACTCAGCAAACAAGGCTGTTTACATTAATATGTGAAACACTTCAACAAACCTCTAATTTCATTATTATTGTGCCACCATTCAAATGAATTATACAGTTACAAATACATACATATATTTATTTATTCCTTACGAGGCAGACTTTAGAAAGGGCATACAAATTGGAACTGAGGTTGGCAATATTCAGCAGGTGGCAATCAGTGTTTTGCTGACCACTGCTGGCCCAGATATTCAATGCTGGGCCATGGACAGGCTTCGCCATTGCATATCCATTTTTGTGGTGCTGGCTAATGCATAGCCTGTAAAGTTCAATATTCAGCACGTAACCAGCTATATTTTACTGCATAAAGATCGGATTGATTTCCATGTGGTCTTATTTATGTGGTTAACCTGGCTGGTTAAGGGTCAAATTCTGTAAATGGTGCCTTAAAAATCAGTGCCAAAAAATTAAGTGGTTAGCGTGATTCTATAAACTATGCCTAAAGTTAGGTGTAGTTTATAGAATTCGCTCATGTGCCATTCTTGTGACTAAAATTTAGGCACACCCATTTAGGCCACCTAAAACCAGGCCTAAATACTTGCGCCTGAGTTAGGTGCAGATCGGGTGTATTCCATAATAGTGCATAGTTTTTTGAAAAGCCCAGCACACCCATTTTTCAACTGTACGCATTAGAATTTACACACATCGCAATGTGCCTAGAAAGCTGTGAGTGTAAATTCTAATTAAAGCCAACTAGTGCCATTAATTGATTAAGTACAAATTATCGGCACTGATTGGCTTGTTAATTAAGTTGTGAATGTAATTTGGCCATGTGACCAAATTAGCATGCACAACTAAAGGTGCAGTATATAGAATTTGGGGGTAAGTGCTGAGTATCGGCCCTAACCAGCCAAGTGCCAACTCCACCCCCAGAACACCCCCAAAATAGCCGATTTGCAGTTCGGGACTGACCAGTTAAGTGCCACTGAAAATTAGCAGTTAGCCAGGAACCGTTTCTGGCTGGTGAAATCGTTATGAATATTGACCCTGAGATGTCCAGGTTAGGACATCTCAAATGTTGCTACTATTGTAGAATGAATCTGTTCTGAAATATGGGAAAATTGCTACTTATGTCCCAGTTATGTGCAGCAGGAGAAGTCCAATTTAGAATCATAAATATTGAAAATATAAAAGATCAACCTGGACCTCTAAATGTTCATGTGCCTGCACATACATGTTTATGTTATGAAACGGCAACAGAAATATTTGTATGCCAGAATGTAAATGTTTATATCAGTCATTTTAAATAAACATTTATTTTTCCTATAGCTGTCACACAGCCCAGTATTCCTAAGCAGTTTTGCTTGGGGGAGGGGGGAATTAAGTCGGTGACTTCCCCTAAGTACTCAAGTGGAGGACTGGCCTAATGGTTAGGGTGGTAGACTTTGGTCCTGTGGAACTGAGTTCAATTCCCACTTCAGGCACAGGCAGCTCCTTGTGACTCTGAGCAAGTCACTTAACCCTCTATTACCCCATGTAAGCCACATTGAGCCTGCCATGAGTGGGAAAGTGCAGGGTACAAACGTAACAAACAAAAAAAAAAAAGTGGAATGCTACTCACTTATTTGAAGCCTAGATGTCCTGGGTAACAGGTGTAAATCCCAAAGTCAATCTTTTTGGATATAACCATGCATTCCCCTTCTGAAACGGGGAGTACACATTTATTTTTTTTTAGGTCTGCCCTAGACCCACCCAAAACACATCCAGACCACTCCCTCTTGCCATATGCTTTGTAAAGTCCGGATTTAGTGGGGAAAGTTATCAAGCTTTGTTAGGGCCATAACCCGCATTATTTGTCCATTAATGTGACAAAGTTGCTTCTTCCACCAAGGGCTTGGGAGAAGAAAAGATAGATATACATATATATATATTTAGAAGTTGTTTTTTTTCTGTAGTCTAGTAGGGTCCTAATCATGCTGATTTCCTAATTATGGATTGGTTCCCCAAGGCATGCTGGGAAACAGAAGACATTAAAAAAATCCAGAGGGAAAAAACATTTGTTTTCAAATCTCATAGATCTAAGGGCCTCTTTTATTAAACCACACTAGTGATTCCCAGGTGAATGGGCTTTGTTAGCATTGCCACGCCGGGAATCATTTGCGTAGTTCAGTAAAAGGGGCCCTAAATCTTTATTTCACAAAAATGATTATCTTGTTAAATATTTCAAATCTATTATATATTCATTTTTAAAACTCTTCAAAAATTTTTTTGTTTGTGTTCAGAAATAAATGTGGATGGAACTTAAAAGGAATTTTGTATATATGTGACATTTTGGACATATTGGTGATCCAGTTAAGCACGAGATGGTTTTTATACATTTTTGAACAACTTGAAGAATGAGAGAACAATGGACCTTTAAAGTGGACAACACTGCAAATCAATGTCCAAACAGAGATTCAATTGCTATAGTAGTCATGAATGTGCTGTGATGGACAACAGGGCGTTCTGAGTTTTATGGTTAAAGCCCACTGAGCACATTTATTTCTGAGCACAACAAATTGTTTGAAGAGTTTTAAAAATGAATATATACTAGATTTGAAATATTTAACAAGGTAATCATTTTGGTGAATTAAAGATTAAGGGCCCTGTTTACTAAGCCACAATGAAGGCATGCTAACTTTTTAATTTTTTTGTTACATTTGTACCCTGCACTTTCCCACTCATGGCAGGCTCAATGCAGCTTACATGGGGCAATGGAGGGTTAAGTGACTTGCCCAGAGTCACAAGGAGCTGCCTGTGCCTGAAGTGGGAATTGAACTCAGTTCCTCAGGACCAAAGTCCACCACCCTAACCACTAGGCCACTCCTGCACTCTACATGCTAATGGTAGAGACACCCATAGGAACATATGGATGTCTCTAGTATTAGCGCACGCTAAAAAGTTAGCGCATCTACAGTGCAGCTTAGTAAACAGGGCCCTTAGATTTATGAGATTTGGAAAACAAATGTTTTTTCCCTCTAGATTTTTTGATGTATTGATAATAATTTTGGGGTACCCAGTCAAAATAGCCCATACGAAAAAGCTCCTGACATAATAGCCCCCGACATAATAGCCACTGTCAAAACAGCCTGCTCACAATATAGCCCTTAACAAATTAGCCCCCTGACAAAAGGGCCCGATGAGGCTGCCCAGAATACAGCACTGCATTTTTTTCTAGGGGGCTATTTTGTTAAGAGGGCTATTTTGTCAAGGGTTATTTTGTGGGAGGGGCCATTCTGTCAAGGGCTATTTTGTTACCAGGCTGTCTTGTCAGGGCTGTTATGTCAGGGCGCCCAATTTTGGGATAAGTTTTCATAAAGAGGCTCTTATTGAATGATTTTGGTAAACAGAAGAAACATATGAATAACTGTATTCCATTTTTCATCTGAATTGCATTTCAAATTCACTTGAGAGCAAACTAAGGGCCTCTTATCACACCACGCTAGCGGCTTCTGGTGCGGCACTGCCATGTGAGAACTGCTATCATGGCCTGATAAAAGAGGCCCTAAAGGAAGATGGTTACATTTAAAACTGTTCGTATAGAGGTCCTTTTACAAAGGCACGCTAGCATTTTTAGCTCGCGCTAAACTCTACAGACACCCATGTATTCCTATGGGCATCTCTAGCGTTTAGCGCGCGTGCTAAAAATGCTAGTGCGCCTTTGTAAAAGGACCCCATAGTGTAATGAATACAGCTTTGGAAATCCTGGAATGAAGTGAAAATCAGGAGTATTTTGTACTTATGACATCAAAGCAAATAGAGAGGGTGATAATGTATACATGAAAAGCATACAAAGGAAAAAAGCACAACTGGGCCTTCAAAACTTACAACAGGAGTCCTTTATTGAGATAAGACCTGACACGGGCCGTGTTTCGCGTCAACAACGCCTGCCTCAGGGGTCTATTAATAAAACGCATACAATACATAATAACAATCAATAATCAGAATAAGAATAAATCCAAATGTGGAATTTAAAAGATAAAAACATCACCATAAATAATATGAATAAAAAGCAGGTGTGCAACTTAGTAAAAAACACAGGTATACAACTTAGTAATAAGTAAATAATAATTTAAAAGAAACCAATGAAAACATCAATCAACAAAAACAATATACATAGACACATATATAATATATAATATCAAATTAAATTTAAATTCACAGATATAATGTACACTGACATAATTGGACATTACTAATTTGTGTGCCCTAACAGTGATGAACCATTTTTAATTTAAAAACACCTGTATGTATCTGGTGGGGGGGGGGGGGGTTGTGCTTTTTTTCTTTGTGTACTTATGACATCACAATAAACCATTCTTTTCAAAAGGGGAGGTGTTTGTATTTCCTGTAACAATTAATTACTTTTCCATCCTCAATCACAGAGAATCCATGGGAACTCAGGAAATATCTCCTGGTATGGTTTGGTTACTTTTGCTGGGCTTTTTTTCTTTTCCTAAAAGGATAAAAGCAGCTCAAGATTAAACAATATAATTAAAAATTGTACATGAAAGAGAAGATGATTGAGAAAGACTGAAAAGGACCTCAGAGCATGTGAGTGATAAAGATGGTTCTTATTCATGGAAGGAGGGTGCTGCTGGCTGTTATCATTTAATTAAAAGCTAGGGTATGAATATCCTGGCTGTTTCAACCTAATCAGAGGGCACACAAACAGAGAAGAGGGGGAAACTGCATGCAAAGAAGGAAAGAGAAGAAAGTTGCTGTTTATCCATTCATCTCAGCGCCAATGACAGCAAGCAGAGGGAGAGAGGATGGAAAAATGAAGAAAAGGCTCAAAAGTTAAAGCAGTATAGAGAACTTAATTTTAATATCTTGGAGGACTAAAGGAGATTGAGGTTATGGGATATAACAGTAGCATTTAATCCATTTTTATTACAAATTTAGTAGGCCTCAGGCCTCCCACAGGAGGGCAGAGAGTGAGAGTCACTAGTAATCTATTCACTATAATGTCAACCGGAGCAGAGAGAAAGAAAAAGAGTAAGAAAACACGTCAGCTTATCTCTTTGTTCATAAATCAGACACAGATGGAGAAAAGGAAAGAGAGTCACATTAGGTGTGAAAGGAGAGGATGGCATAAAGAGACAGAAGCGAAAATATTTATTAAGGAGGTAATTCTGCAAACTGCACCTGGAAATAGGTACCAAAAAACAAGAAGGCAGACAATCCACAAAATCCAACGTGGAGACAAAAAGAGCAGATCAATCAGTGGTATAGTTGAAACTTTATAAAATAATCGCCCGACACAGACTGTGTTTCGCCCACAAGGACTGTGTCAGGGGCTTTCAATCGCTGCAAAACAAAGAACAGCAGAGCCTCCCTGCCTCTAAAGCAACATCCTCTAGCAGTTGTTACTGCCTGACCTTGTATTGGAAGAAGTTGACCTGCTGTTTTTTTGCTCTGCTGTTCTTTGTTTTGCAGCGATTGAAAGCCCCTGACGAAGTCCTTGTGGGCAAAACACAGTCTGTGTCGGGCGATTATTTTATAATTAAAGTTTCAACTATACCACTGATTGATCTGCTCTTTTTGTCTCCACCTGGAAATAGGTATCCAGAAGGCACTTGGTAGGAGCCTAATTTCCTTTACAGAAATGTGGCAATAACAAGAAAAGTACATGCATGTAATTTAGGTACGAAAACTTACACCTGACATAGAGCTTATTCTACAAGTTAAGTGTCCATTGCTCTGCCCAGACTCTATCTATGTGTTCACCCTCCTGAAAATATGCCCTATGCAACATATGCATGTCTTCACAAAAGAACACTTAGGTGGAATTTTAGGCGTCCTCTACTAAGCCACGGTAAAAAGTGGCCTGTGGTAGTGTGGGTGTGTGTTTTGGGCGAGTGCTAGGCAATTTTTTACCTTGGCTGGGAAAAATGGCTTTTTTTTTAATGGCCGGGAAATGGGAGTGTGCCAAAATTAAAACTAGCCTGAGCCCTTTACAGTCACCCACTGACCTAGCAGTAAGGGCTTACGCTCTAACCATGCAGTAACCATGCAGTGCGTGCCAATTGCTGGCTACTGCCAGGAACACCCACCATGGTAGAAATTCTAAAATATGTGTTCAAACACATACTTATACTGCTTATCTGTCTGGACAAGGGGTTTTCAACCCAGTCTTTGGGACACACCCAGCCAGTCAGGTTTTCAGGATACCCATAATGAATATTCATGAGGCATATTTGCATTCAATGGCGGTCCAGATCCAGATGTGTCCTCACTTGACTCCTGGTGACCCCACAAGGGACATCCCCCACCCCATAGTTTTCAGTGGAATGATACAGGAGTGGTTAGCCATTGCCTTCGCCCGAGGCAAGGAGGATTAGGTGACTTGCCCAAGGCCACAAGGAGCTGCTGTGGGATCCTGTTCCCATCCTGCTGCTCTAAACATTAGGCTACTCTTCCACTCACAATGGCGGTAGTGCATGCAAATTTCTCTCATGCATATTCATTGTGGATATCCTGAAAACCAGACTGGCTGGGTGTGTCTCTAGCACTGAGTTGAGAACCCCTGGTCTAGACCTTTGGTCTTTCCCAGTATGGCAATACTTATGTACTTATGTAGACCCTTCAGCAAAATTCTTTATTAAAGTAAACATTTTTGAAACTGATATTTATTTCCATAATACATCAGTTGATATGCTATGCAGTAATAATTCAAAACGTTATGTCTAATTGGCTCCTTTGTCTTCCAAAGCGAATTGTGCTTTGTAATGATACTTAATGAATAAGCTGTGGTGGCCCTCTGAATCTTTTCCTTTCAGCACACTAATTGACACATAGATGAACAGAGAAAGTCTGATGCCCACTTTCTCCCATCCTTTCTTCATCTCATTTTCTTCCACTACTGTTCCCTAGAATTCAATGAATGGATAAGCTCTGCTACCTCTTGCCCTTCAAAGCTCTTTCGTTCATTGCCTAATCAACAGAGTCATGAATGCATAAGCTGTAATAATTCTTTGCTCTCGCCCCTTCACCTTTCTTCTGTTATTCTCTCTCTCTCTCTCTTCTTACCCCATACCATCTGATACAAAAAACAGCACCTATATGATAAGTTCAAAAAGGCGCCTAGTCGAGTCCCCTCCCCGTTGGCTGTTTTGTGATGTTGGCGTAGCTTTAATTAGAAGTTAACAAAGTAGCACATGGCACCAAATTCTATCAGACATCCCCACTGCCCAGCACAGACAAGTGCCTTCTCTTTGGAAGCATTATTGTGATTTTTAATTTGCTTCCTGCTGCCTTCTGGTTCTCACCATCTAGCTGAAGCACTGGCATGGGAGCTAAAACAGCAGGTTTATATATTAACACAGTAAATGACGGCAGATAAAGACCTGAACGGTCCATCCAGTCTGCCCAACAAGATAAACTCATTTTACATGATATGTGATACTTTATATGTATACCTGAGTTTGATTTGTCCTTTCCATTCTCAGGGCACAGACCGTAGAAGTCTGCCCAGCACTCTTCTTGTACTAAAAGTTCTGAAGCTAACATTGAAGCCCCTTAAAATTTACACTCCAGCCCCTCCATATTTATTCAGTCATGATCAGGGCACAGACCGTAGAAGTCCGCCCTGCACCGGTTTTACTCTCCAAATCCTGATGTTGCCACACAATTTCCGCTAAGATTCCATAGATCCATTCCTTCTAAACAGGATTCCTTTGTGTTTATCCCACGCATGTTTGAATTCCATTACCGTTTTCATCTCCACCACCTTCCGCGGGAGGGCATTCCACATATCCACCACCCTCTCCCTGACAAAATACTTCCTGACATTACTCCTGAGTCTTCCCCCCTTCAACCTCAATTCATGTCCTCTAGTTCTACCACCTTCCTATCTCTGGAAAAGGTTCGTTTGCAGATTAATACCTTTCAAATATTTGAACGTCTGTATCATGTCACCCCTTTTTCTCCTTTTCTCCAAGGTATACGTTTTCAGGCCGGCAAATCTCTCTTCGTACGGTTTGAACACAAATCCCATACCATTTTTGTAGCTTTTCTTTGCACTGCATCCAGTCTTTTTACATCTTTAGCAAGATATGGCCTCCACATCTGAACACAATACTCCAAGTGGTTTAAAAGGTTTAGAGGCCCTTTTAACAAACTGCGGTAAAAAATGGCCTTAGCACGTGCTTCTGATGGTCATTCCCATGCACTAAGGCCATTTTCCACATGGATAACATAGCCAAATAACCTATTTTTTCAATTAATGGCCATGCGCTAATTTTCCCACTAGCGTGTGGCCCTTGCCACATGAGCCCCGACCATCACCTATTCTCTAGGCGATAAGAGCTAATGCGCTAATCGGTTAATGCATGGCAATGCCCATACGCTAACCAATTAGCACAGAACACGCCTACTCTCTGCCCCCACACTAAAAAATAAGGTTTCTTTTTTAGCATGTGGGTAGTGTGTGCACCTGGAACTATTACCGCAGGATGCCTCAACGTGCCCCCACAGTAAGCACGTTAGCGCTTACTGCAGCTTAGTAAAAGGGCCCCTTAGAGGGGAAAACAGGAAACCTATGTAGGTAAGAAGTAATAGGTCAATATTGAGCTGGTAACGGTCAGAATTTATATAAATGTTGACTGCCGCTGGCTAAATTTTACCCAGATATTCAGTGCAGGGTCATATCTGGGCACTGGCACTAAATATCTGCATTAGCGGCAGTGCCAAACCTAACTAGTGTTAGGCTTATTTCACATTGGATGGAGGAGTGGCCTAATGGTTAGTGCAGCGGGATGTGGACCTGGGGAACCAGGTTCAATTCCTGCTGCTGCCCGACAGTCGAAAGTAGGTTAAGATCCTGGGGAACCAGGTTCAAATCCCTCTGCAGTTAGAAATGCTATTTAAGGGCTCCTTTTACTAAGCGATGGTAAACCCAATGCGGGCTTAACGCTCGCTATACAGGCAACCTAAATTGCCTGAACCCTGCAACACAATCAAAACCAAAAAGCGTAATGGACATAACACAACTCTTCCTCTCTACGATTCCCTATTGTGTCTGTGATACATGAATCTTATTCTACCACCAAATCACTTTGTAATTGTTCACACCGGAATTGGCGATCGCCTTTACGGTACTATGTAAGCCACATTGAGCCTGCAAATAGGTGGGAAAATGTGGGATACAAATATAACAAATAAATAAATAAGTACCACTGGGCTACTGCAGAAGCTTAGTGGAACTTCCCACTCCTAGCGTGCCATCATTTCTAGTGTCGGATTAACGCGGGAGCCCTCACCACCACCTCAATGGGTGGCAGTAAGGGCTCCCCCCGAAATGGCCAAGCAGCAAGTGCTTTACTTGTCATTCAGCCATTTCCTGTAGGAAAGTGAGAGTTCCCTTTTACCATCTGTGGTAAAAGGGGGCCTCGGCACGCGTGTAAAACACGCGCTGATGCCAGCACCATTACCCTTTTGCCACAACTTGGTAAAAGGGGCCCTAAGTGCTCCTACTTGCCTAGTTAGCTTTCCAGCTTATTTTCGAACGAGATCGCCGGCCATCTTCCAACACAAATCGGAAAATAGCCGGCGATCTCCTGAATCCGGCCAAATCGGCATAATCAAAAGCCGATTTTGGCCGGCTCCAACTGCTTTCCGTCGCGGGGCCGGCGAACGTTCAAGGGGGTGTGTTGGCACAGTAACGAAGGCAGGACGGCGGCATGCGTTGAGATGGACGGCTTCGCCCGATAATGGAAAAAAGAAAGCTGGCCTTCACGAGAATTTGGTCCGCTTTATTTGGACCCTTTTTTTTCAGGTCCAAGTCCCAAAAAAGTGCCTGAACTGACCAGATGACCACCGGAGGGAATCAGGGATCACCTCCCCTGACTCCCCCAGTGGTCACTAACCCCCTCCCACCCTCAAAATAGCAACTTTGCCAGCCTCTAATGTCATGCTCAGATCCATTGCAGCAGTATACAGGTCCCTGGAGCAGTTTTAGTGGGTGCAGTGGACTTTAGGCAGGCAGACCCAGGCCCCCCCCCCCCCCCGTTACATTTGTGGTGGAAAATGGGAACTCTCCAAAGCCCACCTGAAACCCACTGTACCCACATGTAGGTGCCCCCCCTTCACCCCTTATGGCTATGGTAGTGGTGTATAGTTGTGGGGAGTGGGTTTGGGGGGGGGGTTGGAGGGCTCAGCACCCAAGGTAATGGAGCTATATGCACCTTGGAGCTATATATATATATTTTTTTACTTTTTAGAAGTGCCCCCTAGGGTGCCCGGTTGGTGTCCTGGCATGTGAGGGGGACCAGTGCACTACGAATCCTGGCCCCTCCTATGACCAAATGCCTTGGATTTGGCCGAATTTGAGATCGCCGGCTTCGGTTTCCATTATGGGCAAAAACCGATACCGGCCATCTCAAACCCAGCCATCTCTGACATTTGGGCGGCCCCAACCGTATTATCGAAAAAAAAGATGGCCAGCCATCTTTTTCGAAAATACGGTTGGCTCCGCCCCTTCGCGGCGCCGTCCTCGGAGATGGCCATCCTCGGAGATGGCCAGTGTCATTCGATTATGCCCCTCTTTGTGGGCAAAGGCACTGGCACTACATTTGGCTGCATCATTCCCGGGTCCTCTCAGACTCCACCTTGAAGCACTTTGGTTCTGCTAGTGTTTACAAAGCACTATCCACTGTGGGCTGAATATTGACCAGTGAGAACATTAGTGTAATTAATGTCTTGTTTTACCTCCCTTTTTTGTAGATATAGCATGGTACACTTTCAAAATAAGAATGCCATTCAGTGAGCTATATTTAGGGAAATGTGTTTAAAACCAGACAAATTATACAGTGGTCTTAATTTCTAGCTTATAGTGAATAACTGTTCAAATTCCTAATTATTTCTAAGATTTTAATTGAACAAGATTTCCTGTTGGGCTGTCTCACTGCAGGACAAGTCCCTTTAAATGGAAATATAACTTTTGTGCTTATTTTTCTCTCTCAGGGGTGGATAGTGGCGGGAAGGAGGAGAGAACAACAGTATTAAAAGACTCATTTTCAAAGCTCACAGATTTACAAAGTTCCATAGGTTACTGTGTAACTTTGTAAATCTGTGTGCTTTGAAAATATGCCTCCATGTAACCTTGTAAGACTAAGTGGTTTGAAAATACACCTCTAAACACTTACATGGCATGATACTTCATACTACAAAACTGCCTGGATAAGTGAAAGTGCTACTTTAAATCTGTCCATGGCTAGGGAGAAAATTATGCACCTTGGAATGGAACCTGTCAATGGAACAAATACACGGGGAGGGTAGAAAAGTCAAGATGCACGTTTACATAAATGCAGAAGCAGAAGACTATATAACAATGCAGCCACTTACAGAAAAGAAAAAAATAATTAAAAAAAATCTCTTTTTCCTCCTTCGCTCATGCTCACCACAGTTTATAATACATTCCACAGGGGGGGAAAAAAAGGAGAGAAAAATCATATCCATCTATCAACACATATCAAAACCCTGACACTTCAGTGGTTTGCTGAGTTCTGACATCTGCTGATCCAGTTCAACACCAGCAGACTTATTACTGGGCAAGTGGATGCCAGTACCAGAGGGACAGCTCTAATCTTATAATCCTCTTCTATGCCTGGTATGATTTGAGCCTCTTCCTGGACTGCTAGCTACACTGATCTTCAATCCTTCCTCCCTCCAGCCCCCACCACCCTATTTACTCCAAGAGATTGAGAGGGCTAATCTCTGTGAATTGTCTCAACTGAGATCTTCAAATTTCACTGTGCTAATCCCATCAAGTATGATGTTCAATGCTGGGGGCAGAGAGAGAGAGAGAGAGAGCAAAAAGACTTGAAAACAGCAACAGAACTGCTACAAGATCTGGAAAACGTATACAATTGTGGGGGGGTGGGGGTGGGGAGCCAAAAGCCAGTGTTAGCAGATACTGAGGCATCAAGAGGATCCAAAGAAAGTTAACTTACTTTCATAAAATCAAAAAAAGTTACTTGGACTAGAACCCTTCCATCATTATTATGTTTTAGTAGATGAGGCATAAAAAAAATCCAAACTTTCATTCACTACTTCCAGAAAATAATTAATGCATTGCTGTAACTGTGGCTTCAAAACTTTTCCATTCAGTTCTCATTTCTGTGCAAATATAAAATGTAATATATTAAATGTCTTCATCTACTGTAATTCTTCATTTGGCAGACTGACACCTAGCAATGCATCCCAAGGCTCTGTGAGGTTTGGCACCATTATTTTTAAGATGGAGGCAGTAAGGGGAAAGGGAATGGGACTAGTATACTGCCTTTCTGTGGTTTTTCCAACTACATTCAAAGCGGTTTACATATTATATACAGGTACTTATTTGTACCTGAGACAATGGAGGGTTAAGTGACTTGCCCACAGTCACAAGGAGCTGCAGTGGGAACTGAACCCAGTTCCCCAGGATCAGAGTCTGCTACACTAACCACTAGGCTACTCCTCCACTTGGGAGCAGGATATTGCTGGATGCCTCCCCAGTCCTGCTTTTACTGGTCCATGGGGGATGGGGTGCTGCTGCATTGGAGGCTCTCTAATCGAGGCCTTCCCTGGTTCAGGAGTGCTCTGGAACAGATAACACTTGGGGGGGGGGGGGGGGGGGGAGAGGGCAATGGAGATAGGGAGGGATGGCGAGTCAAGAGGCCCAAGGTCCACTGGCTACCAGAAAATTTTTGTGGAGTGGGGATTAGGGGAGTCAGGCCCAACAGGCCACCAGGGAATTTTTTTAAATAGGTCTATGTTGTTTGCATCCCTTCCACTTACTGCATTAGCCAATCCCCGCTCATGCACTGACAGGAAGGGAGACAGTCTCCCGACACAGTAAACCTCAGGTTTTCAGTCAGTGCATATTTTTTAATGCCACGGTAATTTGCATGTCATTAGTTTACTGCATTGGGAGTAAAAGATTTTTTTGGCGCATGTATTAGAATGCTAGGGGCTGAAGCTCAGCATACTTTTCTAATGTATGGATTATTATAATGGCCCCTAAGAAGAAAACCCTCAATCTAACTTCCAAAAGATCTTATGCACCATAGATCAGTGCTCTGAACAGTAGACTACATTTTCCTACAATCACAGAGAGTACATATACACAATTATCCATTCTGGTTAAACATAAAAACAGTATTCAGTAGGGATCTGCATAAGCAAAAAACAAACATTTGGTTTGTTCTTGGAAAATGTGGCTTTTCCCCAGGATTTTTGTAGATTTTTTTTTTCTGTTTCACACATTTGTTGTTAATAAAAATAATTCTTAATCAATGTTAGAACTTTTTAAACGTGCAAAAAATTGATTGTGCATATTAAATCGGATGAGGGGAAATATGATTGAGGTCTACAATATCCTGAGTGGTGTAGAATGAGCAGAAGTAGATCAATTTTTTCTCGTTCAATAAATACAAAGACTAGGGGACACATAAGGAAGTTATATGGAAATACTTTTAAAACAAATAGGAGGACATTTTTTCACTCAATGAATAGTTAAGCTATGGAACTCTTTGCCAGAGGATGTGGTAACAGCGCTTAGCGTATCTGGGTTTAAAAGAAGGTTTGTACAAGTTCCTGGAAGAAAAGTCCATAGTTTGCTATTGAGACAGACATGAGTAGGCAGTTGCTTGCCCCAGGATTGGTAGCATGGAATGTTGCTAATACTTGGGTTTCTACAAGATACTTATGACCTGGCTTGGCCACTGTTTGGAAACGGGATACTGGGCTAGATGAACCATTTGTCTGACCCAGTATGGCTACTCTTATGTTCTTATGTTAAGTCATTGTTTAATGTGTACTAGATCAATTTTGGATGCACTAACCTTAAGGAACGCTAGCAAGCCAAGTGCATGCTAACAAATACACATTCCTACATCATGGCTTTCGAGTACTAGACTTGGGTCTGAAGTTGATTTGTCTTACCTTTCACTTGATTTTCCTACAGTTTTTTTTTTTTTTTTTTTGGGGGGGGGGGAGTCAAACTCTTTTTATAAAAATGAAATCAGGCTGATTTCCTGCTTACTGACTTCATAATATGCTCAGATAAAATTTTAAAAATACATATTTCGTATAAAAATAACGTAGGGCCTCATATCAAGCTAGGATAGCAGTCCTCGGTGTGGTAATGCCAACAAAGCCCATTCACTTTGAATCAGGGGGGTAGCTATGGGGGGGCCACGGGGCCCTGTGCTCTCGCAAATTTCATCCGGGCCCCTGGTTTGGCTAGTGGGGGTCCCCAAACCCCACCAGCCGAAGCCTTCTTCAGCGCCGGTCTCCAGAGCAGCCGCGTTCACTGCCCTGCTCTTCTTTCTTCTTGCTCCTCTTGTGCACGCTGACGCTCCTTTAAGTAAAACTGTGAGGCGAGGCAGGCGGGCAGGGGGGCGAGGCAGTTGGGGGGCACTCAAAATGTGCCCTCTGGCCCCCTCCCACCGTACGGTCTGGCTACTCCCCTGCTTTGAATGGGCTTCATCGACATTGCCTTGCGGGAAGTACTAGCACAGCTTGATAAAAGAGGCCCTTAATTTTCTTTAAAATATTCAAGCTACTGCATAGTAAAAATGTACCAGCACTTCTGATTCTTTCGAATGATGGCATCACAATGCTAGATCTATCTACTCTTTAATTTCAACAATTTCATTGGAAGATCTCAATTCAACGGTAGATTTTACTATAACATTTTCTGCACTGAGAGATCTTAACTCAACTTCATGTGAGAAGAACTCCTTGAAGCATGCTGAAGAAGGCGTCTCTAACCTCAGGCTTGTAACTGCTTCTTAGATTCAACTCAACTCAAAATGAAGGATAACAATAAGAGACCAACAAATAACATGGAAACTCTGCAGTGGTGGCTGAAGCTTCTTTCACTACTTTGTGACAGTATACTCTGGTGGTCTTCTTCTTAAAGCAAAATTTCTCTTTGGAGATTCATCAACACACAATACCGACTACAGAAATCACTAATAGCCCAAAGTAGAAACAGAGATAGTAACAGGCACACTGTAAGCCTAATGCCCGCAGTCTGAAGCTCTGCCTTAGTGATATTACTCTTCTGGGCTCCAGGCAATTGCCCTGCTTGAACGTCTAATGCCAGCCATAAGTGAAATGTCTTTTTAGCCCGAGGCCAACAAAGACAAACATAGCTTAAGTTTGTGCTTCAAAGGGTTTATCAAGTCCCCATTTTGTTCAAGAGGAAAAACAGGAGAACGGTGGAGGTGGAAGGAAACCGATCCGCCTCGGCAGCAGCGTCTCATCTAAGCCGATTTTTTTCTACCCTAGTTTTAACAAGGCAAAGCCGCAATAGCCAAGTTAAGCCGGAATTTGTCTGAAGGCTTTTGTTAATAATAATATAGGCTATAATGAGGCTAGAACAAAAACTTTTTTTAACTTTAAAAAATAGTACACGATAGGAGCTCAGGCATTAGCTCTTGGAAACTATAATCTACTGAGCCAAGTTGGAGCATCTTCTGAAAGCACACCTACACCGCTCTCTGCCTAAAGCATTTCACTGATCAATATTCAACAATTGGATCTTTTGTCTGTTATTCTGCCGCTTGTTTTTCCACCTCCACCAGTCTTGCAGCAGTCTAGGGAAATTCGAGATGTGTTACCGTAACTGACTGAATGCAAGCAGCTCACGGGCACTGAGAATACCGTAACTGATAGTATATGATACGCTTCAATGTATAACTAAGAATATTAAAAATATCACTAAACTTAGTAGTGTATGAAATCAAGCAAGCAGCTTACATATTCTTTCAACAACAATAAATACATCATTTTGGGGGGAAGTTATCAACTTATGCATGTTAATGAGGTCATCTCCTATTCCCTCCTGATGCTCACAGAACAGCGCACAAAACAAAGCCGCCCTTACCGCTGAAAATATAACACCAGCTCGGAGCAGGCATTAGGGAGTTTGCCAAGAGAATTTCTCATGATTCTTTCTTTAAAGTCTGCCGTTTTTTATATAACTTGGAAGAGCAAAGCAGTGGCGTAGCCAGGATGGGGCCACGGGGGCCTGGGCCCCCGTAGATTTGCCCCTGGACCCCCTGCCAATGACCCTCTTGACCCCCCCTCCCGCCAACGACCCGCCATCAACTCGCCGTCGCCAACCCGCTGTCGCCTACCTTTGCTGGCTTCGTTCTGTTTCTGTGAGTCTGACTACAATGAAGCCTCGCGGGGGATTGGGAAGAAGAGGACCTAGGCTCGGCTGGTGGGGGTTGGGGTCCCCCGCCAGCAAAGGTAGGCAACAATGGGTTGGTGGCGGGAGGGGGGTCGAGAGGGTCGGCGGCGGGGGGGGGGTCAAAGTTGGTGGGGGGGTTTGGCAATGGCAGGGGGGTCATCAATGGAGGGGGAGGGGGGTCGGCAGCCCTGGGGGGGGGCTAAAATGTGCCCCCTCACCTTGGGCTCTGGACCCCCTTCCCGCCGAAGTCTGGCTACGCCCCTGGAACAAAGAAGCCCGTGCAAGCCCCTAAGCCCTGGTAGTAAGAGACGAATATGTGCAACTCACAGCAAACCCAAAAGTGAAAGCATACACCGGCACCTATTTCCTGCGTTTAAATATAAGCCTTTCAAGTACAGAATAAATTGAAACGCTTATATTTAAAGGCACAGAAAACAGATGCCGATGTGTATTTCATTTTCGGTTCTGCTAGGTGCACGCGCACAGGAGCTGAGCTTACCGTAAAACTCTTCTGCGCATGCACCCCAAGCATGTTCCCCCGCCCTGCTTTCGCTTTTACAGTGCGCATATAATTTGAATACCATTTCCTTTGAGCACTGGTCAGCTAGGTTTCTGCACTGTTCCAGTGGTATGGTTTCTGCGCTGTTGGCTTACCGTGGCAGTTCTGAGCATCAGCCCATTAGACTTTTACAAAATTACCCTCCGTATGTTAACGATTAAGGGGGATAATTACTAAGTTGCGATAAAAGTTGCTGTTTTATCACACCCTAGTTTACAGCAGGACTCACCAACTTGCAGTATCTCAGATTAATGACTCTCGTGCTCATGAATAATGAATTTGTGATCAACCTCATAAGCTGTGTCCTCCCAAGGGAGCATTAGGCCTCTAACTTAATGCTCCTAGAGGCTGATGCTCAAAACTAATTCCAGCGCTAACAAGTGGTTAGCGCCTGATTTGCATGCACGTTATTGCGCATAGAACGCTCAATGGGCAGGTGTGCGGAAGTGTGCTAAACGTGGCCACAAATGGTACTGAAATGCACTGAAATTGATGCAAATGAGGTCAGTGACTATTCCTTCTTAATGCTGAAATGGCAGCACTGCAAGGACCAAAGCAAATGATGGTCTATATCGCTGAAACAGCCAGCCCAGGGGCAGCATAGAGGGACTTGGGGAGAGGATTTATTGTCAATTTCTCATGTCTGTTTTGTCTTCTTTTGGAAGGAAGCCCATGCAGCTTCTAAGCGCCGATAGTGAGAAACAAATATGTGCACGAGGTCTGAGCAAAACTGAAAGCACACATCGGTGCCTTTCTTTCCTGTTCTTAAATATGTGATTTCAAGAAAGGCACGCTAGCGTTTTTAGTGCATGCTAAAAATTAGCAAGCACTAATGCTAGAGACACCCATATATTCCTATGGATGTCTCTAGTGTTAGCACGATAAAAATGTTAGTGCTCCTACAGCACGGCTTAGGAAACAGGGCCCTTAGTGTATACAATTTTTGAAAAGCTCATATTTAAAAGCGCAGAACAGTGCCACCTATGCTTGCACTTCCATTTTCTCTGGACGAGTGCACAAGAGCCAAACTTACCGTGAAACCTTTGTGCACTGCACCAGGCATGTTCCTCCCCTTGCTTTTGGTTTAATATTGTGAATTATCCGTGCATAAAATTTGAATGTCATTTGCTTTGAGCATTGTTTAGCTATTTCTCTGCACTGTTGTTGTGCTATGGGGTTTGCTTTGTGGGCTTTAGCGCCCAGACTTTGAGAATCATTCTCCAAGCAAGCCTTTTTAAAGGGGCCAGAGCTGAAGCATGATTCCACCTTCCCCTCCTCTAAAGAATCCCTCTACAGCAAGCTAGTCATCTGTAAACCTGTGCTTCTTCAATGTAACACTACTTCAAATACCCAAGCCTTAACCGACATTACTAGAAGGATCGATGCAGAAGAATTTAGCAATCCCACGCACAGGACTACTTGCATATAAGAAAGATTAATTTAAAACTACAAGTTTAAGCACTGCTATCATATAAGAGGCAACATCGCAACAGCACAGGATAAAAGTGGATTTACAGTACAGAAGAGATACAATATTGTTTGGATGATAGAGGATTAGATCTAGGGATGTGCATATAAAAAAAATTTGTTTCATTTTTTAACTTTTTTCCTTTTTCATATCAAACTATTACATTAATAAAAATGTGTTAAATACAGAAATCTATTTTATGTATTTAAATTTGCATGCATGTTGAATCAATTTTCAATGTGTCAGTTTTTTTTAAGCAGTGCTAACAAAACCGAGCAGGCAATTCAGTGACTTGGTGACTCAATGTAGATGCTGCACAGTGGTGTGTGCTGACCACCAGTTCTATAATGGCATCTGAGCCATTACAGAATACTGGCATAAAGCCACTTGGGCATGCCGAACTTTAGGTGCGACCACTTACATCAGGTTGACAGCTGGCAACGTGTGGAACCGATAGTATTCTACAAGTTGCTTGCATAATTTGGCAACACAGTCATTGCCTACACCAGGGGTAGGCAACTCCGGTCGTCAAGAGCCACAGGCAGGTCAGGTTTTCAGAATATCCACAATGAATATGCAGGAGATAGATTTGCAAGCACTTCCTCCATGGTATGCAAATCTATCTCCTGCATATTCATTGTGGATATCCTGAAAACCTGACCTGCCTGCGGCTCTTGAGGACAGGAGTTGCCTACCCCTGGCCTACACCACTGTTGTCTCTAAGCTGACCTATAGTCCTGCCAGTGGGAGGTGCTGTTTCACTATCACATTTTCAATAGTGAGGGACATGCAAGCTCTGCAGGACTCCAAGGAACCTGCCTGTGTCTAGCAATTGAAAACACAATATTGAAGCACCACCTCACGCTGGCAGCAATGCAGTTGGAGGTCTCCTGCTTAGCTTAGAGGGAACAGTGTCCTACACGTTATAGCACTGATGTGCTACGTGATAAAATGGCACATAATGCACTTGTGAGCCTAAGTGCAAATGAAGGTGCTACATATGTCTACCCATAATAGAATTGTTCTGCAAATGGGCAATAAGGGGTCCTTTTACTAAGGTGCATTGAAAAGTGGCCTGTGCTAGTGTAGGCTACTACTACTACTACTTAACATTTCTAAAGCGCTACTAGGGTTACGCAGCGCTGTACAAATTAACATAGAGGGACGGTCCCTGCTCAAAGAGCTTACAATCTAAGAGACAAGTGAACAGTCAGTCCAATAGGGGCGGTCAAATTGGGGCAGTCTGGATTTACTGAACGGTAAGAGTTAGGTGCCGAATGTGCGTTAGGCGCGTGTTTCGGACGCACACAGATCCATTTTTCAATGCACCTTTAAAAAAATGCATTTGGGGGGGGGGCAAAAATGGACATGCGGCAAAATGAAAATTGGCGCGCATCCATTTTGGGTCTGAGACCTTACCGCCACCCATTCACTTAGTGGTAAGGTTTGACGCCTTAACCGGGCAGTAATGGTCAACGCGCGTTCAAATGCCGATTACCGCTTACGCGCCAGAAAATAAAATTATTTTCCAGCGCGCGTACTGCACGCACGTAGAAACAATTACCGCCCTGGTCACATGATAGCCGGATGGTAATTCCAAATTGACATGCATTGGGCATGCGTAGGCGTCTATGCAGCTTAGTAGAAGGCCCCTTAAAAATGTATATCCCTATTAAGATTTGTAATGTGAATTGCCAGACAATATGGACTTACCCTCGTGCTTTAATGGCCCGAACCAATGTTTTTATGTCCACCAACAGATTTTATTTGTATTTATTTACTTTATAGCCACTATGGATAAAGTAGTCAATGCAGCTTCCAGCCAAGAGTAATCTGAAATCTCAAAGCACCAGAACATTTGCTGCGAGAAGAACTGTGCTAAACAGTAATGCACGCTTGGCCACCACTGGTGAACTCCTGCCTAAGAGAATGGCTCCCAGCCTCAGGACTGACGCTGCAATGACCAAACTAGGAATAGTGGGAGAGAGGGTCTATTAATATATAAGAAACATCCCTGGGTAGTTGAAAATTAATGTTCATAGCACCAAAAACCCAACGAGGATTTCAACTGAGCAGGAAAAAAAATAAACAGGAGAAAGGAGGGATTACTGTGCCCAAAAAGAAAATAAATACATATCAACAAAAGTGGTTCCCTCTCTATGCTAATTATTATCTTGGGCACCTGGATCACTTATAGGTTCATAGTCAAAAGATTTGTATGTGTGTGTACTTTCTTTTCTTTTTTACCTCTATAAATCTGGCCTTTTCAGTGTTTTTTTCCTCTTTGTCATGACAGAATTTAGATATTTCTTCTCAATAAATGAGCCCCCACAAAATAAATCCAAATGTATACCACCATTCTCAAATTCTTTGGCTTACCATTAGAAAGGGTTGCATCTAATAGTCCCTGTGGTTTAGATAGTGACTCTGATTATTGAACCCCACTTGACTGAGAACTGGAAGTGGGCCAACAGAGGACATATACATATCATCTTTCGCACTATGGGAAGGGGAAAGGTTTTTTTTTTTGGGGGGGGGGGGGGGTGGATGGTTTAGGGTTACAATGCTTCATTTATAGCTGTATAAGATGCCCTGTTGGATGCGTTTACTTAAAAAAATTTCAATAAAAACATTTTTTTAAAAAAAGGGTTGCATCACATGATCATTTTATCCATCCCATAAAAGATCTATGAGAAAATGGTTTGATTCTAGTCAAAGATTATCAATTCAAGTGCAATAGGTCAATCTCCATTTAAAGATCTTATCTATCTCTATCTCCCCAATTTTCATGTTCTGTCAAGATCTCTTATCAGTTCTTATCAATCCTTCTATACATCTGTGCCATCCATAGCTCTTCATTACTCCCAAACCTTTAATTTTTCACTATATCAAACACTGTCCATATATCACTCTAATAATTACCTCTGCACCCCTACATAATACACACAACTCCTCTCCCTGAATTATTTGCTCTCAATCTTTTGTGCTGGAAATCCCATTTTAATGAGTTCAATGCATGAGCTAACAAGCAGATCTTACCGCTCATGCACTGATAAGATTAATAATAGAAAGACATGGGGGGAGGGGGTTTTGAGTAATTGATTTTGCTTAAATCTCTTGGCCAAGGAAAACTCAACCTTCTACATACAAATCTGGCGTGATTTTCAGAATAAGTTCATAATAAATGGGTTCTGTTCAACATAGCATTTGAAAGCACGTAACAAAGTATATGGAGAAGTATACAATGACAATCCAACAGAATTTGAACCTTATAATGGATTTCATGAAAGTCCCATTAAATAATTATTATTATTTACCACCTTTTTGAAAGAATTCACTCAAGGCGGTGTACAGTATGGATTTCACAAATGAAAGCAAAGTTCAACTAGTCAGACAGAACATTTATTTTTTATTTTGTTTATTTTTAGATTTGTTCACACCTTTTCAGTAGTAGCTCAAGGTGAGTTACTCTGGATATTTCTCTGTCCCAGGAGTAGGGTTACCATACGTCCGGATTTCCCCGGACATGTCCTCTTTTTGAGGGCATGTCCGGGGCGTCCGGCGGATTTTGCCCGCGCCCACGTTTGTCCGGATTTCTGGACAAACGTGGGCGCGGGTGCGGGCAGGCGCGTGCGTGCGGTGGGTGCGCGATCGGCGCCGTGGGTCGTGACCTGGTCTCCCATCCCCTCCCCTTCCTTACCATGTTCCCTGGTGGTCTAGTGACGTCTTCGGGGCAGGAAAGAGCCCCCTCTTTCCTGCCCGGAGCGCTGCCTCCCCTGTCTATCATCCTTCTCGGTCTGGCTGGGGATTCAAAATGGCCGCCGAGATTTGAACTCTCGCGAGGCCGCTTCAACTCTCGGTGGCCATTTTGAATCCCCAGCCATACCGAGGAGGATGCAGCAGGCAAGGGCAGGCAGCGCTCCGGGCAGGAAAGAGGGGGCTCTTTCCTGCCCCGAAGAGAAGACGCTACTAGACCACCAGGGCTAGATAGTAAGTGAGGGGGGGAGGGGACTATGTGACGGGGGGGGGGGCGTGGCGGAACCCGACCTGAAGGGGGCGTGGCATGAGGCGTGGCGGGGGCGGGGTAGGGGGCGTGACATGTGTCCTCTTTTTCAGAGGACACAAAATGGTAACCCTACCCAGGAGGGCTCACAACCTAAGTTTGTACCTGAGGCAGCGGAGGGTTAAGTGCCTTGCTCAAGATCACAAGGAGCAGCAGTGAGATTTGAACCAGCCACCTCTGGATTGGGATTGCAAGACCGGTACTCTAACCACTAGGCCATTCCTCCACATTGTGTGTATCACAAAAGTGGAAAGAGAATTGTGTACAAGAATAAACCCAAATTGTTTAAGGTTGATATTCTATAAACTGTAATTATGGTAAAATGAAATGGAGTGTTACATAAGTAATCTCCATTGAAGAAAATCCATGTTCAAATCTCTATCTGCTTAATTAATGCTGCCTGGATGTCCCACCACCAAGTAAATTTATCATGGCTTCTTATTCCCCCTCCCCCTTTCTCTATTTCTATGCATAACACTATCATCCCTCCTCCGAAAATTGGGGTCATTGTTGATTTTTCTCTTTCTTTGTACATACCCAGCAGATTGCTAAAACCTGTCATTTATCTATAAAATCACCACAATCCATTCCTTCTTTTCTGAACACACTACGAGAAACCTTACCCACGCTCTTGCTTACACTGCTGCTACCAGCTCCTCACAGATCTCTAACCAAACCATCTCTCTCTCCCCTTCAATCTGTTCAAAATTCTGCTGCATGACTTCTCTCTTCCACTACTGCACTACACTCACACAGTCCAAACCTCTTACTGACCTACAAATGCATTCATTCTGCAGCTCATTGCCTCATCTCTTGTCTCTTCATACTCTCCTCCCCGGGAACTCTGTTCTTTGGGTTAAATCACTCATATCTGTGCCCTTCTTCTTCTCCACTGCCAACACCAGACTCCTTTCCACCTTGCTATGCCATGCACCTTAACTAGGCTGCTCAAATACGATCCTGCCCAAATTCAGGCTAAAAGCTCACTTTTTTTAGGCTTTTTTTTTTTTTGTTACATTTGTACCCCACGCTTTCCCACTCATGGCAGGCTCAATGCAGCTTACATGGGGCAATGGAGGGTTAAGTGACTTGCCCAGAGTCACAAGGAGCTGCCTGTGCCTGAAGTGAGAATCAAACTCAGTTCCTCAGGTCCAAAGTCCACCACCCTAACCACTAGGCCACTCCTCCACTTTTTAAATCATAGCCCCTTATTTTCTTGTTTAATACCCATATTGCTTTAAATCCCCCCCCCCCCCCCCCCCCATAATAAATGAAACTCCGTAATCCCTTAATTGCCCTGTTTGTGTTGAATAGGCTGTAAACTCTGTAGAGCAGGGACTGTCTCTTACATGCTTTGTATGCAGCACTACTTATGTCAGGTACGATACAACTACCTTAACAGAACACTAACCACAAAACTCACAATTACCTAACCTGAATATCACTATTAATATTGTAGATTACTGTAAAAATTATGGGTGTAAGATCTTGTTCCAGTGCCACCCATTAACAAAACTATCCTACTCCTACAACAAAAACCGCTCTCATCGCCTTCATAAAGCCTCCTCCCTCTAAAACAAGAAAACACCCATCAAAATAACAAGTTAACGTGCAACATGCACAAAATGTTGAGTCCCTGAACCCCACCTGTACATCAGAGCATGCAGTCTGTGAAAATCTTCCAAGAAAAAACACCTGAACATTAAGCTAGCTAATAAACTGAGAATTGCATGTCTTGTTTTAAATCCATGATGTTACGAATATTGGTATCTGCAAGTTCCCCCTCTACATAAAAGCATATATCAACTAAGGGCCCGATATTCAAAAGGGTTTCAGCAGGCAGGTTTAAACCATGCTGAGCTGGCCAGCCAATATTAGGCGGCATTTAACCGCGCAGTGCTGCTACCTCTGATCACCCCTTCATCAGGGGTCTACAACATAAACATATAATGATATAAATGCAGCATAAATATAAATAAATATACAAATAAAAACAGATGTAAAACATATACAGGTATACAGCATGTGGCATCGAGGTTCAAATGCAACTGCAGAACCTAAAGAATTATATGTATACCAGCATATGAGGAATGAAAAACATTCAAAACATACCGTAAAAATGCAAATCAATCAGCTTCACAGTCATAAAACATGTGGAACAATTGAGTTCTTGAAGTGATGGTACCACTAAAATAGAGATATCCAGACATAGATACACCTGTTGTTGTGCATATTGTTGTGTGTCACATGTGGAATAGAATAAATAGAATCCTTAATGAAGAGAACACATCAACGTTGAGAGTATATTGCCTAAGGTTGTGGCTATATATCATGATCATAAGCAAAATCGTGAGACTGTGTTATAAAACATGTGAAACCGTCCAATTCTTAAAGTGATGATACCGCTATAATAAAATGAATATCCAGACATAGATAAACCTGTTATTGTGTGTATTATTGTATATCACATACATGATAGAATAAATAGAATCCTTAATAGAAAGTACACATAAACATAGGGAGTATATGGCCTAAGGTTAGTGACTATAGATCATAATCATAAAGCTAAAATCAAAATAGCTAAGCAAAATTGTGAGACTGTGTTGAATTATCAAGGACATGTGACTGTGTTAAATTATCAAGAAACTGTGAATGTGAAAGTACCATCAAGAAGCCAAGTGAAAGCTATATGGCTATAAAATACCCTACCCCCTCTGACAGGGTATAATCTAAAGCATAACGGTGAAAAGAAGCATGCAACTGGCTCCAAAAATGTGAAAGCTATTCAACAGACCAACGAAAACCTTTGTTAGAAGACAAACATCTTAACTGTCGTAATGAATGTAAAACAAAGACCAAGGGCCCTGTTTATTAAGGCACATTAGCATTTTTAACATGCCTACAATTAACGCGTGCCCTAACCGTGTAGGAGTCTATAGGGATATTGTAGGCACATACACGGTTAACGCACATTAAAAACGCTAACGCGCCTATAACGTGGCTTAGTAAACAGGGCCCCAAGTACGCCAAACAGCAAGTGAAAGAGAAGTAAAGTGAAGTAATAGCGTGAAAGGAAAACATCATCTAATATAATAATTTGCTCCTTCAACGTTTGAATGAGTCTCACTGGGATCGTAACCATCTCCTGACGTCACGAACACAATGAGAAACATTGGAACGTTACAGGAGCCCACCCCTGCCGCCACGCCCCCCCCCCCCCCGAGGTCACCACCGCTCACCCCCCCCCCAAGGTCCCCATGGCTCCCCCCTTCCACACCCCACCTCGAGGTCGCCGCAGCCACTGCTCCCCCCTCCAGCCCCCCCCAAGTCGCCGCCACTCTCCCCTCTCCATCTGCCCAGCCACTTTCCCTCCAGGCCCACCCACCCACCCAACAGACCTGCCAAGTCTCCAGCAACACAGGCGGCACCAGCTCCAATTTCTAATTCTGGCCGACGCTACAAAAACACAATCAGCTGTTTTTACGAAGCAAGTATGGTACCGCAGGCAGCCATCAGGATTAGCTGTTGGCTCTGCAGCTGCTCCTCTCGCCTCTCACGTCGCTGCGCTCCTCCGGGGTCGTCCTCCAGGGGCAGTGACATGAGAGGCGAGAGGAGCGGCTGAAGAGCCAACAGCCAATCCTGATGGCTGCCTGCGGTGCCGTGCTTGCTTCGTAAAAACAGCTGATGGTGTTTTTGTATTGGCCGCTGCTGCTGAAGCAGCAGTGGCCAGAAATCGGAGCTGGTGCCGCCTGTGTCGCTGGAGACTTGGCAGGTCTGTTGGGTGGCTGGGCGGGCCTGGAGGGAAAGTGGCTGGGCGGACGGAGAGGGGGGAGCGGCGGCGACCTGGGGGGGGGTGGAGGGGGGAGCAGTGGCTGCGGCAACATCGGGGGGGGGGGGGAGGTGAGCGGTGGCGACCTCAGGGGGGTGTGGTGGCAGGGGCGGGGAAAGAGGAGAATCGGTGGGTGGCTGGAGAGGGGGGGGCAGAGGAGAGAGGAGAATCGCTGGGTGGCTGGAGGGGGGGCACGGGAGAGAGGAGAATCCCTGGGTGGCTACAGGGGGGGCAGGGGAGAGAGGAGAATCGTTGGACAGGGGGGGCAGGGGACAGAGGAGAATTGCTGGGTGCCTGGAGGGGGAGCAGGGGACAGAGAAGAATCGCTGAGTGGCTGGATGGGGGGCAGGGGACAGAGGAGACAGTCTCACTCTCTCTCTTTCACACACATACGCATTCACTCTCTCTCTCACACACACAGTCACTGTCAAACACACTGTGTCAAACATACACACTACAAGCAAAACCTTGCAAGTGCCCGTTTCATTTCTGTCAGAAATGGGCCTTTTTTTTACTAGTAGTATATAAATGAGCTCAATTATAATGAATGAGTTTAAATACCAGATACTAAAAACAGCGATATGGGGCAACATATCTACACCATAACTGGAAAAAAAAAGTGCACGGTGCATAAAAAATGGTGCTATGTACCAATGATAAATATATTAAAAAGCTAAAATGTTAAAAGACAATGGAAGTGTAATAAACAGGGACACCACTAACTGAAAGTTATTAATAGTGCTATCTACATCATAGACGGAAATACTCTAAAGGAAGCTCATAATGAACTCAAAGACGGCTGTAAAAGTGGTAAAGACGACGTGAACAGTAGCGGGCTGAAGACTGTGAACCAAAGTGAGAAAAAGGATTCAGGCAGTGGCAAGCTGCTATGGTAAAACTAATATATAATAATATAATGTGGAACATACCGTGGGCAGGGACGTTCAGCATCTGCTGGTATCACAAGCCATCCGAGCAGTATAAATGAAAAAGTGCAAAAAAAACCCGCCAAAAATAAACCCTTGGGAAAGTGACGTAGAAGAAAATGTCATAAAATGAAAATGAGCTCATGTATATGAATATATGTAAAACTATGTAGATCACAAACAATGATTTTATATCCATAGCTATTGTATTTAAGATCATTGTTTTTTCAGATCCTATCATTATGTCTCCTAGTTTGTTACATCCAGTATTGCTATCTCTTAATCCCCTTCTTACACAGCATAACCAATTGCTGGTTTTTAATATGGTTTTACTTTTTCTTGCCTCGTCTCTGTATTACTTTTTATGTTATCCCACACCACTACAACACAAATTTGTCATCTCCAACCAAGGTTGTGTGTTCCCTGGTTCACAAAACTGACAGCAAACCAGTTATGCTGTCGGCAACTGCTGTTGATTGCATAACTGCTTTTGAATAATTAGCCCCATTGTCTCTAGCAAGAGACCTGCCTGGGATCACAAATAATGAAAAACAGATCCTTCTTTCCTAATTTGCTTACAACCAGCGCAGCTGTACATTAATTAAAACTCACCCACCCACTTGACTTCACTGGGGTTGTTTTCAAAATCTGAGCAAAAATGTCAATTCTATTCTGCACCCCTGTTTTATTCCTTGCTCACTTTGATAGGCTAGCTTGACAAGCTGTGAAAAAAGGTTGTTCACATGTGATTTAGATTTCTGAAGCACACTTACAATCAAACATGTTAGAAGTCATAGATTGCCTATAATGTAATTTTAACTTCTTTCAAATATAGAACAGAGGGAACAATGTTACAAATAATCTATCCAGTGCATAGGAGGGAAGAGGCTTGTGCTCGGAGCTGCCAAGACATCAAGGGGGCCTAATTATAGGGAAATATTTCCTTCAAGTGTGGCTAAGACTGCCTGAATAGTTAGTGATGGCGAAACCCCGCATATCCTTTGTAAGTGGATCTTGGCTTTTTGGCAAATGAGTTCAAAAGATTGGAAGCAGAAGTCCTCCATTTGCTTAACACTCCACAAATGACAACAACCAGCTCCACACTGTTATCAGTCTCAACCTGGTGAACTATTAAACAGGGATTTTTTCCGACTTTCAGTACTTGGAGTATGATGGTGAGGTCATTGAAGTCTATTGAGGAAAAGCATGTGGTTAAGAAGGTCAGCTTATTGAAAACTATGGAGATTAAAGACATGCTTGCAAGTGTATTCTTAAGTGACATTCTTAAAGGGAGGGAAAGTACTGTTCACTACAAAACAACAGGGAAAGGGACTTGATAGACTGCCTTTCTGTGGTTACAATCAAAGCGGTTTACATACTATATACAGGTACTTATTTTGTACCTAGGGCAATGGAGGGTTAAGTGACTTGCCCAGAGTCACTAGGAGCTGTGGTGGGAATCGAACCCAGTTCCCACAGGATCAAAGTCTGCTGCACTAACCAATGGGCTACTCCGCCACTCCATGGACAAACTACTTCTGGTAACTCCTTCCCTTTTAGGCTTGTGTGCTTGCAAGCTCACCGGCTAGCTCCATAGGAGCCAGTTCTGTGGGTGTTGAACACCCCCAATATTGAGCAAGCATGCTTCGCTGTGTCCAGGAATGGGTAAATTGTATTGTATTTGGCATCACCAATCATTTGGAAATGTTGGCACCTGTGGATAACTGCAAAGAGTAATATGCCCCCCCCCCCCTCCAGCTTCATGTACAGGGCAGTCATCCTTCTTATCCATGCCTTGCAATGGCCTTTTTACTCAAGGCTATTCTAAAGACACAAAAAGTAACCAGATTCCCATGCCTGACACTTCATACACTCTTTGCCAATTATAATGGCTCTTTGTAGAGATTATGGGTTTTTATCTGTACTGGGAACTAGATTCATACCACTGACTTCAACGCTGCTGCTGCTGCTGCTGCTGCTGCTACTACTACAACTTTACTACTATTACTTTACTACTAGATACTAGAAAACATACCATAAAGCTGTCATGTCAGACCATTTTGTTGCTATACCTAAGCTGCAGTTGAAGTACTAATTAAAAACTGAACACCTGTAGCCACACATCAGTCAGATGCCAGAACTAAACATATGGGGCAAAAGAAGGCGCAAATAAAATGGAAGAGAAACAGAAAGTAACCTTAAGTTCTTGTTTTTCAGGAAGTCATTTTTTGCAGATACATTCAGGTGTTACAAGAGCTTAATTTACAAAGGAATAGTGTTAAAGCACTTCTTGCACTCAAGAAGTGATGTGTTCTGCCCCTAGTGTCATCGTTCCCCTTCCCCCTCCCCCAAGCCTTGCACTCAATGTCACTTCCTTTTTGTCTACTAATTATGCCCTGGGTGTTACTGTAGGAAAAAAGGTATTGGCTCATACCACATCCTAAATTTGCTCAATTAATGTCTCTTGACATCAGGGGCATAGCTAGACTTCGGCGGGAGGGGGGTCCAGAGTCCGAGGTGAGGGGGCACATTTTAGCCCCTCCCCGGTGCTGCCCCCCCACCGCCGCCACCACCACCAACTTTGACCCCCTCCTGCTGACGACCCTCTTGACTCCCCTCCCGCTGCCAACCCTCCCCCGCCGTCGCCTACCTTTAGATTGTAAGCTCTGTCGAGCAGGGACTGTCTCTTCATGTTCAAGTGTACAGCGCTGCGAACGTCTAGTAGCGTTATAGAAATGATAAGTAGTAGCTGGCGGGGGACCCCAGCCCCCACCAGCTGAGGTCCTCTTCTTCCGGTGCAAGGCTTCGTTCTGTTTCTATGAGTCTGACGAAGAGGACCTCAGCTGGTGGGGGTTGGGGTCCCCCCGCCAGCAAAGGTAGGCGATGGCGGGGGAGGGTTGGCGGCGGGAGGGGGGGTCGAGAGGGTCATCAGCAGGGGGGTGCAGGGCCAAATCTATGGGGGCCCAGGCTCCCATGGCCCCATGTAGCTACACCACTGCTTGACATACTTCCCAGACTTATACGGTCTGTGCCAGAGCCGGTGGCGGGAGGCGGGGCTGGTGGTTGGGAGGCGGGGATAGTGCTGGGCAGACTTATACGGTCTGTGCCAGAGTCGGTGGTTGGGAGGCGGGGCTGGTGGTTGGGAGGCGGGGATAGTGCTAGGCAGACTTATACGGTCTGTGCCAGAGCCGGTGGTGGGAGACGGGACTGGTGGTTGGGAGGCGGGGATAGTGCTGGGCAGACTTATATGGTCTGTGCCAGAGCCGGTGGCAGGAGGCGGGGCTGGTGGTTGGGAGGCGTGGATAGTGCTGGGCAGACTTATACGGTCTGTGCCAGAGCTGGTGGTGGGAGACGGGACTGGTGGTTGGGAGGCGTGGATAGTGCTGGGCAGACTTATACGATCTGTGCCAGAGCTGATGGTTGGGAGGCGGGGATAGTGCTGGGCAGACTTATACGGTCTGTGCCCTGAAGAGCACAGGTACAAATCAAAGTAGTGTATACACAAAAAGTAGCACATATGAGTTTATCTTGTCGGGCAGACTGGATGGACCTTGCAGGTCTTTTTCTGCCGTCATCTACTATGTTACTGCAGAAAATAATAGGGTCAGTATTCAGTAGGCATTAACCAGTCTGGTGTATGTCTAGTAGTGCTTTAGAAATAGGAGAAGGAGGAGTGGCTCCTACCCAATTAACTCCCGCTGACCAGCTCCAAGCCAGATATTCAGCGGCACTTAACCAGGGCTGTCTAGGGACAGAGCAAAGGCGGAGCTGGAAATGATCTGGGCAACGTCAATATTTGGTGCTAGTACCTGGTTAGCTATTTAAGAAAGCGAGGCTGGGAAAAAAAGGCTGGTGGCAATTCTATAACTGGGTGCCAAGATGTAGGTATCAGAATGGGGCACACTTAGAGCCAATTCTATAATGGCTTCAGGCATGCCTCAGCCTGTGATCGTATGTGATGATCTTAAGGTGGCCAAACAGGTAAAAAAGGTATCAATGAAAACTTGAAGGATGCTTGGGTGTATAGGGAGAGGAATGGCCAGTAAGAAAAATGAGGTGATGATGCCCCTGCATAAGACTCTGGTGCGACCTCATTTAGAATACTGTGTACAATTCTGGAGACCACACCTACAAAAAGATATAAACAGGATGGAGTCGGTCCAGAGGATGGCTATTAAAATGGTCAGTGGTCTTCCTCATGAAGCATATGAGGACAGACGTAAAGATGCTAATATGTATACTTTGGAAGAAAGGCAGGAAAGTGGAGATACAATAGAGACATTTAAATACCTCCATGGCATAAATGCATAGGAGGCAAATCTCTTTCAACTGAAAGGAAGCTCTGGAATGAGAGGCATAGGATGAAGGTGGAAGGGGATAGTCTTAGAAGTAACCTGAGGAATACTTCTTCATGGCAAGGGTGGTGAATTTGTATAACAACCTCCCAGTGGAAGTGGTGGAGACGAAAACAGTATCTAAGTTCAAGAAAGCTTGGGACAAGTACATAGGATCAGAAGTAACCTGAGGAATACTTCTTCACGCAAAGAGTGGTGAATTTGTGGAACGACCTCCGGTGGAAGTGGTGGAGATTTATTTTATTTTTGTTACATTTGTACCCCATGCTTTCCCACTCATGGCAAGCTCAATGCAGCTTACATGGGGCAATGGAGGGTTAAGTGACTTGCCCAGAGTCACAAGGAGCTGCCTGTGCCTGAAGTAGGAATTGAACTCAGTTCCTCAGTTCCCCCAGGACCAAAGTCCACCACCCTAACCACTAGGCCACTCCTCCACTCCACCAGTATCTGAATTCAAGAAAGTTTGGGACAAGTACATAGGATCTCTCTAAGGGAGTGATAGGGAGAGTAGATGGGCATGGATGGGCAGATTGGATAGATCATATGGTCTTTATCTGCCTACATTTTGTCATGTTTTTAATTATAGAATAGAATACTAAGTCGTGCTGGCACACCAAATTTAGGTGCACCCATGTACAACAGGACAATGGTAGGCACAAGGTGGTGCACCGAATTGCACTATGCAATGAATGCAACTGATAGCATTCTATAAGATGTGTGGCTCATCAGGCTCCACCCATGTATACAACCCACTTGCAGTTACATGCTAAGCAACTTTGGCGCATTTGTTATAGAATAACACCTAGCACTTAAACATGTAACTGCCAATCACTGGCACCTCTGACACATGTAAATGCTATTATTCTATAACATACGTGTACATTTAGTATCTAACATTAGGCATCAAGTTGTAGAATGAGGGGGGTTATCTTAGGGGGTGTCTTTTATTAAGCCATGGTAGCATTTTCAGCTCGTGGTAGAAATCAGCTGGTAGTAAACATCGAGATGCCTTTAGGAATATAATGGGCATCTTGGCGTTTACCGACAGCTGATTTCTACTGCAGCTTAGTAAGAGACCCCCTTAATTTGCTCGGATAGCTATTTTGGTACCAGTGCTGGATATTGGCAGTACCTGGATAATGTCAGACAGCCAGAGAAGAACTGGGTATTCAGTGCCATTAGCCTGACACTGAACATCCGAAGCTAGAAACACCTGCAGCAGCCAGCGATTTTAAAAATGGTGGCCACGTATTTTTCTATCTGACTATGCACCGACTCACCCAACAGCTTTCACCACGTTCTCTAGAATAAAATTTCATACCTTAACTGAATGCTGACTGAAAAACGCATTTTTAAATTTGTTTTAAATCTGATACTCCTGAGTATTCCTCCTTTGAACTATGGGGAGGACATTTCTGAGGCCTCTGGTACACAGCAAAATTCAGACAGCCTCTCTTTTCAAATGCTGGCAAACCCCACAGTCATCCCTACCTCCCAGCAGTTTCTCCTTTTTACTCAATTAATTTTATGAAAGGAAAAGGTGTGGGGGAAGGATTACACTGATCGCCAGCCAAACTCAAATTCTCTTCTTGTGTCACTAGGTATTGCATTGGTAAATATGTACAATTTGCCATACCGATAAAGTTTCTTGAAGCTGATTTGGGAAGTGTACCAACAGTTCAACCTGATCTACCAGCTGAACCTTAAGAGAACAGGGGACAAAAGCCTGGGATAACATTACAGTATGAGACGTGTCACACACATTCACACAGGAGCCAAGAACTCCCACCAGGCTTGACAGCAGAAAGAATATAACAACAAGGTCAACCTTGCAAGCATAAAATAATCTGTCTTTGCAAGAGAGGGGAGTGGAGATTTTATTTCCCTTCACATGTATTTCCCTGCTCAGGTTACAGCTCCCTCTAAGATGATAAATCAACAGACCATGGAGTGTCGATCACGACTGTGAAAACATTCACCTCCTTCATTCTTGCTGCTTCATCCTTCCCTTTTGACCAATACACACTTTCCCAGCTGTCTGACTCAAACCTGCCCTGCATCCACAACTAATGAAAAGTGCGTAACCAGGCAGATTCTGCAGGGCTGGGACAGAAGTGTTTGTGTGCAATTTGCACCGATGCTGAACTAGGGTTACCATATTTGCGAAGACAACAAAAGGGACATAAAAAATAAAAATGGTTGCTACTTTTGCTAAAGAAATATTTAATCGTAGTAAATGTGTAACTATAAATGGCTGTTAGTTAATAAACACACATCAAACAGTAACTGATTTACAGTATAGCAGTAAATAATCTACTAAGTCTGAGCCCAAGCATACTTATCAGAAGAGCAGAAACCCTCAACAACTTTGACTGGCTTCTGAGGTGTGTGAAAGTCTTTGCATGACATACACTTAAAGTTGTGCTGCATGAACAAAATTCCTTTGACAGATTCAAGCAGCAGGGAAACAGAGAGGAGATTGAAAATGCCTTTTTCTCTCTCTTTAGCACCTCCATGTGTCCAGACTAACTAATAGGCCAGAGATCATTTAGCACATCATGTGGGTAGGTATGTTGGTCATAGGCACAAAAAAGAAAAAGAAGGTATTTTCCTAAAAATTAAAAAAAAACCAGTGGACACATCTGTAGAAGTCCAAAAGGAGCACATGTCCTCTTAAAAGAGAACGTATGGTAACCTTATGCAGAACTAGAAAAATAATATATTTATACTGAAATGAATGTGGAACAAGCCTCACAACTGAAGACCAAACCATCACCCATCACTTTCTCTATTCATGGTCTACAAGTGAGGGAGGGAGATTCTGTAACTTTCATAGCTGAAAATACGTTTTCTCATTTCAGTCCGTTAACATTTATTTCTTATATACCTCAGTCTGTCCAATGAATTTACAATCATAAGTACATAAGTATTGCCATACAGGGACAAACGAAAGGTCCATCAAACCCAGCATCCTGTTTCCAACAGTGGCCAATCCAGGTCACAAATACCTGGCAAGATCCCAAAAAAGTACAAAACATTTTATACTGCTTATCCCAGAAATAGTGGATTTTCCCCAAGTCCATTTACTGTCCAACAGAGATCACTTACCCCTCCTTTCTGTAAGATTGTCTCTTTCATGCTATTCCAGTTAACTCCCTATACAGGAAATAACCCACTTGGAGAAATTGCCTTGAGTGAGAAATACGTTCTTGAATCTAAATATTTTTAATAGAATTGCATTTAAATTAGTTATGAAGAATGATACCTATGCTTCCCAATATATTCAATTCAAAGTGTTAAGCGAATAGTGGTTACCTACTGCCGATTGTCTCCAACTTTCAGAACCAGTATCACTAATCACCCACCTCAAGAAATCTAGTATTTAAGAATCCATCACAGGTAGATTTTTTTGCTAACTTCTACTTTAGGCAACCTTATCTACTCCCAGAAACTAATAATTTTTCTCAGGCAGATTATTTAATGTTAAAACTATATGCTGCTCTATGATTTAGTAATTCCTATTAGGGTTTTGAGGGCCAAATACAGTATTTTGGGATATGACACTTTTAACTAAGGATAGGCTGTTTGGAATGACCCAGGACACATCAAGGACATATTCCAATGTTGTTGCCTGTTGTGAACAAGCAGGAAAAGCACATCTTCCCCTGGATTCTATATAGGTCACCCAAATTTGGGCACGGAGCTCAGATGCGCATGTAAGCTACTTCGTCAATTAAATGCCAACAACCAATTAAAGGCACTTAATTGGAAGTAATAAGGGATTATGCGCACATCAGCCCAATGCCACATTCTATAACGTGCACGCCTGAATTTCATAGCACATAACTCAAAAGGGGGCGAGGCCATGGGTGGGTCAGAGTCATTCCTAGAAATTAGGTGCAATGTTATAGAATACTTGGATTTACATGCTCAACTGCCATCAGTTAGGTGCAAGGATATACACCAGGCTAAGTCCTGGCGCCCAAAGTTGGGCACGGGAATCCACAGTATCCCCCGGATTCTATATAGTGCGCTTAGATTTAGGCACCAAAATCGGCACGGATTCTATAACACCATGATGCTCATTTTCAAAGCACATAGACTTACAAAGTTACAATAGTAACCTATGTAACTTTGTAAGTCTATGTGCTTTGAATATGAGCCTGCATGTGTAACATAATTGGCTTAACAAGCTAATGAGCACTGATAACAGCAGTTAAACAATAATTAGCACTAATTGGCACTGATTAGAATTTAGGCACACAACTCACTAAATGTATTCTGTAACGATGGGCGTCAAACGTCGAACGTGCAGGGGCAAAAAGGTTATGGACGAGGAAATAGGCATTTTATGGACGTTCCAAAATTTAGGCGCCTAGTTATAGAATATGGCCCAGTGCGCCTAAATCTACATGCTGAGATTTATACTAGGTTTTCATTGGCGTAAATGGATGCACAGATATCGGTACTGAAATATAAACTAAGTGTATTCTATAATCGGTGGCTAAATCTAGGTGCCGATTATAGTATACGCTTAGTTGGCACTGATTTCAGCACCGATTTTTTAAGCACCATATATAGAATCTCTGCGTCAGCGTTATTCTATAAAGGCTGCTTAGCGTTAAGCGACCTTTACAGAATTAGCTCTTAGCATGAATATTAATGGCGCCTAAAGTTGGGCCCCATTTACTGAATCTGGCCCTTTCTGCTCTCCAGGGTAAACATGTATACCCTGGAGGAAAGGAGAAATAGGGGTGATATGATACAGATGTTCAAATATTTGACAGGTATTAATCCGCAAACGAACCTGTTCCAGAGACGGGAAGGCGGTAGAACTAGAGGACATGAAATGAGGTTGAAGGGGGGCAGACTTAAGAAAAATGTGAGGAAGTATTTTTTCACGGAGAGAGTAGTGGATACTTGGAATGCCCTCCAGAGGGAGGTGGTGGAGATGAAAACGGTAATGGAATTCAAAAAATGCATGGGATATACATAAAGGAATTCTGTTCAGAAGGAATGGATCCTCAGCAGCTTAGTGGAGATTGGGTGGCAGCACTGGTGGTTAGGAGGCCGGGCTAGTGGTTGAGAGGTGGGGCTAGTAATGGGCAGACTTCTACAGTCTGTGCCCTGAAAATGGTAGATACAAATCAAGGTCAGATATACATATAAATTAGCGCATATGAGTTTATCTTGTTGGGCAGACTGGATGGACCATACAGGTCTTTTTCTGCCGTCACCTACTATGTTACAATGTTTGGAGCTTTTTGCCTATAAAAGTGTGCACTATTTTCAAAGAAGCACACTCTTAAAGACATTGCCCTCGATATGAAAATGAAGACTGACCAAAAGGAAAGGAGATGGGTTTTCATATACTGCCTTTCTGTGGTTATTATCATAGCAGTTCACATATTATATACAGGTACTTATTTTGTATCTGGGGCAAGAGAGAGTTAAGTGACCTGCCCAGAGTCACAAGGAGTTGTAGTGAGAATCGAACCTGGTTCTCAGGCCTCTACACTAACGATTAGGCTACTCTTCCATAAAATAAAGCCAAGCTGCCATCAACACGGGAAGCAAAACAAAACAAAGATTTTGGGGCTGACCATTCTTAGTTTTATCCTCTAGGATGTCAGCTCCCAGCCATTCTGTAGTCTCGCTTATCACACTGTCTGCACCATGATTCCTTGTTTAAACCATCCTTCCAGAATTCATACAAACGTCTGCAGTGTGGCAGGCATCAATTCTGAAAAATGGGTCAGGCATGCTATGGTAACAAGGGTAAAACTCTGGACTGAAACCTGTGCCCTCTTCAGCTCTGCAGTGCAAGTTAATCACCGTAAACAAAATCTCAGCCTTTGTAGCAGCCCGCATGCACCAGTAACATTACTATGATTTATAGGGCGTTTGTCCAAGGAGATGGATGCAGGCACATATAGGTATAGAGATGCCAGAAGAATGAGTGCTCATAAAAGATCAAGTCTGATTAAAACTTAGAATGAATAAATGTGCTTATATATAAAAAGATTTATTTGATCCAACACTGCCCTTTGTAAGAGGAACCCCCTGTATTCTCCATCCCGTATTCTGCTCCTAGGGATCAGCTCTTTAGGACTGAAAACATGGGGCCTGCAGTTATTCGAGGCGCAGCAGGTCAACAGTGCCTGAAGCTAACTAGACATTAATCTTTATTAAATAAATCTCTCTAAGGGCAACCGCAGCTGCTCTCCCCCATATACACATCAAGGCAGTTACCCACAGCAGGACGCATCAGCTGTCCTAACTTTTTACTTTGGTATGAAGGAGGAAAGCATGGGCTGAGAAATGAATCATGTTTACAAGTGAATCATTGTACTCCGGCACTGGAAGGGCAAATGCTCAATATCTGTCAGGGAAAAGTAGGGGACACCAAAAATATTGCAAATAGAGGCCTGTGGTTATGCAACCGACGAAAGGGAGCCAGGGGCAGAAAACCTGAAAAACAAAGTGAATATTTAACGGTAAATGATGAAAACAGAAAACCTTGTGAATGGAGCTAAAGGAGGTGGTATCAAACAGAAAAATACAGGAGAGCAGAACATTAAAAGGGCAAGCGGTGGAGGTGAGCAGAATGTAAAATGATGCTTTTCTATGTGATCCTCCTAAAATGGTGAAATAAGATCTGAGAGAGGTCAGCGAGGGCTCTGTTATCGGTCATTCGATAAAATGAAATTACCGAATGTCAGCTGTGCGTTTCTCAGCTCATTTTATAGTATACGACCCCCCCCCCCCCCCCCCCCCCCCCCCCGAAATAAAGATCCACTTAAAAACTAAGAAGACCCTTCTAGAGAAGGACATGCCTAAAAGACCAGGAGCAGAAAGGGTTAAAGAGGGAAAATCAAATGATAAAGTGGGGAGGGGGGGCACCGTCTAGTCAGAAGAGCCATACTTTTGAATTCAGCACAGCCTCACTAATATCCTTCAATACTGTGCATTATTCAATTAGCTGGAGATAACAGGAAACTGGAAAAATGAGGGCGAGCACAATGCAGTGAATGCCCAAGCAAAATGAAGCAGAGCTCCACTGCGATAGCAGAGCCACTTTGCTTCCTGGCGTCTGATCTCCTAGAAATGAAATTAACTGCCCATGGTAAGGAGACGCTAATTCAATTAGGCCTGAGCCGATTATCTTGTGCAGATGTAGACTCCCTGCCGCATCCTGAGGAGACAGCAGGACCAAGAGCACAACAGAGACTATTCCACTTCTATGGCACTCACAGGCCGATACTCAAAACTGCCGCAGTAAGGCCATTGGCGCAAAAAACGTACCGCTGGACCAGTGCTGAAACCTAGCTCGCCAATGCTCAAAGGAAATGGTATTCAAATTACGTGCGTACTGTAAAAGCGAAAGCAAGGAGGAGCACTTACTTGGCGCACGCACAGAAGAATTTCACAGTAAGCTCAGTTCTTGTGTGCTTGCGGCCTGGCAAACCCGACCATGAAGCACACACTGGCATCTGTTTTCTGCACCTTTAAATATAAGCGTTTCAAATTTTTTTTTAAACTTGGAACACTTATATTTAAACGAAGGAAACAGGCCATCAATGTGTGCTTTCACTTTTGAGTTTGCTCTGACTCGCACACATTCGTTTCTCACTACCAGCGCTTAGGGGCTTGCATGGGCTTCCTTCTGCTTCCAAATTATATAAAACCCAGCAGATTTTAAAGAAAGAATCATGAGAAATTCTCTCGTCAAACACTCTAATGCCTGCTCCGAGCTGGTGTTATTTTTTTCAGCAGTAAAGTGGCTTTGTTTGTGTGCTCTTCTCTGAGAATTGGGAGGGAATAGGAAATGACCTCATTAACATCCGTCTGACTATATTAACATGGTATTTGCACTAATCATTGGCATGCTTGTTGTTTCCTATTCTAGAGCCTCTGAGCACGCAAATGCAGAGCTAGTCCGGTGCAAATGGCCTCCAGTGCCCACATTTGATTCTGAGCATCGGGGCATTAGTTTCTCTTCCTCCTCCCTCCCACCCCACCCAGGTAATCAGTCTCTTTGTGGTTACATTCAGAATTGGGCTTAACCCCGCTTCCTCATGCCACAGCTGACAAAAATCCACAGACACAGTAGAATTCCACAGTTCTCGCTATGGAGAAAACTGGCCAAAATGGAATGGCATAGTGTGAAAATTCTGGAGTTATAACATTTGTTGAGCAGCTGTATCAATGCTCACAAGAAAAGCCTAACATGTACCCCCTCCCAACCAGGAAAAAACATCCATGGCTAGATTCAGTAAATGGTACCCAAAGTTAGATGTCCAAAACAACAAGAAACAGGAAGTTCCTGTACTACGATCCAAGAAAGACACTCTGAAGCAGGTGTTTTGTCCTCTGAAACACGGACCCGTGTCAGTTCTTAATTGTTGGTGCTATAATAAAGTTCTTCTATCTGCAACTCCCAGTCTTAAAGTTCTCCAATAGTTGGAACATAAGGACTTCAATGGTCTATGTCCCAGAAACACCAAAGAAAGATCATGATCAAGTACATAATATCACTTTCATTGTTGATTTAATCTTGAATTGATAATGAACGTAACTGTTGGGCAGACTGGATGGACCGTGCAAGGTCTTTATCTGCTGTCACTTACTATGTTAGTGCAGAATACGCCCACTCTCTGTCCGCAGACCCACCCTCAGCACTAAAAAACATTTTTAGTTAGCACACATGTATTATCAGAGGATGCCTGAGCAAGGTCTACAGTAAGCCCTCATTTTTTGCTGTGGTGGACAGTGCCTGAACAATCCATGGGTGGAGCTTAGGTGAAGTCAGAGGTTACCTAGTTAGTAGCAATTTTCAGACCCCTAACCAGATAACTATCTGAACAAAGTTAGGACAGCCAAAAGTGATAAGAACATTAGTACATAACTGTTGCTACACTAGTACAGACCAAAGGTCCACCAAGTCCAGTATCCTGTTTCCAACAGTTGCAAATCCAGGTCACCTGGCAAGATCCCAAAAGAGTAAAACAGACTTTATGCTGTTTATCCTAGACATAAGCAGTCGATTTCCCCCAAGTCCATCTTAATGATGGATTATGGATTTTTCTTTTAGGAAATTATCCAAACCTTTTTAAAACTCTGCTAAGCTAACTGCTTTCACCACATTCTCTGGCAACAAATTCCAGAGTTTAATTGCACGTTGAGTGAAGAATTATTTTCTCTGGTTTGTTTTAAGTTTACTACTTTGTAGCTTTACTGCTTGTTCCCCCTCTCCCAGTCCTAGTAATTTTGGAAAGAGTAAACAAGCGATTCATGCCTACCCGTTCCACTCCATTCTGTTTTTATAGACATCTATAAAATAGATCTCTGCCCTAAATTTATCCAGTCAGCTATCCAATTAGTGGTCTGAATATGGCTACTAACTGAATAGCACTTTTGGGTTGGCACTGAACCTGGCTGGTGGTACTGAATATCCAGTTTCAGTATAACCATAGTGGTGGCAGTTCAATATTGGCCTACTACTACTAATTATTTCTATAGCAGTACTAGATGTATACAGCACAGCACTGTCCCTAGGGGGCTCACAATCTAAGTTTTTGTACCTGGGGCAATGGAGGGTTAGGTGACTTGGCCAAGGTCACAATGAGCTACAGTGGGAACTGAACCCAGATCGCCAGGATGAAAGCCCAATGCACTAACCATTAGGCTACTCCTCCACTCCTCTTCATAGGCACAAAATGGGAGAAAAACTTTTGTACAGTGTTTGGCAAGTCAGTACTGGAGTACCTCCTTTCCAGCCTGGTTTTCAGGATATCTAAGATGAATATGCAAGAGATTGATTTGCATACACTGCCTCCAGTTTATGCAAATGTCTTTCATGCATATTCGTTGTGGATACCCTGAAAACCTGACTGGGGGTACTCCAGGACCGACTTGGGAAACACTGCTTTAGTAGACACAATCCAATGAATGGTCCTTCTCATGTACGTAGATCTGAAGTTTAAAACTGAATTAAGCGAAAAAAAGACACAAAAACAAAAAACAGCAGCAAAACCACAGCAACATTTCCAGAATGCATAAAATACACTGGTACACATGCTCAGACACTAATGCTCACTGTAAAAAAGTATCCTGCCCCCCCCCCCTCACTAGTAAGATACCTTTCAGGGTCTCTTGGTTTCTGATTAGTACACTATCACTTTCTCTTCCAATCCACACTTATTTGATGGGAATGATTGCCTTTCAGACAGTATCTTCTTTTGGCTATGAACTTGCACTTATAATACAGGAGGACAGTTTCATATTGTAGGAGACTGTCCCATCGCCTCCATCTCAAAATCCAATATATCATTTGATTACGAGGCAAGGTGTACACCTCATGCCAATATAACAGAGCAGAGGGAGGAGTAGGACATATATTATTTGATGGGAAAGAAATTGACAAGGTAGAAGGAACCTTAAATCATTCAGCGGGACAGCACTTTATACAGATAGTGGTGCAAACACACCAAAGAATAAATGTGCTACTTTAGCCATTACTCGACAGCCAGACAAAATGTCTGAAACAGTACATTAGGCTCAAGGAGTGTTATATGGGGCAAGAAGGAGTAAATCTCTCCCTTACCATTTTCAGGGTGCTCCATCTCACCGATGCTGCCATCAGGGGTGGTGCGTTCGTAGTGGTCCTCAGGCAGAGCCAAGGGCCCAATCCGGGGCCCTGATGAAGACTTGCTGCTGGGAGTCTCAGACTCCTCCAATCCACTATCGTAGTAACTGTGCTGGGAGGGATCTTGTAGCTCTTGAGCCTGATTGGATGTGGAGAATGTCACTCGCCGATGAGGTAACTTCACAAACAAACAAACAAACAAAAAAGCAAAAAAAAAAAAAAAGCAAGGAAAAAAAAAGAAAAAGAAAAAGGTTGGTAAACTTGGACATTTCTAGCGCTCTAAAAATGATTAAAAGGGGGGGGGGGGGGGGGGGAAACAAGCATAATCTATCAAAAGAAACAGGGCTGTAACCAATATCATACTTATATTCGGATATTTATTGGTGTCCTCAGAACAGTCTCCTGGTATATTTCACTGTGTTATTAACCTGCCTCCCCTCCTTCAGTTGAAAGATGCCTAATATATTTCATAGCAAAATAAACTCATCTTCCCTTAGGGACAGAGATCCATGCCATATTTCACTAGCACGCTTATCTGTCTCTTGTTGTTCCAAATAACTTTGCTCCAGGACCCTTCTAGTATATTTACAGGTAGAGTGTATAACACAGAGTCACAATTTGCAGCCATTCAATTTCACTGACACCCATCTCTGATCTCTTGTTCTTCTGATTCAAAACAATGCTTCTCTTATCTTTTCTGATCTTTTACTCACAGTTGGCTCTTTTCCACTCCACTACCAACACTTTAAGGCATGAGGAAATACATTGCACCCCTAGTCTCTGGATAGGTCCTATTACAGAGTAACAGGGGTTGACGGCAGAGAAAGACCAGTTGGTCCATCCACACTACAAGGATACATTTCAGCTGTCATCCAGAAATCACGATCATTAGTATGTTTTTCCCAATATTCAGGGCTTTCTGTGTCATCTTCCTCATTTGTATTTTACCATAATTTATTTATTTATTAGGATTTATTTACCGCCTTTTTGAAGGAGTTCACTCAAGGCGGTGTACAGTAAGAACAGATCAAACGAGCAATAGGCAATTACAGCAGTAAAAATATTCAAAAACAATACAAAGTATGGCATGGTATACTACTTGCAATGCCAACACAATACGTAACAGAACATTATAATTGGTAGTGAAGGGTAAGGCAAAGTTGTAACGTATAGATGGGTAAGAAAGTAGGAAGAATTAGAAAGTAAGGTGACTGATTTGAAGAAAGTTGCACATGGAGGAGTGGATAAACATGGCAGGAAGAGCATATATGATCCAGTGGCGTAGCCACAGGTGGGCCTGGGTAGGCCGGGGCCAACCCACTTTGGACTCAGGCCCACCCAGAATTGTGACAGTCTTGTTGCGGCTGGTGGGGATCCCCAAACCTTGCAAGCTGAAGATTTCTTCTCCTTGGGCAGCTAGCGCTTTTCCAAATGTCAGCCAGTAGCACTTTCCTTGAACTGACGCTGAGGCCAGCCCTTCTGCACATGCTCAGTTTTTGCACATGCTAAAGCACTAAGCATCCATGGCCTTCCAGCAACAGCATCAGTTTGAGGCAAGTGCTGCTGGCTGCCATTTGGAAGAGTGTTGGCTGCTCAAGGAGGAGGAGGAAATCTTCAGCTGGCAGGGTTTGGGGATCCCCGCCAGCTCAAGTATTTAATATTTGGGGTTTGTGGGCAGGGAGGGGTGGAAAGAGGAGCAAACTGGAGGGGAACTGGGAGGGGAAAAATCCATGCCCACCCACCTTGTGCTCAGGCCCACCCAAAATTGGCCATCTGGCTATGCCCCTGATATGATATCCTACTTAAGTCATACCCAACACTCTTCTTTTCCCACCTCTAATATATTTAAATATGATAAACAGCTACCAATACTAGCATGCATTTCATTAAATGTATATCTGTATTTAATGAAAACTTACAGCCCGCCATCCAGAAGGAACATCCTTCTCTCTGCAGGTATTTCGTTAGTCCAAAACACAACTGTCGAACTTTTGTACAATGTAAAGAAATATGACTATCGTTAACTCCCGTCTTAAAGAGGATCTGGTTGCCTGTTCCATTCCCCACCTTTAAAATCCTAATACTCGCTCACTCTAATTTACTAGTTAGCACCAGTCTTTACTACAAACCTACTTACCCCATGCACCACTGCACAAGATAACTTACAAGCTGTCCCCACATCCCTCGGGACATACCTAGACAGTCAGGTTTTCAGGATACAATGACTATGCATGAGATTTATTTGCACGCACTACCTCAATTGTATGCAAATCTATCTCATGCATATTCATTGTAGATATCCTGAAAACACGACGAGCTAGGTGTGTCCCACGGACTGGGTTCAGAATCAAATTCATTGATGCTCTGATTTCTTTTACTTAGGGAGGGGGGAGGAGGAAGGGTGGGACATAGTTGCAGCTAGTGTAGACCCGTATGTGCGTTTGCCCAGTGTGTTCTCCCGTGTTAGCGCATGGTTTCTGTGCAGAGTAATTTGCATATTATTTGGTTACTACATCAAGGAGCAAAAGTTTGGCATTAACTCTTGCATTGGGATTCGGAAGTCATCTGCTAAGCATTAGCGCACGCATCAACCCCTCAGCTTGTAACCTTGTAATATTCCCGGACAGCACTTAACCCCAGATTCTATATAGCGCAACTTAAGTTGTGTGCGCAAATCCAGGCGTATTCTTGATTTGCGCACATAACTTTAGTTAGCTAACAAGCCAATCAGTGGTGATGGTTGCCAATTAACAAGCAATTAGACACTAATTGGCATTAATTAGAATTTACGCACAACTGTCAAAGCAGTAAATTCTAAGTCGCATAGTTGAAAAAGGGGCATGAACATGGGCATGGAATGGGCAGATGGTGGGCAGGACCTTGCTTTGCACATCTTGAAGTTACTCGTCAAGAGTTTTTTTTCTTTACCGTTCCACATTTGTGGAATTTTCTACCTTTGCCCCTGCGCCAAACTCAACTTAAAGACCTTTAAATCCCTGTTGAAAACATGGGGCCTTGTTTTACTAAGCTGCGCTGTAGGCGTGCTATCGTTTTTAGCACACACTAATGCTAGAGACACCCACAGGAATATATGGGTGTCTAGCGTTAGCGTACGCCTTAGTAAACAGGGCCCATGGTTTTCTGAACAGGCATTTACGAGCAATCGAGGTGGCACATTGGGCTTGTGGTACCTGGTAGAGAAAGTAAAAAGAAATCAACTGCACTGCTGTGCTTTTATATATGTCTCTTTTATGAATGTTTGTATTATCTTTCCTGTCAAAATTTACTGTAGCTCTTTTCTTTTAATTTCAAAATTATTATAAATAATGTAAACCGCTTCGTTCTGCTTGACAGTTAAAGGCTGTATATCAAGCAATAAATAAATAAAATTTCTAAAATCTATGTATGCTGTTATAGAACACACCTAGTCCACACTTACTTTTCCTTAGTATAAAGCAGACGGGCATTCGGCATATACTAAAAACCACATGGAAATTTAAGTGCATTCTATAAAGTATGCCTAATACTTTACAGAATACACCTAGGTGTATTTTTTGTCAGTGCTGATTTTTTTTAGGCCTGATATATAGAATCTAGCCCTTAGAAGCAAACTGGTTATATCACGCGATCTAAATGGCTATCCGCTAATACTTAGCACATTGCTGGCTAAGTTTGGCAGCTAAACCGGGCTGCCAAAATAGCAGATCTATCTGTGGCTAGTTTAAACTTAACCAGCCAACACTGAATATTGGTTAAGTTTAAACCAGCCGAAAATAAAACAGATACTCAATGCCAGTCAGCGGAAATGGCTCGATATTGAATATCCAGTCTCACCGCTGACCGCGAGAGTAAGCCAGGCTGCTTCCCACAGTCTGAATATTGGCCCCACTACCTGCTCAATCCCTTGCAAAAAGCATCCAAAATGCAAACATTAGGAATTACAATTTAAACTGAAATAAAAATAATTACAATAAAAACAATGGGCTTCTTTTGCTAATCGGCAGTAAGCCCAATGTAGGCTTACCGCTCACTGAACTGCAGCAGCCCAACACTGCTTCCCACCCCTAGCGAGCCATCATTTCTGGCGCTACAAAAATGTATTTATTTTTATGGCGCCGGAGTACACCTGTCACTGCCCGGTTACCGCAGGGTTAATGCAGGAGCCCTTACCACCACCTCAATGGGTGGCAATAAGGGCTCCCCCCCTCCCGAATTGGCCACGTAACAAGTGCTAAGTGCTTTACTTGCCACCTCCAGTGTTCAATGCTGATTGCCAGATATGTTTATTCCCCACTTGATATACCACTTTTCTGTAGATACAATCAAAGCACTTTACATATATTATTTTTGCAGGTACTTTTCTGTACCTAATGGACTCAACACTCTAAGATTATTTGTACCTGGGGGCAAAGCGTCAGTAAGCCCAATTTGGGCTTACCACTCGCTAAAAGGAAATTACCACCGGGCTACCGCAGCAGCCTGACAGTGGTTCCCTCCCCCAGCGCGCGCCATTTCTGGCGCTGCAAAAATATTTCTATTTTTGTAGCACCAGTGTGTACCCAATGGTAATCAGGCAGTGATTCACTTGCCAAGCGTCCATTTCTTAGACCTGCCTTTTACCTGCTGCGGTAGAAGAGGGCCTCAGTACACGACACGTCAAAAACACGTGTCGATGCCAGCGCAAGACCCCTTTTGCCACAGCTTCGTAAAAGGACCTCTAAGTGGCTTGCCCAGGGTCACAAGGAGCTGCAGTGAGAATTGAACCCAGCACCCCAGGATCTCTACCCACTGCACTAACCATTAGGCTGCAGTGGGATTTGAACCCAGTTCCTCAGGTTCTCAACCCACTGCACTAACCATTAGGCTGCTCCTCCACTTCAAGCAAATAAATCTAAGCAAATAGCACTCCTAACTTGACTGAAAAGCTATCCAGATACCAGCTCTGAATACTGGTGACCGCCTAAGACCTGAATATTCAATGTCCTGGCTCTGATGATCATCGGGGTCCATATCAGCCCACGGCAGCCAGCATTTAGAAAAACACTGACAGCTGCAGGCTGAAGACTGCCTGCTTTATTACCAGCTTCATTTTTTTCACATGCAGTAAAATCTGTTAATTTGAAAAATATCATTTCTCCTACTAGCTGTTGCCCTTCAGGATCTTTCCTGGGGAAATGAGTTCTCTGTCCCTTTCTCTCGCCCCTTGACTGTTAGGGACAACTTAGTTCAGCTTCTGCAAACAGAAAGGAGACCAGCAATGGTACCGACCCATGTGCAGTGCAGGTTTTGAGGATTCCCAGACAATAAAATTAAGCTTGTTAAACCATAAAAAACACTCAAATTGGATTAAATGCAGCATACCTTAACCCCTGCTGTAGCTACATCTAACACAGAAGGACCACTGTAGAACTGAACTGCTCTAAAGGTATTTAAAATAATTACAGAAGAGGTGGGACCCAGGAAACCAAAGGACTTTTGTACATCCCAGTTCTATAGAGAATGGAAAGGAAATGGTTTCATTTTGTGGTGCCTTTCAAAGAAATGGCAAACAATAAACCCTATTATGAACAAATTCCACCAAACTAGTCTGTTCAAGAGCTTCTGTCCCCTTCTCCTATAATGATTATTACATTCACCCCCTTCTCAGCACCCCAAGCATTTGTCACCATTGTTCTTTCACCCTTTCAAGACAGCTGCCAATACCCCATCCCCCCTTAGAAAAACATGTTTTCCAAAGCCACTCACTGCCTGATCAGAGAAGCTTTCAAGGGGGAAACAATCTAAAAACCTGGAGGCAAAAAAGCCTCTCTGGGGGACGAGTGGGCGTGGCACCAGTGTGGTGGGAACAGATTTGCACCTAATATGCTTCCTAAATTCCAAGCATCTCAAACTACACAATATGCCAATACAAAATAATTGCTCCCCATGAATGTGCATTTTGGAGAGGAGGTCACTGAGGGATCAATGCTCAAACATAAGAACTTAAGAATAGCCATACTGGGTCAGACCAATGGTCCATCTAACCTAGTATCTTGTTTTCCAAACAGTGGCCAAGCTAGGTCACAAATACCTGGCAGAAACCCAATTAGCAGCAACATTCCATTCACAATCTCAACTAGTTACAACATTCCATGCTACCAATCCCGGGGCAAGCAGTTGCTTCCCATGTCTGTCTCAATAGGAGACTATGGACTTTTCCTCCAGGAATTTGTCCAAACCTTTTTTAAACCCAGAACCACTAACCACTGTTACCACATCCTCTGGCAAAGAGTTCCAGAGCATAATTATTCGTTGACTGAAAGATCTGCTAAAACCAACAGCACAGACCCTATAAGTCAAAAGCGTAGCCAGTTTTTATGTCGGAGGGAGAAGACTTTTTGTAAAGTAGGTGCTAGTGCAAGTACTGATCCACATAGGCACCATTTCATTCAAAATCCATTTGGGGGAGCAGCTGCTCCCCTTGCGCCCAACCTAGCTACGCCTCTGCCTATAGTGCAAGAACAGCACAGAATCTTATCTCGCCAATGCTCAAAGCAAATGGTATTCAAATGATATGCGTGCTATGAAGGCGAAGGAACATGCCTGGCACATGCACACAAGAGTTTCACGGGATGCGCAGCTCTTCAGCGCATGCCCAGGCAAGACCAAAACTGCAAGGACATATCAGTATCATTCTTCTGCATCTTTAAATATAAGCATTTCAAAAATTGTTTTCACTTTACTCTTATTTAAGGGCAGAAGAACAGTGCTGATGTGCGTTTGCACTTTCAGTTTTGCTCGGACTCGCATACATTTGTTTCTCAAGATCAGCGTTTATAAACTGCAGGGTTTCCTTCTGTTTCTAAAAAATTTTTAAAAAGCATAATCGGCAGTTTAAAGTGAGAAATTCTGAAGAAATCCCTCTCTTCAAAACCTTTAACGCTACCCCTGAGCTGGCGGTAAGTTTCCAACATTAAGGGCGGCATTTCTTTCTACGTTGTTCTCCGAGCATTGAAAGGGAATACCAAATGGCCTCATTAACATACCTTTAAGTAAATTTAAATACAATCTACGGCCATCTTTGGTGCACACGTTTCCTGTGCTAAAGCCTTCTGAACATTCTGCACGCTTTTAGTCCGGTGCTAATCGCCTCTAACGCCGGTGTTAGGCTTTGAGCATCGGCCCCCTGAGTGATGGTTGAAGAGAAGTGCAAACATTAGTGATGGTCTTCCCATTGCCCTGATATGCAGGAAATAGGCTCAAGAAGAAGCTTTTTGCCTGAAAGGACATTTTTCCTGCTAAAAACAGTGGTGAAATTTAGCTTTTATCACTGTTGGTCTGAGTGGAGATTGGCTGCCTAATAGATATGACCTGTACAATCTACACTAGGTATTAAGGGGACAATTCTGTAACTGGGTGCTTCGTTTTAGGTGCTCCGATGCCATGCAGCGAGAGTCTATTTATAAGAGCGTCTGGGGGACCAGATTCCATTACAGAATAATAGTACAACTCTGAATGGGCGTGTTTACATTTAGGTGACTGCAGTTACACCAGCTATAGATCTGGTGGAAGCAAGGTACAGGCCGATCAAACTTTGGTTTCGGATTCAGTACCGAAACGAACCCGAAAGCCAGGTTCGGGTTTTGGCTGAAAATGCCTGTGTACTGTTGACTGAAACTGAAACTCAGCCCCCCCCCCCCAACGATTAGTCCTTGCCCTCCCCTCCTCTGTCCAACACTGGTAGGCCCTTCCCCAGGTCTGCCTTAAGAAGCCCTCTTTTGAGGCTTCACATACCAGAGTACCAAACATAGTGATCTGTTCGGGGGCAGGAACGAACCCTACTCATTCCCGCCCCATGTTGCTGGGAACTCGCTCCTATCTATGCTGGTTCCAATTGCCAAATGTTGCTGGGACCTCGGTTGCAGCCTCAGCAGCTATTTCCATTAGAGCAGCATCACGGGGCAGGAATGAGTAAGGGATCCCGCCCCCCGAAAAGACCAGTAGACTACCAGGGTTTCTTAAGGAAGACCTGGGGAGGTCCCACCAGTGTCAAGCAGGAAGGGGGGGGGAGGGGTAGACTGGGAGTAATCACAGAGGGGGGATTTTCATTTATGGTTTTGGTTTGTACCCAAACCAAGCGGCCAAGCAGTTTGCTCAGGCTCTAAAGTGAGGGCTCCTAAATGAAGCAAGGGTGCATGTAATATACTGTATTCTGTAAGTCGCACCCTTAAGTGGCAGCCCCACCCATGCTCTGGCCCATGTGAATGCCCCCTTGCATTTAAGCGCTATGCCACTTATATATGCCCTTACAGATTTGCATACCAATGACGGTTTTTCTGTACATTTACATATGCAAACGGTGCATAACTGTAAACGCCTTGTTACAGAATGCTATTTAAACTTACTGCACTAGCGCCCCAATGCTCAAAACGCCGGTGCTATTCCAAATAGCACCATAAAAATATTACCGGAACAGCGCAGACCACCCTAATCCTCAACGCTAATGAGATTGAGCGTTAGGGAGCTCAACGGGAAGACTGTCGAATGCACACAAGAGTTCCATCATAAGCTCGGCTCCTGTGCGTATGCACCTGGTAAAATCCAAATGTGAAGCACACCTTGGCATCTGTTTTTTTTTTTTTTTTTTTAGCTAGGACACCTTAAATTTAGATGCAGCAAACAGATGCCAACGTGTTCTTTTGCGTGGGGCTGCTGTTCTCACGATCAGTGCTTAAGGGCTTCCTTCTGCTTCCAAACGCAAACACCACCATCAGATTTTGCGGAAAGAATCATGAGAGAAGCATGACAATCATGGGAAATCCTCTCTTCCAACACCCTAACGCCTGCTCCGACCTGGTGTTATTTTTTGCAGCAGTAAGGCCGTTTTGTTTTGGGCTTTCTTTTCTGAGCATTGAGGAGGAATGACCTTATTAACAAGAGCTTGACAATATTTGCATGCTATCTGCGCTAATGCCTGGCGTGCTCATTGTTTCCCACGCTAGACCCCTCTGAACATTCTGCGCAGGTAAATGCAGGCACTAGTATGGCACTAATTGCCTCTAGCGCTTGCATTTAATTTTGAGCATTGGGATACACAGGCAGTATGGGGGGGGGGGGGGGCAGAAGAACTGCACTACAAAATCCTGAGTGGTGTAGAACGAGTAGAAGTAAATTGGTTTTTTACTCGTTCCAAAAGTAAAAAGACTAGGGGACACTCAAGGAAGTTACATGGAAATACTTTTAAAACAAATGAGGAAATATTTTTTCACTCAACGAATAGTTAAGCTCTGGAACTCTTTGTCGGAGGATGTGGTAAAAGCGGTTAGCGTATCTGGGTTTAAAAAAGGTTTGGACAAGTTTCTGGAGGAAAAGTCTAAAGTCTGCTATTGAGACAGACATGGGAAGCAACTGCTTGCCCTGGGATTTGTAGTATGGAGTGTTGCCATGATTTGGGTTTCTGCCAGGTACTTGTGACCTGGCTTGGCCACTGTTTGGAAAACAGGATACTGGGCTAGATGGGCCATTGGTCTGACCCAGTATGGCTACTCTTACTATTCTTATGTATGTTCTAAGCAAAGGACTAGAATGTGAAATAATTTTCCCAAACATAGCTCATTTTGGACTGCAAAAGAACCCTACACAAAAACCACAAATCTAGCAGCATAGCTGGCCTGAACTTACTAATGCAAAGCACAGACACACCCTCACTAAATACAGAATAAGTGACCACAGAGTAGAAATAGAAAGAGACAAACAAGAACCAAACTCTGCCTGCAGTGCAACATTGAAGAAAGAGAAAAATTCATCTCCTCTCTTACAGGCCAATGCTCAGAACTCCCGTGGTAAGCCAACAGCGCAGAAACTATATCACCAGAACAGCGCAGAAACCTAGCACACCAATGCTCAAAGGAAATGATATTCAAACTATATGCATGCTATAAAAGCGCGCATATAGTTTGAATATAGCAGCTTTGGAGGGGGCCTGAGCCCAAAGAGGGGGGCCCAGGCCTTCAAGGCCCCCCCCCTCCCTGTGGCTATGCCACTGATTAAAGGCCCAATATCTTCCTTTCTTATGCCTCCAGGTCCAATTCTCTCTCCCTTCTTCCCCTCTACCCCCAGGTCCAGTATTTCTCTCTTCCCTCTCTCAACCCCCCCCCCCCCCTTTGAGTCCAACACCTTCTCTTTTTCTTCCTTCCCTCCACCCTCTTCACCCCAGGTCCATTATCTCTCCCTCTCCTGAGCCCAACATCTCTCCCTCTCTTTTCTCTCTCCACTTCCCTCCCTCCATCCTTCTCTCCCTCAATTGGCATGTCTCCCTATTTCCCCCTCCCCCAGTTTAGCATCTGTCCCTCCCTTTCTGGCCCTGTTCCTGGTTCTCTCTCTCCCTCCCCCGACACTGCCTCACAGGTTCTCTCTCAATTCCCTCCCTCCCCTCACACCCGCATGCATGCACATACAGATGGTCCAGCATCTCTCTCTACTGTCCCGGACTGCCAGCAGCTCTCTTTCCAACCCGATTTACCTTTTCAGTAAGTCTTTGGCCCTGCAACACCAGCAACAGCTGTAGTGAGAGACTGCTTGCGGCCTGCACTGGGCATTTCCCTCTGATAAGTCCTGCACCCTTTTGATGCAACTTCCTATTTTCAGAAGGGGCAAGATGGGTCAGAGGGAAAGGCTCAGTGCAGGCCATAGGAAGTCTTTCAATATACCTACAGCTGGTGCTGCAGGGCAAACACTTACTGAAAAGGTAAACTGAGTTGGGGGAGGGAAGAGAGAGCTGCAGGCTGTCCAAGAGGGGAGGGAGAGATGCTGGACCGAGCATGCATGCAGGTGGAAAAGGCAAGTTAATTATCACACTTAATAATTAATGCGTTAATCGCGATTAAGATGCAGCCCTATTTTTTAAAGTATATCTTTGTGAAATTATTGCTTCTGCTGCATATCAACAAATATACATGCCCTGCTGTGTGTATTTTAGAAAAAGCTCTCTGTTGGCAGAACCGTTTCTAAAACGCCATCAGAACTGAGCATGCCCCTACCTGGATGTCGCAATTCTGATCTCTCCGTTCTGTGTAAAATAGAGCTTCACATAACATAATCTTTTTGTTTCAATATTAAACAATGCCACATCATTTCCTTAGAATTTCTGGTTTTTCAAGCTCTAAAGGTTGCTATTTTAAAGTATAAGCTGGCTTGCAGTGGGAAGACTTCCTTTCAAACCTGGTAATTTTGGTAAGATTTTTATAAAGTTTGATGGATCGAAGGAAGGTAGTTGTAGGATGGGGCTTTGTTTCAAAAAATAAAAATGACCTAGCAATAGCCTTGTTAAACTGCCGACTGTATTCAGTTGATCCTATATACCCTAATGTCTACAGCAAAACTGTACATGTTGTTTCAGAGAATACTATTCAAAATAGTACAGCCTGTAAAAATTTGTATGCACTAAAAATTAAACCAATGAAACAAAACAATATGGGGGGGAGGGGGCAACATTATGTCAGTTATGGGGTCCTTTTACTAAGATATGCTAATGGATTTAGCATGTGTTAAATGATAAGATGCCTGTTATTTCTGGGGTTCTATATATTGCGCCTTAATTTCCACGTAGAAATCAAAGCTTATTCTATAACAATGCGCGTAACTTAATTGGTAAATTAGCTAATCAGCGCTGTCACTTAGATGTTAAGCAACTATCACCACTAATTGGGCATTAAGATTTACATGCACAACTCGCTAACCTATTCTGTAACGTGGTGCACCAAAATTCAAAGTCGCATAATTGAAAAGGGGGAGTGGCCTCGGGCAGAGTGTGGGTGTTTCTACAATCTATGAGCATTATTACAGAACACACCTGATCTGCACCTAATTTAGGCATCAGGATTTATGCCAAGTAAAATATGGCCTAAATGAACGCAACCAAATTTGGTCATGTGGAGAGGCGCTGGGCATATTCTATATACCGCGCGGAAATTTAATGCAATTCTATAAAATGTAGGTGTGCTTTAGAGAATATGCCTAGGCATATTTTTTTTCCACATGGATTGTTGAGGTGCCACATATTTTTATTTATTTAGATTTTGCTCACACCTTTTTCAGTAGTAGCTCAGGGTGAGTTATATTCAGGTAGACTGGATATTTCTCTGCCTCAGGAGGGCTCACAATCTAAGTTTGTACCTGAGGCAATGGAGGGTTAAGTGACTTGCCCAAGATCACAAGCAGCAGCAGTGGATTTGAACTGGCCACCTCTGGGTTGCAAGACCAGTGCTCTAACCACTAGGCCACTCCTCCACTATAGAATCTTGCCCTTTATTCCTATGGGTGTCTTACCATTTAGCGCTTGCTAAATCTATTAATGCACCTTAGTAAAAGGACCCCGGGCACACCCACATGCACATGTGCCAATATGCTGCCTTAGTGCTATTCTGTAATTGCATTGCATATCTTCAACGGTGCGTAGTTTGCAGCTGGGTGTTATGCATGTACATCATCTGTGCAGGCCATGGAATACAGAATACTGTAAGTTAGACATACATCACGGGAACTTAGGTGTGAACACATACACCGGCTTTAATGGCTGGCACAAGTAATCATCTCTAAAGGGCAAAAATGGCCACCAGAAAGGATTGGCGCTAAGCTCCATTCTCTAATAATCAAGCCAGAGGCATAGCTAGGTGGGGCCACAGGGGCATGGGCCCCCACAGATTTAGCCCTGGCCCCCCTGCTTTCACCCCAACACTGCATTTGACCCCCCCCCCCCCCGCCAACCCTCCCCTGCTGCTGCCGTCATGTACCTTTCCTGGCGGGGGTTGGGGACCCCCACCAGCAAAGGTACCTGGCGGTGGCGGGGGATGGTTGGCGGTGGCGGAAGGGGGTCAAAAGGGATCTGGAGGGGGGCAGCAGCGCCGGGAGAGGGGATGAAAAGTGGCGGTGTGGTTGGCGGCACCGTGAGGGAGTCATAATGTGTCCCCTCACTTCGGGCTCTGGACCCCCACCCCGCCGAGTCTGGCTATGCCCCTGAATCAAGCACCCTTTACAGAATCACACGATGCTAATTCCTGTGCCCAAACTTTGGGCACCAGACTTACCCCTGATGAAATCTGGTGTAAATGCTGGCCCCCAAGTTGGGCAAGTTGACCCCATAGTCTATAAGTATGCATGCAACCTTTTGGAATGCCCCTGACTATGGTCATGCCCCCTTTTCAAATATGTGTTGTAAGAGCTCACAATAGAGCACAGCCAGATGCATGCGCAAATTCTAATGGATGCCAATTAACCTCAATTTGTTGTTAGCACCCATTTATTGATGGTTCAGAGCTCATTAATCTGCATACACATCTTGGGAGTGCGTGCAAATTTTGGCACATAAATCTGAACACAAGTCCATACGTGCACATATACCCTGGTACGCTAGTGTTCTATAAAGGAAAGTAAGGGCTTAAAGAATAACCCTCAGATATTCAGGCTCCTGGCCAGTTAAATAGCATTTAAGCGCCTAACTGCGGATATTCAGTGAAAGATAAACCGGTTATCTCCTGCTGAATACCTTAGTTTTCAGCGTGCTGCTAACTGGCTATATCATGCGACATACAGTGGGGGAAATAAGTATTTGATCCCTTGCTGATTTTGTAAGTTTGCCCACTGACAAAGACATGAGCAGCCCATAATTGAAGGGTAGGTTATTGGTAACAGTGAGAGATAGCACATCACAAATTAAATCCGGAAAATCACATTGTGGAAAGTATATGAATTTATTTGCATTCTGCAGAGGGAAATAAGTATTTGATCCCCCACCAACCAGTAAGAGATCTGGCCCCTACAGACCAGGTAGATGCTCCAAATCAACTCGTTACCTGCATGACAGACAGCTGTCGGCAATGGTCACCTGTATGAAAGACACCTGTCCACAGACTCAGTGAATCAGTCAGACTCTAACCTCTACAAAATGGCCAAGAGCAAGGAGCTGTCTAAGGATGTCAGGGACAAGATCATACACCTGCACAAGGCTGGAATGGGCTACAAAACCATCAGTAAGACGCTGGGCGAGAAGGAGACAACTGTTGGTGCCATAGTAAGAAAATGGAAGAAGTACAAAATGACTGTCAATCGACAAAGATCTGGGGCTCCACGCAAAATCTCACCTCGTGGGGTATCCTTGATCATGAGGAAGGTTAGAAATCAGCCTACAACTACAAGGGGGGAACTTGTCAATGATCTCAAGGCAGCTGGGACCACTGTCACCACGAAAACCATTGGTAACACATTACGACATAACGGATTGCAATCCTGCAGTGCCCGCAAGGTCCCCCTGCTCCGGAAGGCACATGTGACGGCCCGTCTGAAGTTTGCCAGTGAACACCTGGATGATGCCGAGAGTGATTGGGAGAAGGTGCTGTGGTCAGATGAGACAAAAATTGAGCTCTTTGGCATGAACTCAACTCGCCGTGTTTGGAGGAAGAGAAATGCTGCCTATGACCCAAAGAACACCGTCCCCACTGTCAAGCATGGAGGTGGAAATGTTATGTTTTGGGGGTGTTTCTCTGCTAAGGGCACAGGACTACTTCACCGCATCAATGGGAGAATGGATGGGGCCATGTACCGTACAATTCTGAGTGACAACCTCCTTCCCTCCGCCAGGGCCTTAAAAATGGGTCGTGGCTGGGTCTTCCAGCACGACAATGACCCAAAACATACAGCCAAGGCAACAAAGGAGTGGCTCAGGAAGAAGCACATTAGGGTCATGGAGTGGCCTAGCCAGTCACCAGACCTTAATCCCATTGAAAACTTATGGAGGGAGCTGAAGCTGCGAGTTGCCAAGCGACAGCCCAGAACTCTTAATGATTTAGAGATGATCTGCAAAGAGGAGTGGACCAAAATTCCTCCTGACATGTGTGCAAACCTCATCATCAACTACAGAAGACGTCTGACCGCTGTGCTTGCCAACAAGGGTTTTGCCACCAAGTATTAGGTCTTGTTTGCCAGAGGGATTAAATACTTATTTCCCTCTGCAGAATGCAAATAAATTCATATACTTTCCACAATGTGATTTTCCGGATTTAATTTGTGATGTGCTATCTCTCACTGTTACCAATAACCTACCCTTCAATTATGGGCTGCTCATGTCTTTGTCAGTGGGCAAACTTACAAAATCAGCAAGGGATCAAATACTTATTTCCCCCACTGTAGCTGGTTAAGAGTGGCTATTCAGTGCCAAAAACTGGCTATGTTGAGCAGTCAACATAGGTCACTTCAATAGCAGGCCTATCTTTGACTGCTAAAAAGTTAACCGGTTAGCACTGAATGTCGGCATAGATGCATACTGTTATAGAATTACCCCCATGTTTCAAAATGAAATAAAAGAAAAAGAAATACAAAGTCAAATAACATTTATAGATATAGATATTCCTGCTCACCCTTACTGTGAACTGAAGTTTGCACAGAAAACCCTCTCTAATTGTCTGCCATTGGCAGTACCTGATTCAACAGGGATTCATCCCGTGCTCTGAAGCAATACTATCCCATTACCAGTAACTGTATTAACCATGCAGGACAGACCATTTTTATTATGTAACCGTGCTATTTTCACAATCGATATCTGTATGGGAAAGCAAACATTTGGATAGTTTGACAATAAAGTGAGAGCATTTCAGGTCAACCATGTGGCATGGCAGTTGCTTCCAGCCCAGCTGGAACCAGCCTTAATTTATTTATTTAGATTGAGCTACTACTGAAAAAGGTGTGAGCAAAATCACCTCTGGATTTCAAAACCTGTGCTCTAACCACTGGGCTACTCCTCCAATATGCACTATGCCACCATAAACCTCGGTTCACACCTAGCTGTTTTGTTGGATTTTTTGTGTGTGTGGGTGGGTGGGGGAGGGGGTTGCAGTTCTCTCCCAGCCCCACCCCCATTTTTAGATTACCCTCCCAACTCTATCCAGCTATTCTGGCAATGGTTTCTGGTCAGGAGTCACAAATAGCAGTTCCAGTTATTATTTAATGTGAAGTCTAAATCTTGCCACAAAGGGCTGGACTGAACAAATAGGCCCTGGGAAAATTCAGCGCTCAGCACTATTCCCTAAAGGGCACTCTGGGATGAGCACCCTGTCTAGAATAGTGCCTAGTATGGATTCTCACGCCTGAGGAATTGTGCCAGCTAAACCTGGTGTAAATCCTGGAACGCAACTTGAACACGTACCCCCCCAAACTCTAACACTGCAGGTAATTCATTTAAATGCCCCTGACCTGCCCATACAAACTCCCATTACCACGCCACATTTTGGGTTGCACGTGAGAGGATTTGGGCGCCAATCATTATAGAATCGTGTGCAGCTAGATCTTTGTGCACATCCAAAAGAGTGCCTATTAATATCAATAATTGATAACAACTTGTCAACTCATTTACTTGTGCATGGATCTCCGGATCGCATTCAAAGTTGGGCACTACTTATAGAATCTGAAGGAAAAGGTCACCACTGAGTGATGACAGGGATTCACCACCTCTGTTTTCAAATATGGAGCAGGCACCATGCCCTCTGAGTATGCAGTATCTGCCGATATGTTGACCAACTACTACTACAGTTGTTCTTACCATTGGAAAGGCTACAGAGATTAGGGATAGAATGCTGGATGCCATTTATAATTACTGAAGTGGCTTTCAGAAAATCAGGATCAATCACTGATTCTGAATCTACAGCAGGAGTTCACTGTCCTTCTATGAAACACAATCATTCTTCCGCACATTCCCCATTCATTCAGATTCTGTTGCCAAGCAACAGACGTCGACATTCCTTGTACTACTCATCGTTCCCATTACATGTGCTATTGAATACTGATCAACTCATGAAGAAAAAGGTCAATAATAATATTCTAACTTATGCCATATTATTATTTTAATTGTTCAGGTCACCTGAGCAAGAGAAGAACGTTCATGTATCTAGTACTAGGAGTGGATGAGTAGCCTAATGGTTAGTGCAGTGGGCCAAGATACTGGGAAACTAGGTTCGATTCCCACTGCAGCTCCTCATGACCATGAGCAAATCACCTAAGCAATCTATTTATGACACCTAAAAAATCGCTACCAAAAAAATACACCTGGGCATATTCTATAAACTACACCCAAAGTTTGGTGCATTTTACAGAATATGCCTAAATTTAGGTGTAGTTTATAGAATACACCCAGAGCCCATTTCCTGCAATTATATTTAGTCGTAGCCATTTACACCAACTAAAAGCTGGTGTAAATGATGACCTCTGTTACACGTGGAACGGGCATATTCTATAACACTGCACGTAAATTCTAGGAATGCCCACACCCCACCCATGGCCACACCCCTTCTCAGATCTCCATCTTAGAATTCACGCATATCACTTTATAGAATAAGCTTAGAAAGTTGTACGCGTAAATTCTAATTAAAGCCAATTAGTGGTAACAATTATTAAGCCAATTAAGTTGCATGTGCAAAATGGAATATGACCAGATATCCGTGCGCAACTTAGGTCACACTATATAGAATTTGAGAAATAATGTGTACCACAGTGCATACATCTAGGAGTGCTATAGAAATGGTAAGTAGTAAAACAAGCCCTCAAGCAGTAGCATAGCATAGCATTTAGCCAGATGATTTAGCTGTGTTGTTACCCTCTGTGCTCTCTTGTGGTCCTCTATTCCAGATGGCAGCTCAGGTGAGGCCTGCAGTCACACCATCCAGAAAATCTAGAAGTAAGTCTCTGAGGGTTAACCTCATTGCCACACCTTCAGAACTGGTGATGACTGCAGTAGTTGTAGGGATCTATCTCCATCACACACGTGCATGTTCCTTCTGTCGCTACTGCCGAACAGGGAAGCAAAACACAAAAGTGCCCTGCAGTGCAATGGAAGTCTTTCTCGAAAACTAGAGGATACGTCTACTCAAAGGTGTTGAGTCCAAATGCGTGCTTAGAACGCATGAAAACGCTCACCGCAGTGTGTTAAACCGTTTTTTTGGTAAGTAACCTTTTGTGCACGCTAAGCATGTGTTATATATTTATAAATGATCTGGAAATGGGAATGATGAATAAGGTGATTTAATTTGCAAATGACACAAAACTATTCAAAGTTGTCAAAACTCGTGCGGATTCTGAAAAATTGCAGGAATACCCTAGGAAACTGGGATCCAAATGGCAAATTAAATTTAATGTAGACAAATGCAAAGTGATGCTCATTGGGAAGAATAATCCAAATCATAGTTATCTGATGCTAGGGTCCACTTTAGGAGTCAGCACTGAAGAAAAAGACCTAGGCGTTATAGTAGACAACATGCTATAATCTTTTGCCCAGTATGCGGTTGGGGCCAAAAATAGCAAACAGAATGCTAGGAATTATTAGGAGAGGGATGCAAATTAAGACTAAAAATATTGTAATGCCTCTGTATTGCTCTATGTTGCAACCTTACCTTGACTATTGTGTTCAATTCTGGTCGCTGTACCTCAAAAAAGATATAGCGGAATTAGAAAAGGTTCAAATAAGAGCGACCAAAATGATAGGACAGAAGGAACTGCTCCCATATAAGGAAAGGCTAAAGATGTTAGGGCTCTTTAGGTTGGAAAAGAGATGGCTGAGGGGGGATATGATTGTGGTCTACAAAATCGTGAGCGGAGTGGGTGGAGATGAATCCATTTTTCACTCATTGAAAAAGTACAAAAAACAGAGGACACTCAATGAAATTGCATGGAAATACTTTAAAAACAAATAGGAGGAAATATTTTTTTCACTCAAAGAATAGTTAAGCTCTGGAACTCGTTTCCAGAGGATGTGGTAACAGCTGTTAGCATACCTGCATTTTAAAAAGCTTTGGACAAGAACCTGGAGGAAAAGTCCATACTCTGTTATGATTATAATGAGGGGGCCCTTAGGAGGCGGCAACTGCTCCCACATCAAATTTTTTCAGGTTACGCATACTAATGTGTGCAACAGCACACAACCTGAAAGAGAAATAGTTGAAAATGCCCTATTTCCTGGGCACACACGAGATGGGTTTAGCATGTGGAAAAGCCCTGCCTTAGCACACACTAAGCCCATTTACCAGCATATTTTAGTAGATATACTGCTAGGATTTGACAAAAATGTAAAAAGGTCTGACTGTAGCCCATCTTATCGTATAGAAAAAAAAGTCTGTCCCTGACTGATAAACCACTTTCATTACTAGAAAGCTAAACTGCTGCTTCTTCCATCAAGTCCTGGGCCACTTTATACTGAGTCTAACAGCTGAAAAATGAAATGCTGGGGGGGAGGGGGGGGGAGGGGGAGAAAGAGGGTGTCAAACTTACTACAAATTTCCCTTCATTTTCCCACATCTGCTTCATAAATCTACATCGCAGACACTCTGCAGAGCCTGAGGGGCCTCCATGACCCAGAATGATATGCTACCCAAATCTAGCTTGGTGCAGTGGACTGAAATATTGGTTATTGTATTTTATTTTTATTATAAAGAGCCCTGTACATTTAACTCCAGATCTCCCTTGCACTCATTCTTTAAAGAGAAAGTAAAATGGACTTAAGCAGGAGAGCTCTGACAGCTGAAATCAAGACCTTCATTTAAACCCTAGTACCCTGCCAAGAGGTAATAATACATTTAAAGAAAGGCTTAAGGCTGGGCTGGAAGAAGATGTGCTTTCAGACATTGTTTACTTGCCTTTTTTTTTTTTTTTCAAGACCAGTTCTCACAGTCTTGACCTCCTAGGCCAGTTTCTACCATTTGTCTCCATCAGACACATTAAAGGATATTGAATCATATTTATTGATTTGCCTTCGCTAATACAAGCCTGTAACACAATAATAAGAGTGCAGTAGAAAACAAATACGAAAATATTGGCTGTACTAATCTTTTCACAAGTACTGTCAAATGAAAATACTAAGAAAAACTGGACAAGAAGTGTGAGTGAATGGAAGGAGAAGCAAGGACCTGAACTATTTTGGAAGTGTGAGAGTATGAGCAGGATTTGATGCCTTTAATTTATTTAAGTTTCTTATGCCTTTAAGATCAAAAGCCATTGAAGTGGTGTACATTTAGGTACAGGAGGTATAGGAGCCAACTTTTTAAAATGACTGGAGGTGTTAAGCCCAATGGAAATCACCCCATCTCTGGAGTTTTCTCAATATTAGGGGTGCTTAGTTACCCACAGAGCTGGCTCCTATGCCATGAGGTATTCCTCTGGCCCTGGAGGGCTCATAATCTGAGTTTGTACCTGAGGTAATGAAGGGTTAAAGTGACTTGCCCCGACTCCCCTGGTTCTCAGCTGCTGCTCTAATCATTAGTCTATTCCTCTACTCCACTTTAAGGTTTACCAAAATGTAAGAGGCACAGTTCTCATCTTGGATTACAAGGAAAAATGACATTTTAACGTACTAAACTCAGATCTTTTCCTTTTGTCCGTCCATTATGCTCCAAAGCAAAAACTAGAAGTGTAACTTCCACCCTTCTAAGCCTGGATGGGCTTGGGGGCAGCTTTTCAGCTGCCCTAAACTCTCCTGAATATTGTCGGCACCTACATATCTGCTGGCTGCTCCCCAATGCTGCCCTCCTGTAATGCTCCTGAGCTGTCCGTTTTTTTGAAGGCCAGTCAGAGATGATATTCAGCTCACTAGCTGGTTAAATGCCACAGGATATTGCCGGTTGGGAGGCCATAAGAAATTTAAATAGGAAGGGCACAGCTGTGAGTATAAATAGTACTGCTTGATGCTCCCGGTGCAAGCAAGGGCTTGGGTGCAGTCAGGTGGCTCCCGACCAAACATTTCCCAGTTGAGCTGACTCATGAATCCAGCATGGCATGAACTGCATTGACTGGACGTCCCCTGGTGGCTCCCACAGCAGGAACACCTTTTTGCCCACTCAGAGGCCATCACTAAGAGCAGCTGTACAAGCTCTTAGACTGCTGTTCCCGCACTTGATGTTGCTGCAGTGCTACAAAATCATCTGCTCCTAGTACCAGCAGGCCAATACTAAAAAGTACCACCTCTATACTAAAGGCTGCTCTCTGCCCAGGATCCTCTTTGCGAGCTGCTACCATCTGCATTGACTAGGAGTCTTACTTGTCTTCTTTCTTTTTTATTTTAACATGATCAGTAAGGTAGGGGTTGGGGGGAGGAAACCACCACACTGACTCCTCTCTGTGCCCCTTCAGCCATGGCCCCCAAAATGGACCTTGAAATCTGTCTCTATCCCCCAGCTTGACTGACAACCTATTTTCCAACTGGCCCAAGAGCAGAACAGCCCAGAGCGACTGGACTGTATGCCGGTGAGCCATCTGCTGGAGACACAGAAATACTGCTGATCTCTCGCTGCCCAGTGCCCTACATAGGGCAGAGCTCATAATTAGCTTTGTTGCCCATCTACTGGTTGAAGGACTAACTCAGTGCTTCTGGACTGGTCTGCTACAGACGATAAGGAGCAGGGTTTTAAATATTTTTTTTTTACCATATCCAGTTAAGCATTTATCTTGATAATAATAAGTCATATCTGTTCTATTTGTATCTAGATGCTGTTGGCATGGTCTGATGGAGCTAGCTTTGGTAGGGCCTGCTAAAGATATAGAATATATCACCCACTGTGCTAATTTTCCTTTTTGCAAATTATTTTTATAACCTTGCTCAGTCCTCTGTTTTTTTTGGTTTCACCCATCTATAATTATGGTCTTCAAGGTTTTTGTTTCCTTTTCATATTTTTTCTTATTTTTCATGTTTTTTTTTATTTGTTTCACTCCTTTAAACTATTAAATTTATGCTTGATGAATTTTGTGTAGTCTACTATAAAAGCAGGGTTACAAAAATAAGGTAAAATACTGAGGAAACACAGAAAAAGGTAAAATTAAAGCAGAGGAAAAAATAACCCCAGAGGCAGAGAAAAATCTTTAAATTGATATAGTAATATGCGACTTGGGGGCCCTTTTACTAAGCTGTGCTGAGTCCACTTTTAACGTGGCAGTAAAATGGTCACATTTTCCATTTTTGCAATAATGGCCATGCACTAATTTTCCTATTAACACATCAGCCCTTAACTACACCTATTTTACAGGCAGTAAGGGCTCCTGCGGTAACTACTTGCTAATCAGTAAGCATGAGGAACTGCCCACGCCATAACTGATTAACATAGCTGTGCCCATTCTCCACCTTTAAAAACACCCCAGTGCTAAATAATACATTTTTGTTTAGCGCATGGGTAGCACGGGCACATACAAAAACTGCCATGGGATACCTGAGCACATCCCGTGGTACTGCTTTTTAACCTGCGGTAAGCATGCATTAGGGCTTACTGCAGCTTAGCAAAAGGGTCCCTTAATAAGGTAAAACCAAAGATTGGTCCACACAAACCAGCAGACTAATAACAAATGATCAAGTCAGCCAAGCACTCTTCAGAAATATTTGAGGAAAACGTTTGCTGAATTTGTATTTCTTCCCATGCTTACAACTGTGTCTACATTTACAGACAACATACTTTGGGGTATGCTTACTAAGGTGTGTTAGCATTTCTAACGTGCCCTTAAATTAAAGGCGCATTAAACGCTAATGCGCCTATACATTTCTATGGGTGTGTTAGCGTTTAATGCGCGTAAACCATTTACGAGCATTAAAAATGCTAACGCCCCCCACAGCACACCTTATTACACATAGGCGTTTGTGTGTTATACAGACCGTGACAATACAAGCCCTCTATTATGCCCACCTTGTTTCACACCCCTAATGCAGTGTTTATAAAACATGGCCATGTCAGGTGATTTGCACCTTTATATAATAAACAGGCAGTTACCTGATCTGGTTATATTCCTTATTGGTCTACTGGTTTATATCTCACATATGGCACTTCCCCCTCCATATCGCCTACATCTGACCATATCGAGAAACACAGCTTTTTCCTACGTGGGATCCCTTCTGTGGAATATGCTGCCTGTTGAATTTACTCATTTTACATCTTTGGTGCCCTGTCGTTCCTCCATAAGCCTTTTCCTCCTTTCTTAGGGGCCCTTTTACTAAGCCACATTGGAACATGGGCTTAATGCATTTTAAAGCAGGGCTTTTCCACACACGAAGGGCTGGATTCTACATACAGCGCCTAAAAAACTGGCATAAAAAAGCACTATTCTAAAAGCGGCGCTTAAAGTTAGGCGCAGTTTATAGAACAGCATTTTCACCCGGGAGTTGCAACTAACTTTAGGTTCAGCCATTTGCACCAAGTGAACCGTACTGCAAATGTCCGCACCTAAATTAGGCACATAATCCCCTTATTCTATAACAACACACGTAAATGCTAGGAATGGCCTGCTCTGTCTATGCCCCTCCCATTTTTGCTCCACTTTTTTGGATTACATATAAATTAGGCATGTATAAATTTAAATGATTTAAGTCCAATTAAATTTAATTAGTGCCAAACTAATTGGCTTGTTATTCAATTAAATTACATGTGCAATTTTTTGGCGACTTCTAAAGAATTAGGGGGTAAGCCCATGTCTAATGCAGCACTATTGAAGGTATTTTTCCTTTTTTTTTTGTTGCAGGTCATGTGCTAGTGTTTATAGTAGTATTGCGTTACCTGAAAAATCTTAATGCTGAAGCACATATCACCTCTTCTTAAACACGCCTACATTAACTCTGCATTAACCAGTTAGTGTGTTTTAACGTGAATGCACTGGATGGTTAATGCTTCTAATCTAATCCAAGATTTATAGACCACACTAGTCCCAGCAGAAGGTTCAAGGCGGTTAACATAAAAGAGAACTCTTAACATCACGAGAAGCTACAAAAACAGCAACAACAAAAAAACAATCAGAATTTATCAAATAAATTTTGTTTTACGCAGTAGCATAAAGTCAGCCTCAGATCGAATTGATAAAGAAAATGCACTCCAAATTGTAATAGCTTGGAAGGAAAACACTGTCGTAAAGTGACGTTTCAATCGAACACTGTTAAATGCAGGTTTTAATATGAATTTTTCTTGCAAACAAAAAAAGAAAAAGATCAGAAAAACATAAGTAACAATTTCAAGATACTACCTTTTAGAACATGGAAAATCATACAAACTGATTTAAAAATAATATGTGCCCTTAAAGAAAGCCAATGTAAGTTTTCTAGCATATTGAGAAACAGTGTCACATTTTTTCAGCCCCCGCCCCCCCCCCCCAAATTTGCTGACAGACAAATTAATGCAGTTTACTAAAAAGACCCTTAGGGCCCTGTTTAATAAGCTGTGCTAAGGGCACACTGGCATTTGGTGTGGGGCACTACTCAGAAGATATTTAAAATTCAAGATACTCTGTCCTTCAACTCCTGGCCTGTCAATTTCCCAAAAAATATGCTAAACTGTTAACTTAATTATTTCACTTGCTCTTCATCTGATTGCTTTGCATTGGAAAAATAATCAGCTTGTTTCATTTCATGAATGGTGGAACCTGCTATGTTCATATAGGCGATATGAGAAAATAGCTGCCATAAGATTTGGTCATATCTCATCTTTTAATAAAGCATGGTCACTACTAGACAGCTATGTAACCTTGTAAGAGGGAATTAACTTTCTAAAAATATGATGCATATATACTGTTCTGCTTTATTTTTTACCTGCCCACTGTCACATTGGTTTGTTGTTTTCAGTTTAGCTTTTTTTTTTTAATGTTTCATTTCAATAATATATGCTGATGTATGTTTCTATAAGCATTGTATTGTTTTAAAATTAATAAATAAAGTTTTAAAAAAGGGCCCCTAGGTCCTCTTTTACAACGCTGCGGTACTGATTCCCACTGCGGCAAATGAGAGGAAACCCATTCAATTCCTATGGGCTTCCTCTCATTTGCCGCCCAGGAATCGCTAGCGCAGCTTTGTAAAAGAAGCCCTTAGTTTGTCCACATATTTGATTTTGTGAACCGCTATGGTACGCTTGTGCATCTTCACCAATACATAAAAAAACTGTCATAATATATAAACACACTGAAATAATATGCATTGTATGCAGAATTTATATATTTATTTATTTAGAGTGTACAAAGTGAATGTCCTTACTCTATTTCCAGGCTCTTATTTTTTGTAATCAGTATATTAGTATGAAGAAGGGGTATGTTCACAGCAACATTTTTCTCTTACTCTCCCCAACCCTGATGTTAGCAATGCAAGCTTGGCTTTTGTGTGAACACACACTGAGCTGTACAAAACAATTTGCAATGCATTTTAAAATGAAGTTTCTTGACCCTGTACTGTAGCATTCATCAATCTACACGGTGACTGGCTGTTTCACAGATGCTTGCTTTATATTGAGTTAGATAATGTGTAACAATAGAATATAGCACAGTCCAGTCTCTGCAGCAAAGTATAATTCAAATTGTGCCATTCTAAACTCAACATAGCAACATAGAATGCAAACAGGTGGGGTCCTATTCATTTCAGAGACAAAGAGATGTACTAGTCTTAACCTTCAGAACTGATGCTGACTCCACATCATAAGCACATCTAACTCTTAGCTGAGTGAATTCCCTCCAGCAACTGCTAATCTAATTAACTAACTTTGATAGGCCATCTAAGGTTTTCACCTTCACTTCAAATAAGAATGATTACAGTTGGTTTAGTCCCATCCTTTAAATAGATTCTACTTAATGGGCCTATTGGATTGGCTTTCACAAAGGGGCACATGTTCCCTTTATGCTTTAGAATTAACTCCTCCAAGAAGATTGTTCCAGTACCAATTTAGATCCAATACAAAAGTTGGGTTTCCAATAGCAGATCTTCACAGACTGGGCTGTTCACGCACCATGCAAGATTCCCGCTAGCACCTGACTCTTCCGATTAGCAACAAACATCAACATGGGTGTGTATTGAGGAAGAGGTTGTTTCTAAGTTTTATTATTGCCTCAGACCTGGGGTGGGAGGCAAAATTAGGAAATCCCCCACATTGTGAAATCGCTAACCGTGAGAGAAACAATCAGAAAATTTTCTAAAATCACAGACCTTTTATGTTCTACAAGTCCACTCTCTGGCGTCCATCTTAAGTCCTGCATTACCACAAACCCAGCAATGCTAAAAGACTTTAAAATAACAGTTTTGAAATGCAACAACAATTACTGTTTCCAAAGCTATATGCAAACAGTCAGACTAGTTAAACTTGCCGTTTCTCGCTGGTATTGTTTATGACTGAAAAACAAATGACCCCAGATAAAACATGTAACCTTCCAAAAATAATACAATTACAAAGGGCCTGGTTAAGGATTCCTCCCACTCTGTACCTGCAGATAAAATCCTTCAGATACACAAAGTCACAGAACAATCCCTGCTTGTAGCTCAAGCATCAACCTTAAAAATCATATTTGTTACTAGTCGGTTTTTTGAAGTACCAAAACTAGCATTTCTTATTGGCAGCTAGTGAATCAGGAAACAACTTATTCGCTTGGACAAAGATTTGAAGAACACTGGTTTCAATAGCTGAAACCTATCTGAATTGCTGAAATGGACTAATTTTTCTTAATTTAAACAAACACACACACAAGCTGTCATTTTTTTAGGGTGGCACCATAGCAACCCCTATGATCCTTCTTATTTTAAATATACACACACAATATACAGCGAAGCTGGAGGAATGGACTGATATTTGGCAACTAAGGTTTAATCCCCAAAAATGCAGGGTCATGCACTTGGGTCGCAAAAATCTGAGGGAACTGTACAGCATAGGGGGTGTAGTGCTTCAGTGTGCGAAGGAAGAGCGGGACTTGGGGGTGATTGTGTCTGACGACCTTAAAGCTTTCAAACAGGTAGAAAAAGCGATGGCCAAAGCCAGAAGGATGCTTGGGTGCATAAAGAAAGGCATGACCAGCAGGAAAAAGGAGGAGATAGTGCCGTTGTATAAGTCTCTGGTGAGGCCTCAATTGGAGTACTGCGTGCAGTTCTGGAAACCGCATCTATAGAAAGATATAAACAGGATGGAGTCGGTCCAGAGGGCGGCTAAATTAGTAAGCGGTCTTGACTGCAAAAAGTATAGGGACAGGCTTATGAACCTCAACATCTATACGCTGGATGAGAGGAGGGAGAAGGAGACATGATAGAAACGTTTAAATATCTCAAGGGCATTTATGTACAGGAAGAGAGCCTTTTTCAAATGAAGGAGAGCTCTGGAATGAGGGGGCATATGACAAAGTTAACAGGGAATAGGCTTAGGAGTAACCTAAGGAAGTATTATTTCAGAGAAAGGGTGGTGGAGGCGGTGGAGTTGAGGACTGTTCCAGAATTTAAAAAGGCATGGGATAAGCATGTGAGATCGCTTAGGAAAAGGAAGAATTAGGGGTTACAGAGGATGGGCAGACTGGATGGGTCATATGGCCTTTACCTGCCGTCATGTTTCTGTTTCTAATTTATTGAAACACAGGTGTCCTTTTACCAAGCCGCACTAGAAAGTGGCCAGTGTGGATTTGCCGCATGCTCCAGCCACTTTCTAGCACAGCTGAAAAATGGCCATGTGCCAATTTTCTCATTAGTTTGTAGCAATTACTGCTAGGAGCCCTTACCACCATCTATTTAAGGAGGCGGTAAGGGTTCCCATGCTACTCCTGCGGTAATCGGGTAGTGCGCAATTAGAATAGTCATGCCTACTCTCTGCCTCCAGACATACCTCCCACGGCAAAAAAATAAAAAAATATTTTTAGTGCAGGAACAGCACGCGCTGATGGCCAAACTACCACTGGATGCCTCAGCGTGTCCCGCAGTGGTGCTTTTTACCACACAGAGGCCCACGTTAGGCCTACCACGTCTTAGTAAAAGGACCCCACAGTCCTCTCAAGACACAAAACTATCTATAATTTCATGCAAAACTATTTGTGTTCAAGCATAAAAACTGCGCTGTTCCCTGAAATGAGATGGGCCCAACTAGGGGGGAAAAACAAAACCAAACTAGACATTCATGTATGGAAAACAAACATTGTTCACAATTGGATGCTGATAAAACTATGCTACTGTGGTTTGCTATTAATCAGAGTTGTCTACTGGAGCAGGTTATATTGTTGGACAGGTCTTGTCTTTCAGTGGATAAGAAGTCCAGGGTTCTGGGGGTGCATTTACCCCAGATTAACGCTGTAGTTTAAAAAAATCTATGTTTAAGAGTATTAGTTCAGGCTGTTATTTTGTCATCTCTGGACTACTGTAATTCACTATATCTAGGAGGAGCTCTACGGGACAGGTTACATTGGGGAAGAAGTGTGGGGTAGTTCCCTGGAATAAAAGTTTTATAATGTAAATATGGAGGTAAAAGTATACCTTTTAATAAATGTACTAATTCAACAAATCATACACACACACACATTTTATATTCTCACATATAAGAATGACACAAGTTGGTGGTACCCTATAGAGTAACCAATTTTTTGGGGCATGAGCTTTCAAGAGTGAATCCACTTTGTCAAATTCCACAAAACGCTCATGCCTCAATAAGTTGGTTCGGCTATAAGGTGCCAAATGTCCCAGTCATTTTTGCTACTGCAGACAAAACATGGTGCCCCCCCCCCCTCTAAAAGGTTTCATACATATAAGAGTCACACATTACAAGTGTTATGCATCAAAAATGTTAGATATGCATCATACATCTATGTCCATATGAGCATCCAAACATTAGTCTGTTGAAAAATGGACAAGTTTAGGGGTAGTTTATGATGGAAAAAAACTCAGCATATTGCATATGCAACAGTCATGAGCTTGTCCATACGGTGAGAGCATCTTACAATATAAAGAAACCACTTCAAAAGTACATGGACTGCTCCAAGCCTGCTCATGGGCAACCTGCAATTCCAAATGATTCTTGCTACACTAATATCCCCCGAGGTTTGTATTACAAATTCATATCTAGTCATTTTCAGTCTGTCATTTAGTTACAACCCAGAAAACACACGTCAATTAACTGTGTAGAAAATCCATAGATATACCCAAGGGAGAAGCCATGATGTGTGACCAAACGTAGAGAAGGTCTAATGGGTAGACACTAACAAAATGTAAGATGGGATTTTTGCTGCATGCCCACAGCTCAGGCATGACCCTCCTGGTCTGCAAATGGAAAATAACAATATCAGGTTCCTTCTGAATCACACTATATTTTTTACTCCTGATAAGGTACCCTAGAGAAGATGCTTTGCAAATAGCGTAAATCAGCAGGACTTGACTGAGCTAAGAGAATGGCTGCTGCATCTCACTCAAGCTTGCAGGGAGAGCAAGAAATGGCTGCAAAGGTACTAAGAAATTCAGCAAAGGCAGAAAGGGGTGTTCTATTTGTTGAACACAAATCTTAGAGGCTTTCTGGTCACCAGCTCAGAGGTGTAGCATTGTCTGACAATAATTTATGGTGTAATAGATGTTAATTGAACCAAACATGTTTGGAAAATGTGGGATATAAATGCTGCTGTAACATGAAATAAATCGTACATTCATTCTTGGAAATCTGTTCACTGCTTTATACCTTCAAACAAAAATGGGCCATGATTCTTTGTGATTCACAGGAATGGATGTAGGGATAAATAAGGAAAAATTAACTAACATTCAGCAAAGAACAGCAAACTGCTTTATGCAGCTGAAACCTTATTCATCATAAAAGAGGGTTTTCTGGTCTTTCTACTAGGACAGTGTGGTGAAATGCTCACTAATAGTAGAGCTCCTTGCACTTATACCTTTGCTGGATTTGGTTGGTCTGCACCACTTGTCTAACTCACCACAGTTTTATTGCACTGAAATAATTTGTAGGACTTAAAAGTCTTTCAGAGTTCACTTCTGTTGCTTAAAATTGGTGTTGCGCTTTCGTAGTCTGCGACTGTGTAAACTCTTCTGGTACCAGCAGCAACTCTGGAAAGGACCTGTGGCAAAGACTTTACTAGGAGCAGAGCCGTCTTGTGAAATGGTGAAGGTGTCACTTTAATTTAATGAGCTAGGTTTGTGGAACAGAATTCCTGAGACTGTGCCAGAACATTGCAATATTCCTGCTTCTCCAATGGAGTAGCCTGGTAGTTAGAACGGCAGGCTCAGAATAGTGGAAGCCAAAGTTCAAGCGCCACTGATACTCTCTGTGACTTTGGGCAATTTGTTTTGGGGGGAGTTCTATAAACGGGCACCTCCAATGCCAAATGATGAAAAAAATAACTAGGATAATACAGCTTCCTAGAAATAACAAAAACACAGTCAATTCAGTCCCAGCTCTCCAGTTGTATTGATGACAATACACCATCAACAATAACTTGTATTTTATATGATAGGTCAAACATAACAACCGGCATTTAAACATAATCTCAAAGGCAACGTGTTCCATTCCAAAGGCCCTGTAATAGAAAATGCCCCCTTTTTTTTGTCTTATCCAACTGCAAGCGCTGCAAAGTTGGTCTTACCAAGTCAGATGCCTTAGCTGATCTCAGAGATCACGATGGCACATACCCATTCACTGCTTGTTGAAGATAAAAAGACGAGCGCTGATACACCACACACTGAGGGGCATAATCGAGAGGGACGCCCAAGTTTTCCTGGGGCCATCCTCGCAGGATGGCTCTGCGAAGGGGCAGGGAAACCCGTATTATCGAAACAAGATGGGTGTCCATCCTTTGTTTCAATAATACAGTTGGGGACGCACAAATCAGTAAATTTAGATCGATCTTAGAGATGATCGTCCCCAGGACTTGGTCGTTTCTGATTTTCGGCGATAATGGAAAGCGAGGATGCCCATCTCAGAAATGACCAAATCCAAGCCATTTGGTCATGGGAGGAGACAGCATTAGTAGTGCACTGGTCCCACTAACTGAATGGAAAAAGCCCTTCCCTTACCGATTCCTTAGTGATTTGGAAAGCAACGGGCATACATGAAGGAAATCGCATGCAAATGAGCTGCTTGCTGTTAGCTCATTTGCACATGATTTCCTTCCTAAGGAGGGGAAGCCAGTGCAGAGCAGCCAAGCATTATTCGTGGCTGCTCTGCGGATGCCAAAGACGGCTTCATACATGCAGACAAGCTGCGCGTATAATAGCCGTCTACAGACTTAAATAAATTGCCATCTACAACCTTAGAAAAACACAAGTTCAGGTGAAAATGTCCAAGTGCTCGTCAGGAATGTTTTTTTCATTTTTTTTTTTTAAGTATGGGTGAAGGATGTCCTTTGCTATGCCTCTGTCCTTGCGATGGCAGTTGAGGAGGTCCAAAATGTGGATGTTTCTGTGAGAAGGATGTTTATGCCTTTGCTATGCCTCCGACACCCCCTTTTATTTATTTGGATTTTGGATCACAAGTAGCATCAGTGGGATTTGAACAGGCCACCTCTGGATTGCAAGACCAGTGCTCTAACCACTAGGCCACTCCTCCACTCCACTCCCTTGAAATTTGGTGGTCCCTGTGGGGGGGGGGGGGGGACAGTTCAGGACATCCAAAATGTTTGAAAGAAGGACGCCCACGCCTTCGCTATGCCTCCGCTGACACACACTGCGATGGACCCGAGTATGACATTTCAGGCTGGCAAAAAAAGTTTTTAAAGTTGTTTTTTTCAGGGTGGGAGGGGGTTAGTAACCACTGGGGGAGTCAGGGGAGGTCATCCCCGATTCCCTCTGGTGGTCATCTGGTCAGTTATGGCACCTTTTTGAGGCTTGGTTGTAAGAAAAAATGGACCAAGTAAAGTCGCCCAAGTGCACGTCAGGGACACCCTTCTTTTTTCCATTATCGCTCGAGGATGCCCATCTGTTAGGCACGCCCAAGTCCCGCCTTCGCTACGCCTCCAACACACCCCTGGGAACTATGGTCATCCCCACAATGGGAAGTAGTTGGAGATGCCCAAAATCGGCTTTTGATTATGCCGATTTGGGCGACCCGTGTGTCGAAAGATGGTCGCCCTTTTTTTTTTTAAAATAAGCCTGACAATACACCATCAACAATAACTTGTATTTTATATGACAGGCAACCAACGTAAATATTTCAACCTTGGTAAACCATATATTAACCATACTATAGCATTCTACACCAACTGGAGCACTTGCAAAGCTGAGGCTGGTAAGCTCAGGTTAATGACTTTACAATAGCGGGGTGGAAGAGTGGACTAGTGCTTAGAGCACTGATTTTGACATCCAGAGGTGCCTGGTTCAAATCCCACTGCTACTCCTTGTGATCCTGGGCAAGTCACTTAACCCTCCATGGCCTCAGGTGCAAAATTAGATTGTGAGCCCAAAAGAGAAATACCCAGTGTACCTGAATGTAATTCACCTTGAGCTACTACTGAAAAAATGAGTGAGCACAATCTAAATAAACAGTTCAAGTTATTATTATTGCAATGGTCCTTAATAACTTTGCCTGAAATACCCTTATAAATTCTGCTCTAGGCTATAATGGCTCCAACTTACAAAGTACTACAACTTAAAATAGGAATTGTGACGAGCAGTTGAATTTGTGGTCCAAAAATCAAATCAGAGTCCAACAACACCCCCAACCTTCGCACCTGACAAGATAATTCAACAGGAACCCCAGACATCACAATGTTATCAGACAACTGCATAGTGGTATCAACAACAAACATCAGCCCTGTACTGGTGTCCCTTCATGTATGTGTAGGGTTACCGTAAGGCTCCAGAAAAAGGAGGACACATTGATCCAGTACAGGTTTTGCTTCCATTGAAAGCAATGGAAGTAAAACCCAGACTGGCTCAGTCTGTCCTCCTCCTGAGCCATATTGTAAGCCTATGTATTTGCCTGTAGTTACTCACCAAAAAGACTCTTTCTAAACATTACAGCTGAATAGTACTTAATCAAATCAACCCACAAGATGTGCCTGGAGTTATACCAGCCTTGGCATAACTACGGTTGTGTAAATGCAGCAGGGGCATGCATTATTTATTTATTTGGATTTATTTACCACCTTTTTGAAGGAATTCACTCAAGGTGGTATACAGCAAGTTTAACTCAAACATAAGCAACAGACAATTACAGCTGTAAAAATTAACTGACAATATTCTGGGAGAAATAGGTAAGTGGTAGTCTCACCTATGCCCTGCCCTCTTGCATTTATGTTCTGTGCCACTTAACATGCCCCATTAGAGAAAAGTGTACACTTACTTGCAAAAGTGCTAGTATTCAGTACTTTTACAGGCTCGTGATGGAAATTTGGCCACCTAGTTATTGATTTGCCCTTTTTACCTTCAACTGCTCCTCCTCTGGAGACAAATACCTATTGCATCTGAATGCAAAGCCCCTTGAATTGGCGTGAGCTACATCCCTCCTCCAAAAAGAAAATGGTGAACTGAGATAAGCAGAGACCTCAGTTTCCTGTGGTGGATTAAGGCAAGTTTGCAAGGTGTGGCTCACTTGCATAAGTTAGCATAAATTTACATTATTTGCAATGTAAAATGCATCTACATTGTAGACATAAGAGTTTTCCAACCTACTCTATGTGCCTAGATACTTTTTTTTTACTTATTTTTATTTCATTCCTTTCACCAATTTTTAAACCTTTTTATTCTTTTCCTTCACTCCTTGTCTCATCATACCTCATTGATTGCTAAAAGTGTAATTTCCAGGGTCTCCCTCTACTCCCTACTATTCTTTTCTCTCTTCTTTCTTTCATATACTGTCTTCCAGCTTCAATTTTGGTTTCTATAGTGGTAGCATCTCCCCTGTAGTCCTGTAAACAAATCACTCCTGGATCTTTTGAAAAAATTATCATTTGAGGCCGACCAAATTTCAGTTTTGGTTTTGGCACCAAAACCGGCCTGAAATACAGGTTCAGCTTTGCTTTGGTTTCTGCTGAAAATACCTGTGTATTTTCAGCAGGAACCAAAATTTTGTGCATTCCCCATTCCCTTCCTCCCTTCTCCCCCTCTACCACAATGAGCCCCTCTCATGAACTCAACCCCCCCTGGCGGCAGCCCCCCCCCCCCCAGGCCTACTGTACCATTGGTGAGTAGTGGGCACCAGAGTGATCCTCACTCATGGTTCAAAATGGTTTCTGGGACTTCCAGCGGCAGTGGAGATAGCTCCTGCACCCACTACTCACCAACAACATAGTAACCAACTGGTATTTAGGGCTTTCCGTCAAGGAACTCCACAGTATTTGTCCAGTCGGACAATCCCCTACTCCCCCCTACGCCTGTCTTGAGGTCTCTAAATGATCATCGCCTGGTGTTGGCAAGCCCTCGGATAGCTCAAATGGAGAACAGTTGCCATTGTGCTTTTTTTGTCGCCCCTGCACTGTGGAACTATATGCCTCTATTTTTACGTAGTGAAACCTCCTTAAAAAAGTTTAAATCACTGTTGAAAACCTGGCTTTTTGAACAAGCTTACTGAAATATGAACACCTGAATACTGAAATAACCAACTTGGAAGTCAGTTATCCTGAAAGTATGTGTCCAGAATGTTCATTGTTCTCTTTATGAATGGTACTAGTAAAAAAGGCCCGTTCCTCACACAAATGAAATGGGTGCTAGCAAGGTTATCATGTAATGGCGATTATGTTTTTAAGGAAAGAGTTAGGAGAAATGTTCTGTCATGATAAGTAAAACCTCAATCTACTCTTCATCACTGAAACCTGGATCCATGACCAAAAGGACCCTATAATTCTAGACCTGTGCCTACCAGGATATAAAATCACGCACTGGACCAGAAAAGATAAGAGAGGTGGTGGCATAGCACTAATCTATCTATCTATCCCACTTCACCACTTCACCACTGCCGAGTCCATAACACCTCAACTCGAAATTGCCTCAATCAGAATCCACAACAAAACCCTATGTGATCATCTGAACTGTGTTCTGTTTTACAGATCTCCAGGTAATTGGAGCGAAGGCCAGATAAACTTCATGGACTTAATTTCAAACATATGTGTAACCAACTCCAACATACTAGTATTAGGAGACATCAACATTCACTTAGAAGACACAAACTCTATTAACGCACGAGAATGCAAGGAATTCTTCCATTTATGGGATCTCAACTGACCACAAATGCAAACGACCAACATCAAAAGGCACACACTCGATCTCATCTCACACAAATTTTCAACAGACCAGAACTTAACAGTAACTTACATGCACAGAAACACCCTGGTCCGATCAATACAAACTAAACCTATCCCTACACTGGCGGAAGAAAGGTATACAACGAATACCAGAATACATATCCAACAGCACAAGAGGTCAAGTAGACACGAAAACATTTTGGCAACTGATACAATAACGAATGGACAGCAAAAACGGACTCCATATATTACCTCACAGATTGGGATAAAAGATGCAAAAGCATACTAGATGAAATAGCTCCTTTACGAACAAGAACCTCGCATAAACACAACTCTATACCATGGTTCAACGAGGAACTGAAAAAAATTAAAACACAATACAGGAAACTCGAACGAGCATGGAGGAAAACACAAGATGATCATACACACAACGCTTGGAAACAAATACAAAGAAAATACAAATACGCAATAAGATGGACCAAAAGATTATACTATAAAACTAAAATAGGGACTGATTACAAAGACACGAAAAAAGTATACCAACTTGTGAACAAACTCCTAGATACCAACCTGGTCACCACAACGAACACAGACATCCCATCTGAAGATAAACTTGCCACGTATTTCAATTAAAAAATTATAAACCTACGCAACACGCTACCTCAAGACAACATCGACATTGAAAACTTCTTTAATGAGTTGGACCCACCCTCTGGTGAATACCCGGCGGATCGAACTTGGTAAAACTTTGCCTGCTCGACTGTCGAAACAGTTACCCAGGCGATCAGCAAGTTCTCCAATACTCACTGTAAACTAGATACCTGTCCCAGCTACCTAATGAAGTCCGCTGTTGATCGCTTCATAGCAGACCTCACATCCAAATAAATTACATGCTCCAACAAGGTCTCTTCCCCAAGGAAAATGGCAATACCCTACTCACCCCGATACCAAAAGATACCAGGAAAAAACCCCCAAATGAAATTACTAACTACCGCCCAGTAGCGTCTATCCAATTGGTAGTCAAACTGATGGAAAGCATGGTAACCAGACAACTAACATTATATAAGCAAATTCTCAATTTTACATGAATTACAGTCAGAATTTTGCCCCCTCCACAGCACCGAAACAGTAATACTCACTCTCCTAGCCAAATTCAAGCAAGAAATAGCAACAGGCAAAAACATTCTCCTCCTCCAATTCGACATGTCGAGCGCATTCGACATGGTAAACCACAATATATTAATAAGACTAATAGACAAGCTCAGGATCGGTGGAAACATACTCAGCTGGATCAAGGGTTTCCTAACCACAAGAACATATCAAGTCAAATCAAACTCAAACATATTATCACAGTGGAAAGCAGATTGTGGAGTACCACAAGGATCACTGTTATCACCGACCCTCTTCAACTTAATGATGACCCCACTAGCCAAGTCCTTATCCAACCAAGGCCTTAACCCCTTCATCTACACAGATGATGTCAAAATATACATTCCTTACAAAGCTAAACTGACAGAAATCACCAACAAAATCAAGCTAAGCCTAAACATCATGGACTCATGGGCAAGTGCATTTGAACTAAAACTCAATAAAGAAAAAACACACTGTCTCATCCTCTCATCCCAACACAGCATGGACAACCCCACAAGCATCGACACCCCAGATTACACCCTCCCTATCTCAGACAGCCTGAAAATCCTCGACGTTATAATGGACCATAACCTAACACTGGAGAGCCAAGTGAAATCCACCACAAAGAAAATGTTCCACTCAATGTGGAAACTTAAACGCGTGAAACCATTCTTCCTAAGGGAAACTTTTTGTAACCTGGTACAATCAATGGTAATAACCCACTTAGATTACTGCAATGGAATTTACGCAGGATGCAAAGAACAAACCTTAAAGAAACTTCAGACTGCTCAAAACACGGCAGCTAGGCTTAAATTTGGAAAAACGAGATTTGAAAGTGCAAAACCCCTCCGTGAAACAAAGAACGCATTGCCTTCAAAATCTGCATCCTGGTTCACAAAATCATCTATGATGAAGCCCCTGGATACACGACAGACTTAATCGACTTACCTACCAGAAACACATCCAAATTAACACGAACATACCTAAATCTACACTACCCAAGCTGTAAAGGACTTAAATACAAATCTATCTTTGCATCCAGCTTTTCCTACAAAAGCACACAACTGTGGAACGTGTTACCGAAAGCCTGGAAAACAACGTGCGACCACCTAAACTTCCGGAAAATACTGAAAATCACCCTGTTTAAAAAGGCATACCCTACTGAACCAACTTAAATGCCTGATCTCGGCTACACAAGAAAACTAAAGCACGCAATGAATATAACACAACTCTTCCGCTCTACTATTCCTAATGTGGCTCTGCCACATGAACTTTATCCTACGACAACATCAAATTGTATTTGTTCACACCGGAGTCTGCTAACGACTCTCCAGTACTATGCAAGCCACATTGAGCCTACAAATAGGTGGGAAAATGTGGGATACAAATGTAATAAACAAATAAATAAATAAATAAAACTAATTGGGAAGGGTGTATAATTAGTAATATGCTCCAGGGGTATGAGATATGGATTGTTTTATCTATGTTTTTTTTTTGTTTTAATCTTTCTTTTTTTGTGATTTTTATTTATAGTATTTTTTAAAAGATAAAGAGTATGCAGATTCCATCCATGTCCAGCATTTCTCCTCTCTTCCCTCCCCTCCATCCATGTGCATCTCCTTCCTGACTTCCCTCCCCTCCATCCATCAATGTCCAGCAAATTTCCTCTCTCCCCTGCCCCCTCCATTCATCCATCCATGTTCAGCAATTCTCCTCTCTCCCCTGCCCTCCCCTCCATCCATGTCCAGAAACTCTCCATTCTCCCCTTCCCTCTCCTCCATCCACCCATATCCAGCAAATTTCCTCTCTCCCCTGCCCCCATTCATCCATCCATGTCCAGCAATTCTCCTCTCTCCCCTGCCCTCCCCTCCATCTATCAGAGAGAGAGAGAGTGTCAGAGTGAGAGAGAGAGTGTGTGTGTGTGTGAGAGAGATTTAGAGAGAGAGAGAGAGTGTGTGTGTGTGTGTGTGTGTGTGTGAGAGAGAGAGAGAGAGAGAGAGAGAGAGTTCAGTCTCTGTGTGTTCTGTCTCCTTTTCTTTTTTAGAGATTATCCTTAATTTTCACTTGTGCTGGCCATCCCTTCAGTGTGTGTGTGTGAGAGAGAGTGGTTACGATGGAGTGTGTGTGTGTGTGAGAGAGCGAGAGAGAGAGAGTATGTGTGTGAGAGAGAGAGTGTGTGTGGGAGAGAGAGAGAGAGAGAGAGAGTGAGAGTGAGTTCTGTCTCTGTGTGTTCTGTCTCCTTTTCTTTTTCTTTTTTAGAGGTTATCCTTAATTTTCACATATATATAAATCCTACTTGTGCTGGCCATCTCAGACGCTGCCTTCATTATGTGTGAGAGAGAGAGAAAGAGAGACAGACAGACAGAGTGGTTACGAAGGAGTCCGTGCGGCAAAGAAGTCTCGACATCAGCGGCGATTTGTGGTGTGAGTTCCACGGTCGCCCGCTTCCTGGCACCCTGCTGGTTACGATGGAGTTTAAGCGGCGCAGGATTCTGTACGTCAACGACCAGTTGTGGCGCGAGTTCCTGCCTTGCGGACATTCTGAGTTTGACACGACGCTCATTAACGCGTACGGCGAGGCCAATCACATCCTTGGCGAGCTGGCGCTGGGCGAGCAAGGTAACCCGACGCCGTGCTGCACATGCCCCCCTCCCCCGGAGCTCAGCCCATCGACTATTTCCCGGGGTTCCAGTTGCTTTTTTTTTTTTTTTAAAGTTTCTACTTTGTACTATATAAATTGTCCCTCTCATTGTCCAGCGATTGTTCTGTTCCCTGCCCTCCCATCCGTGTCCCGCGATTCTCTCCTCTATTATCCTCCCATCCCATCCATTTTCCTCTGCCCTGCCCTTCCCTCCCCTCACCTTCCTCCCCTCAATTTGTACCTGAACGTTCTCTGGCTGGCTGGCGCTGGCTTCCGTTGCATTCGAAACATCCCTCTCATTGTTCTGCCCTCTGACGTCATTACGTTTTGACGTGAGGGCGGACCAATGGGAATTGATGTTACGAATCCAGGCATCCAGACGTAGAACGTTGGAGGTGCAAATTATTATATAGGATGTGTCCTTTCCTATCAAATATTGTGGTTCTCTTTTCATTTCTTCTCATTTTTGTTTTAGAATTGTGAACCGCTTTGCCCTGCTTGTCAGTTAAAGCGGAATAGAAAGTTTGGAATAAATAAATAGGCCTAGGGGACTGCCACTGCCCGCAAAGGATGGGAGGTGTAGTAAAGAAAGAAGATGCTGCGAGTGGGTGGGTCAAGGAAGGGGGCACGTTTTGGTCAGGTGGAGGGGGCGGGGCCGGTTTCATTTTCATCTTCAATTTTAGCCAAAACCGAGTGTCTAATTTCAGTCGCAGATTCGGGTTTTGCAGAAGCTAAAGATCCTGGTTTCAGTTGGGCTCTGTTTATCATTTTGTTAATCAGATTATTAGGAACAAAATCCTTTTTCTTATTATAAAGGAGTTCTTCAATTCATTTTTGAGCCGTGAACAAGAATGCAGAATACTGGCTTAACACAATTTACTGTAAGAACAGTGCAGGTCTGGTAGGCATTCACATTCGAATGTGGACACAACATTGCAAAGAGGACAGCAAATTAATAGAGGTAGCAAAAATATCAGGCTCAGAAAATAGTGTTGAAAACAAAAGTAAATACAATACTGCCATTTTGTGCTCTACATTTTGTGCTCTATAAGAAACAAAAATAATAGATCTAAACAGAAAACAACAAAAAACAACCACCACCACCAAAGGGGGAAAAAATGCTGAAAATAGCTTCCATTGTTTCATGTCAGGTAAGCCAGATGCAAATAACAGCCAACTATGCTTTCAAAAGCAGAAACAGCCATTTAAAGCCAGGTCAGCTCTTAACAAAAAGCAATGGCAAATCTTAAAGAAAGTCAATCTCTACGTTCACACTGAGGCATGATGTGCATTTATATGCAGTTGCTCTCAACCTCACAATTTAAGATAATTTAGACTGCACATATGCTGTGTGGGTGGGTATTCTATAATCAGAGTACATCTTACCATACAGAATTATACACCATTTAACATCAGTCACACAGGTGCCAGTTTATAGCTTATGAGAAGTGCAGAAAACCCAGCAGCAGCTTAAGTGAACTAAATTCAAAGCAGTCCACATTCTTTAAAGAGAAGCTATGTTAAGCAACGTTAGCTAGTTAAGCAAATAGATTGTTAGGTATTATTAGGAAAGGAATGGAAAACAAAAATGAGGATGTTATAATGCTTTTATATCGCTCCATGGTGCGACCGCCCCTCGAATATTGTGTTCAATTCTGGTCGTCGCATCTCAAAAAAGATATAGTGGAATTAGAAAAGGTGCAGAGAAGGGCAACGAAAATGATAAAGGGGATGTGACGACTTCCCTATAAGGAAAGGCTAAAGCGGCTAGGGCTCTTCAGCTTGGAAAAAAGGCGGCTGAGGGGAGATATGATAGAGGTCTATAAAATAATGAGTGGAGTTGAATGGGTAGATGTGAAGGTTCTGTTCACGTTTTCCAAAAATACCAGGACTAGGGGGCATGCGATGAAGCTACAAAGTAGTAAATTTAAAATGAATCTGAGAAAATATTTATTCACTCAACGTGTAATTAAACTCTGGAATTTTTGCCAGAGAATGTGGTAAAGGCGGTTAGATTAGCGGAGTTTAAAAAAGGTTTGGACGGCTTCCTAAAGGAAAAGTCCATAGACCATTATTAAATGGACTTAGGGAAAATCCACTATTTCTAGGATAAGCAGTATAAAATGTTTTGTACTTTTTTGGGATCTTGCCAGGTATTTGTGACCTGGATTGGCCACTGTTGGAAACAGGATGCTGGGTTTGATGGACCTTTGGTCTTTCCCAGTATGGCAATACTTGTGCACTAGTTCTTAAAATATCAAAATTCTGATTCTCTTAGCTTCTTCCTTTGGTCTTAATTCTAGGTCTCTTCTCTGTACGATGGGGTGCTTACCCGGTGGTAATCGGCAGTTGCTGTGCGCTGGACACTTACCATCCAGTTAGCATGTGAGACCTTACCGCTAAGTCAATGGGTGGCAGTAAGGCCTCAGGCCAAAAATGTACGCACGCTGGTTTTCATTTTGTCGCACGTCCATTTTCTGGCACATTAAAAAAGTCCTATTTTTCCAGGCACGGTCAGGAAATGGACCAGCACGCGTCCAAAACACACGCCTATACCAGTGCAGGCCACTTTTGGGCGCACCTTAGTAAAAGGGCCCCTGTATAATAGGGTGCTTAAATTTAAAAGCTGTAGTGGGGGGGGGGGGGGGGGGAATTCTAGAAATGGTGCTCAAATTCTAGTGCCGGGAAAAAAAAAATCATCGCTAAGTGTGATTCTATAAAGGGTGGGTGCCCTTTACAGAAATGTGTTTAGCGCCAATTCCTGCAGCTAACTTTTGGAGTTAGACTTATGCCTGCTGAAGCCCAGTGTAAATGCTAACGCCCAAGTTAGGCATGCTGAGGCAGTATTCTGTAACAAGGCGCGTAACTTTTCAGAACGCCCCTAACACGCCCATGCCCCTCCCGCCTTCTGAGTTACACACAGAGTTGGGCTGCATCAAGGTTACAATACACCAGGGATGTGTGCCTGGGATGCACACTCTCAATCCAGATGTGTTAGTGCTCAGCACTAGAGAATGACACAGGGGCGGGGACCCGCAGTAACGGGGACAGAACCCACGGGGCGGGGATGGGGACAAAGCACGTAAGGACGGGGACAAACTTTGTCCACATGTCACTTTCTACTTTGAAGCCTATTAAAGAACTGGACTGTTACTTATGTTTGATTGATGCAGACACCAATATTTTTATTTTTTGAAAAAACAAACAAACATGCTGGCCACAGCTAGCAAAATTTGCATGGGGGATCCTATACATCCTGCTACCAGCACATCTTCTAAGAAGACATCTTCTGTTGCAGGAGGGACAGTGCAAGACAGGAAAGCTAGAATGCATCCTGAGATTGTTGATGACTTCTTATTCATCTACAGATTAAAAAATCATAACAGTGCTTCATAGGGCATATTTCTGCCCTCTAGGGCATACAGAATAGGTTGTATTTTGTATCCCTGAACAATTTAACAGGGTGGATTAGGATTCCTTGGGGTAGTAGAAGTCAGCTATTGTTGGGGTTGGAAGGGTAAAGGGTGGTGGCGATAGGAGGGTTATTATAGCTACTAGTTGTTATTATTTTCTACTCGTAAAAAGGCCCGTTTCTGTATGAAATGAAACGGGTGCTAGCAAGATTATCCCCCCCCCACCCTCCGTCGCTGTCTTCCTCTGTCCCCTGATTTTCTATTTGTAATTTATACACAACAGTTGCACAGCATATTGTTCCTTTTTATAATTTAATAAAAAGATGTAAATATCAAATCATAAGTGTTTGAGGCTTCTGCAGATAAGAACAGAGCCCACAGGGATGGGACTGGGGCGGGGACAGAACCTGTGGGGATGGGACAGGGACGGAGACAGGGCCTGTGGGGATGGAACGAAGACGGAACCTGTGGGGACGGGACGGGGATGGAAACTGAACCTGTGGGGAACGGGACGGGGATGGAAACGGAACCTGTGGGGACAGGACGGGGATGGAGATGAAACCTGTGGGGACGGGATGGGGATGGAGACGGAACCCACGGAGACGGTGTAGGGACGGAGATAAATGTTTTCCCCGTGTCATTCTGTACTCAGCATAACAGCTTGAAGCACAACTAAGCACAGGCTGTTTCCTTCACAGTTGCAGCAATACACATACTAATCTGTGCTGTAACAGAGAGCAGAGCAGAACAGAGAGAGAGTGAGAGAGATACACAAGCGCACACACACATCCCCCCCCCCCCCCCCCACCGCACTCTCTCATATATTTCTATTGGACGTATGGCATAAATGACACCAAGCACACTAGCAGCAAGACTGCTTCAATGAACATTTCTTTAATTGCACATATGCAGGCAATCAAGAGATTTATGAAAAAATACCTGACATGATTAATGTGTTTTATTATATGTAAATAGTCACCCAACCACTTAGTTTCTGAAATATCTTATGTAGGCAATGCGTGTTAACTCTTTATTTGCTAGAGGTAATTTTGGAACACAGCAGAAAATGTGCTTTTTAAGAGGGTTACCCCATTCTCCCTTCCCCACAAATGCCAGTGCCAGAAGCATCCCTCAAAATACACTGCCTAGTACTTGCCCTGAGAAGAGACTATGATAAGTAAATTATAAATAGCAAACCCTCAATTTTGAAACTAAGTCAGATAAAACTTTTAAAAATCTTGTTTTTAACTGTACATTTATGATTAGAGCAGGGGCGTAGCCAGACCTCACGGTGGGAGGGGGCCAGAGCCCAAGGTGGGGGGGGGGGACATTTTAGTCTGCCACCCCGTCACTGCCTCACCGCTCCCTCCGCCGCCCTGCCGCACCCCACAGCAGCAATCCCTGCCAACTGAAGCCTTCTCCAGCGCCGGTCTTCGGCACTACCATGTTCCTTGCCCTGCTCTCTTTTCCTCCTCACGTCCTGCATGTTCCTTTAAGTGAAACTGAGCAGCGCTGGACAAAGCTTCAGCTGGCGGGGGATGAGAACCCCCACTAGCAAAACCAGGGTTCCAGATGAAATTTGGGGGGCCTACGCCCCCGTGGCCCCACCTAGCTATGCCACTGGATTAGAGTGCAGACATTCTCCCCTCTCTTGCAGGTTGCCATGGCACCTAGAATTGCACCCTGGTGCCTGGTATTTCACGTTCTTGATATATTTTTTCCTTTCACAGAGCTGCCTGAAAAATAACGTGCATCCCACTTCCACACCATGATTTGGCTCTCTGTCAGCCAGTGGCGTTCCTAGCCTACATGGCACCCGGGGCGGATCGCCGATGCGCCCCCCCGCCCAAATGACACCCCCCGTGTGCATGCCGCGGGGGGGGGGGGGTCCCACGGTGCGCGCCTGTCAGCTCCGAAAAGTTTGCTAACTTCGCTCGTTCGCTGCAGCTCCCTCTGCCCCAGAACAGGAAGTAACCTGTTTCGGGGCAGAGGGAGCTGCAGCGAACGAGTGAAGATAGTGAACTCGGAGCCAGGCGCACGCCGCGGCACCCCCCAGCGGCGTGCACCCGGGGCGGACTGCCCCCACCACCCCCCCTTGGTAAGCCACTGCTGTCAGCTCATGCCATGCAGTGCCAGAAGTTCACGGTTTAAAATCTCGTGGAATTTGAAACCATAAGAGCAACCTGGTCTAACAAACACTGGATTTCTAGAACTGTTCCTTCTCATTAGAGATAAGCAAATAAAGTTCCTAAAGCCATCATTCATTTCTACTCTCCTCTCCCAAAACAAACCAACCTAATCTCTTGCATGGACTAAAAATGATCTGTTCCCCCAACTTGTCATAGCCCTGTACACCTACCTTGTGTATACTTTTAGGAAGGTGGGGGGGGGGGGGGAATTGGAGGACAGTTATTATTTGGGGGGGGGGGGCGGGGGTAAATTGTTATTAGTATGCTACAATTAATTATAGGGAAGGCAAACACCATACAATACTGCCAATCCCATATACATCAGAAATATGATAATTACACCAGCATGAAAACGATATGGCTTCTTAATAGCTGTAAATAAAGGAACCTTTAATCCAATTAAAGATGACATTGTGCTAAGTTTCCTGGTTTTTAAACAGGTTATCTCTCAAACATATGAAGTCGAGAATATAGTACCAACACTCAAGACTTCAATTAATATTCATTATTCCCTCTCCTAAATCCTCCTGCCCTATGATCCCAGATTACTTTTGAAAACTGCTTGCATCAAAGGGATAAGAGTTTGCTTACATATTTGAGACTGCAGATCAGAACCCCCCTCATCAATACTTAGATGCGAGGTGCTTTTTTTGTTGTTGCTATATTTAAAACTCATTTATCCTTTTCATTATCACTTCCATTCAATACATTCCAGTGTTTCTTCCATAATGGAGAGATCAAGGTACCTCTAGAGGAGGTAGTACAGGAGTCCTCAAATTCAGTCCTCAAGGTCCACAACCGAACCTGGTTTTCAGCATTTCCACAATGAATATGTATAAGCAGTGGTGTTCCTAGGTCACTGCTGCAACCCTCCCCCCCTCGTGAATCACAACACCCCCTGGCACATCACCTCCACACCCCCAGGCACATCACTCTTACCTCCTGGGGGTGCAGAGACCAGTTGCACGGCTGTCAGCTCTGTCAGTTCCCTGCCCCATAACAGGAAGTAAGGTCAGAAGAAGAAGGGAACCAGCAGAGCCGACAGCCAAGTGGCTGCTCCCTGCACCCCCCTTGCAGCGTGCACCCAGGGCAGACCGCCCCGCCCTTGGTATGACACTGTGTATGAGATCCATTTGCTTTTTTGCAAATAGATCTTATTCATACTCATTGTGGAATTCCTGAAAACCAGGCTGGGTTTAATAAAAACAGTTTTCCCTCTAAACATGCTCTTTTAAATGCAGGCCTCAACAAAAATAAGTAATGTTCACAGTGCACAGGCTAGAAAAATCCTAGAGATTGGGTCACACCTAAGATTTGATACCTGATGCGTAAAATTCAAAACAGGAAAATAAGCAAAAGGTGATATCATGCTTACTTGATAACCTTCTTTCTTTGCATCCTGCCAGACCAGTCCAGACAAGTGGGTTACCTCTCTTTCCCTCCAGCAAGGGGAGAGAGAGAGAAAAACTGCTCACCTCCCTTATACAGATTTGTGCAGCTTGGTGGCCAATCACTCTGTTTCCTGATTCTGCTGGTTTAACTTCTCCAGGTAAAGAAGTGGGTAGTGCCACTGGTCCTCTTCTATTACTTGGCTCCATGGTTACCTGCAATTTTCTGTATAACAGATTGCTTGAGCATATGAGTCCTTGCTTTCTTAAATTTTCTCCTTGTGTTGGATTCTCTCTAGGTGGGTTTATTGTTTGGACTGGCAGGGCTCTAGAATGTAAGCATTCTTTAACCTTCCTCTTCATTCTTTCCAGAGCAGTAGGATACATCCAAGATTTCCTAAATGGGGGGGGGGGGGGGGGGGGGGGGGGGGGGCATGGCTGCTTCTAGGATTTCCACCCCAAAGTAGTCACCTCTCTACCATAAATATCTAATTAGTAATGTCTGAAAAATGAATACAAGGATGTCAAAGTGGATGCTCTGCCTATATCATCTAGATGAACCGACCTATACTGCACCCAGTAAGACTGGGCCCAAAATTATTGAGGCACCCTATGGCTGTTGGCAATATAGGCTGCTGCAGTCATTTTGCAGTTCCAAAGTCCATCAGGCTGACTAACTGGTTACCAAGAACACTATCTTCTGTGATTGTTCCTGAAGGGACACCTTTTTTAGTGGTTCCAATGGGGGCATCATTAATGCACTAAGTAGTTTATAGTTTATTAAAATTTGCTAGACTGCTCTAGCGGCCAAGGCAGAGCAGAGTGTGTACACTCTACAGTTTATATTAGAAAAGAAAGGAACTCCTATAATGATAGGAAAGATAAGCATTCACACCATACCAGCAGAGAAATAGAACACACAACAGGGACAGTAAAATAAACCACCTCTTTAGGGAGGGTTCATTACGGAGGGAAAGGGGCAGATTGTTCCAGATGTGGGTTGAAAGAAAAAAAGAAGGCACAATGTCTAGTGGATTCTAGGTAAGCAAGCTCAGGGCTTGGGAGAACCAGTCGATGATCATTTATTGAACGAAGGACTCCGAATCATGATACCCACTCACATAACTGATTACACAAACATCCTTGAATGCCTAGATCCTAAACCCGGGGAATACCCAGCAGATCGATCATGGACCAACTTTGACACGCTCTCATCAGATGAAATCTCACATTGGCTTGGAAAATATGCCAAATCGCAATGCAAACTAGACATTTGCCCTAACAGCCTAATAAGAACGGCACCCAAACAATTCAAAATAGACCTCACGAATCACGTAAACCACAGGCTTCAAAATGGACTCTTTCCCACGGATAAAGGAAACATCTTACTTAATCCGCTGCCAAAAGATGCTAAGAAGAGTGCAATGGACCTAACCAATTATTGCCCAGTAGCATCTATCCCGCTCATAACCAAACTCATGGAAGGCATAGTGACGAAACAACTTACTGAATACCTAAATAAACACTCAATACTACACGAGTCTCAATCAGGATTTCGGTCAAATCACAGCACCGAAACTGTTCTAGTATCCGCAATGAACTCATTCAAGCAAACAATTGCAACTGGTAACAACATACTCCTCCTACAATTCGACATGTCCAGTGCCTTTGACATGGTCAATCATGGAATACTATTACACATACTAGAATACTTCGGAATAGGAGGCACAGTTCTCAAATGGCTTAAAGGATTCCTGACCACAAGATCATACCAAGTAACAACGAACGCGGACAGATCACCCCCATGGATACCTGAATGTGGAGTTCCCCAAGGATCCCCCCTCTCACCAACCCTATTTAACCTAATGATGATACCTTTAGCCAAACTTCTAGCCAATCAAAACCTTCACCCCTACATATATGCAGACGATGTTACAATTTACATCCCGTTCAAACATGATCTAAATGAAATCACCTACAAAATCAACCAAAGCCTCCAGATCATACACACCTGGGCAGATGCATTCCAACTAAAACTTAACGCAGAAAAAAACACAATGTCTTGTACTCACCTCACAACATAACACAAAAAACTTCTCCACCATAATCACACCATACTGTTCTCTTCTCATCTCACAAAACTTGAAAATTCTTGGAGTTACCATTGATCGAAACCTCACTCTCGATACCCACGTGAATACGACGAAAAAGATGTTCCACTCCATGTGGAAGCTCAAAAGAGTAAAACCTTTCTTCCCGAGATACATCTTCCGTACCCTGGTACAGTCAATGGTAATAAATCATCTGGACTACTGTAATGCACTGTACGCTGGCTGCAAAGAACAGACTATCAAAAAACTCCAAACAGCCCAGAACACTGCTGCCAGACTCATATTTGGAAAAACTAAGTATGAAAGTGCAAAACCCCTAAGAGAGAAACTTCACTGGCTCCCACTTAAAGAACGCATTGTGTTCAAGATCTGCACGATTGTACACAAAATCATTCACGCAGACGCCCCAATCTACATGCTAAACCTCGTGGACCTACCTCCCAGAAACGCCACAAAGTCATCCCGCAAATTTCTCAATCTGCACTTCCCCAGCTGTAAAGGACTAAAATACAAGCTGATGCACCCCACTACCTTCTCTTACATGAGCACTCAGTTATGGAATGCACTACCAACAGACTTAAAAACAATCAACAAAATAACCAACTTTCGCAAATCTCTGAAGACATATTTCTTCAACAAAGCTTACAAAGAGAACCTACAGTCCTACTAATCCACTTCACTAACCCACCCAACTATGAAAGTCCACCTCTACAATTACCCGCTTAATACTTTCCTTCTTTCTTCCCTTACTTAATCTTTGCACATTATTAATTGTATCTGACACCCTGGAATAACAATGTCATAACAAAACTATGTAAGCCACATTGAGCCTGCAAATAGGTGGGAAAATGTGGGATACAAATGCAAATAAATAGAGGAGGAATACGGAATAGTTCGACAGGAAAGATAATGTGATACCAAATCTAAAAGCTTTAAAAGTCAGTAGTGCTATTTTATAAGTTATCCGGTACTCAACAGGGAGCCAATGGTGGTGTTTCAGAAGAAGGGTAGTATGATCAAAGTGGTGAGCATGCGTGAGCAGACGGATGGTTGTGTTTTGTAGGGTTTGTACATTTTTTAATGAGCACGTCAGCCTGCGTAAACGACATTACAGTAGTCAAGGCAGAAGGCGAAGGATGACAGGAAGAGGGCGTGGAAATCATTGTGGTTAAAATGGAAGTGAATAGCCTACAACTAACAGAAGGAGAGAAAACAGAGTTTAGATAGATGAGAGATATGGGGAAGGAAGGAGAGGAAGGAGTCTAAAAGGACCCTCAACTATTACTACTACTACTACTACTATTTAGCATTTCTATAGCACTACAAGGCGTACGCAGCGCTGCACAAACATAGAAGAAAGACAGTCCCTGCTCAAAGAGCTTACAATCTAATAGACAAAATTAAAGTAAGCAAATCAAACCAATTAATGTGTAAAGGAAGGAGGAGAGGAGGGTAGGTGGAGGCGAGTGGTAACAAGTGGTTACGAGTCAAAAGCAATGTTAAAGAGGTGGGCTTTCAGTCTAGATTTAAAGGTGGCCAAGGATGGGGCAAGACATAGGGGCTCAGGAAGTTTATTCCAGGCGTAGGGTGCAGCAAGACAGAAGGCGCGAAGTCTGGAGTTGGCAGTAGTGGAGAAGGGAACAGATAAGAAGGATTTATTCATGGAGCGGAGTGCACGGGAAGGGGTGTAGGGAAGGACAAGTGTGGAGAAATAATGGGGAGCAGCAGAATGAGTACATTTATAGGTTAGTAGAAGAAGTTTGAACAGGATGCGAAAACGGATAGGGAGCCAGTGAAGCGACTTGAGGAGAGGGGTAGTATGAGTAAAGCGACCCTGGCGGAAGACAGGATTGGACCGATTGGAGAGGGGAGAGGTGACTAAGTGGGAGGCCAGCAAGAAGCAGATTGCAGTAGTCTAAGCGAGAGGTGACAAGGGTGTGGATGAGGGTTTTGGTAGAGTGCTCGAAAAGAAAGGGGCGGATTTTACGGATGTTGTAAAGAAAAACGACAGGTCTTGGCGATCTGCTGGATATGAGCAGAGAAGGAGAGAGAAGAGTCAAAGATGACCCCAAGGTTTCGAGCTGAGGAGACAGGGAGAATGAGAGAGCCATCAACAGAAATAGAAAACGGGGGGAGTGGGGAGGTGGGTTTGGGGGGGAAAAATGAGCAGCTCGGTTTTGGTCATGTTTAATTTCAGGTGGCGTTGAGACATCCAGACAGCAATGTCAGACAAGCACGCTGAAACTTTGGTTTGGATGCAGGGTGAGATATCAGGGGTAGAAAGGTAGATTTGGGAGTCATCAGCATAGAGATGGTAGGAAAAGCCATGGGATGAGATTAATGAACCAAGGGAAGAAGTGTAGATAGAAAAGAGGAGGGAACCAAGAACAGAACCCTGAGGTACGCCGACAGGCAGAGGGATAGAAGTAGAAGAGGATCCACCAGAGTGAACATTTCCCCAAGTAACGGAAATGTGAGACTGGTGTAAATGAAGAACCGGAAAGGGTAACAGGGGAGGATAGAGAAAGAGAATGTCATCTGCATAAAAATAAGTTGAGATAAAGACTGAATTAGAGCTGACAAGGGACTGAAAAACAAATTAAATGGAAGTGGGGAGAAAATCGACCCTTGAGGGACACCACAGTGTAGCACGCTCTCCTTTGAAACAGAGGTGGAGGCAATAACCTGGAAAGAGTGACTGGATAGGAAGGAGGTACCCAAGAAAGAACCTCACCAGAAATTCCAAGGGTTGACAGATGAGCAAGAAGTAAGGAGTGATTGACCAAGTCAAAGGCAGCCAAGAGATCAAGGGAGATGGCTAGGATGGTTGGTCAAAATGAGAGTAAAGTTCACTTAGTATTTATTTTTTATTTGTTGCATTTGTATCCCACATTTTCCCACCTCTTTGCAGGCTCAATGTGGCTTACAATACATCATGAATAGTGGAAATACATGAGAAAATATGCATTTAGTAATAACAACAGGGTCTTTGGTAACATGATGATGATAAGGCATGATAGTAATTTAACAAGCAAATATAATAAGAATTATTTAAGAAATATATAAGAATTATATAAGAAAATATACATTTAGTAATGGCAGGAGGATCTTGGGTAACATGTTAATGAAAAACATGATAGAAGTTAGGAAGCAGATATTGTCAATGCAGTTCTGGGTATGTGTACAGGAGTTCATATTTACATAGTAACATAGTAGATGACGGCAGAAAAAGACCTGCACGGTCCATCTAGTCTGCCCAACAAGATAAACTCATATGTGCTACTTCTTCTGTATACCTTACCTTGATTTGTATCTGCCATTTTCAGGACACAGACCATAGAAGTCTTGCCTAGAACTAGCCCCATTTTCAGGACACAGACCGTAGAAGTCTTGCCCAGAACTAGCCCCACCACCCAAACACCAGCCCCGCCTCCCAATCTCGGCTAAGCTTCTGAGGATCCATTCCTTCTGCACAGGATTCCTTTATGTTTATCCCACGCATGCTTGAATTCCGCTACCGTTTTCATCTCCACCACCTCCCGTGGGAGGGGCATTCCAAGTATCTACCACGCTCTCCGTGAAAAAATACTTCCTGACATTTTTCTTGAGTCTGCCCTCCTTCACGCTCATATCATGTCCTGTCGTTCTACCGCCCTCCCACCTCCGGAAAAGGTTCGTTTGAGGATTAATACCTTTCAAATATTTGAATGTCTGTATCATATTACCCCTGTTTCTCCTTTCCTTCAGGGTATACATGTTCAGGTCCGCAAGTCTCTCCTCATACGTCTTGTAACGCAAATCCCATACCATTCTCGTAGCTTTTCTTTGCACCGCTTCCATTTTTTTTACATCCTTAGCAAGGTACGGCCTCCAGAACTGAACACAATACTCCAGGTGGGGCCTCACCAACGACTTATACAGGGGCAGGAGTTCATATTTGTTAATCCTTGTTGTATGCTTTGTTAAAGAGATGGGTCTTCAGTAGAATTCGGAAGTTAGCTAGTTCATACATCGGTTTTAAGTTGTGTGGCAGCACATTCCAGAATTGTGTGCTCAGCAGGAAAAGGTTGACGCATGTGTTTGTATTTAAGACCTTTACAGTTTGGGAAGTGAAGATTAAGGAATGTACGGGATGATTTTTTAGCATTCCTGGGTGGTAAGTCCATCAGGTCTGACATGTAGGCTGGTGCGTCTCAGTGAATAATTTTATGAACTAGGGTGCATATTTTGAACGTGATACGTTCTTTGAGTGGGAGCCAGTGTAGTTTTTCTCGTAGGGGTTTAGCGCTTTCGTATTTTCTTTTACCGAATATGAGTCTAGCTGCAGTGTTCTGAGCTGTCTGAAGCTTCTTGATTATTTGCTCTTTGCATCCAGCGTAGAGTGCATTGCAGTAATCTAGATGACTGAGTGCCATTGATTGTACCAGGTTGCGGAAGACGGTTCTTGGAAAGAAAGGTCTTACTCTTTTTAATTTCCACATTGAGTGGAACATCTTCTTGGTTGCGTTTTTCACATGACTCTCAAATGTTAGGTGTTGGTCAATGGTAACTCCAAGAAGTTTTAGGGTGTCCGAGATCGGGAGATTCAGTTTTGGTGTGTCAATGGTGGTGAATTTGTCCGTGTTGTGTTGCGAGGTGAGTATTAGGCATTGGGTTTTTTCTGCATTGAGTTTTAGCTTAAATGTATCCGCCCATGTGTGCATGATATGTAGGCTTTGGTTGATGTCCTTGGCAATTTCCTAGTGCAGCCAGAACTGTTTCCGTGCTGAAATGCCCTCTGAAGCCAGATTTGTGAGGGTGCAATGCAAGTACTTTCTCAGAAAAATCAGAAAGCTGTTTCAAATTTTCAAGGACTTTAGACATGTAGGTGAGATTGGAGTCTAGACAGTAGTGACCTGGAACCGGCAGATCTAGATTTGGCTTTTAAAAAAATGGGATGGACTATAGCCATCTTCTATAAGTCTGGAAATTGACCAGTGGACAAAATATAGACAACAGAGTGAAAAATAGACCGAGTTCAGGGAGCCAGGAGGCTATTATCAGATCACAAAAGCAGTAAGTTGACTTTGTTGTGGACGTAAGAGTTTTTAGACAATGGAGGGTTTGAGTTTGGAAAGAGGACCAATCTGAGGAACCAGCCTGGGTTACAGGAGGGTTGTTTGGAGGAGATTACACAGAGGAAGGGGTGGAAATATGACTGGGAGACTTCAGAAAGGGTTTTAACAAGGACTCAATTTTGTTAGTGAAAAACAAGAAGAGAGCCTCTACTGAGGGAGTACAGGTTGGTGAACTGGAGGGACCAAGCAACTGGCGATAAATTGAGTAAATGCCTTTGGAGGGGGTTGGGGATTTTATTTATTTGTTACATTTGTATCCCACATTTTCCCACCTATTTGCAGGCTCAATGTGGCTTACATAGCGCCGTGGGGCGAAAGACTCCTCCGGTGAAGAAACAAATATAGAGTGATGCTATTTTAAATGAAATAGATATGCACAGACACATTAAGAGCCTATTCACAATGTAAGCCTTTTTTCTCTTGTTAAGATTGAAATTATATTTGTGATGAAGAGCTCCACATTTTTGCAGATCTACTGAGAAGTTTGACTTCTTCCAGAGCCTCTCAGCTCAGTGATACTGGTGCTTAAGTGAAGATTCCAGGTAAACCATGGATTACCGCAAGAAGCTTTGGGATGAAGGAAAATTTGGGGAGCAATAGTGTCCAAGCCATGCTCCAAGATGGGACTGCCAGGCCTCAAGTTGGTCACTGAGAGATTACATGAAGGATCAGGTGGCACGACAAACAAGTAGCACATTTAGATCAAAAACTGGTACCAGTGGCTACTCTAGATGCCTAATGTGTCTCATGCTCTTCTTTCTTAGGTAACTGTAAAGCAAACAGCGTAATGGCCCCTGCCTCAACCTGCCTGGGATATGAGGACGATCGCTCCAATACAGTCTGTACTCTGCTTCCTTCCCTTTGGTATGATAGGACATCATAAAGGCTTCTGAAGTATGAGCTGCCATTTCAGGAACATAGTGGAAGAGTAGCCTAATGGTTAGTGCAGTGGTCTGAGAACCTGGAGAGATGGGTTTGATTCCCACTGCAGCTCCTTGTGACCCTGGGTTACTTACTTAGCCTTCCATTGTCCCAGGTACAAAAACCTAGATTGTGAGTTCAGTAGGGATAGAGAAAGTACCTGCACATGTAAACCGCTTTCATTGTATCACAGAAAGGCTGTATATTAAGTCCATAACCTTTAGCTTGGAGCACCACTGGCCTGTTGAGTTTCAAATCGACATCTGGATAAATCATTGAACCCTTCTTCCAACTGGGACTACCAGAGCATGAATCCCTGGCCCATCATTGAGGAACTCCAATTCCTACCAAAGCCCTCTTCCTGGAACTTCAAGAGTTTACTCTTCTCTGAGCAACCTGAACTCTGTTTTTTTCAAGTTGAGCCTTTCATTTGCTCCAGGTTTCTGTTCATTCATCAGTGTCTCCAAATAACCATCACCTTTTGAATGGCAACCCACTGAGCTAGGCCTTAGATGCTGCATCATCTGCCCAGTGGTGTAACCATAATCCTCTCCAAGCCATGACTGTAGTGGCCATCATCTTAGCAGATGTCTATCATACTGAGCATTAGTCACAAGAGTTGCTGCAGACTATCACGGGTCCTTTCAACAATGATTCCTTCTAACACTGCTAGAGCCATCAGAGCATGTCTTGTGTGCAATATCCACTGCATATAACTGTCTCATGTGACACAGGAACCTGCACATTTCTTGAAGATGTATCCCCTTCCTGTGAGACTGTGATTGCAAATACTAAAGCATCCATCCTTAAGATCTCAAAAACCTTGGGGGAAATATTGATCCTGCGGAAGTTAGCATTTTTGAAAACGCCAACCACCATGGTTAAAATAACACTGGCTATTCAGTGCCAGTATCTTGATACCGGTTGGCACTGAATATCACATTATTGCTGCTAACTGGATAACCTCTGGCTCTGCTCAAGTTACACCCCTGATATCCCTCTTGCCAGCATTATCCAGAGAGCAGCACCTGCTAACTGGATAAATGCCTTTAAATATCGGCCCCCTTGTGCTCTACCCTGGGCAGATATAGCTCGTTCACTACCCTGACTACCCTCAGCTGAGTCTCCAGAATTTTCCCTGCTATTAACAGAAATTACCAGCAGCACCTGCCTAATTAGGGAAGTGAGCAGTTTTGCTTTGTCTCCACCTGCTGGAGGGAAGAACAAACACCAATGTAGACTGGTCTGGCAAGGAGGAGGAGAAAGAAGAAGAAGAATGTAATTTAAAAAATGGAAAGAAAATTAAGTAAAATGGCAAAAGAAAAAAACATAAGCAAAATAGCACAACCAAACATCAAAACAGCAAGAAAAAAAGGAAATTATTTTCAATAGTCCCTGAAAAGCTTTGGCTGTCAAAGTTTCCACCACTGTATCATATAATGCACTTGAAATAATGGAGCTCGGGACCTGGCTGAATGATGAGACAAACATCAACTTTGGCCCACAGTGAAAATTAACTCTCACTCCCACTTACTAAATTACTGGGATACCTTTGGCCAATTTCAAGACGAAAGTGTTACCAGTAAAAAAAAAGGAAGCATAGAACCACTGAGTCACTATATTACAGGCCACCAAGCTCGCTATCACATACATGATGCAATTAATAATGGCTGGACTTGAAGAATGTTTAAAAAGGCCATGTGGCAACCTGAACAAGTAAATCCACTGCCCAGAGCTCTGACACTTGCTGCTCCAACACGCCACACTAGCCAGAACACACAAGGCAAAAGACATCTCTAGGTGTATACGTCAAAAATTTTAGCAAGAGAAAAACCAGTAAGCAAGCTTCATGATATTTCACTGCAGAAGAACAGATTTCTGAAGGGTAGATTTTTTTTCTCCTTTCCTCTTAGCTCAACACGTCAACAGAATATTAAACACTCATTGTACAAAAGCCAAGTTTTGGGACGATCTTGTCTCCATTTCCCTCTTTCTCCTCCCTCTCTGCAGTCTCCTGCATTCTTAAACACCCATTCCTATTTCTTTCAGGCTTCTGTTTTTCTTTGATAAGCTGAGAAGCCTCCTGGAGCAGAGCGCCTTTGACACGCTAACTGCCTCGCAGCTATTTCTCTTCAATTCCACCTGAAAGCTCTTTATATGTGTGTGTGAGAGAGAGAGAGAAGGGGTGGGGGGAAGCAAGATATGCAAATTTCTTCTCCCACACACATACACATATACAAGGAGTTTATGCTTTGGTTGCACTTCCATCCTTTCTCCTGGGACTTTCTATCATACTCCTTTACCTGTGTGGAAATAAAGTTTTGCCTCTTTCTCCAAAGCAGCTGCATGGGAAGAGGGAATAAAACCGTGCATGACAGACAATCGTATTACTATTTTTTTTTTTTTTGCTACTATCACTGGCTTGTTGCAACAGAAGCAAAAGAATTTAGGTCGCTTATTGTGCAGTGTATGAACGACCATTCTGATTCCTAAGTCCCCTCTGGTGCTACTTATTGATCAAATCTGCTTTCTGCATATTCAAGTCAGTGCAAAGAGAAATTGCCATATGGCGCTCACTATGCATATTTCTGCACATGATCACATGAAGCTCAGCAATTAGCTGTCCTCATTATGCAAAGATTAAATTATTACATCAGAAACAGAAATAGCCGAAGCTCTGCATTCCCCTTTCACTGTGTCTTACCTAGCCATAAAAAAATGTAATTTAATCATTAACTAGGGCAGATAACCAGCAGGAAGTTACAGCAGAACAGTCACATTGGTCAAACCTCATTTGTATAGTTACACAGTGACTTTTAGACTTTTTGAAGTTGACTTCAAATTGTTTTATAAAGTTAACTGAATTATGCATGTGGTTGGGTCAACAGCAACTTTTGGTTGGAAACTCAAACAAACCTCCTCCTTTATCCCTCCCCAAGCTCTGTAGTTGCTTACACTGTGAAGGGCAAAATATTAGTTGGTCTGTGGCCCTGCAGTGCACCCTTGGATCCTTTTTAGTAACTGCGGCGAAAGTGGACCTGCGCTGGCTTCAGCGTGTGTTTTTGATGCGCACCGAGGCCCACTTTTACTGCAGAAGGAAAAAGGCTGTTTTTTTTTTTAAAGAAATGACTGGCTGGCATGTGAGCCACGCGCCATTTTGGGGGAGGGAAGCACCGCCACCCATTGAGGTGGCGGTAAGAGCTCCTGCGCTAACCCAGCGGTAACTAGGCAGCATGCAGCACTGCCCAATTTAACGCCGGGTAAACACCGGAGCTAAATATTTTTGTAGCGCCGGAAGTGGTGTACACTGGGGCTGGGAACTACTGCCGGGCCCAGCAGTAGTTCCGGATTAGCAAGAGGTAAGGCCATGTTGGGATTACCGCCGCTTTGTAAAAGACCCCCCCCCCAGTTCTGTTGCCTATTTGTATGGCAGCATGGGTGCTTTTTTCTCCTCTTTGAGTAGCCCCACTGTGACTCTGCGGAAGTGCTGCCCAGAATGGTCCAGGATGCTGGAGCAGCAGGAGCTGGTACACTGATCCCCTCTTGTTTCTTCATTGAAGCTATTTTGACAGTCCGGTGATATTTCCTGTTTAACTTTGGATTATATTTATATCGTTTGTGTGTATTGATTTAATAAAGACATCTTTTTTTCATAATCAGCTATACATCATAAGACTCCTGAGGAAGGCGCTTGGTCGCCGAAACACGGCTGCTGTGTTGAGTCGTTCTTGTTTTTCTTGCAATAAAGACTTTATTTCCATCATTACGTCTCCTCCGGTGTTTGAGAAGAGCCAGCTCTTCCTATGTTTTGCTTCTGCATCCTTTGACGTAGGAAACTAGCGCACCTTCACCTTTGGGTGGTTATCTTTGGATTTGACACTGATCCCAGTACCACTGTTAGCTGGAATGGTGAAGGGCATGGGAACTGGTGTTAGCATCTGTGGCAAGGGTAAGGGACATGCATTTGATAATCGCCTCATGGTATTATTATTATTATTACTACAGTCTTATAACTCGCAAAATAGCAAAAGTTCACTGCGGGTAACAACAGACAAAAGCTGAACAAACATCAGGAATTACAATATTTTAAACCTAATTATACAGTAATTTTCAAAAAAATACACCATTACCACAGATTAGTAAAATTTATTTCAAAACAAGCTTTCCTAAACTGAAGATAATTACAAATTCTTAAAAGAAAAGAAGGAAGAGAATCCAAAACTGGGCAGCCTGATAGGAAAAGTAGTTTGAAAAATCATCTTTGCTTTACATGGCGAAATGAGGGAAATTTTAGTAAAAATTGATTTCTCCTAGATCTACAGATAAAATCAATTTAGAAAAACAAGATGAGCACCTAAATAAGCAGGAGTCGATCCATACAATGTTTGACAGGTCAAAGCTGATACCTTAAATTGAATGTTGGCTCCAATGATAACCAATTCAAATAGGAATAACAAAGGAGTAATATGATCATATTTGCCTGCAGTTTAAGTTTATTATATGCAGGTACTTTCTCTGTCGCTAGTGGGCATCACAATCTAAGGGGCTTAAAACAATGCTGGTGTTAGAGGCAATTTAATGTCGACTAGCACATACGTTAATGTGCACAAAATTTTCAGAGGGCTCAAGTGCGGGGAAACAATATGCACACCAAAGATGGCCACAAATTGCATTTAAATGTATTCAAACGGATATTAACAAGATCGTTGATATTTCTTCCCAATGCTCAGAAAAAAGCGCAGAATCAGATGCTGCTCTGAATCCTGGAAACGGATTGTCAGCTTGGGGGTGGCATTGAAGGTTTTGAAGCAGTGGCGTAGCTATGGGTGGGCACAGGCCCACCCAGCGTTACACCACACTGCCTTCTCCACTCTTTCCTCTGTGGCACCCCAGCATCTGCCTTCCTGTTTGCCAAACTCAGTGCCCTCCTGGTGCACCCCAAAGGTGTCCCTGGTGCCTGCTGCTATCCACCCCCACCGGCCCACAGGCATCCATCCACCACATCCCACCCTTGCTGACATCATTTCCTGTTTCCTGTCTGTCAGGACATGCTGCATCACGGCAGATGGAAGCCTGTGGGCCAGCACAGGCAGCAAAAATGAACCACTGGAGGTGCCAGAGACGCTCACAAGGCACACTGGGGAAGGACGGGGCCCAGCAACAGGAGGGCAGATGCTGAGATGCCGCGGAGAAAAGAGAGGAAGATGTTGGATGTGGGGTAAGCTAAAAAAACAAACACTTTTTTTAAATCTCAATGTGGTTGGGGGGGGGAGCGTGAAGGCCCTCCAATTAACTCTGGGCCCATTCAAAAATACTGGGTCTGCTATGCCCCTATTTTGAAGAGTGGATTTCTTCAGATGTCTCACTTTAAAACTGCAGGTTTTATCTTCTTTTAGAAATGGAAGGAAGCCTGTGCAACCTATAAACGCTGATAGAAACAAAGTGTGTGTGAGTTCAAGCAAAACAAAGTGCAAGAACACATCGACACTGTTCTGTGCTTAAATATGAGCATTTTTGAAAAGCTTATATTTAAAGGCGCAGAAGAAAGAGCGCCAATGTATGCTTATACTTCTGTTTTGCCTGAGCATGCACTTACTGTAAAATCTTGTGCGCATTCCTCCCCCGTGCTTTCAGTTTCATAATGCACATATAATTAAATAACCATTTCTTTTGAGCATGGAGAGATATGTTTCTGAGCTGTTCTTGCACTATGGGGTCTGTGTTGTTGGCTTTAGCACTGAACCTTTGAGCGTTGGGGCATAAGTCTTGCACCTGGTTCAATGGAGTGTTATGTGATTTACCCAGAGTCACAAGGAGCTGCACGTCCCCTTGTTTCTCAGCCCACTGCACTAACCATTAGGCTACTCTTCCATTACAGGTCTTCATAGGGTGGCAACTACAGATGCATGCATGGGCAATCGAGGCTTGGAGCACACTCACAGCTCCAGGGTGTTCTTCCCAAGGTAAATCAACAAAGAAGCGATCAAATAGTAGTATGGAGGGGCTGGCGGTCAAGAAATTCCTGGACAGAGCAGACAGTAGAGAGCAATATATGTGCCTGATGACATCTTGGGAGACAGCAAGAACTGTTAGTCCTTTTCCTGAGTTACCACACCAAAAGGGATTGAGAATCTCACCAAACCTAAGGTACCACTCTATCCTACGTTTTACTTTTTTTGCCACCATCACCAATTGATCTTCATGCAACGGGGCCAAGGTTCCCTGCCACCTATGGTTGTACTGGCCAATGGTACTTAACTTCATTCATTTTATTATGCACGTAGCACCCCCTTCAGGTAAAGCAAACTATTAGTCATCAAAGGAAACAGGTATCTGGCAAAAAATATTCTCCTTCACCCCACCCCCAGCTCATTTGCTCAGGTGGAGACATGGTAAAAAGGGGGCTGTCATCTGTAAGGGGTGGGGTTAGACTGTCTTTAAATTCTCCAACCCAGGCTCCAGCTTCCTTTAGATTTCATTTATTCTGCAAGGGGTTAATGACAATAAGTAATTGCACAAACCGTGATTAAAAAACAAAACAAACAACGTTTGAACTTTACTGAATGAATCAACTCAAATATCAGGAAAATTACACATCAATGGCAAATATTTATCACAGTGATCCCATGAGTCAATTATGCACGGCATCAATGAAACAGAAAAAAAAATAAATCAAGTATTTATAAGTACAGTAGAGTCTTGATTATCTATCCTAAATCCATCCAAAAAGCATACTCCGCCGACCCAACATAAATGCCTGCACTCTGCAACACATCATAACCAAAGCTTGTACCGGACACTAAACAATCTTCCTCTCCTTGATTCCCATTGTTACTGAAACTTATATTCCTTACTCAACCATAATACCACCTGTATTTGTTCTTTACCGGACTGGCAAATGCCTCTACGGTACTATGCAAGCCACATTGAGCCTGCAAATAGGCGGGAAAATGTGGGATACAAATGTAACAAAATAAATAAATAAATAAATGGGACTGACAGGTGGTCGGATAATTTAAAAGTCGGATAATACAGAAAAAGTAGACCAGGGATAGACGAGAGGCATATTGAATGTGTGTTTCAAAAGAGGAAGCATTAACAGGAGTTTATAAGCTTAAGGTGCCAAAGAATCTTACCGAGCACTGCTGCCTTTTAACTAAACGCAATGTCAGGAAAGAGGGAGAGAAACCAGTGTGCATCTAAATGATGATGCTGTGGCATCAGCTAGGTATGTCAGACAATCGAGAATGTCAGATAAGCGAGACTCTACTGTGTATTAAATGAGCACATCACTGGCTATTAGCGAGACGCTAAATTTTACCAAGGCGGTTGCCTTTGTGCATCGGGCCCTCAGTCCTTTAACCTTCTGCAACATTCGGTACACCAGTTAATAGATTTGGGTGGAAACAGTAGTGTCCTTTGGGGATAAATTAAGAGGTAGTGCTGAGTTATGCCCTCTCACAAACCTCTTTCAGTCTGTTAGATGACGGAATGTTCTAGAACTTGTTACTTAATAGATTGCAGTGTAGGTGTTCCTGTACTCCAAAACCTTATTCTCAAAAGCAGTCTCAGTAAATGAATGCTGCTGTTTCATAGTTCCTGTCATTTCCTCTTAATGTGCTGTAGCACTGGGACCTTGTATAAAACACTAATATTTGATTCCAGCTGCACTGATCTCTTGCTTCTTCTAATTACAGCTTGGTTTCTCTCTGTCTGTCTCTGTCCTGCTTTCCACAGAAGAAACAGGAATACTCCCAGCTCTCCATAGGCACAGCAGTGAAGCTCTTCAGTGTTTAGCAGTTCCCTCATACTGGGTCAGACCAATGGTCCATCTAGCCCAGTATCCTGCTTCCAACAGTGGCTAATCCAGGTCACAAGTACCTGGCAGAAACCCAATTATTAGCATCATTCCATGCTACCAATCCCAGGCAAGCAGTGGCTTCCTCCATCTCCATAACAGACTATGGACTTTTCCTCCAGGAACCTGTCCAAACCTTTTTAAAATCCAGATATGCTAACTGCCGTTACCACATCCTCTGGCAGCGAGTTCCAGAGCTTAACTATTCTTTGAGTGAAAAATATTTCCTCCTATTTGTTTTTAAAAAGTATTCCATGTAATTTCATTGAGTGTCCCCTGGTCTTTGTACTTTTTGAAAGAGTAAAAAAAAAAAAATCGATTCACTTCTACCTGTTCTACACCACTCAGGATTTTTTATAGCCCTCAATCATATCCCCTCTCAGCCATCTCTTTTCCAAGCTGAAAAGTCATAACCTCTTTAGCCATTCCTCATATGGGAGGAGTTCCATCCCCTTTATCATTTTGGTTGCACTTCTTTGAAACCTTTTCTAATTCTGCTATATCTTTTTTTCATATACGTCGACTAGAAATGAGCGCAGTACTCAAGGTGAGGTCGCACCATGGAGTGATACAGAGGCATTATATTATTCTTAGACTTATTTTGCATCCCTTTCCTAATCATTTCTACCATCCTGTTGCTTTTTTGGCTGACGCCACACACTGGGCAGAAGATTTCAGCATATTGTCTACAATGACACCTAGATCTTTTCTTGGAATGCTAACTCCTAAGGTGGACCCCTAGCATCAGGTACTATGATTCGGATTATTCTTCCATATGCATCACTTTGCATTGTCTACATTAAATTTCATCTGCCATTTGCATGCCCAGTCTTCCAGTTTCCTAAGGTCTTCCTGCCATTATTCACCATCCGCATGTGTATTGACCAGGGGCATAGCCAGACTTCGGCGGGAGGGGGGTCCAGAGCCCGAGGTGAGGGGGCACATTTTAGCCCCCCCCAGCATCGCCAACCCCCCGCTATTGCCAAACTCCCCCCCGCCACCAACTTTGACCCCCCCCCCGCCATTGCCAAACCCCCCTGCCACCAACTTTGACCCCCCTCGCAATTGCCGAACCCCCCACCACCAACAACCCTCTCCCGCCGCCAACAACCCGCCGTTGCCTACATTTGCTGGCGGGGACCCCCAACCCCCGCCAGCCAAGGTCCTCTTCTTCTCAATTCCGCACAAGGCTTCGTTCTAGTCTGATGTCCTGTAGACTTGGCTGGCAGGGGTTGGGGTCCCCCGTCAGCAAAGGTAGGGGACGGCGGGTTGTTGGCGGCGGGAGGGGGGTCAAGAAGGGTGGCGGGAGGGGGTCCAGGGGCAAATCTACGGGGGCTCAGGCCCCCGTGGCCCCACGTAGCTATGCCCCTGCTATTGACAACTTTGAATAGTTTTGTGTCATCTGCAAATGTAAGGGCCTTGTTTACGAAGCCGTGCTGTAGGTGTGCACACTTTTAGTGTGCGCTAAAATTAGCATGCGCTAATGCTAGAGACACCCATTGTCTCTATCAGCGCACACTAATTTTTAACGTGCACTAAAAAGTTACAGTAGCATGCCTACAGCGCAGCTTAGTAACCAGGGTCCTTAATCACCTCTTTCATTGTTCCATTTTTCTCCTCATTTATAAATATGTTAAATAGCACCGGTCCCAGTACAGATCCCTGCGGCACTCCACTATTCACCCTCCTCTATTGATAAAAATGACCATTTAGCCATACCCTCTGTTTCTGTGCAATAATCAATTCCTAATCACAGAAGGGCACTGCCTCCTATCACATGACTTTTAATTGTCTCAGGCATCTCTCATGATGAACTTTGTCATAAGCATTCTGAAAACCCATCAACAGGCTCACCTTTATCCACAAATGAAGCAAATTAGTGAGGCAAGTCTTCCCTTGGCTGACCCAATCTGATTCTGTCCCATTAAACCATGTTTGTCTAAGTGTTCTGTAATTTTACTTTTTTTATAATAGTTTCCACTATTTTCCCAGCACTGAAGTCAGGCTTACCGGTCTGTAATTCCCAGATCACCCCTGGAAACCCTTTTTAAAAATCGGCATTACATCAGCCACTCTCGTCTTCAGTTACTATGGACAATTTTAATGACAGGTTACAGATCACTAACAACAGATCAGAAATTTAATATTTGAGTTCTTTCAGTACCCTCGGGTGTATGCTATCCAGACCAGGTGATTTACTACTCTTTAACTTGTCAGTTTGGCTCAGTACATCATCCAGGTTCACCGAGATTTCTTTCAGTTCCTCTGCATCATCACCCTTGAAAACCATTTCTGGGTACAGGGTAGATCTCTTACATCTTCTTCCATAAAGAACAAAACAAAGAATTCATTCTAGGTATAGAGATGAGTTTCCCTCTATTTACAATATGCAGATAAGCAGCCTCCATGCTCTCTCCATGGCTGGGATTGTTAAATCCAGTGAATTGGACTGGATGAGTATCCTAGTGGTTAGGGCAGCAGGCTGTGAAAGACCAGGGCTCAAACCCTACTGAACACTCCTTGTGGCCTTGGACACAGATTGTGAGCCCTCTGGAGATATCTCCTGTATCTGAACATAACCTGTGTGACCTAAATACTATAAATATTATAGCAGGTGGCATATCCAACCATGGCCAGCCATAACATGGTATAGGCACATCAGCCCCTACTGTGATGGTGTGAGCGGGAGGCTAGAGGAATACTAACCAACTGGGGTAGGTTATTTTTGAATTGCAAGGCAAGCAACAGGAATTCAGGAATGCAGAGGGGAGGGTGGGGGATGCAAAGCCAAGGGGAAAAGAGATCCACAGGAACAGAAAACACACTGTCTAAGAGTTTAGTGTAAAGTTGGCGTTAAGGAACAGGTAAATATGGAGGCAATGGGTACCCCGGGGTAGGGGAGGTGAGGAATCATATTGGCACAAATGCACATGCTGGGGGGGGGGGGGGGGGGGGGCTGTGGCATGTATGTGTGGGAGGAACAATTTGTGGCTGTCAGGTAACCACCAGAAGGCATCTGAAACCATGGTGGTTGAAGATGGCAACCTCTGAGGCTATGGTGGGGTTTCACCCAGATGTGAGAGATTAGGGGAGATGTATGATGTTGAAGTTATATAGGTTACTGTTAGTTTCAAGTTAATGATTCCATGTGAGAGGTGGGGGTGGGAATGAAACAGAGTGGGTGGTGTGAAGGTATGATGGTGCCCCTGCCTAGTTTATTGCTGTCCTCTTTGCTAGAACTCCAGGGCTCCTCCTATACCTCTCCAGTTCCCTCCAACAAAAGGCACCACAGTTCAAAAGTCTTTTCTTCTATCCTTGCAAGCCTGCCTGAAACTTGCAGAGTGCAATCCTCCACTTCTGCTAGCTCTTTGATCTGCCTGCAGAGAGCAGTCTTGGACTGTCAGCCTAGGATCAAAGGGTCTCTTTTTTTTTGTGACTTTTTCTGCTTTTTCACTGTTAACCCCTGGAATTTCTGGCTGGCAGCAACAGAGCACCCAGTTTAGAATGATGTGGTGCAGCATTAAACAACTAATATTACCCTGTAACAGTAAACTAGTGCATCACATAATGCAATCCAATACCTATCTTCTTACACAACTAGCATATAACAGGGGTAGGGATCAGATGTCACTTTCTGTAAGCTAAACAGTGGGGTCACAAGCATGACAAGGACCATTGTGGGTCTCAACTCACTCCTCAGGCCTCCAAACATGATACTTCAAGTTTGGAAAAGAGGCTACCTACAAGTATTACAAAGCAGTTAAAACTGGATGTGGTCTCAGATCTAAATTCTGATGGAAGCAGGCATATGCCGCAGGACTAAGGGAATCAGTCACAGCTTCCTCAAACACTAACTTTCAAAGGGAAGTGGTGTCCAAAAAAATACAAGTTTATACAAATATAGCAAATATAAGGAAACAGAAAATCCCTCTTAGTTTTCTGTCTTCCCAATATAACTCTTATTTCGCCCAATGAGCATCAGAGCAGATTACATTAAGTGATCTGCGATTTCACGTGATTTGTGAGGGCAGAGCTTGGGACCAGCCAGAAATGGGAGGCCTAAAAGCACAGTTTATCCACTTATTCAGCACTCTTCTTTCATCCAATAAGTCAATCCATGGCACAAGCTGCAGTTTGAACCAAGAGATTACTTAAATTTGGATGATGTAGAAAAAATGGGACCTGCAGCATTTAGTCGGTAGTAGAATGAGGTATTCTTAGCATTCTTTAGTAGGTTTCTTATGAACCTTCTGCTTGGTAGAGGTTCTGAAAAAAATATCCTTCCACCTGTGATTGACAGTGGTAGGAGGAGACACGCTTTGGATTAAACTGTGTTGGTATAAATACCAAGCCCAGTGGGCTTGGTATTTATACCAACACAGTTTAATCCAAGCGTGTCTCCTCCTACCACTGTCAATCACAGGTGGAAGGAAAATCCCCTATTCCAGAAGCTGTGAGAATATTCTAAATCCAAAAAGGTCACATATCTATTCCTGGAACAATCACTAGAGGTCTCTGCTGAGTAATTTAGAGAAGCAGAACCTAAATGCCCTCTATAGTGGTTCTCAACTGGTAACGTGGAGGAGCATAATCGAATGTCGCTGGCGAAATAGATTGCCGGCGATCTATTTTGGCAGCGGCGCAACAGCTGGCCGGAACCATATTATTGAAAAAAAATGGCCAGCCATCTTTTTTTTTCAATAATATGGTTAAGCCCTGCCAAATGCCAGAGTTCACCAGGTTTGAGATCGCCAGTTTTGTTTTTCAGTGATAATGGAAAAAAATGCCGGCCATCTCAAACCCGGTGAAATCCAAGGCATTTGGTCGTGGGAGAAGCCAGCATTTTTTGTGTACTGGTCCCCTTGACGTGCCAGGGCACCCTAGGGGGCACTTCTAAAAATGTTTAAAAAATTAAAAAAAAAAAAAAGCTCCCAGGTGCATAGCTCCCTTACCTTGGATGCTACAGCATAGAGGTGGAAGGGAAGGGAGAGGGAACAGGGAATAGGTGAAGGGGAGAGAGGGGACAGGGTGTTGCTGGACCATAAGGAGGAAGGGGAGACAAGGAATTGCTGGACCATAGGGGTAGAAGGGAAGGGAGAGGGGACAAGGAAATGCTTGACCATATTGGTGGAGAAAAGAGGGGGTGGGGTGGCTACAAGGTTGTAAGAAGGGAGAGGGGGGAGATATTTGGTATGGTGGAACCATGTGGGAGAGACCACTGGGGTTTTCAAGGAGATGAGTGAGAGGAGAATGTAAGTAAAGAGGATAGAATTATACAGTGGTGTGCTGGAGCAGGCTCTCACAGGCTCACAAGAGCCGGTTGTTACGTTTTAAGAATTTTGGGAGCCGGTTGTTAAAGTAGGGCCCTCCATGGCTACTTTAACAACTGGCTCCCAAAATGTGGGCTTGGGCCTCCTGCTGAATTCTCTTTTACTTTGCTGGTGGGGATGCTGAGCCCTGCCAGCCAAGTAAATAGACTACTGCTGCTCCCCACTCCTTGTTTCCAGCTCTGGGCAGCAGGCTGGGACTTCTCGAGCATATGAGAGAAGTTCCAGCATGCTGCTCAGAGCAAGACATTGGGCGTGGTGGCAGTCCATTTATTGGCTGCCAGCAAAGGTATGCCTAGCATGCCCACACGAAGGGAGGTAGGAGAGAGAGGCAAGTGTTGCCCCCCCCCCCCCCCGGCAGCCCCTGGCCCTTCCAACTGCAGAGCTGGCTACGTCCGGAGAAAGAGCCTGTTAAAAATTTACCAGCACACCCCTGGAATTATACTAATGGGGAGTGGGTGAAACAGAAGGGAATAGGAGGCCAGGGAAAGAGCAAGACAGGAGATGTAGGGATGAGAGGAGGAGAAGGAAAGTTGATAGGTACTTTCATGCAAGTTTAATAATGTTTTAGGTTTTAGTTGCACACTGCCCACAACCTTTGACCTTTGGCTGTAGGCAATAAAGCTAGTCTGTAAAACAACATGGCTGCTTCTGCAGAACTGCTGGTAAGAAGTGCTGTTGCTCTGTCTGGAGAGTGCCAAGTTTGTGAGTAAAAAAGCTTTATAATTAATTTTGTGTTCTCACTGGACAAGAATACTTTTATTATATATACAGTGGTGGAAATAAGTATTTGATCCCTTGCTGATTTTGTAAGTTTGCCCACTGACAAAGACATGAGCAGCCCATAATTGAAGGGTAGGTTATTGGTAACAGTGAGAGATAGCACATCACAAATTAAATCCGGAAAATCACATTGTGGAAAGTATATGAATTTATTTGCATTCTGCAGAGGGAAATAAGTATTTGATCCCCCACCAACCAGTAAGAGATCTGGCCCCTACAGACCAGGTAGATGCTCCAAATCAACTCGTTACCTGCATGACAGACAGCTGTCGGCAATGGTCACCTGTATGAAAGACACCTGTCCACAGACTCAGTGAATCAGTCAGACTCTAACCTCTACAAAATGGCCAAGAGCAAGGAGCTGTCTAAGGTGTCAGGGACAAGATCATACACCTGCACAAGGCTGGAATGGGCTACAAAACCATCAGTAAGACGCTGGGCGAGAAGGAGACAACTGTTGGTGCCATAGTAAGAAAATGGAAGAAGTACAAAATGACTGTCAATCGACAAAGATCTGGGGCTCCACGCAAAATCTCACCTCGTGGGGTATCCTTGATCATGAGGAAGGTTAGAAATCAGCCTACAACTACAAGGGGGGGAACTTGTCAATGATCTCAAGGCAGCTGGGACCACTGTCACCACGAAAACCATTGGTAACACATTACGGACATAACGGATTGCAATCCTGCAGTGCCCGCAAGGTCCCCCTGCTCCGGAAGGCACATGTGACGGCCCGTCTGAAGTTTGCCAGTGAACACCTGGATGATGCCGAGAGTGATTGGAGAAGGTGCTGTGGTCAGATGAGACAAAAATTGAGCTCTTTGGCATGAACTCAACTCGCCGTGTTTGGAGGAAGAGAAATGCTGCCTATGACCCAAAGCACACCGTCCCCACTGTCAAGCATGGAGGTGGAAATGTTATGTTTTGGGGGTGTTTCTCTGCTAAGGGCACAGGACTACTTCACCGCATCAATGGGAGAATGGATGGGGCCATGTACCGTACAATTCTGAGTGACAACCTCCTTCCCTCCGCCAGGGTCGTGGCTGGGTCTTCCAGCACGACAATGACCCAAAACATACAGCCAAGGCAACAAAGGAGTGGCTCAGGAAGAAGCACATTAGGGTCATGGAGTGGCCTAGCCAGTCACCAGACCTTAATCCCATTGAAAACTTATGGAGGGAGCTGAAGCTGCGAGTTGCCAAGCGACAGCCCAGAACTCTTAATGATTTAGAGATGATCTGCAAAGAGGAGTGGACCAAAATTCCTCCTGACATGTGTGCAAACCTCATCATCAACTACAGAAGACGTCTGACCGCTGTGCTTGCCAACAAGGGTTTTGCCACCAAGTATTAGGTCTTGTTTGCCAGAGGGATTAAATACTTATTTCCCTCTGCAGAATGCAATAAATTCATATACTTTCCACAATGTGATTTTCCGGATTTAATTTGTGATGTGCTATCTCTCACTGTTACCAATAACCTACCCTTCAATTATGGGCTGCTCATGTCTTTGTCAGTGGGCAAACTTACAAAATCAGCAAGGGATCAAATACTTATTTCCACCACTGTATCTATAATATATATTTCAGTCCTTCAGGGTTAAGGATTGAATTTGGGTTTTGGGGAAAGTTGTGACATAAATCCCCTCCAGGTATGTGTTCCTTTGATGTTCTTTCCATCTGTTCATTATGTTGCTCACCCACATAAGCAAGTCTGGTTGCTGAATTATCTTTTAAGCATGTTGATATGAGCTGTTGTCCAATATATTAGTGTAATTCTGTTGCTATCTGGGATCTGTTACACCCTTCTCGTAAGTGCATATTTATAATTTTCATTTTTATGTCACATGTTTTTGTGCTTTTAAATAGTATGTCACATATATTTTTGTAATTTTAAAAAGTATGTTTTATTCATTTCATATTTGATTTTTATGATTTTCATTATTTATTATTGATACCATTGTTTGGTTTTTAATTATATATGTTCAAATTAATAGCCCTATCCCTGACGCTGCCTGTTGAGGCAAAACGTGGCCACCTCGGGTGCTTTGTTTGAATAAATTGCACTTTTCTACATTTGCGGTCTGCTGCTCTGTGTTTCACATTCTGTCACGTTTACCAAAAGCAGGAACTCGGATCGTGAGCCCTTGGACCACTGCCACCTGCACCCAGGAGTTGAGCCCCTGGGTGCAGGTGGCCAGCAGGACTTACTGGAACAGGATACCAGCAGGATACACACAGGGACCAGAACACACAGGAAGGCTAGGCAGAATACTAGATTAGGCTTCTCAGACAGACAAGGGACTGAACTGAAAGCTGCAAGCAGCCACTGAAACAGGGAACAAACACTGATAGACCAACAAGGAACAGGACTGGGAAACAAGCAATACAGCAAACAAGCAAATACAGAACACAAAGCTACACAAAGACTAAACTAGAATCAGGCAAGAATTACAGACTATAACTGGACTAGGCAGAAGTGCACCAGCATCCCAACATACCAGGACCTTGGGCGATGCAAAGGCAAAGCAGAGAGTTTCCAAATGGCTAATAAACCCAGCAGCAGCTGAGATCACAGCTGCAGCAATCACCCGGCAACTACGGGTGCTGAGCAGGCTCAAACAAGACAAGCAAGTCTGGCAGGCCGGAAGATCCGGACTGGACTAGGCTGAAGTCTGGAACGGGAAACAGCACATAGACAATCCAATGCAGCCAGCACACAGAGACAGAACTAACTCAGGAAGAACAGACAAAAGCCAGCTCAGAAGCTGACCACAGGAAATATGGTGAGTCTGAGAGGGGTCACAGCCACAGACATGACACATTCCCACCAACTCTTTAAACTCGCTACCTTTCAATATCAAACTCTACAGTGAGACCACCTGGTTTTCACGATTCCTATGATGAATTTATGCCAGAGATATCTGCATTTGGTTGAAAGGAACCAAGTTTATTTGCATGTTTTTGGTTATCATGAAAACCAAATCCCCAGACTCAATGATCACAAGTTCATGCAGAGGTTCTCAATGCTGGGTTTGAGGGACACCAGTCCTAGGTTTCCAGAGTAACTGAAATTAACAAATTGCCCAGTTCATGGTCTAATCCTATGCCCACATATCTGACAAATATTTATTATCAACTTCCTGACAACCTTGCCCGTTTGCAGCCCTAGGGGACAGCAGTAGTGATTCTTCTGCATTGGGCAGAAGTGGTCATTCTATTAACTGACAGCTGGATAGAAGAATTAGCCTGCAAACATAAGTAACTCTTTGCAACATCACAGTATTTCTCATCTCAGCCAGAAGCTAATAAACCTCTCTCAGAATTATATGATGTTACATTCCTGTATCAAAGCTCTCTTTCTGTGCTTGACATTCACAAACGAATGCCCGAGTTCTGTGCAACACCAGGGGAGTGAGTTTCTTTGGAGATGGCTGCAATCCCCTCCATTTCACCGTCACTCTTTTTTTTAAGCAAACAAGTCAATCAAAAGCCCTATTTAAGATTTTTTTTTTAGATGCCTAAAAAGATTTTTTTTTAGATGCCCTATTTAAGATTTTATTTTAGTGGATTTGCACACTATGTCTAAAAGACTGGACCATATCTACACAGATATGGTGTGGTATGGTCACATGTCAGTTACCATGCATATCAGCTAGCCCAGCACTTAACGTTAATGCATGCAGGCTACACGCAAGCAAGCCACACTGTCCTGCATCATGGAAACACAATGTTTGGATGATGGAAGATTATCAAGAGAGACTCTGAATGGAAACACTTGGATAATGTCAAGGAGGTAATGCTCTGCCATCAATCACCTGGAATCAAAGAACAATAAAGGGTTAAGGAAACAGGGTCATTAACTTGGAAATCTTCCTTGGTAACAACCCTGCAATAGTTCAGCTGTACCCACTCATTGAAATCCTAGTCCTGCTTGATGTCTATGGATATGCAACTATTTGAAAACAAAATTTTAAAAAATGCAATGGAATGGGTTTGTAAATAACCACAATAAAGCCTGCAACAATGTTCTGTGATTTCCTGTTGTGTTTCAGTATTAATATACATTATTTGGGAAGTAATGCGTACTAAAAAATGAAAGAGAATGAAGAAAAGAGAAGGAGATGAAAAAAGCACAGCGTGTAGAAAACAGCAATATTGTTTGTTGCTTCCCGTTATTAGCCTGTCCCTCTTCCTAGCACATATATGTGTGGAAAACGTCAATATCTTACCCTTCAACAAAACTAAAATGAGTTCTTTCCACCTGCTGTTAGAGCCTTCAGTGAATCCCCAGTTCTACTGCTGAGTCTCGTAAATGCTCCAGTATCTGCCGTGCAACAGTCTGACTAAGATAGAGCAGGTACAGCTATAAGAAACCTGCAGCCAGGGGGAGCTATTTTGCACTTTTCTGCCTCCTCATGCTACAGTGCCTTGAAACCACATAGTATGGTCATGCTTAGGAAGCACTAAGCAGATGGTCTGAAGCCCACAATGCTGCATTTCCCCTACCCAAACCATGTTTCAGTATCCGCAAAAAACACTGTGAATCTGCGATCCACCATGACTGCTTCACTACCTCTCAATCCCCCTCCCCACCACCTGTAGTTTGCTGAACTCCATTGGGGAAGGAGCTTTGGGATGACCCCCCACAGCTGTATCTCCCTTGCTGGGAATCAGCTGTCCAAACTGCTGTGCTGCTGGGCTCAGAGTCAGGATCCAGCATGGCTGCTCCCCTACCCTATCCCGGACCCTACAGTGCCATTGTACCACCTTCAGTACCTGCTACAAGCCTACTACATCTTTCTTCAGAGCAAGCCAGGAACTCTAGGTCAACTGCAACTCTTCGCTTCCCCAAAATTTCAGTGCTGCCTGCAGAATCGACCAATGGGCTAGAAATAATTCAAGGTAGAGGCTCATCAGGGAAGGTAAAAGAGGAAAAGCGAAAAGGAGTGTATTGATTATGTTGCTTGGTGATAGGCTCAGCGAGGAGAGTGGGAGCACCAGGGAGAGAAGCAGATGAGAGAGAGGTGAGTGAGTGTGATGTGGGTTTGGGATCCTAAGAAGAAAGAGAATAGAGGCAAAGCTCTCTTTCTCCTCTCCTTATGAGTCTGTTCCATGGACTAATTCAAGTCCAGGCAGGCTCAGATTTACATGTAGACAATAGAGGGAATGGCCTTTGGCATCAAATTCTGATAGGTGCCAAAGCCTTGCTGTTGCATCCATATCTCTGTCCTGGCCTGCCGCCACTGCCATTATCTTCTTAGGTTGCAAGAACATTAATCACCTACACAATTGTTCAGTGTAGGGTCTAAGAGCCAGACCAGTGCATGGCAAAGCCCTACAACACCCTGCCCCTTCTCTGCGTGTTTCCTGTTACCATGGAAACATATACAAGGGGTGGGACTTTATAGAGCATTTGACAATGTGTCAATTCTTAGGCCCTGCATTGAGCTTTCTCCAGGTGATTAATGTGCCACATTTCAGAGCCTTTCACATTTGGGAGATTAGAGCAAACAATTCTTCTCTATAGAACAACCTAATCACTGCACATTCTCTATCTCCTCTTTCTGCATTTCTTCGCTGCTTCCAGATCTGAAGGGCTCAAATCAAGGTCTCTAGGAAGCCACCATATAATCCTGCGCTGAAGCTCCTCAACTCCTCCCAGGGCCTTTTCTGCAAAGGGCTAGGCCACAGACAAGGCTTTCATTTGTGGCCCACCAAGTTAAAAGCTCTACACCAGGGGTGTCCAACCTCGGCTCTCACCAGGTCGAGTTTTCAGGATGTCCCTAATTAATATGCATGAGATCTATTTGCATACAACAGAGGCAGTGCATGCAAATAGATCTCATGCATAGTAATTGAGGAAATCCTGAAAACCTGACTGGATTGCGGCCCTTGAGAACTGAGATTGGACAACCATGTTCTCCACAGTACCAATATCAACTCCAGAGTAAACATCTCTCCTGCTGAACCAGATCTTAGCATTGTTTCCAATTTCCCTGGGGATTTGACCCTTTATGAGGTCTGAGGTGTTAGCCCACAAAGTAAATTGTGTGTAATGCCACCCCTAATCAGTTGCCTGTGTACATTTTTAAAAACAAACAAAACAATATTACTGACCAGAAAAAGCAGCCCTTCGTAGGGTGTGAGGCTGATGTTCTGCCACAAGCAGACAGCTCAGTTCCAGCTCATTCCTGCAGTATGGTAGATAGTTGACCTACCATGCCACTTCCTAAATCATCCCTTGCCCCAGTCTTCTGTGGAAAATTCACTCCCAACAGGCCATTACTGTTAAATCAGACCCTTGCTGTCCCAGATCTGCCTCAAGCTTCAAGTTTATTTAATACTTGTAATACCACTCATTAGAGGACTGAGTGGGGTACATAATACAACTAAAAGGCAGGGAGAGGAACAAAAAAAAAAAAAAAAGACATTTCTGAGAGTACAACAAAATACTGAGGGGGCAGAACAGATACATGGATTATGTCTCAGAGTCCATCCTCCCGTAAAACTGGGAGTCTACAGAATCTCCGTCAATTATTGAATGCAGTCATCCCAAAATAAAAGTGTTTTTAAACTGGTTTTAAAGGTTTGCAATGAACACTCTAGTCATGGATGACAAGGAAGCGCATTCCATAGTGAGGGTCTAGTTACACTGAAAATACATGTCTGGATGGCATATAAAAAGATGCTACGAAAGAAAGCGACAGTAAGGCAATTTTGCTAAGAAAATCTGAGCGTTCTGGAAGGGGTACAGGGAATTAGTAGGCATGATAGATATAGAGATTCTCCTGAACAGTGAACCTCATAGTGCAAGAGACAGTGGGGCCGATATTCAGACCATAGGATTTAGCCCAGCTAACTCCCCGCGATCAGCAATAAACCCAGATATTCAAAGGCGGGCCATTTCCGGTTTACTGAATATCCGGTCTATTTTTGGCCAGTTTGAACATAACCGGATAAGTCGATTTTCAGACTTAGCTGGTTACATTCAAACCAGCCAAAGATATACCATGTATTCACTGCCAAATATAGTCACTAAAGTGGGGCTGAAAATCAGCGAATAGCCAGTTAAGAGGCATTTAACCGGCTAGGTGCTTATCTGGCTGATTAAATGCTTTTGAATATTGGGGGGGGGGGAGGAGTGAAAATATTGATCTCCCTCCTAGCTGCACCAGCCTAGAGAGAGAGAGAAAACTCTATCTACATCTGAAGTAGGGAGATGGACATTACCCCAGTTGTCTGGCAAGGCAATGACAATAACAGTCGAATACTTTTGAAATCCATCACAAACCCATAGTGGGGCATTTCAAAACAATAGGCTTTTTGGTCAGCTGTACTATTGCGTCAATATCAACCAAAAATAAAATAATATTTTACCTGTGGAATGAGGTTCAATATCCCTACAAAAAAAAATGGAAAGTCACCTAGGTGCCATTTATACAACAATGTGAGTAATAAAGCTGGTGCACCAAGCAGGGTGCCACTAATTTGTAGTCCTGTGGGTAAATGGTGAAATTCTTTAATGGAGAACGGATATCATAGCAAGTTCTTGGTGCAGCTTTGCCTGTCAAGTTGGTCATAGGTAAGGGCAAATCTCATTGCTTGTAGTGATGAAACACCTTATTTCTACTGTAGAACAAAAACGTTTTTCTAAACGGTTGTTCTTGTAGTGTTCAAATAACATTTTCCCACTTCAGAGTCCTCCAGTTTCCCTCCTACACATGACATATGAAAAGAAATGTTAAAAAAGCACATGTTGCCAATTCTGCCCAGGGTCAACTAAGAAAGTAGGGAAAGTTTTAGAAAGGCACATTTCTTTGTGCTTTGGTTTCACTTAGGAAAATGGCACAATTACACTAATGGGTATATATATATGGCACCTTAAAAAATCGACACAAAAAAAACCCTGCCTAGGATTATTCTATAAACTATGTGTGGTTTACAGAATACACCTAGTGCCCATCTGCATGACTAAATTAGTAAAACTTGGTGTAAACGCCTATGCCTAGGTTAGGCGCAGACCAGGTATATTCTATAACTACCCCGGCCTTTCATTTATGAACCCAGAACAGAAATAACTGTTAAGCAGTTTAACTTTATCCTAATCAGTTTCTACATATTCCTCCCCTCCACCCTTGACCCTCACAATGCGATTTTTTACACTTCCTCCTATCACTATCATATCTAAAAAATGTCTTGTTCCTCAATTCTACTGTAATGGCTATCTTTTCTTCCATTTGCATGTTTGCTTCCCTGATGGCTTTCCCAACTTCTCTTACATTTTCAGGCATTTTTGCCTGTCTTCCTCTTCCTGCAGTGTCTTCTTCCACCTCCACCTCCATCCAAACAGTGTAAAAATAATAAAATTTGTATGAAATTGAAGGGTCAGAGAAAATGCTATAGAGCCAAGAAACCATGTGGAAGACTATAGGCTAACATTTCTGCTTTACAAAACGCCTGTCCCCATTCTCTCCCCCCCACCCCCACCCCACCAATCCTAGAAGTACAATATTCAGACTAGAGGCTGGGAAACAGTCCACTTAAGCAGTCAGGAAATAAACCTGCACTGCCACTTAATGCTGCCTGGCAGATGATTCACTCTCTGCCAAAGGAATGGGAAAATGCTACTCTCAAAGGCTCAGGTTCTCCATTGCTCGTCATCCCTCACCCCAAAGTGAAACAGATCAATGCTTAAGTTCTTTCTGATGCTTCTCATCAGCTTTGTTTATGGATTTCCTGTAGATACAGGAATTGCCACTGCAGCTCCCTGTGCTCTGCGCACTTCCCTCACCTGTGTGAGAGGACTGCAGATTGCAATTGCACAAAGCAAAAAAAGAGAGAGAGAGAGAGAAAGAACACATTTAAAATGGCTTTAAAAACCTAGAGCCCGATATTCAACCAGCAGCGATCAGTTGACTGCTGCCAGTGTTAAACTCAGAAATTCAGTGCTGGCTGGGCCATGTCTGGGCTCTGGCATTGAATTTCTGGGGATACAGAGCTGCCAACGACATAGCCGGTTAAGTGCCTATTTTCAGCAGTTAACTAGGTAAGAAGTATAAATAAGACTAAATAAAATGCAGTCCTATATTTATGTGGTTCTTCATAAATGGTTAAGTGGCAAATATTGCACTTAACTGAGGGAGTCTTTTACAGCCCAACCTGGACCTACTGCTTGCTAAAACGGAAGTCACCGCCGGGCTACCGCAGCAGCCCAGTGGTAGTTCTGACAGTGGTAGTTCTGACTCCAGCTCGCACCATTTCTTGCGCTACAAAAGATAGGTGTTGGTAAGTGCTCTCACCTGAAATGAGCGTGGCTGCACGGTCATTTCTTAAAAAAAAAGAAAGATCTGCGGTAAAAAGAGGCCTGGCGCACATCAGAAACATACACTGACGCCAACACAAGCCCACTTTTGCCACAGCTTCATTACAGGACCCCTAAGTTCCAGCTTTACCCCAGAATGCCCCCAAAATAGCCAGTTTTGCCTTGGGTGCTAACCAGGCATTTTCAGTGTCACTATCCAGCTAAGTGCTGCCAAGAATGCCTGGTTAGCCTCGGAGAGGCGAGGAATCTCTTCTGGCCATTTAAATCGTATTGAATTTCAGGCCCTCCATTTTCAGTCAAGCGTTTCCAAATGCATTTAAAATTTTTGGACCATGCAACCTCCAGTGCTGTTTTTGTCCTTTTTCGTCTTGTCATTCTTTTATGTTATTTATTTTATTTATTTGTTACATTTGTATCCCACATTTTCCCACCTATTTGCAGGCTCAATGTGGCTTACATAGTACCATAAGGTGATCGCCCATTCCGGTTAAGGTAGAATAAAGGTCAGGTGTAATATACACATTGGGGAATTACAAAGGAGGAAACGTTAAGCTATGTCCAATACGAGTTCTGTTTTTGGTATGTTGCAGGGTTAAGGCATTTAAGTTGGATCATTAGGGTATGCCTTTCTGAACAGGTTGGTTTTTAGTAGTTTCCGGAAGTTAAGGTGGTCATATGTTGTTTTCACGGCACTTGGTAATGCGTTCCATAGTTGCGTGCTTATATAGGAAAAGCTGGATGAGTAGGTTGATTTGTATTTGAGTCCTTTGCAGCTTGGGTGGTGGAGATTTAGGTATGTTCGTGATGATCTTGATGTGTTTCTGGTTGGTAGGTCTATAAGGTCTGTCATGTATCCTGGGGCTTCGCCGTAGATGATTTTATGAACCAAGGTGCAGATGAGAGAATGAGACAATCCAGCTTATAATCGAAAGACAAAAACGCCTATATTGAAACCTAAATCGGGAGATAGGCGTTTATCTCCCAAAAACGAATAACGCGGTATAATCGAAAGCCGAACTTGGACGTTTTCAACTGCACTCCATCGCGGAAGCGTACAAAGTTGACGGGGGCATGTCGAAGGCGGAACAGGGGCGTGGTTATCGGCCGATCACAGATGGGCGCCTTTCGCCGATAATGGAAAAAAAATATGCGTTTTTAGCGAGAATTTAGGGCACTTTTCCTGGACCCTGTTTTTCCACGAATAAGGCCCCAAAAAGTGCCCTAAATGACCAGATTACCACCAGAGGGAATCAGGGATGACCTCCCCTGACTCCCCCAGTGGTCACAAACCCCCTCCCACCACAAAATATGCCGTTTCACAACTGTTTATTTTCACCCTCAAATGTCATACCCACCTCCCTGGCAGCAGTATGCAGGTCACTGGAGCAGTTATTAGGGGGTGCAGTGGACTTCAGGCAGGTGGACCCAGGCCCATCCCTCCCCTACCTGTTACAATTGTGCTGCTTAATGCTTATTAGTCGTCCAACCCCCCCAAACCCACTGTACCCACATGTAGGTGCCACCCTTCACCCCTTAGGGCTATAGTAATGTTGTAGACTTGTGGGCAGTGGGTTTTGAGGGGGATTTGGGGGGCTCAACACACAAGGGAAGGGTGCTATGCACCTGGGAGCTGTTTTACCTTTTTTTTTGTTTTTGTAAAAATGCCCCCTAGGGTGCCCGGTTGATGTCCTGGCATGTGAGGGGGGACAGTGCACTACGAATCTTGGCCCCTCCCACGAACAAATGCCTTGGATTTATTCGTTTTTGAGCTGGGCGCTTTCATTTTCCATTATCGCTGAAAAACAAAAACGCCCAGCTCACAAATTGTCGAATAAAACATGGACGTCTATTTTTTTCGAAAATACGGTTCGGTCTGCCCCTTCACGGACCCGTTCTCGAAGATAAATGCCCATGGAGATAGACGTTTTCGTTCAATTATGCCCCTCAATGTGTTTTTTCTGTGTTAAGTTTTAGTTGAAATGCATTCGCCCATGAGTTCATGGTGTTTAAGCGGAGTATGATTTCTTTAGTGATTTATTTAGATCATGTTAATATTTGTGTTTATTAATAGTTAAATATTACCCTATGAAATGTACTGTAACCTAGGCTCCTTTTGTATGTCTTCTCCTTTTCCTTTTTATTTTATGTGTAATCCGGACCCCCTGCTCCGGGAAGCTTGATCTTTAGCTTTTAGGTGACAGAGTTCCCCTTTTTCCTGTAGTCGAGCCAGGAGAATGTCACCCACCCTGGAGCAAAGGGACAGGACACAGTTCACTATCCTCGTCCCAAGTCTATGCTAGAGATGGGAGGAAAAAAAACTAATTTGTTGGGCTCGGTCAGATTTGAAAGAAGCAAGCCTCGATGTTTACAATAAACTTGTTTTATTCAGTTTAAAAGTTAAACAAAACACTGAAATATAACTCTTTAAAACCCTAAATTAAGACCCCTTATTTATGCTTCAATATCAGACTATTATTCTACAGCAATGTCAGATTCATTTTAACTTGTGCTTTTGTTGTCAACCGGTTAACCCTTCACCTCCCAGCTACAAGATATCAGATAAGTATTATCAGATTAACTATTACTTTCTAAAAGAAATGTGGAATAATGTTCTCTCAAATTCCCCAAGTTTTCAAGAATTGATACTTTGTGTCAACTTCCTTTTGTTTTTCAGAATCACCCTTAACCCTCCAGTCGGATCCAGGTAAGTACCCCTCTTTTTTTACCCTCTTTCTTTCTTTTTGAAAGTCACTTTCCTTTCAGTGCGCGTAGCTCAGTCCCACTTCTTGCTTCACACCAAAGGTCTTTCTTGCGTGGGGGCCCGTTGTTTTTTTTTTTAGATGATGCAGCGTCTTCTGTATCTTCTTCCTAAACCTATCTTAAATAACTTAAACGGAAGAAAAACCCTAGCCCCTTACATATATTTCAGGATTTCTTTTCCTTACTAAAGGGATCTTTTTATTTAGAAAGACTGGGCCAGAACTAGCTTTAAAATCAAAACAATTCAGTTTTCCTATTCTAGATCCCCTATGCTATGTTTTTCTTTATGTCCTATACTACTGAAGGAGGGATACAAGTTTTCAGGAACATAAATTCTTTTCCCAATCACACTTCAATGCAGTCAATCACTTCTTAATTTATAAACTTATCAGATAACACATAACCTATATCATATCATTCAAAACATTCAATATATAAATTCCAACACTTTAAATCACACATTCAATTAATTCCCAATAATCTCCATCCCAACAATTCTATTTCCAATTCTAACTTAAATCCTAACTTTCCTAAAATTCCCCTAAACTATTAAATGATAACACAATCACTCCTTTGCTTAATATAATTTTCCACTAAACTCCCTTCTTACTAATCACCCCCTTCCCAAGTCTAATTTAACCTAGCTATCTTTCCTCTACCTCACACAAAATCCACTCCACCAACACACATCTGCTCTCTTCGCTGTCCCAACTCCTTCTGCCAACCGCCAATGACTCCGTAACCAAGGATACGGAGCTTTCGGTGACATTACAAGCCCTTCCCAACCAATCAGCCATCTCCCTCAACATTCCGAGCTTCACTGCTGACCGGCGGAATCTTGGCCAGCAGTGCTAAATCCCTATTTTAATTACTGATTTCCCATAGAAAATAATGGGGAAATCAATAATTAAAATAAAAACCCAATTAAACATTTTCCAATCTACCCCAAAATTCCCATACTCAATAACACTTTTATTCCCTACCTAGCTGTAATTTCAAAATTTAAAGTTAACCCTTTTTAACCCATACCTCACTATTTTCCCCCAAAACCCCTTTTAAAAATCCCCAAAAAATTCAAAAAATATCCCAAAAATTCAAACTCCCCCCTCTAAACCTACCCCGTCGAATAAAAAAAATTAACTCTTTCAGAACCCCTTTAAACCACACCCTACCAAAAACCCCTACTAAAAATATTCAAATTCAAAATCTAACCCGCCACAAAAATCCCCCAAAATTCCCCGACCCCAAAACTGAAAACCAAAGTTAAAAAACTCAAAACCCCGAATTTTTAAAAATAAAAAACGCAATTTACACATTTTAAAATTAAATAAATTAAAATTTCGGGTCAAAAGACCCCTTACCTTTTTCAGGATTTTTCCCTCACCAAACGCCTGCCATCGATTCCGGTCTCGCTTGTCCCAATCCAAAAACGGAGCCAAAAAATGAAAAACCGAAAAAACCCTCGGAGCTCCGTCCGAAAAATTTAGGCCCCGGCTTGGGCCTAAACGGAGCTCCGGTGTGGCACGCGTTCCCGATCTGTGCATGAGGCTCGCCGCCTCATGCACACGCGCGCCCAACGCGTCCTCCCATCGGCCATCTTCTTTTAATCTTCGGGCCACAGAACAGGCCTCCTTCACTCTTCGGCGCCTCCACGCCCACAATCGGACCTGGCCCCGTCTCTTCTGGTCCAGGGATGTCGCCAATCATCCCCGGACATGAAAAGCAACAGCGCCCCGGGTGGAGGAAGAACCGCTCACCCCATCCGACCCGGGGACGTGCCCAAACGTCCCCGGGAGCTCAAAAAAAATGACGGTGCCCTCCCTGCAGCGCTCCCATAACGCGGCCCTTCTTCTTTCGGCCCCAACCAGCCCCAGCAGCGCTCCTCCTCACTTTTCAGCCCCCGAGCAGCCCCAGCAAATCCCGGAGGCCGAGGTGAGTGAAAAAAACTTTATAAATATTTTTTCTATATTTAACCCCCTATTACATTTGTTACCTTATTTTATTGTGAACCACTTTGATATATATTTTGATTAAACGACAATCAAACAAAACCCAAATGTGAAACAAAAGATGAAAAATATTAAATGATACTGAATTCCGATGCCGTTGACAATCCTTTAAACACTCACAATGAAATTAAAAAATTCAAAGCAATATGGCCTCCACTTTATGATATGCTACACTGCATCATTCTCTGTAGGAAGCGCAGTTGGTAAATATTAAAAGGGGCTGCTATAATTTTAAGTACTTAACAGTGACTGCATTGAAAAAGATGACAGCTCCGGCTATACTTCCCTACAGTTATTTTTAAAATCACTTTTTCACAAATATCAAGTGGAGAGGGGGAGATGAACTGTATATATTGTGTGTTTTAGATTAAATTATTTATAAACCAGATGTTCGAGAAACAGAGGCAGGGTGATATATATCACATGTAGGCAAACAGCATCAATCAGATTTGCCACATGGGTGTCTTGGTTTCAGCTTCTGGATCCCAGTCTCTTCCCATTTCAAAGATTCCCCAGAACAACTAGATTTAAGGGGTTTGTGACCTGTGCGGTCATATAGGGTGTTGTGGCAGCTTTAAAGGAGTTCTACCAAAGTGCCCTGGAGAAAACGGTGCTTCGGCATCAGGGGTGCAGGTGCAGTGACAGTTCTAAGGAGGTGCCACCCAAAGACGCTAAGGAGATTCCTCCTGGCTGCGAAAAGCACAGTACCCCTATTACAAACATACTTGCAGTATTTATTTATTTGAATTTTACTCATACCCCTTTTTTCCAGTAGTAGCTCAAGGTAAGTTATATTCAAGGCAAATAAGTTATTTTCCTGTTCCTGGAGGGCTCACAATCTAATTTTATACCTGAAGGTTATTTGCCCAAAATCACAAGGGATTTGACCCGGGTACCCCTGGATATCAATAACCTCTAGGCTATTCATCCACCATCCACAGCATTCCAGAAGAGAATACCTCAGCTATGCTATGAAAGAGGCTGCTCCTTCTGCTTGAGCAGGACAACACTGGTGCTAAAGTAGGAACGCTCTCTCAGCCCTTTATCACACCTCTTCCTTGCATGCACTGTGAAGCTGACTACCTCTTACTCACTGCATTCCCAGCTATACCTCACCATGGTGTCGTCATCTGTAAATATCTAAAACAAATTCTCTATTATAGCCACTGAATGGCAGAATTAAATCTCATTAGTAAGCCAACAGGTTGAGAGGAATGCTGTGAGGAATGCCGTCTCTCAAGTTTTTCTACTTTGTACTCTAACCTTCTGGGGAGTTGTCTCATATTTCCCTGCTTCTCTCTCCAGTGCAATCCTCTAACTTTGCCTGCCCCGCTTTCCAGTTTTCTTGGCGTTCTATACATTTCTGGCTCATTTTATATAGTCTACCTTCTTTGATAGACATCAGTGCAAGCTGGCTCAGAATTATGAAATAAGACAGAAATACAAAAACATGCATATATCATCACTCAAGACAGCACCATAATACAATAAAATCAATTCTCCTTCAACCCAATCCCTACTTTGTTCAACAGCGGTTAGACAAATACAATTTGGCTCTTTTACTGAACTGCACATGAGGAGGCAATTTTACAAATGGGTGCATGTGGTTACACACTTGCGCACGCAAGAACCATCCTAATTGGCAGATACATGTCAAAATGGACTATGCGCCATTCTATACAATAACGCACAAGGTTTATGGTGCGTACCTGCAAGGGGGCTTACACGTGAGTGGAGCATAGGCAGGCCGTGGGCACAGCGCCAAGTGAGGTATGCAACTTATAGATATTCACCAAGCACAGCGAAGGTGACTCAAATGATGGAAAGACAATGTTTCACAAATCCAAACCTTTATTCATCAACATCCGAGACTTGACACTCAAATAATGGAAAGACGACGTTCCAAAAATCTAAACCTTTATTCATTAACATCCGATACTCGACACTCGAATAATGGAAAGACGACGTTCCAAAAATCTAAACCTTTATTCATCAACATCTGAGACTCGGCATGAGTTGTGCTTCAGCCTATCCGGCCTGCATTAGGAGTCTTCAAAAGGATGTTTCCGTATCTAGGACCTTATAGCCTTCAGTACTAAAAAAGGAATTGCCAGTATAGCAAACTACTGTTAACACATATGTATCTCCCACCATAGAACAAACAACAAGAAAACCTTAAAGACAACTAAGGTCAAAATCACGTGCATCGTTAACGCTGAATCACTTCTGTGTTAACAGTAGTTTGGCACCTGTATATCTCAATGGGGTTTGGTGAGGAAGTGGTCTGGAAAAGGCCTACATTACAAATGTACACCCCCTATTTCACATAGAGAATCTACATCTGTATTAGGAAATCAAGACAGAATTTACACCTACTCTGAGGCACCTCTAAATGCCTGATGTAGGAACAGCTATATATACCAATGTCTGCTTCCCAACCACATCTACTACTACTACTGTTTAGCATTTCTATAGCGCTACAAGGCGTACGCAGCGCTGCACAAACATAGAAGACAGTCCCTGCTCAAAGAGCTTACAATCTAATAGACATCTCCCACTGTCTTCAGCCTCCACAATCACTCTCTCTGCCATTCAATTTTCCTTCCCAATCCAGAAAGTAGTAGTCTCTGTATGGAACTGTTCCCCTCCCCCCATCATCAACTCTTCCTGCAGCAACCTCCAGACCCACAAGACTCACCCCCTGATACCTCCCCCAACAGCAAGCACCCCCAAACACAGTACCCTCCTCCATGAAAACCTCGCCCCCCAGTGGATCAGCCAACCCCCCCCAATGGCCCTGCCCCCAATAAGGCACGTGCCCATTATGTAGTTCCTGTCCCTCAGAAGCAACCAACTCCCATGGGCCAGACCCCCTTTTGGAATGCCTCCCTGGCAGACCTTCTTCTCAATGCCAACCCTGGTCTTACCAGGGGTCCCTGGGGTCTAGTGGGATGGGAGCTATTTCCACTTGCTTCTCCAACTGCAGTGTTCCTCTGGGCTGAAAATAGCTATAAAGCTATTAGCAGTATTACCATGCTATTAATGCTAGAGGTCAGAGGGTGTGCCCGGGAGGGGGGTATTAGAAGTTGCCACAGTGAGGGTTGCTGGTGTGGGGGGGAGAGGATGGTGCTGAAGGAAGGGGGGGAACATTTGATGAGAGAACAATGATTTTAGAAAGCTACATCTATGTCTATGTGGGGAGGAGGGCATTTCTCTCCCCTCCCCCCCCCCCCCCCCCACTAAAATCAATATGCCATCTGGGCATGGAGAGATTTGGATGTGCCAGCCTTGATCCTATTTTACAATAGGCTCTATGGCAGAACCTCTTGTAAAATAGTGTTAATACTTCCACATATCCTGACTTGGATGTGCGACTTCCCTTCTCCCCTTCTATCTAAAAATCTGTATCACTCTATGTAAACACTGAACAAAGTGTGAATTTTCTTTATTTTTGACTTTAAAAATCCTATTACCTGTGACGGATTGGCACAGATCTTATTCTAAAATTCATATGACTCAGTGAAAGAAAAGCAGACAAGAGAGAATCTTTTCCAGCACCTCTATAATTAAAGGAAGAATTATCCCAGAGTTTCTTTTCTCTGGATTTTTAGAAAGATGATGAGGGGAAAGGCAAAATTACTTTTGAAACTGAAACCCATTATTTTCTTCTTAATGACTGTTTTAGGGCACGTGTCACAAAAAGGGAGAGCATCTTTTGAGAATGTGTGCGTCTGCCTGTCTGTCCGCTCATGCGCATGTATTTGTATGTATCTGGACATACCACACAAAGAATGCAGGTGGAGTAATCTATCAGGTGATGGGGAGTCCAGGCCTTGCCACCGGAACTGGAGAAGCCTGTGGTGGAAGAGAACGGGGGGGGGGGGGGGGGGGGGAGGAGTAGAGATATGGAAGGGGAAAAGGAAGAAGGATGGGGTATAGAAACATGGAAGGGACAGGAGGAGTGGATTATAGATTCCTTGCACGCATGCGCATACACACCGGTTGAGAAGTATAGTAAATTTTTATAAAGTATAAACTACATATATACGTACCCCTTGTAAACCCTCACACTCCAGCTACCCTACACATAAACCATACCAACACTCCACGTGCAGATACCCTCCATACCCACATATTTATACATACAAATGCACACATATATAAATACTCTTTCTCTATGTACCATATATACCCCCCCCAACCTATCCATGAACCCTCTGTTCTCCTACTGAGGCACTTCTCCATGCCTCTCCCCTCACCATGTCTTCCTCAAAGAGATGCTCAAATCTGCCATTTAGGAAGGGGAAATATGCCACTGTGTCACACTTTACACAAATGCAGTACATAAACATTGCCACACTAGGACAGACTGAAGATCTCTTAAGTCAGTACCTGTTTCCAACCATGGCCAACCAAGATCACAACTACCTGGCAGGATCCTAAAAGAGTAATAGATTCCATGCTGCTTATGTCAGGATTAAGCAGTGGATTTAAGTCCACCTTATTAACAAGGTATGGACTTTTCTTCCAGGAACTTGTCCAAACACTTTAAATGTTTCCTCTGAGCTGTACCTAATTCAATCAAACTGACACTTCCTAACTACAATGGGTACAGAAAATGTAAGAAACCCCCATTATTCAAGAAGCTGACTGATGGACAATAATGTTTTGCCGATGATCAAAAATAAACGCGGGCGCTAGGGGCCATTAGCGCCGTACTAGTGCCCGCATTTACCAGTGCAGAATGATCAGAGGGGTCTAGTGCAGCAAACAACGAGCACACCAGGCCTTAGTGCAGACTGCATGCAAATGTAGTCAAGCTCATTTAAATGAGGTCATTTTGTATTCCTTCCCAATGATCAGAAAAGAGCGCCCGAAACAAAAGTGCCTTACTGCTGTAAAAAAATAACGCCATGTTCACGCAGGCATTAGGGTGTTGGAAGAGAGGATTTCCCATGATTCTCATGCTTCTCTCATGATTCTGTCTGCAAAATCTACCGGTTTTGATTGCTTTTGGAAGCAGAAGGAAGTCTGTGCAAGGCCTTAAGCGCTGGTCGCGAGAAACAGCAGATCCAAGCAAAAGCACAATTGGCGTCTGTTTCCTGCATCTAAATTTAAAGTGGCCATGTTTTAAAAAAACAAAAACAAACATACATTGGTGTCTGTTACTTGCATCTAAATAAAAGCAAAAAAAAAAAAAAGAATAAAAACGCTTATATTTAAGCTACAGAAAACGGAAGTCAATATGTGCTTCAAGTTCGGGTTTTGCGAGGCACACGTGCACAGGAGCTGATCTTACCGCTGAACTCTTCTGCGCATGCGTCAAGCACAATCCTCCCGCCAAACTCCCTAATGCTCAAAGCTATTTACGTGCCTACATTTGCATCTCATTAGCGTTGAGCATTAGGGCATTGTTCTTCTGCGCTGTTCCAGTGGTATTTTTATGGCGCTATTCAGAATAGCACCAGAGTTTTGATCAGAATATGATTCAGGTAAGTAGAGCCTTTGGTTACACAGGCAGTAGCTGAGCAATGGACTTACAATTATATGAAGATATACTCTAGGAGAGGTTGTTCTCTAGCCTATGGATTATTATGAATTAATTTTACTGTTTATTTTAAATTCTTGTAAACTGCTTCAACATCACCCTGATAGGTGATTTGTCAAATAAAGCTGAAATCGGACTGCAGAAAGAGAGACTCAATGGATCTCACCAGCTGATCAACAAGGACAAAGATCATTTTTAGCAGTGACTGAATAAATACAGTCTAACTATAAATGTTAGCTAAGCAAACAAGAAGAATGAATATAATCATAAATCCTAATAAACAAAAAAGAATTACCGACTGTGCCGGGCACTTCCTGATACCTGCTCCTACCCATGTTCTCCCCCATAGTCTATCTTATGTAGTTATTTGCTCAACAGGCTTGTTTTCTAGGACATAAAGAGTGATATTAGTTCAAATTTCATGCAAGAATTTTGAGGACCCCCCTCCCCTAATTTGTAGGTTAACAGCATAAGAATATCTATTGTGAAATATTACAAAACCTTTCAATTAGGTTACGGCATTTATTTTTTGTGCCCTGTGCTTCAGGAAGGCAGGAGGGAGGAATGCAACAGAGATGTGGCCTCAGGTATATCCTCACACACCTACATCAATCCTCCCCAACTTCTAGGGAGATTCTGGGCCCTAGGACTGAATCTGAAAGATCAAATACCTTCTATATACAGGAGAAGTGTTCAGCCCAAAAATGTTTGTCTCATGTCATTTCCTGTGTTGTTTCTGGGGAATTTTCATTTTCTTCTGGGGTTTCTATAATAATAATAATAATTTTCATTTCGGAAAGAGTGTGCACTATTAAAAAAAAAAAAAAAAACTTTTTCAAAAGAGTGAACCCTAATAGCGGAGGAGTAGCCTAGTGGTTTGTGCAGCGGACTTTGATCCTGGAGGGTTTGATTCTCACTGCAGCTCCCTGTGACTCTGGACTTAACCCTCCATTGCCCGTATATAATATGTAAACCTCTTTGAATGTAGTTACAAACGCAGAAAGGCGGTACATCAAGTCCCATTCCTTTTCCTCATCACAAAGGGTTCTTTTACTAAACCGCGCTAGCAATTCCTGTGTGGCAAATGAGAAGAAACCCAGTCAATTCCTATAGGCTTCCTCTCATTTGCCACATGTGAATCGCTGACAAGGTTTAGTAAAAGAGGCCCAAAGAGCATACACTCGTACAAAATAATGCACACTTTTCTGGAAGAGTTTCACAGGACACATGAAAAAAAATCTAAACTGTCAGTTTTATTCCAGCATTTCAGGCAAAAATATTGCATGAATTGACATGTCCAATAGATTTACTGCCTAGTGTCACCACAATATTCAATGTAAGTCTTACTATTGATTCACTGTTCCTTATGCTCTACAAAATATATGACCTACTTATAATGGGAGGAAAGTCTTCAAATGCTCCAAAAACTATTCCCCAAACTGATCACATCATCAGTAAGTGCATTTTTTTAATCATTTTGTTATTTTCACCAACAATTAATGTTTTTGTGTACTTTTGTTGTATAAATTTCACTGAGTTCATTAAAATAACAGACCATAAACTTTCAAGCTATCAGCAACTTAACTGAACTGACTCGTACTCGACGGGATCATTCTGTTTCACCATACAGCTTCCTCAGAAGCTGCCAATTCGTTTTAATGGCTGCCTAGCAGTTATGTTCATTGCATCGCTGCTACTTTTTCTATGCACATCTTCGTACATAGACATGAATTGACATGGAAAATATTGTTTCAAATCTCTAAATATACAGACCATCATTGTGAGAGGGATTTCTATGGGTAAATTGAAACAGACCCTCCCAAAACTGACCCTGGACCTCTATGGGTGAGCAGCCCAGAAAACCAATCGCAAGAATTTCATTTTCAAATCCCAGAACCTGCTTTCAAGAGAATTTGCACCTAAAATATCTGTAGCTGAAAATTGTCCTTTTATTTTCTACTTTAGACAGTTTGCAAAAGAACTTAAAGGTACTGCAAAAGCTTGGGGGGGGGGGGGGGGGGGTGGGAGAACCCACCCAGGAAGTTAAAATTTAGTGCCTGCCATCTACATAGGGAAAAACCGCAGCTGGTGTGTAGGGACCTGCACCAACATAGAAGAGCTATGACTAGAACTCAGGGCAGGCCCCAGGTTAAGGGAACTGGAGGGGGTAAATAGGAAAAGGCAGGGGAGAGACAGGACAGGATTAAGTGGGAGAAGAATGGATGACTAGTAGAAGCAATGTGTACGAAATGTGGAGGAGAAAGGACACATTAAGGGATGATGGATGGTGTAAAGTTAAAAGTAGTCCAAACCACTCAAACTCATTGACTGCAAAACAGCCTGAAAATCCGAACGTGCCAACAAAGGATACATCTTACTTACTAAACACAGCTTGAAATAAGAATTTTGAACCACAGACTGCACTTGGGACATAACAGACAAATTGGAATCCAAAACAAATCCCAGATTACGCACCTGGTGCAAACCCTGGACATTTTTTTCCCCAGAGATAGAGACTTCAGAAGGAAATGCAGAAATCTCATCTGACCTAACCAAGAATAATCAAGTCTTATCAACATTTAAGGAAAGCCAATTTTCTTTTGTCCAAATTGATACAGTATCTAGAATGTTCTACAACCAGAGTGAGTATCGCAGCAGGAACGTCAACCGTCAGTGTGAGAAAAAAATGGATGTCATCCACACATATGAGGTATGAACCCCCCCCCCCAAAAAAAAAAAATACATCAAACAATAAAGGCCAAAAGATAGAAATTAAACAACAAAGCTGACAGCATCGAATCTTGCAGCAGAGTACGTGCCTTCGAAGTTTTAACCCCCACACTTACTTCCTGGCTGTAACGAAATAGAAAAGGAAAGCTAAAGACGCGAGATGAAATGACAATGAAAGGAAGAGATGGAAGTTGTAAATATAAGAAAAAGAAAAGGGGGGGGGGGGAGAAAAAGGGGTAAATGAAGATTCGGTCCCCGGTGGCAAGTGGAAATGTTAAGGTAGAAAGAGCAATTAACTTTCTGAAATCACAGTGAATTGGCACAACCAGACCAGCACCTACACAGAGGGCAATGTGTTGTTCCATTTCAATTAGAACAGCAAGAGTGTGAAAACGGACCAAACAGAAGTAGAAAACTTAAAAATTAGACACCATCCCCCCAGTATTCAGAGGTTTGGGGTTTTTTTTGTCTGCTGCCCGCGCTAAAATAAAACAAAAAAATCAGTGCTGGGCCTTTTGCGGGCTTCAGCATTGAATTTCTGTTTTTTTCAAACGCTGGCTAGCACATTAAGTCAATATTCAGACTTAAACAGCCATGGGCTAAGACAAAGATAGGATCGCTGTTTATGTGGTCTTATTTATGTGCTTGACCTGGCAGGACATAACTGGACTCTACCCCCAAAATGCTCCCCTCCCCCGACACAACCAGCTTGCAGTTCAACACTCATTTTCAACAAGTTAACTCGTTGTTCCCGGCCAGTTAACTTGCTCTTGCTATTGGCTGGCGTGTATTTTTTAGTTGTTTGGGTAGTGTTTCGGCAGGGACTGAAGGCAGTCAAAAACCTTTCTTTGATCAAAAAAAAAAAAACCTGTTGAATTTTTCTTAGCGAGACGATCTTCAGTTGTTCGTTAGTTTTATGTAGAATTTCTGTGGCATTCTTCTTTATAATTTGTATTTCCTCATTGGCTAAATATTTCCTCTTTGGCCCCATATTTATTGGTCTATTTTTCCTTTTTTGTGTTTATTTCCATAATTCTCCATCATGGAGAAAAACTATAAGAAAATATAAAAACAACATAAAGAAAGCTATGCAGTGCATTACAGCACATATGCGAACCTTGAACAGACTAATATGAAAAAAATATTCAAACTCATGAACAAACTACTGAAAACCCAAGATATATTGGCATCAACTGAAACACCACCAGCTGCAGATAAGCTTGCACAATATTTCAAAAACAAAATAGCAAACACAAGATCAAACCTGGCGAAATCTCAAACATCCATCACTGACTTCCTACAAGCAGGGACTTAGCCAGGTTTTGACGTCAGGGGGAGCAGACTTTTATAAAATCGGCGACTAACAATTCAGGAAAGAAATGAAAACCTATCTCTTTAAAAAATTCTATAGCTAATTAAATAAGCTATCGACGTCCTACCTCTACAAATCTACCTTCTCGAAACTCTTCAGATAATCACATAAACTATCACCCTACCTCTTCAAAACTACCTGTCCAAAAATTCTATAGATAACTACATAAACTACAGATGTCCTCTCCATGGCATAATGGTAAAATACTACTGTAATTCTCACCTAAAATGTAAATTGTAAGCCACTTTGAAGCGAAACTTGTTTTTGGATAACAGTGGGATACAAAAATGCAAATAAATAAAATAAATAAATGTATTTTTAATGCAATTATAGAAAAGTCATATAAATAGAAAAATGTAAAAGAATTATAAACCATTTATTTGTGGTGCTTGGGCAGGGACTAAGGTTTTTATAGGGAAAACATGCATGCTGTGTGCATACTTTTAGCTGCAGAGTGTTTTGGGTGGGTGTCAGGAGTGTGAATGTGTCCATATAAATGTGTTTTATCTTGTCCTTTTAAAGGAGTCCTGACACTAGTATCACAATAAAACAAAATGGTTCCATGAAGTCCCCCCTCCCCCAAGGCATTTAAGATCTTTGACAACTTTCCACCCCTATTCATACACTAATTAAAGAAAGGAGATAGAGAATAATCAACATGCTCTGAGGCCCCCATGCTCAGAACCAAATGCGGATGCTATAGGCCATTAGCCATGGCCACCCGGGGACTGAGCCAGGGCCCGGAGCACCCCCCCCCCCCCCCCAGGATCATCGCCGCCACTGCCGCACCCCCAGGATCGCTGCTGCTCCCTGCAACTGCAACTACCTTGGCTGACAGGGATCCCAAGGCCCCGCCAGCAGAGAGGTCTTCGTCCAGCGCTGCTCTTCTTCATTCGTCGAATGGCCTGCCCCTGCGGCTGCTTTTTCTCTCACATTGCACATGCTCGGTTTCAAAACCGAGCATGAGTGGCCTGAGGGGAAAACTGGTGCTGTTGGCAGGCAAGGCGGGAGAGTGAAGAGAAACGCTGGAGGACAACCTCTTCTGCTGGCAGGGCCTGGGGGAGGGGACCCCGTCAGCCAAACCAGAGGTCCTGCCCAAAGTCCAGCCTCCAAGGGGGGGCCCAGTGCTGGACGTTTTTCTTTCCTACTCCTTTTGGAATTCGATCAGCTGAGTCCCATCAGGAACAGGAGAGAGAGAGAGACAGGTCCCATCAAGAAAAGGAGAGAGACCGCGCTGGGCCCCCCTTGGAGGCCCAGGCCTGGGGAATTTTGCCCCCTGCCCCCTCCCCTCTTGGCGGCCCTGCCATTAGCGCCAGCCTAGCACCCACATTTGCTACTGCAAAATGCACAAAGGGCTGTAATGAGGTAAATGAGTGCAACTAAGGATACCACAAATTGTAAGGTAATGCAATTTAAATTAGCTAATTGTCCATTCCCTCCAATGCTCGACAAAGAGCGCCCTGAACAAGGGCACCCTTACCGCTGGGAATCTAACGTCTGCTCCAAGCAGGCATTAGGTGTCTGAAGAGGGTGTGCTATTTGCAACCCCACTCAAGCGCCATCTCTAGGGAGCTACAATCACACCGCTGGCCCTTTGCCCTCCCCTCCTTTCTGCTCCTGACTCTTGATGAACACTGACTAGATGGCAAACAGCCCCACATTCTACCCCTTCTCTGCTTGGGCTTCCTACGGAAACTATACCACCAACTGGGAGCAAAAAGTTGGGAGAATTAGCAAAGGACAACCATAGACCTTGGCATGCTTTCTCTGCCAGGTAAGTTGCATGTTACATGTTGCACAGATGGTGGCTCAAGAATCAACAGTGTGTACAGATTTTTAACAATAAGATTCTCACTCTAAAGCACTTCTCATATTTAACCTCCCTCTCCCTCATATCTTCCAGTAACACCAGTGTAAAGGACAAATCAAACTGGAGGGTCAAGTTTGCCAGTGCAGAGTTCATCATATGCACAGTGGCCAGTGGAGAACCCCAGCGCTTTCACACAGGTCTTGTGCGCATGTGCTGGGCACGTCTCCTCTCCTTACTTCCCAATGCTCAGCGCTAACAGCGTGCATATAATTTGCATGCCATTAGCGCTGAACACTGGGAAATTCTTTTACCAAGCTTTAACGGCTGTATTTTCCGGTGCCGTTGTACAGCACCAAAGTTTTCAGCATCTAGGCCTGAATGAATCAAACCCTATGACTTGTTTTTACAGTGCAGTAGACACTTTTTAACACACTGACTCACTACATGTGAAAGAAGAATTTAACACCAGCCAGACAGCTCTAATGTTTAACAGCCCTAAAATGTTCAAGTAGTTTGCAGCTAATTTAAGTAGAGAGGTGTGGTAGCCGTGTTAGTCCACTTTTAAAGGTAATCAATAGAAATAAAACAAAATAAAACATGGAAAAGAAAATAAGATGATACCTTTTTTATTGGACATAACTTAATACATTTCTTGATTAGCTTTCGAAGGTTGCCCTTCGTCAGATTGGAAATAAGCAAATGTTGGTAGATGACAGTATATATAAGTGAAACATATGAGGGCAACCTTCGAAAGTTAATCAAGAAATGTATTAAGTTATGTCCAATAAAAAAGGTATCATCTTATTTTCTTTTCCATGTTTTATTTTGTTTTATTTCTATTGATGACAGCTAATTTAAAGAACAGTGTTTAAATATGACTATGGATTAAACACCTTGAGCAGCACCAACACTAAAGACTTCCTGTTGCTTTCCACAGGGTGGTGATAAGTGCTCCCCTCCCCCTCCACATGGCCACGTGGCAGAAGCAATCTTACTGCATGACCATGTATTTTTGCAGCCTTACCTGCTGTGGTACAAAGGGCCTCAGCACGTGGCATAAACAGCCACGGCTGCTACCACAGAGCCCTTTTTACCACAGCTTGGTAAAAGGGCTGCCTCAGCTTACCCCACGCTAAGATCTTTTTTGCTGTGGTAAGCACGTGTTAGTTAATGCTTACCACAGCGTGGTAAAAGGACCCCTTCTATGTGATATACTAACAACACCACAGTAAAATGGAGAACAACCCCGGCCCACGTCAATAAAATGCCCAGAGTTTAAAATGAAATAATTTCATCATCCTATCCCCTCAAACACCTTCCTAATAAATGTCTTCCAGTCTCATCGAAATACCTTCAAATCTTGTTCCAGCCATGAAACGTGTTCTACTATCATATTCCCTTTACAAACACACCAGTAGGATCCCCTTGACAAATTCAAGCTGTCGGAGAAATGCTAGGATATTAGTGTTGGGATTGATTGAGTCATCTGAGAGTTGCTGTCATCTTCCCCTGCAATAAATATCTTTTATATTTTTGGATTGTGCCTCCAAGCCCTTTCTTGGATTTTGATGTCAACTACTTTAAACCGGCAGAACGTGTACCTGGCAACGAAGAAACACAAAACGGGCACTTCAGATCAATCCCATCTATAAATGGATCTGTGAGAAACAGCAAGTACAGAGACTGTTCTGAGAATAAATCTCACCCAAGACAGAGGATGCTTGGAGGTTTCCAACAAATGTTTGCAAGTTAAAACCTTTGATTAGCACTTCTGAATAATTAAAGCAAATAGCACCAGGAATGGTTATCGAACACTACTAACCAGACCTTTCATTAACACACATATGGTTTTATCCTCTAGGCCCTGCTGATACATGGCAATTTAAGCAAACTGAAGACTGAGCAGTCACCCACAGGCCACCTTCTACGGAAGTGCGGAGGGAATGGGTAGAGAAAGTTTCCATGGCCCTCTATGATGCATTCCGGTTTTTGTTCAGTTATTGTTTTCTTTTCTTAACGGAAAAAAAGTGGGAAACAAAATGAGAAGACCAAGAAAAAAAGTCGCATACCTTGCTTTGGCAACAGCAATACAACAGCAACTGGTAATTCAGCTTAGTAGATACAGCCCTTAGGAAATTTTGGTGCAAGCTAACAAGAATTTTGGGAAGGCAGAGAAATTTTCTTCCTAATTTTTATATATTTAAAAAAATTTTTGTATCCCACCCATCTAATAATATGAGCGGCTTACAAAATCACATACACAAAACTTACAATACTTAATTAAACACAAACTAAAATAAATGTCTGCAAAACCTTTTTTCTTGTTTTGGCTTTTTACCCCCTTTATGTTCTCAACAATTTTTGGTTTTGTTTTTTTTCACCCCCTTTATGTTCTCTTTTTTTTTCTGTTTTGCTATACCACTCTATCATTTTTTTTGCTTCTTTTCTATTATTTTTTGTTATTTCCCCTCTTAACATTCTTTCTTCCTGCTGCTACTACTCCCCCCACAACACCCACCCTCCTTAGAGCTCCTTCTCCTGCCTCTAATTGCTTTCTCTAACTCAAATACCACACAAATTACCCTTACAGTTTTCTCCTAGTGTCCCATCAGCATCTCTCCACAACCTAAGTACTGACATTTTAAGCAAGTGCTTTTCACTACAAAAGCAGGTGGCCAGCAGTGGCCCCCACTAACCCCTGGTGTAACTCTCTAAGGGCTCTGTTTACTAAGCTGTGCTGCTGTAAGAGCGCTAGCATTTTTAGCATGCATGCACTAACACTAGTTTGTATCGGGATGGACAGTATATCTTGATAGAAGAGAGTTAGGGCCCTGTTTACTAATGTGCACTAATGCTAGAGACACCCATAGGAATATATGGGTGTCTCTAGCATAAGTGCACATTAGTAAACAGGGCCCTAACTCTCTTCTATCAAGATATACTGTCCATCCCAAAACAAACTGCTGCTTTTCCTTCAAGACTATGTGGCTCTTACAGCCCGAAGCTCAGAACTGCTGCGGTAAGCCAAGAGCGCAGAAAGAAAATACTGCCGGAATAGCGCAGAGAACTGGCTCACCAATGTCCAAAAGAAATGGTATGCAAATTATATATGTGTGGTTAAAGAGAAGGGAAGGGGAAAGGGACTTGATATACTGCCTTTCTGTGGTTTACAATGTCAAAATTAACTATTATCTATTATCCAGAATGTAACTGTTCAAGGGCACCTATCTTAATCAAGTGTGGTATAATGACGGAACTGAGAATCATAAAAGGGCAAGACATAAAGAAGTTTGACTCCTGAGGAAGCTAACAGTGAAACGGAGGCTCTCTGTTGAACAAACCAAATTATACCACACACAAATGCAAATAGGAGGAGGGGGCAACACTTGTGTACTTCAGCGTATTGGTGTATTCTCATCAGCAAGTTAGTATTCTATTGTTGATTTAACCACTATACCTTTGCAATTTGGCTGTTCTGTTACATGATCCTGTTGTGGCTGGAACTCAAAACCAATTTATGTTGCACCTTTCTTCCTTCAGATAAATCAAAAAGAATCTTGGATTCTTCCACTGGAGGCAGGATGCTGGGCTGGATGGACCATTGCTCTGACCCTGTATGGCTATTCTTATGTTCTTATCTCAATATATATAGTTTATAAGAAAGGTGGGAGAGGAGAAATATGGTAGAGCTGTTTAAATACCCACTTGGCATTAATACACAGGAAGCAGGGCTTCTTTCAGTTGAAAGGAAGCTCTGGAATGAGAGAACATAGGATGAAGGTAGACTCAGAAGTAACCTGAGGAAATAATTCTTCACAGAAAGGGTGGTGAATTTATGGAACGGCCTCCCGGTGGAGGTGGTGGTGACGAAAACCGTATCTGAATTCAAGAAATCTTGGGACAAGTACATAAAATCTCTAAGGGAGAAGAAGGGATAGTAGATGGCATGGCTGGACAGACTGGAAAGGCCATATGGTCATTATCTGCTTTTATTTTTCTCTGTTTCTAAGTGACATTTATATGGAATTCTCTGCCATTAGAAATTCGTACACTTACTGATTATGGGTTATTTCGTAAATAATTGAAAACTTTTCTATTTCCTAAATATATAGCTGTTGATAATTAGGCCACTGATTTTATGGCTTTTAGAGACCTTAGACTATTTATTGTAGTTCTTATAATTTCCTGGCTTGTTTTGCCAGTCTTCTTTTTCATTGTCATGCGCAATGAAGCAGCATATTTTATTTGCAGACTATAGGATCCATGTAACAGTAAATGGAGGAAAAGGGATTTTTATAAAAAGTTCCTCCTTTCAAACATTTTTATTTTGTTCCTCTTTTTCTGTTCTTTGTAATTTAATCACAGTAGAGGTATATTGCCTACAAAGTGAAATCAGCTATCTGCTACTACTGCAGTCCTATCACGGAGGTATTTCTGACAAGAAATATACTGTTATCTGTCTCCCGAAATTACCTGCTACACTGTTACAGCACTGCAGGTAGACTGGGGAAAGACAGTTCTGCATCAGTCCAGGCAAAATTCCACAAGACAAGGCTGCTGCTGCTGCTTGTGTAACAATGATCTTGGATCTCCTGAAGAATTATTCTCATGAAATGGGTTGGGCTGCAGCTCTGTCTGTAGACTTATTACTGCCTCCAACTACACAACCAAGACAAACACATTGCAGAGCTAAAGAAAGGAAAGGACTCAATAACTCAACAGTGACTTAAGCATTTGGCTTCCCGACTTCTTCAGACAGGGGCCCTTTTACTAACTCCTACCATGCGGTAAAACAGCAGTGCCGCAGGATGAGTTGAGGTGTCCCCATAGTAGTTTAGCCATGAGAGCATGTTACTCCTGCATTATAAATGGGGGGGGGGGTGGGGGGGGTTTGGCACAAAAGGCATGTCTAGGGTGCGAACAGTAGGTGTGCCTGCGTTAATCAAGTAGCACAGGCACATTATCATGGGCTGTCCGATTAGCGCAGGAGTAGCGTGGGATCCCTTACTGCTTGTTAAATAAGTGGCAGGGCTTCTACAGTAATGGCCACTCACTAATTGGGAAATTAGCACATGGACATTACAAAAACATATGGAAAGGCAGCCATTTTGCTGCCATGCTAAAAGTGGCCACAGCGCGAGGAAAATCCACATACGAATAGTGTCGGCCACTTTTTAGTGCAGCTTGGTAAAAGGACTCCTAGCTCTCAACTTCTCTAATAAAAATTCCACAGCTAAAAAGGATTTAGCAACCACTAAGAAAACAAACCAATCACAGTCTTTTTTTTTTTTTTTAGAAATGCGTCGTTTATCAATAGCAGTTCTCAAAAATATTTTCACAACTGCCTTTGCCATACCTGTAATTTAATTAAAAAATTTATATTCCACCTGATCCTACAAGCTCTAGGCAGATTACAATGATAAAAACTGAATGGAAACAGCAGCTTATTATAACCATCTGTAAATTACATAAAATAACAGATCAGTAATCAAAAAAGAATAAGCATTTATTAGAGAGGTCAGGAGTGCGGATGGTTTTGTGTTTTCTGTAAAAGTCTCAGGCCAGTCCTTCATAAAATCCCTGAAGGTCTGTTTTACTGAAGCGACCTCACTAGGTGGTCCATTGTTTTAGGAGCCTTATTTGCTTTTTACACATGTATTACCATGCGTGTTGTATACACTTGTAAAATCAGATTTTAGGGAACTCATATTTGCACATGGAAATTGTAAGAGGACATGGTTTGGGCAGGGCTTAGGTGGAACCAAAATGATGTCCCATTACAGCTACTCAATGGAATGTATAGGTTTTTAACAAGTGCTCATTTCAGGTAGCTCTTTACACAAGGGATTAAGGGAGTCATCCTTCTTAACCCCTGTTTCCCTTCTCAAACTGAAACTAAATAAAGATTGCCATAATTAGAAACATTCATTTGTACAGGTTTCCAAATTGGTAGACATACAGGAGTCTCAACACTGACACCTGTAAGTTCTGAAACACCATGTTGCAAGTGTGAGCATCAGCACCAACCCCAACACATGTAAGTTAAAATAAGTAAGTGATGGCAGAAAAAGATCTGTACGGTCCATCCAGTCTGCCCAACAAGATAAACAGGTGGTCTCCCCAGTCTAATTCCCTGGAAGCCGGAATTTGCTCTGAGTCCCAGCTTGGCGCAGTTTGGGTTGGTGACTGAAGATGGGCGATTTAATGCAGAGAGTGGGACTGGATCTGCCTCAGTGGACTGTGGTGATGACAGATGTCAGTTTCTTGGGTTGGGAGCACATTGTCTGTGTTGGTCTGTGGTCCCCCAGGGAGTCTTGTTGGTCGACCAGAGCCATGCCACTGGCATTGATAGCCTCTTTGAACTTGATCCAGGGCCTTTCAGCCAATGCGACAGTGGTAGAATATGTAAACCCCCAGGAAGGCACCAGGAGTCAGATTTTGGCGCAGGAGACAATTTTGTTGATGGATTGGGCAGAAGCTCACCTTCAGGACCTGCTGCTGCAGTAGAGAACATTCAGGCCGATTTTCTCAGCAGACTGCTGAGTTTTCTCCATTGGCGTTTTCCACATTTACAGCAAAGGTGTGCACGCTGTGTAGACGCCCATACAGAGTATTATGGGCATCTACACAGTGTGTGCTAAAAAACAGGGGTCCTTATTATGCTAAATGAATGCTCCCTACCATAGGTGCCGCCACATGGACATGTGCTCTAGAATGAATTTTAGAAAGGCTCTACGTCAGAAAATCCTTGTCTAAAATACAGCTAGAAGTGTGTACATCTCGATTAGGGCACGTTAATTCCAATTTCTGAGGAGCCCTTTTAGTAAATCACGTAGGCGCCTATGCATGCCCAACACGCATCAATTTGTAGTTACCACGTGGCCCGTGCGGTAATTTCATTTTTGATACACTACACGAGCCAGAAACTATATTTTCCTTTCTGGCACGACGAAAATCGGGCGGGAACTCCAACAGCGCGTGTAGGCAATTACTGCATGGTTAATGCCAGAGACATTACCTGTAAGTCAATGGCTGACGGTAAGGTCTCAGACCCAAAATGGCCGCGCTCCAATTTTTATTTTGCTGCAAATCCATTTTCAGCAAAAATATTTAAAAGGCCTTTTTTTTACAAGCGCGCAGAAAAATGGATCTGCATGTGCCCAAAACACATGCCTACACTAGCACAGCCCATTTTTCAGCACACCTTAGTAAAAGGACTTCCAAATTCTACCTAAAATGTGCCTTCACATGTGTAGGTTTCCCACAAAATTTCTACCAGTCATGCTCCCAAGCTGCCGCCTTTATACCCAGGAGAAGCAGGACTTTTTCGTGATTCAACAAATCCAGTCTCTGAAACAAATAAACAGAGACCACGTGAACCTGGCTTATTCTATCTACTCCTTCAGCAAGAAATATTTACTTATAGAAAACCAAGAAACAGAAAGCTTGCTGCTTATTCCTTGCAAGACTCTTAAAAGGGGGTAACACAGGTAAATTGCTCATGTTTCGCTCAAAATGTTCTAAATGGATCAGCTGGAGAGTACTCTTGTGACTAGAATTAGAAGAGCTTTACTTTGCTTCGGAGAAAGCCATTTATGCATTAAAAATAAGCACAACAGGCTGCAAATAGGGGGAAAAAAAAGCTACATGTTTAAGTGGCTGATTAAAGATTTCTAAACATCCCAATAATGAATTTTCCACCACCCAACATGCAGCACTAACAGTGCATTATGAAGCAAACTTTCACCATCCATTTTCTAAAAATCACTTTTTCCCCAGTTCTGCCGGTGAAGTTTTTTACTCCATTATTCCTCTAATAACTCTTAGTGTACACAAAGTGCTAAAAGTGAGATTGATGTGCTTACTACGAGGGACTGTGGGTTCATCTGGAGAACAAAGGCTGCAGCAACGGCAAAAACCATATTCTCACTCCCGATTTAGGGCATTTTACTGCTGGTAGATTTCCTTGGGCCACACACATTGCTTGTCTAAGGATCCTTTTACTAAGCTGCGACAAACAATGGCCTGCAGTAGTGTGAGCGCGTGTTTTTGGTGAGCGCCAGGTCAGTTTTTACGATGTGTGAGAAAAAGGGCTTTTTTCCCCAATGGCCTGTGGTACTTTGTACCCATATATTGTAAGCCGCACTGAACCTACCATCGAGCGGGAAAGAGCGGGGTATAAATGCTACAAATAAATAAATAAATAAATAAATAAATAAATAAATAAAATTGAAACCAGCATGTGCCTATTTATGGCCTGAGCTCTTAACACCACCCACTGATCTAGCGGTAAGAGCTCATGTGCTACACGAGTGGTGACTGGTCTGCACGCACCAACTGCTGATTAATGCCAGAAACGCCACATGTGGTAGGAAATTTAAAATAAAATTTTTTCCCGGCGTTACGGGTGTGCACCAAATTAAAAATTACCACTGGGGGCGGGGGGGGGGGGGGGAAGTGATAGCCAGGTGGTAGTCTCGCTTTGGCGCACACTGCATGCGTGTAGAGTCTACTGCGCCTTTGTATAAGGGCCCCCTAATGCCTCTTCCTTGAAGGACAATCTCTACCACTGAGCTTCTGTGCAGTTTTTTCATGCAGTTAGCACATAAGCACCGCCATACTGGGAAAAGACCAAGGGTCCATCAAGCCCAATACCCCGTCCCTGACAGTGGCCAATCCAGGCCCCAAGAACCCGGCAAAACCCATGAAATTTTTTTTAAAATTTTTAATAATGTTCAATGGACTTTTCCCTCAGGAATCTGTCCAAACCCCCTTTAAACTCCGTAAGGCCAGCTGCTGTCACTACATTTTCCGGCAATGGATTCCAGAGTCCAACTACACGCTGAGTAAAGAAAAACTTTCTCCTATTTGTTTTAAATCTACCATATTCTAGCTTCATCTTGTGTCCCCTGGTTCTATTGTTGTTTGAAAGTGTAAACAAACGTTTCACATCTGTCCACTCTACTCCGCTCATTATCTTGTAGACTTCTATCATATCACCCCTCAGCCACCTTTTCTCCAAGCTGAAGAGCCCTAACCTTCTCAACCTTTCCTCATAGGGAAGTCGTTCCATCGCTTTTATCATTTTTGTTGCCCTTCTCTGCACCTTCTCCAATTCCTTTATATCTTTTTTGAGATGCGGCGACCTGTCATGAGTCCCTCCTAAGCACTAGCACGTGCATGTGGCAATTCTGGGACAAGACAGATGTTCCCTAACAAGTGGTACCATGGTTGAAACACTCACACTCTTCCCCCCTGCAATCCTAAACACAGGGCTGGCATGATGTCAGATGCCAGGGCACTTGTGCATTTCCTATAAAGCACTGTGAGGGTTTTTATAAACGCAGATCAATCACAAATGAATTTTTAGTAAGGCAGATTGTACCATTTGCGTTATCATTTAGGGGGGGCCCTTTTCCTAAACCGTGTTAAGTGCAAATGTGCACTTAACATGGGAAAAAAGGCTTACCGCAAAACACGTTAAAGCATTTTGTGGTGGTCTGCCTGTCAGCACGCACTAACTCGCGCATTAGATATTTTTTTGCTACAGGTGTAATGGGTGGAAAATGGGCATGGAAGAGTTAACCAGCTAGCACATTTGCATTAGTGTGCACTAACTGGTTAATGAAGAGTTAACACGCAAGCACTTAAGGGGAGATTCTATATATGGTGCCTAAAAAAAATTGGCGCAGAATCAGTGCATTCTATAAGTGGCGCCCAGATTTAGGCATGGTATATGGAATATACTTAGTTGAATTACACACCTCCATATACACCAATGAAAATGTGGCGTAAATCCCGGTGCGTAGATTTAGGCCCACTGGGCCATATTCTATAGTTACGCGTGTAAATTTTAGAGTGCCCACAAAACATCCATTTCCTCACCCATAACCACTCTCTTTTTGCGCCTGCATGTGTTAGAAGTTAAGCGCACTGCATTACAGAATGTGCTTAGCGAGTTGTGTGTGTAAATTCTAATTATTACCAATTAGTGCTCATTATTGCTTGCTAAGAGCCATTACCCATCGATTAGCTTGTTAAGCCAATTAATTTATGCATGTTATAGAATACACTTGGATTTCAGCGCATATCTCTAGGCGCAGCGCCTCCTAAATAGGTGGTTAGTGCACCCACAAACATTTTCCAGGTAGCGTGTGCTAATGCGAACATTAGCACATGACCTGAAAAAAATAAATGTACGAAAAATGCCTACAGTACTGCACCATTAGAAATGGGTTTAGCATATGGAAAAAGCTCATATTCTAACACGGCTTAGTAAAAGGGCTTCTTAGGACTCCAGATAAGCATTCCTTCAATGTCCACGGAGCACAAAGAACCAAGGATTGATATCTCATCCAAAAGGTAGTAGCATGAGCAATGCTCTGAATACCACACTAGGATATTTTTTTAGTACTGGATCAGCACTTTGGCCAATAACCCAACAATCATGGGTCCTAGATCCGAGTGCTATGACTCTCTGCTCTCCAAGGGCTGTGAACATGACTTCTGCAGCATCCCTATGATGGTACTGGAAGGTGAACCCTTTGGCCATTGTCAGATCCCGGCCTGAAGGCCCGGGACCCAGACTGGCAGCAGATGAGTCACTCTGAGGAAAGACTTGGCAGAAGCAGGAGCTGAAGACCAGGTAGACTTGCTGAAACAGGAGCTGAGACCAGGCGGACTTGACTGAAGCTGGAAAACAGGAACACTGGCAAGAAGTCAGGGGTGTTGGCAACTGCAAGCAGCTGAAGCTAGGCAGTCGCAAAGGCAGGGAAGACCCGGGGCTGACTGCCTAAATGGCCATGGTGATGTCAACGAGCAATGCCGGAAGCAACCAGGCCACAGACAATCCCAGGAGAGCCTACATGTGTACCAGCATGTCCAACGGCTCCTCGTGCCACTGAGCGCATGTGAGAGATGCAGTGCAGACAGCCTGATCCAACCCTGCCAACAGGTAAGTGGGGCTCGTGGCACAGTGCCGAACATGACAATCCCCAGCCCTAGAAGAAGAAAGAGGCAGAAGACTTTAGGCAATAATCAAATGCAGGTTCCTCTTGGCAGTGCCAATGGACTAGTTCTATTCCAGTTTTCTTTGGAGTCAAATGTGATGCCATTACTGGCGCTATTTTCTCACATCCAGTATGACGCCACTCAGAGCAGACTGTTATCCTTCATATCCTGGGGATGTTAAACAGGGTTACACCTCTTCCAGATTGCCAATTTCCATTGTCATGAGCTTGATTAGATGCTGGGGTTGGCAGTGGCAGCTCTTTCTCCACAGCTGGGCACAATAGGATGACAGCTTAACATATATCAGCTAGAGCTCATTCATTTGCAAACTACTTTGAAAAAAAATCCCAACAATGTTTGATTTATCTGGCAGCCTAGATACTTGGATTTTTAATTAGGGGCTGTATGTGTTTCAGTGAATTATTTTGTTTTCTATATTCAATTGTCTAAAGTTAATTCACCTGGAAGCACATTTATAAATCCACACCCTTTCCAGCTGTGAAAGATCAGCAACCATGCAGTCTGTCTTGAAATCTTCATCCTCTTGGTTGGCCAGCAGTGCCTCTTCCCAGTGACACAAACTGCAGGGTGCTACTGTAATTATCGACAGCAACACGAGGAGTCTGACATTCTTTATTTCCCTCATTAACAAGTCACAGTTGTTGCCAACACAACAGGGGGTACCCCACGAAATGGCTGTATCACTTCTACTCAAAGCAAGATACTGTTGAATGGTGGCACCCTGTCTGCAACTGAGGAGCACCCTGATGTGACATCTAGCTTAGAGGCAGAGATTTCTCCACTGTGGTAGGAAAATATTTAAATTCTAACTTTGCAGAAACCCATCAATACATTTAGTGGTTCATCATCATCTCCTTTGTATTGGTGAAAGAGCTTGCCCTACTGCACTGCAACTAAAGATTGGTGATGAACATCTGGAAAAATAGGGGTCCGGGAAAAATAAGGCTTCAGAAATCAGGGCCATACTTTGATTACAGCTTGTGAACCTCCATCTGAACGCACATTCTTTTCAATCTTTACATGTGCCTATTGTGTGATGTGATATTCTATTTATTTTACTATTTGTACTTAATATAACCAGCCTTCATGAAGTCGGAGAGGTGTTATACTAAAGAACAGTGAGCAACAAGGAACGATCTTGCATTATGTTTCAGAAAACATGCCAATTATACCTTTCTTCCATGTACTTTCATAAGTACATAAGTAATGCCACACTGGGAAAAGACCAAGGGTCGAGCCCAGCATCCTGTCCAAGACAGTGGCCAATCCAGGCCAAGGGCATCTGGCAAGCTTCCCAAACGTACAAATATTCTATACATGTTATTCCAGGAATTGTGGATTTTTCCCAAGTCCATTTAGTAGCGGTTTATGGACTTGTCCTTTAGGAAACCGTCTAACCCCCTTTTAAACTCTGCCAAGCTAACCGCCTTCACCACGTTCTCCGGCAACGAATTCCAGAGTTTAATTACGCGTTGGGTGAAGAAAAATTTTCTCCGGTTTGTTTTAAATTTACTACACTGTAGTTTCATCGCATGCCCCCTAGTCCTAGTATTTTTGGAAAGTGTGAACAGATGCATGGAAAGCGTGATACACAATATCAACCGGCTCCCCTTTGTCCTCATGTTTGTTTACTCCTTTCAAACCCTGAGAAGAACTCTAGAAGATGTTGGCTAAAAATGAATGGAGCATAACTGAATTGTTTTAGAAGATTTTATTCTTCCTTCAATACATACCATCCTACAATCAGATTCAAAATAGACTACTCCCCAGAAAAAGTCAATTTTTTGGACACCACGGTCTCAATCAGTGATGGCTGTAAACAAACATCTATATACAAGAAACCCACAGACAGATGCAGCTACCTCCACAACTCCAGCTCCCATCCTTCACATACAAAAAGATCCATCATTTACAGCCAAGCCACAAGATACCACCTATCTGCTCTGACCCAGGGGACAGAGACAGACACCTTAAAAGCCTGACTGCATCCTTCAAACAGAAAGGCTACAACCCCAAAATAATCTCCAAGAATATTGCCTCCTCCCTCAAAACACCCAGGGAGAATCTGCTACAGTACAAGGAGAAAAAAGCCAGACAGAATCCCCCTTGTAGTGACATACAATCCAGAGCTGGAAAAACTGAGGAAAATCATAAGAGATCTACAACCTATACTCCAGGAGGATGAATTACTGAAAGAAATATTCCCATCCCCACCAGTACTGGCCTTCCGACAGCCACCCAACTTAAAACACAAGCTAATCAGAAGTAAACTTCCATCACAGACTGAAAAGGAACCGAAGGGCACACTTCCCTGTAATTTATCCAATTGCAAACTATGCCAAAACATTTCACAGGACCCCACAATCATCCACAAAGGAAAGATATTCAACATAAAGGAATCTTTCACTTGCTCATCTTCCAATGTGGTATATATCATTCAGTGTAAAAAAATGTAAGGAAGGATGCTATATTGGAGAAACAGGCCAGATGCTTAAGACAAGATTCAATTTACATAGACATCACATGAACAATACTGGTGCCAGTAGGGCTCCCACCCCCGTTGGTCAGCATTTTACAGGACCAGGACACTGTACCAGTGACTTCACAGTGAGAATCCTGAATGGTAACTTTAAAACCACACAAGAACGTAAGACCTTTGAAGTCAGAATGATTGAATATTTTAACACCCAACAGAAAGGACTTAACAAGGTTCTGGGGTTCCTAGCCCAATATAAACCATAAAGCTGTATTTCTCTGTTGATCACCCTCCCCTCACCTATCCACACCTATCCTGTTAGAATATCAATGATATGCTTTGATGTCCCCATGCATACCTCCTACCCACCCCGTCAGACTGTCATAGTAATGCTTGAATGTTTTCACTTATATACACTGTCAGCTAGCACATTTGCTTATTTCCGATCTGACGAAGAAGGGCAACCTTCGAAAACTAATCAAGAAATGTATTAAGTTATGTCCAATAAAAAAGGTATCATCTTATTTTCTTTTCCATGTTTTATTTTGTTTGATTTCTATTGATAACCTTTAGAAGATTCAGATTTGGCCATTCAATTATTATATTGTTGGCATTTGTGAAAATGAATTTTCAGTGGCACTTAACCCTACAGTGGAGTGGAGGAGCGGCCTAGTGGTTAGAGCACCAGTCTTGTAATCCAGAGGTGGCCAGTTCAAATCCCACTGCTGCTCCTTGTGATCTTGGGCAAGTCACTTATCCCTCCATTGCCTCAGGTACAAACTTAGATTGTGAACCCTCCTGGGACAGAGAAATATCCAGTATACCTGAATGTAACTCACCTTGAGCTACTACTGAAAAAGGTGTGAGCAAAATATAAATAAATAAAATAAATGCAGTACCACTGAAAATCTGGTGTGACCACCATGACAGTAATGTGGATTTTTTTTTAATTAATTTTCTGCAGGATTTTTTTTTTAATGTAATTCCCCTGGTGAAGCTCATTTGTGAAACATGGATTCATGTCAGATATTGCTTAAATGCAGGAGAATCAACTACCTGAATTACTTCCATAAGTACATAAGTAATGCCACACTGGGAAAAGACCAAAGGTCCATCGAGCCCAGCATCCTGTCCACGACAGCAGCCAATCCAGGCCAAGGGCACCTGGCGAGCTTCCCAAACGTACAAACATTCTTTTTTTTTTTTGAAAATATCTTTATTATTAGAAGAAAAGACATGTAACATTTGAACACGTGTTATGCCTGGAATTGTGGATTTTTCCCAAGTCCATTTAGTAGTGGTTATGGACTTGTCCTTTAGGAAACCATCTAGCCCCTTTTTAAACTCTGCTAAGCTTACCGCCTTCACCACGTTCTCCGGCAATGAATTCCAGAGTTTAATTATACATTGGGTGAAGAAAACCTTTCTCCGATTTCTTTTAAATTTACTACACTGTAGTTTCATCGCATGCCCCCTAGTCCTAGTATTTTTGGAACGCATGAACAGATGCTTCACATCCACCTGTTCCACTCTACTCAATATTTTATATACCTCTATCATCTCCCCTCAGCCGTCTCTTCTCCAAGCTGAAAAGCCATAGCCTCCTTAGTCCTTCTTCATAGGGAAGTCATCCCAACCCCGCTATCCAAACATATAAGTTGGGCGTTTTGGAAGACCATTTGTAATGAAGGATTCATCCGTTTCAAAATAAGTGTTACTATTTTATTCTATAATGTGGGTCCCATTAGTATTTATTTACACACCCCAAAATTCTATATACCGCGCCTTAATTTCTGCCCAGAAATTGAAGCATATTCTATAACAATGTAACTGAATTGGTTAACTAGCTAATCAGTGCTGTCAACTGGATGTTAAAAAGCAATCATCAGCACTAACTGGCATTAATTACAATTTACATGCACAACTTGCTAAGTGTATTCTGTAATCTGGTGCGTGTAAATTCAATGTCACATAGTTGAAAAGGGGGCATGGTTATGGGTGTGGAATGGGCAGGTCATAGGCGTTTCTAAAATCTATGTGCATTATTATAGAACACATCCACTCTGTGCCTAATATAGGTGTCGGGATTTACGCCAAGTAAAACATGGCCTAAATGGACGTGATGAAATTTGGTCACGTGGAGAGGCACTCGGCGTATTTATATACCGAGTGGCAATTTAAGCCTATTCTATAAAATGTAGGCGTGCTTTAGAGAATACACCTAGGCGTATTTTTCTTGTGGATTTTTCAGGTGCTATATATAGAATCTAGCCCATTGTAGGCATGTTTTTTTTTCTGAGCATAGCTTATCACATTTTATATAGTTTGTATGCTTTATATTATTTCAGGAAAGAATTTGGTTCTATTGTACTGAATCATTGTTTAATTCTCAAACTAATGAGATTCAGTTTCTAAAATTTTACACTCCTATTGTATATTATCCAGTTAGTGCCAGGGCAGTCTAGGAGTAGAGTCAAGGAGGCGCCAAATTTACCTGTTTAGTGGAAATATTCTCTCTGCTAATTGGGTAACTGCCTGGATAAAAGTTATGATGGCAAAAAGGCTGTCCTGACTTAATGCAGGCACTTACCCAAATACCAGTCCTAGAACTTATTGGTTCTAGGGCATTCAATGCCAGAGACTAGCTTAGGCCCCACATTAACTAAAGTGAAATTCAGCCAGTGTGAGTGTGCATCTTTGAAAACACCAACCCACTGCTTGCTGAATATTAGGGAAATTGATTGTGATCACGAATCAATGTGGATTTTGAAGACGTGTGCTATCTTGGTTCATTCTGGATATCAAACTGGCTCTGAAAGAACATGCAGGGAAGTTTCATGCTTTGGCTCTTGCCTAGATTATGTCAAGAGGAGGAATGACCTAATGGTTAATGCAGCGGGCTCAGAACAAGCAACTCCTTCTGACCCTGGGCAAATCACTTAACTCTCTATTGCCACAGGTACAAAATTTATAGAGTGTGAGCCCACTAGACATAGAGAAAATGCCTACATATAATAGATGCAAACTCCTTTGGTTGTACACAGAAACGCGGTATATTGAACCCATAACCCTTTTACCTATTACACCAATATTTCCATATAGTGTTTTATCATCTGATCTTATCCCTTATGGACTATTGCACTGTCCTATTGATGGGGGCTTTCAGAAGCTATGCTACGGCTTTACAAATGATCCAGAACGGTGCTGGTTGAATTTTCTCTGGTACAAAGCCTAAAGATCAAGTTACTCCTGTTTTGGAGGAGCTACATTTGCCACTAATTTAAGATGTAGTAAATTTGCTTAACACACAGAGGTTTCATTGCTGATATACCTGGTTTGCCCATTAATAGCTCTTACATCTCGAAGAGTATTACGTGCACAAGTCCAAAGCTTATTGAATGCCCTTTTCTGCAGATAGAGAGGAAATCTGGTCCATATCAATGGGCATGTTCAATCTTTGGCTTTGGAATTCATTGCCAACCCACTTGATATTTATACCACTTATGAAACATCTTTGCAAATCTCTGAAATCTTCCCTATTTACTGTTTCTTATTCTGTCTGAGGCTGTTGTTTCATATGATATTTGTACGTCTTACTGGGATTTTATTATGTTTATTGGTATGTTGGTTGTTTTATGTGTGATGATATGTATGCTTTGTTGTAAACCACTGAGAACATAGATCTGTAGTAAAGAAGACTTTAAATATATAAATGCACCCATTGGACTTTCTTTTAGCCAGGGTTGAGAGAGAGAGAGAAAAGAGCAAAAAAAAAAAAAATAGTGTAACAAAGGTAGTATAGAAAGGACTGCTTGCACGACAATGCTGTATTTTGACAATAAACCACATTGTGTAATGTCTGTCAATGGGAGATTCTAGCTTCCTTCCCTCAACATGTTAAAAAATACCCCTCCAAGTAGCATTTGGAAATGGACTGTCCCAGTGCCAATTTTCTTTTCTTTCTAAATTGTAAACTGAATTGATATTGTATTATGTACTGTGATGTAATAAATGTAATAAACTATAACTATATAAAAAAATGAAAACACAGAATTGGTACCAGGTCTGGGTCCATCTTCTACTCCAGCTGCAAAAGGAAAGAAATTAAAAAACATCCCAGGTGGACAACTTATTGTAAACTCCATAGAACTAGAAAATTCCTCAATCTCTATTTATTAATCAGCAGAAGAATCACAGCTTTTTTTTTTTTGCCAGGGCTAGGAGGATGTTACTATAAACCAGCTTTTGGGGTACAACATTGTAACCCTTCATTACCTGATGGGGGGGGGGGTGTCCCTTCTATTAATTTTTTTAATGTCCCCCTTATATCCCAACCCAGAACACTTAGCACAATCATAACAATAGTCCTTTGCTAGGGATTGCTTAGGGCACCTTCCAAGTCTCTGTAATCATGGGCCACATGTTCAACCAGTATATATGGTGCGTAAACAATCTAAGCGTATTCTATAAGCAGTGCCTAGATTTAGGCATGGTACATAGAATACGCTTCGTTATGTCAGTGCCTAAAACTAAGCACCTCTATTTACATCAATGAAAACATGGCGCACTGGGACATATTCTATAACTAGTGTGTAACAGTGGTGCAGCTACGTGGGGCCTGGGGGGCCTGGGCCCCCGTAGATTTGGCCCTGGACCCCTCTGCCGATGACCCGGTCGACTCCCCCCTCCCGCCGCCAACCCGCCGTCACCTACCTTTGCTGGCGGGGGACCCCAACCCCCCGCCAGCCGAGGTCCTCCTCGCAAAAGGCTTCCTTCTGTTTTTGACATCCTGCACATCAGAAACAGAAGGAAGCCTTTTGCGAGGAGGACCTCGGCTGGCGGAGGAATGGGGTCCCCCGCCAGCAAAGGTAGGCGACGGCAGGTTGGGGCAACAATGACTGGCGGGCGGTGTCAGCGGCAATGGGGGGGGGGGTCGGGGTCGATGGCGCCAGGGGGGGGCTAAAATGTGCCCCCTCACCCCAGGCTCTGGACCCCCCTCCCGCCGAAGTCTGGCTACACCCCTGCTGTGTAAATTTCAGAACACCCATGAAATGCCCATTGCCCCACCTATAACCACGCCCCCTTTTGCCGGTGTGCCTTAGAAGTTAGGCGCACTGCATTACAGAATGTGCTTAGCGAGTTGTGCGTATAAATTCTAATTATTGCCAATTAGTACTCATTATTGCTTGTTAAGAGCTGTTATCAACACTGATTAGTTTGTTACATGCAATGTTATAGAATATGCTTCGATTTCAGTGCAGATCTCTAGGCACACTATATAGAATCCAAGGGAGTAAGTGTCACCATTGTACTGAGGGTGAGGGGAAAATGGTATAGGGTAACAGGGGTTCTGAACACTTCCTTCGCATTATCACTAGCCTTGATCAACCTGGGGAATGGAAAACCTAGGTCCTCCAGATAGCAGCACACAGTACTGCCTGCAAGCCTCCAGGCCCCTTAAATCTTTTAAGTATTTGATTCTTTAGGTTGCAAAGTTTGACACTAGAAGGGCAACTATCTGTACAGGAATAAGGCTGGAAAAAGAAAGAACAAACAAGTGCAGGGAACTGGGAAGTTGGTGCAATGTCTATTGCTAATGACCCTGATGAAGCAAGACAAAAAGGTTTCTCAATGCCTGGACGAAGGTGGCAGGGACAGGGAAACCCCATAGGCAACTCTTCCCACTATTAATTTGCTTTTTCGACATCTGATTTTTTTTTTCCTGGTAATTGTGCTTCTTAGTTGCCCTGGTGCTTCATGCTGAGCAACTTATGCACTCCCAGTGTGGCATCTAGTAAGAAGGTTGATTATGAGAGACTGGAAGGAATAAAGACCCGACCTTTCATGAATCCTCTCTCCCACAAGTAGCGAGGTGTGGTAGCCATGTTAGTCCACTTTTAAAGGTAATCAATAGAAATCAATAGAAAAAACATGAAAAAGAAAATAAGGTGATACCTTTTTTTAATGGACATAATACATTTCTTGATTAGCTTTCGAAGGTTGCCCTTCTTCGTCAGATCGGAAATAAGCAAATGTTGGTAGATGACAGTCTATATAAGTGAGGCCAGTCATATAAATATAACTCTCAAGGTAATTGGCAAAAGAAAACTCTCAAAAGAACACAACAACTATAACTTTGTGAGGTGCATTCGTATTGTTTGAAACAGTGGCGTAGCTACATGGGGCCAAGGGGTGCCTGGGCCCCCATAGATTTTACCCTGGACCCCCCTGCCGACGACCCGCCAGATCCCCCTCCCGCTGCCAACCCACCGTCGCCTGCCTTTGCTGGCGGGGGACCCCAACCCCCGCCAGCCGAGGTCCTCTTCTTCTCGCAAAGGCTTCCTTCTGTTTTTGTTGGGGTCCCCTGGCAGCAAAGGTAGGCTACAGTGGGTTGGCGGTGGGAGGGGGGGTCGAGCGGGTCGGTGGCGGGGGGGGGGGGGAAGTCGGCAATGGCAGGGGGGTCAGCGGTGTCGGCAATGGCGGGAGGGGGTCGGCGGCAGGGGGGTTGTCAGTGAGGGGGGGGGGGCTAAAATGCGCCCCCTCACCTCGGGCTCTGTACCCCCCTCCCGCCGAAGTCTGGCTACGCCCCTGGTTTGAAAGGGTAAGGGAAAAAGTCTCTGATTCAAGCCCAACCTCCAACCCAATAGTTATAGGTTAATAACAAGGGTGGAGTTTTTATGTATGTAAATGTTAGGTATATTTTTCGTCACAGGCAAAATACCTTTTGATATACATAAATGCTATCTCCACAGAGTATATGAGGGATCCAAATAAAACATGAAAGCATCAAATCCAAACTTAGCTTTCAAGTGGAGGAGTAGCCTAGTGGTTAGGGTGGTGGACTTTGGTCCTGGGGAACTGAGGAACTGAGTTCCATTCCCACTTCAGGCACAGGCAGCTCCTTGTGACTCTGGGCAAGTCACTTAACCCTCCATTGCCCCATGTAAGCCGCATTGAGCCTGCCATGAGTGGGGAAAGCGCGGGGTACAAATGTAACCAAAAAAAAAAAAAAGTGCGAGTGCAGGAACTAGCGAGCAGGAAGTTTGTTCGTGAGTGATTACTTCTGGTTACTCACAGCACTTCTCTAGCGAAACTATGGCCAGAGTTGGCGTGCTGAACCAATGACTCACACAATTCCCTGCACTCGCACTTTACCGCGGCTAGGAAAAAAGGCTTTTTTTTTTTTTTAGTGGGGGCAGTAAATGGCCATGCACTAAAATTACTGCCTGAGCCCTTACCACCACCCATTGACCTAGAGGTAAAAGCTCACACACTACACGTGCAGTAATCATGCAACGCGCGCCAATGTGAACGCGCTGCCAGTTACTGCCAGGCACACCCCCTGTGTTAGAAAATAGAAAAAATATTTTCTACTGCGGGAAACAGCTCATGCCAACTTTGAAATTACTGCCAGGTGGGCGTGATACCCCGGTGGTAGTGTCAATTTGGCACGCGCTACCGCAGCTTAGTAAAAGGGCCCCTTTGTGTGCCCATGAGGGGGAGGGAGCAATTATCAAGAAGCATTTTTTATGTGGGTAAGCATATGTGTAACCAGGTAAAAACATCTGAATACTGTCCTCAAAACACTGTATAATTCCAGAGAATGAATAGTGACATTGTTTCCAGTGAGTTTATTGTTCTGACATTATTAATGCAAAACAACGTTACAAGCAGATCTAAAGTATAATATTGGAGCTAAGCAGAGTTTCGTGGTCTCTTTGGTTTCCATCCTGATGAGAACAGAATGGCCAAAGGTGACAAAACCTGCAACAAAGCTCGAAAAATACAGAGCCTGTAGAAAGCAGCGACTTAGCTGTTGCTGAGAGAAGAAATTGAACAAGCAGCCTTAGGTCCCCAGACAGCAGCATCAATCCTGTTCGAACCGTAATTATTTTTGCAAGTTAAATCAAGGAGAATGAATTCAATTAAAAAAGACTTCAGCTTGCTGAGGTAATGTATTCCCCGTGGCACAGCCACAGCGCCCGCCTGCCCAGCACAAAACAGACCTGTAGCAGGTTTCTTAAAAAAGAAAAAAAAAATCATTGTGAAGTGTCCGAGGCCATGAATGGTTACCGAAGTCCTGTCTTTTACCTTCTGCCTGTATTAAGTTTCAGTCTAGTTACTATTCAAACCATAAACCTTCCGAGGTACAGGACATGGAAATGAGGTACTGTAGCTGACAAACTTTGCAGAAATAAACTGGGAAATCTGTGCTTGTGATGCTGATAGTTCTGACACGGTTGGCTTTTAGTAAAGAGGCTGCCAAGAAGGGAGGGAGTCAGGACACTCAGGATGATTAGGGATATTTGTTAATGCACATTCGGTGATTAGTATGCACTAAATTGTGTCAACAGGTTATAGAATAGCACCTAACAATTTAAGTGGGCTCTAATAGATTTTAACTGCCAATAATGGCTTTTAAGTGGCGTTAATTGGCACCAATTTCCAGTTTAATTAGTGTCCAATGTTCCCGTAATAAGCCATATGGGAACAGATTGATGGGAACATTGGACACTAAAGGGTTAACATGCAACTGCATTTAGGAACTATTCTATAAATTTAGCACTTAAGTTTTATAGGGCAGTGCTTCCCAAGTCCAGTCCTGGAGTACCCCTTGCCAGTCAGGTTTTCAGGATATCCACAATGAATATGCATGAACTTAATTTACATACACTGCCTCCATTACATGCAAATCTCTTTCATAGAAACATGATGGCAGACAATAGCCAAATGGCCCATCCAGTCTGCCTATCCTCAGTAACCCCTAACTCCTCCTTTTCCAAAGAGATCCCATGTGCCTGCCCCATGCTTTGTTAAATTCTCTTGTCTTCACGACCTCCACCAGGACGCCATTCCATGCATCTACCACTCTTTCCATGAAAGAATATTTTCTTAGATTCCTCCTAAGCCTGTTTCCTCTTAACTTCATCCTATGCCCTCTCATTCCAGAGTTTTCCTTCATTTTCGTTGTGGATATCCTGAAAAACCTGACTGGCAAGGGGTACTCCAGGACAGGACTTGGGGAAACACTGCTATAGACCATAACTTGAAAGGGGGGAGTAAATATGAGAGGGGTGTGGGGTGGGTCAGAGGAATTTCAGACATTTTATGTGAAGGGGTAATGGGATTTGATATACCGCCTTTCTGTGGTACAATCAAAGTGATTTACAATTATTACCGTGTTTCCCCAAAAATAGGACATCCCCCGAAAATAAGACCTAGTAGAGGTCTTGCTGCAATTGTAAAATATAAAGGCCTCCCCCAAAAGTAAGACCTAGCAAAGTTTTTTTTCTTTTAAAGCAGGGCCGCCGAGAGCCGGACAAGGCTGCCGCCCCCACCACCCAAGGTCGCCCCCCCACCCGAGGTCGCCGGGCCCCCCCTCCACCCGCCCTCTGTTGCTCCCGGAAGTTGGAACTAACCTTAAACATCTCCTTTCACCAAGTTCGCACTCGCAGCAAGCAACAGCAGCAGGGCAGGCCACTCCTTCCTTCCGTGTCCCGCCCTCGCCTGACGTAACGTAATGCCTGCGAGGGCGGGGCATGGAAGAAAGGAGAGGTCTGCCCTGCTGCTGCTGCGAGTGCGAACTTGGTGAAAGGAAGCGTTTAAGGTTAGTTCCAACTTCCGGGAGTGACGGAGGGCGGGTGGAGGGGGGCCCGGCGACCTTGGGTGGGGGGGCGACCTCGGGTGGGGGGGCGACTCCGATGTTTCCCCAAAAAATAAGACATCCCCTAAAAATAAGACCTAGCGCGTCTTGGGGAGCAAAAATTAATATAAGACAGTGTCTTATTTTCGGGGAAACACGGTATATGCAGGTGCTATGCCTTGGATTCTATAAACAGCATACACATTTCCAGGTGTAAAATTGTGCACAATCCCGAGATGTGTGTTGGTTGAGTCAATTAATACCAATAACTGGGTGTTAACAATTAATCATTGGTGTTAATTGACAACAATTTGGATTGTCGCACTCATCTGGCTAAGCGCTAGTCTATATAAATCCACATACAAATCTTATAGCGTGCAACTCAAAAGGAGGCGTGGCCATAGGAGGGGTATGAGCAGTTCAGGCGCATTCACTAAAGGTGCGTACAGTATAGTATATTACTGAATACCAGGGATCTGCAACTAACCTACGTGCCAGGTTTTATACCAGGATTCAACTGATACAAATTGTCACGCCTATAGTTTGGTGCAGAAATCAAATCTAAGCGCTATTCTATAAATGGTCCCCAACTCACATCAGATTTTTTTCGGAACTGCTTTTTGAGCAACATTTACTGAATCTAATCCTAGATTTATAGAATACTATCAGTTATGCACCCAACTGATATAAAATCAAATATCAATAGATATAGACAACACCTGCAGTTTAATGATTTTTAAACCTTATTCCCTTTTACCCTTCCTTTCCCAAACCCCATTACCAGACTAGAAAAAAAATTCCTGTTAAAATGAATGCACTAAATTATCCCCCCCCCCCCCCCCCCCCAAAAAAAAAAAAACCCACAGGAAACATTTGTGAAACAAATGAAAGCTAACCATTTTTTTTTGCTTATGCACATCTCTAGGATTTATTAATTAACTAGAAGTTAGACAGCACTAGTGATACCGTAAGTCAAGATAGAGGGGACCACAATGCTGGTATGACATTAACCTCAAGCTGGGCCGCAGCTGGCAGATGAGCAGCGGGTGCTTCGTTCCCCGTGTTCTCAGCTAGGCTGCAATGTAGTTATCTAACATGGGATCAAAACTAAAGCCCACAGAATAATATCCTGTTGCTTGGTGAGTTTCACAGGGTTATCTAGCGGTTCCCAAAAACTAAGGTTACCATATTTGGCCCCCTAAAAAGAGGGCACATGCCTCACAAGGCCGCTTCAACTCTTGGTGGCCATTTTGAATCGGCCCCGGGAGTCCGGGACCATCAGCATTGCAAGGGGAAGAAAGAAAATGCAGGGCAGTGCCCCAGGCAGGAAAGAGGGGGCTCTTTCCTGCCCTGAAGAGGTCACTAGACCACCAGGGCAGTAGAGTAAGGTAAGGTGAGGGGATAGGACACCATCAGGCCCGCCCGCCAGCCTGCCCGTTTGTCCAGAAATCCAGACAAACAGGCAGGCTGGCAAAACCCGCCCGGTTGCCTGGCCATGTCCTCAAAAAGAGGACATGTCCGGGTAAAACCGGACATATGGTAACCCTACCAAAAACTGAGCAAATGGGCAACAGTGAGAAAGGGTATATTTTGCCCCAACGGCAGTTGAAGAACATTCCTTCTAGTGATGCTTCATTTTAGTTTTCATCTTCAGTCTAAGGGCCCTGTTTACTAAGGTGCACTAGCATTTTTAGCGTACACTACCTAACGCTAGAGATACCCATAGGAATATATGGGTGTCTCTAGAATTAGCGCGCGCTGAAAATGCTAGCATGTCTACAGCATGGCTTAGTAAACAGGGCTCCAATATTTATTACCACTCAGAAGTCTCATCATTTTCAAGAGTGCTCTGGGCAACTAAACTTTAAACACGTGGTTTCTATGGTGTGGCAGAACAAGCAAAGAATTAGCTGTAAAAGTTTAAAGGAAACTGCGAGCGTGAAATATGAATCAGTTTTACATAGTGTTTTAGACACATGGCCCATAATTCTTCTGCTGATCAGCAGCAACAGATGGCTGAGCTAGCAGGCAACATGTAATCTCAGCAAGCCTGGGTGAGGTAGAAGACTATCCATTCATTCTGACTTCCAGATCCCTGGTCATTCTGATAAATTGGGTTAAGTGGGTGCCAGGACACCAAGCAAAGCCTCTTCAGTTTGCTGTCTTAAATTCCAGAGCCTTTGTGATGGCCCTGCTGGTTAGGCCAGGAGTAAACACTGAGCAGTAATCTGTGCTGCTAGAAGAAGGGGGTGTGGGTTCAACAGATGCAAACAAAATGATAGCAGAGAAGGCACAAGCCCAGCTTGTCTACCCCGTTAACACCTCCCCACTGCAATACAAGATTCTTGGCTTCACCTATTACTGGCTGAATGTAAAAGCAGGGGAGACATAAGCAAAGATAAGGAAAGGAGAAAAACACATCATGAAGGTAATAACAGCTAGATTGAGCAAGCAAGACGGAGCCTGTTTATAGCCTATTTCATAAAGGCACCTAGGTGTCTCATGTCTCTATAAATCACGAGAACAAATCCTGCAGAAACTGCAGCTCAAGTGAAGCTGCAAAAATTCACGCTTGCTTGGGGAGCAGATGTAAACGTTCCCATGCAAGTACAAGCAAATGCAATATTTTATAATGTATGTACAAATCACAGCTCTGCCCATGTCCTGTCCAAACGATGCCCTAGCCTAGAACATGCTAAATCCAGATCACATGAAAGTATGTATGTTCTGGTCATCATGTGGGGAAATTTTATTATCTGCAAACCAGAGAAAATTCTATAAATGGAGCTTAAAGTTTGGTGCTGAACGGGATTTTATAACGGGAATGCTGAGATTGGCACCCGTTGCGTGTAGCACCGGGATTTACGCTCAATGTTGTGTGCAAGGAGTTACGCCAGTGGTCAACATGCAGCCTCTGTAGTCCAATTTTGCGGTCCTCATATCCAGCGAGCCCCACCGCTACTGCAAGTAGAGAAAAGGCTCCATGAAGATCCACTGGGTTGCATGTGCCTGCGTGGTCACATTGATGCACATGTGCATGCACACAAATGCTATTTGACTTGCCTCTCCCCGTGTATGCATACACTATCCAGTGGAGCTTCACGGGGCCTTTCCTCACCTTCATTCTCCACTAGGTGCTGTGTGTCTAGCTGTGGACTGGAAGGGATCATGGCAGAGATCTTGTACTGCTTCTCACACATCTATGTGTGGGTGGGAAAGAGAGAGAGGAACAGTGACACAAGGAGTTTTCATTTCACAGTAGCCAACTTTCAGATGACGTTTTACCCACATACGACTGGATTGTAGATAGCAAGCCTAGAGATCTGTACCGAAATCCAAGCATATTCTGTAACAATGTATGTAACTTAATTGGCTTAACAAGCAATAATGAGCACTAATTGGCAATAATTAGAATTTACACATGCAACATGCTAAGCACATTCTGTAACAGTGCGCCTAAGTTCTAACACATGCAGGCAAAAAGTGGCATGGTTATGGGCGGGAAACAAACTAGCAGATCAATATAATATCCAAACCACTTTATTGAAGATACCGTATGTAAGACAAATGCCCGACACAGGCCGTGTTTCGCCCAACAATAGGGCTGCGTCAGGGGCTAATCTGTATCTTCATTAAATGAGAGCGGTAGTAAATCATATATCAGAGCAAGGATAAAAGGAATTTATAAAAAAAAACCAGCAAAAGCAGCATAAACCAGCGTGTTCTATGTGACGCCAAATGCTCGATGAACAGTCCGCTCTCATTTAATGAAAATACAGATTAGTCCCTGACGCAGCCCTATTGTTGGGCGAAACACGGCCTGTGTCGGGCACTTGTCTTACATACGGTATCTTCAATAAAGTGGTTTGGATATTATATTGATCTGCTAGATTGTTTTCCATATTGGATTTTGCAGATCGCTTGCCTTGATGATTATGGGCGGGGAAATGGGCAGTCCGTGGGCATTCTAAAATTTACATACTAGTTATAGAATATAGCCTAGTGTGCCTAAATCTACATGCCGTGATTTATGCCATGTTTTCATTAGTGTAAATGGATGCGCATAGTTTTAGACGCTGGGATATCAACCAAGCGTATTCTATATACAGCACCTAAATCTAGGCGCTGCTGTTACGCTCTGCTACACTTCTCCAGGATGGGTGGGTTTCTGTTTCCTAACCCGGCAGCCGTCATCTGGCTTGGAGCAAGGACAGCAGCCATCTTGGTTAGCTCAGGAGGGGGCAGCCATCTTATTTATTTATTTAATTTTATTTATTTGCATTTGTATCCCACATTTTCCCACCTATTTGCGGGCTCAGTGTGGCTTACAATACATTGTAAAAAATGGAAGTGCAGTTGGTTGCAGTACAATTAGGGGTTACAAGACAGAGTAAGTTCAAGATATTCTTAGGGGATCGAATAGTGGAATATAACAGGGGTGAGTTGAGAGGGGGGGAAAACATAGTCGAGGGAATAGGGAGGTCTGACAAATTTGGTCAGTAGGTAGGGTTTAAGAGTGGTGAGAGCGCGGGAGTAGAGGTTCAGAGAGTGTATTGGTGCGTGTCTATGAGATTGCATGGGCTTTATGTGTTTTGATCCTTGCCGTAGATTTTCTCGAAGAGATAAGTCTTTAGTAGTTTGCGGAAGTCGGTCAGTTCGTAGGTCATTTTCAGGCTGCGGGGTAGTGTATTCCAGTATTGTGTGCTCATGTATGTGAAAGTCGATCCGTGCAGTGCTTTGTATTTTATGCCTTTGCACTTAGGGAAATGGAGATTGAGGAAGGTTCGGGACGATCTTTTAGCGTTTCTGGGTGGCAGGTCAATTAGGTCGGACATGTATGCAGGGGCTTCACCGTGAATGATTTTGTGGACTAAGGTGCATACTTTAAAAGTGATGCATTCCTTGAGTGGTAGCCAGTGTAGTTTCTCCCATAAGGGTTTTGCACTTTCGTATTTTGGTTTTCCGAAGATGAGTCTGGCTGCTGTATTCTGGGCTGTTTGAAGTTTCTTCAGTATTTGTATACAAGAACAGGAAGGAAGCCCATATTTGGGTGTTGTGCCACTCTGCTGATGGGGGCAGCCATCTTGGAACAGCTGCACATGGTTGAGCCTAATTCCTGCACTATTTAAAGCCCTGTTTCCAGTCCTTCCATGCTTTGGCTTCTATTCGTTTAGAGGTTGTGGTGTTCACCTGTTCCAGTGTTTTCCTGTGTTCCTGACCTTGGATTGCTTACTGACCACACGTTGTGTTCCTGCCTGCCTTGACCTTGGACTGTTTACTGACTATTCTTTGCTCTGCCATTTACGGGCTCTGGACTGTGTTTGTTTGCCCTCCTGTCTGATCAGTGGTCGTGCAACCCCGCTGGTTCCGGAAATCCTGCCAGCCACTCGAACCCAGGGGCTCAACTCCTGGGGGGCAGTGGCTAAGTGCAGGTGAAGCTAGGGGTTGTCTGGCTGCCTGACCGAGCGCGGTGTCCCTCCATCTTTGCCGTGCTCAGTCGGGGCACAAGGGCTCACACATCTAACAGCTGCTTATTGAATACGCTTAGGTGGAAATGTTTTCTGCACATATTTGAGGAGTAGAGGAGTAGCCTAGTGGTTAGTGCAGTGGACTTTGATCCTGGGGAACTGAGTTTGATTCCCACTGCTGCTCCTTGTGACTCTGGGCAAGTCACCTAACCCTCCATTGCCCCTGGTACAAAATAAGTACCTGAATATATGTAAACCGCTTTGAATGTAGTTGCAAAAACCTCAGAAAAGCAGTATATCAAGTTCCATTTCCCTTTCCCTATTTGAGTTCTACATGGAATGTTGCTACTATTGAGATTCTGTTGCTACTATTTGAGATTCTACATGGAATGTTGGTATTCCACTAGCAACATTCCATGTAGAAGCTTGCTCTTGCAGATAGCAACCCGGCCGCGCAGGCTTCTGTTTCTGTGAGTCTGACGTCGTATGTGCAGGACGTCAGACTCATAGAAACAGAAGCCTGTGCGGCCGCATTGCTGAAGAGTAGCAAATCACCTGGACCGGATGGTATTCATCCTAGAGTACTTATAGAACTGAAAAATGAGCTTGCGGAGCTACTGCTAGTGATATGCAACTTATCCTTAAAATCGAGCGTGGTACCGGAAGATTGGAGGGTGGCCAATGTAACGCCAATTTTTTAAAAAGGCTCCAGGGGAGATCCAGGAAATTATAGACCGGTGAGTCTGACGTCAGTGCTGGGGAAAATGGTAGAGGCTATTATTAAAAACAAAATTACAGAGCACATCCGAGGACTTGGATTACTGAGACCGAGTCAGCACGGCTTTTGTGTGGGGAAATCTTGCCTGACCAATTTACTTCAATTATTTGAAGGAGTAAACAAACATGTGGACAAAGGGGAACCGGTTGATATTGTGTATCTGGATTTTCAAAAGGCGTTTGACAAGGTACCTCATGAAAGGCTACAGAGGAAATTGGAGGGTCATGGGATAGGAGGAAATGTCCTATTGTGGATTAAAAACTGGTTGAAGGCTACGAAACAGAGAGAGTGGGGTTAAATGGGCAGTATTCACAATGGACAAGGGTAGTTAGTGGGGTTCCTCAGGGGTCTGTGCTAGGACCGCTGCTTTTTAATATATTTATAAATGATTTAGAGATGGGAGTTACTAGCGAGGTAATTAAATTTGCTGATGACACAAATTATTCAAAGTTGTTAAATCGCGACAGGATTGTGAAAAATTACAAGAGGACCTTACGAGAATGGGAGACTGGGAGGCTAAATGGCAGATGATGTTTAATGTGAGCAAGTGCAAGGTGATGCATGTGGGGAAAAAAGAACCCGAATTATAGCTACGTCATGCAAGGTTCCACGTTAGGAGTTACGGACCAAGAAAGGGATCTGGGTGTCGTCGTCGATAATACGCTGAAACCTTCTGCTCAGTGTGCTGCTGCGACTAGGAAAGCGAATAGAATGTTGGGTATTATTAGGAAAGGTATGGAAAACAGGTGTGAGGATGTTATAATGCCATTGTATCGCTCCATGGTGCGACCGCACCTTGAGTATTGTGTTCAATTCTGGTCGCCGCATCTCAAAAAAGATATAGTAGAATTGGAAAAGGTGCAGCGAAGGGTGACTAAAATGATAGCGGGGATGGGACGACTTCCCTATGAAGAAAGATTAAGGAGGTTAGGGCTATTCAGCTTGGAGAAGAGACGGCTGAGGGGAGACATGATAGAGGTATATAAAATAATGAGTGGAGTGGAACAGGTGGATGTGAAGCGTCTGTTCACGCTTTCCAAAAATACTAGGACTAGGGGGCATGCGATGAAACTACAGTGTAGTAAATTTAAAACAAATCGGAGAAAAGTTTTCTTCACCCAACGTATAATTAAACTTTGGAATTCGTTGCCGGAGAAAGTGGTGAAGGCGGTTAGCTTAGCAGAGTTTAAAAAGGGGTTGGCGGTTTCCTAAAGGACAAGTCCATAAACCGCTACTAAATGGACTGGGGAAAAATCCACAATTCCAGGAATAACATGTATAGAATGTTTGTACATTTGGGAAGCTTGCCAGGTGCCCTTGGCCTGGATTGGCCGCTGTCATGGACAGGATGCTGGGCTCGATGGGCCCTTGGTCTTTTCCCAGTGTGGCATTACTTATGTACTTATCTATCTACTTATCATTTCTATAGCGCTACAAGACATACGCAGCGCTGTACACTATACACAGAAGACAGTCCCTGCTCAAAGAGCTTACAATCTAGATAATACAGGTAAACAGACAGAACAATTAAGGGTAAGGGAATAAAGAGGTGAGGATAAAGGACAAGGTAAGTGAGTTAGGAGTCAAAAGCAGTGGTAAAGGGTGGGTTTTGAGTTTGGATTTGAAAATGGCTAAAGACGGGGCTAGACGTACAGAGTCGGGAAGTCTATTCCAGGCCTGAGGTGCAGCAAGATAAAAGGAACGCAGTCTTGAATTAGCGGTAGAGGAGAAAGGGACGGATAAGAGAGATTTGTCTACAGAATAGAGTACTCGAGGGGGAACATAGGGGGAGACAAGAGTGGAGAGGTACTGGGGAGCTGCAGAGTGAATGCACTTATAGGTCAGTAGGAGAAGTTTGAACTGAATATGGAAATGGATAGGGAGCCAGTGAAGTGACTTAAGGAGAGGGCTAATGTGGGCATAGCGACTTTGGCGGAAAATGAGTCGCGCAGCAGAGTTTTGGATCGATTGAAGAGGAGAGAGATGGCTAAGACCGAGGCCAGTGAGTAGTAGGTTACAGTAGTCGAGACAAGAGGTGATAAGAGTGTGGATAAGGGTTCTAGTAGAGTGCTCAGAGATGAAGGGACGGATTTTGCTAATGTTGTAGAGAAAGAAACGACAGGTTTTAGCAATCTGCTGAATGTGAGCAGAGAAGGAGAGAGAGGAGTCAAAGATGACCCCGGCAGAATGGGTGCTTTCCCCCCCCCCCCCCCCCCCCCCCGTATAGCCATGTGATAAGTTCAGTCTTACTACATGGCCATTTCTTTTTTCAGCTTTTTTACCCGCTGCTGTAACAAAGGCCTCAGCGCATGGCAAAAACATCTGTCGCTGCTAGCACAGGGACCTTTTTAGCACAGCTTACAAGGGTCCCTCAACGATTTTGCTCTCATGATTAAAAAATGGCCAAATGAAAACAAATAAAATGAACAATCCTGGAAAATGAAAATGACATGAGAAACAATACGAAAAGGATGTTTTCTGGCCTCTCATCCCTATGAACTAGCCTAACAAAACCACCAATCATGCATTTCCTTATCCCCCAAATGCTTCTCTGTGTGCAGACTAAAAAAAAAAAAAAAGCTCCCCCTTCCTCCCCCCCCTGAAAACTTTGTGACAAAAACATAAGAAAGAATAAAATGAAAACCAACACATCTGTTATAGAACCTATGCTGTCATGCCTCCAGTTGCGTGACTTCAATAGCAGTGGACAGCTAGCCATCTCTCTGGGGCCTCCAGCGCCTCTGTACTCATACAGGCCTTGACCTCCCAGCACTTAATTTTCAGCTTCTCTACCATGCAATTTCAGCTGTAATTAAAACGTAACGAAGATAAGGATCATTAGATACAAACAGAAGGAATTTGCTGTCAATACAATTTCTATCAAAATGTAATTTCTTCCGTGCTTCTCCCTTCACTGCCTCGTCCCTCACACTTGCATTATAAGAGAAGATAAGACTGAAAAAAAGACAGAACAAAAGAGGAAAGGAAATCGAAGGGGAATAAATATGGAAGGATTTAAGTTTTAAATGCAGAGAGGAAGGTCTAAGATGGAGAAGATCAAGAAGAAAGAATTACAAGTAAATGAGCCTAACATGGAATTGCCAGTAAGAAAGTCTTTCAGTTGTTATAATGGGATAGTGCTCATGTGTAAGAGATGAAGACATGAAGTCTGTAAACCCAACTGGTAGGGCTGTGATAAGACTACCTCTGTCTCTCACCTCTGAAATAGGGTTCAAGACAGACAGAAATTTATGGCAATTAAATTAGCTAACTCAGTTATGGGCGGAAAAATTAGGGAGAAAAAAAAGCAGGTGTTTGAGCATCTTTAAATATTTATAGACCTTGCAAAAAAAGGTGCTATTTCTGCTCAGGTCTGCAAATTTAGTACAAGAAAATAAGTGGAAAGCAAAGTTGCTTATCTGTAACAGATTCTCCTTGGAGAGCAGGATAAATCAACCACACAAGTGGGTGACACCATCTGACAGTGCCAGGATGGAGTAGCTTTCTGAGCTTAAAACAACTAGAAAAAGTTTCTGAGCATGCAGGTACCTTCAAAACGTAGGAGGTGGGAAGGATTGTGCTGTTGGTTAATCCTTTTCTCAACCAAGAACCTCTGTTACAGGTAAGCAAATTCTCTGTCTACAAGAAGGATGACTCGGTAACCCAAATGGGTTCTACCCAGTTAATAATGTGATGTGAAAGTATGCAGGAACCTTGTTTTGTAACTCTACAGATCCCTCATATCTTATTCAGATACTTATCTTAAATTGGCTATAGATACTGACATAAGCTCTGAACTGATGTGTTTTTGTTCTATTTTGTATAGACAAATCAAACAAATATCCACATAAAGTACATAAATATTGCCATACTGCGAAACACCAAAGGTCCATCAAGCCCAGCATCCTGTTTCCAACAGTGGCCAATCCAGGTCACAAATACCTGGCAAGATCCCCAAAAAGTACAAAACATTTTATACTGCTTATCCCAGAAATAGTGGATTTTCCCCAAGTCCATTTAATAACGTCTATGGACTTTTCCTTTAGGAAGCCGTCCAAACCTTTTTTAAACTCCGCTAAGCTAACCGCCTTTGCCACATTCTCTGGCAACGAATTCCAGAGTTTAATTACACATTGAGTGAAGAAAAAGTTTCTCCAATTCATTTTAAATTTACTATATTGTAGCTTCATCGCATGCCCCCTAGTCCTAGTATTTTTGGAAAGCGTAGACGCTTCACATCTACCTGTTCAACTCCACTCATTATTTTATAGACCTCTATCATATCTCCCCTCAGCCGCCTTTTCTCCAAGCTGAAGAGCCCTAGCCGCTTTAGCTTTTCCTCATAGGGAAGTCATCCCATCCCCTTTACCATTTTCGTCGCCCTTCTCTGCACCTTTTCTAATTCCACTATATCTTTTTTGAGATGCGGCGACCAGAATTGAACACAATATTCGAGGTGCGGTCGCACCATGGAGCGATACAAAGGCATTATAACATCCTCATTTTTGTTTTCCATTCCTTTCCTAATAATACCTAATATTCTATTTGCTTTCTTAGCTGCAGCAGCACACTGAACAGAAGTTTTCAACGTATCATCAGCGATGACACCTAGATCCCTTTCTTGGTCTGTGACCCCTAACGTGGAACATTCCATGATGTAGCTATGATTTGGGTTCCTCTTTCCCACATGCATCACTTTGCACTTGCTCACATTAAGCGTCATCTGCCATTTAGATGCCCAGTCTCCCAGTCTCGTAAGGTCTTCTTGTAATTTTTCACAATCCTCCCGTGATTTAACGACTTTGAATAACTTTGTGTCATCAGCAAATTTAATTACCTCACTAGTTACTCCCATCTCTAGGTCATTTATAAATATGTTAGAAGAATGAGAAGGAAGAAAGGCCATGGGACCAGCAACACTGTTTGTGTCCCTGCAGAACAAGGTGGAGAAGAGAGATGGAAGAAAACAAGAGGAGGGTAAAGTAGACAGAAAGGAAAGGAAGCAAGAGAAGGAGAGTGAAATGAAGGGAAAAGATACAAATGAAAGGGAGAAAGGAGATGAAGATGAAAGATGAGTGGGAAGGGGTAGCAGAAAGGTGAAGGTGAGAAGAGATGGTGAAGAGGGGAAAGAAAAAAGTGTAAAGGGGAGCAGGGAGATTGATAAAGAATAAGAGGGGGGAAAGATGTGTGATAGGTGGAGGAGAAGAGCAGCATGTGATAGGCAGGGAAGGGTAAGATTATGCAAACAAACATTTGTGTAGAATGGTTACTGGTTTCTGTATGTTTTAGATAAAATGTGAGGGCCTTCTGGCAATCCAGGGTGTGAAGAGGTTTTTCTCCCGGACGACTAGTACATTTATTAAAATGAAATCTTCATATCCTTATTTCCTAAGCTGCTGCTGATAGGTCGGAGCATGACCTGTGTTATGTTCTGATTTACTTATGTTGGTTTGTGGATGGATATTTTATTTTGTCAATGCTAAATAAAGACCTTTATAAATTTGAAAAAAATGAAATCTTCATATATCTGGAAGAAATTTAGGGTCAGTTCTTAGACTAAATTTGACAATAACTGTATGTAAGATGGAAAAGATACAATGCGCTTGAAGCTCATCGACTTCTGTCTTACTGAGGTGATGCTTCATAAAATGAAACAGTATTGAGATGAAGCAATGTTCCATGGTTTTGCATGATCAATTCTGGCTATATAATGCAGAATATAGATTTGATAAACTGCTATTCTAGAGACCAGTATAACCAGGTGAAAGGCCTTTTGCCTCTCTGGCATCCTAGAAACTTGACAGGAAGATGACTAGTAGAATCTTCTGATCTTTTCTTTTTTTCTTTGTTTTTATTATTGCTGCTGCTGCTGCTGCTACTACTACTACATATTAACATGAAAGCTGAAACTTACTAAAAGCAGGAACAGGATGAATCTTAGATTTTGTATCAATTCTCTGAGACTGGAACAACTGAATCTGGATTTTGCTGGGCTTTTGTCTGTAGGTCCAAAAGTAACCTGCCTATGAGGACACTGCTATCACCTTTGGTTTCTTAAATTATTTGAAAGTGCCTAACGTACTGGCTCTTCATCTTGTTTCCTGATGAATGAGGAACAGTTATCTCCCTTGCTAATTTAAGAAGAAATTTAAAGGTATATAATAAATCTCATATGGAAATGTGTTTCTTACATGTGTAGGTGAAGAGTCAGATAGTAGACCAGTAGACAAATCTACCTTTAATTGTCTCGTAAATTTTGGAAGATAAGAATATACTGAATCCTCTAATAACAACATCAAATTCCATGGAATGAAAAAATATGTGAGAATCTCATCTTCTTACTCAGAGTAGCTAATAGTTTATAGAGACTCCATTTAATATAGCAAAGAGAAGGTTTTCGTGATCTTTGAGCTGGAGTGATCTGAGGTAAACTAAAGACAGGCATATTTGACATATTATTTGAATATTTTTACTGCTATAATTGCCTAGGGCTCATGTTTGATCTATTCTTACTGTAGAACGCCTTGAGTGAATTCCTTCAAAAAGGCAGTAAATAAATCCTAATAATAAATAAATAAATTTGAGAAATGTAGCCATCGCCTGGTTTTGGGTGTATGATAGACATTCTTTGAAAACCGAGCTCATGTTAGTTTCAGCTGATGAGTGGAGATGTGGAAAATAATGGTTCATCTCCTTCCATTACTAGAAACCTTGGTGAAACCCTTCCTTTGCTTCTTTGCTTGTGAGACATTCGTTTTTTAATAAGTGGCTTAATATAATCTGGAAGCTAAACACATGAATTATTTTAGAAGCAGTCCTTATAATGACATCTTGATTTTTCTTAAACTTACCTGCACTACCCAAGCCCTGCCAGCTGATGAGTTCTTCCTCTGGTGGCCAGAACTCCTACCAAACTCAGCAGTCAGTGACAAAGTCCCTGGACCATTGCCAAAAACCGGTATGCTGCACTTGATCAGATTTTGCTCATGTACCCGTGTGCATGCTAGACTGCAGAAAGTTCTCAAGTCTGTGCCAAGTCCCAGTCTGCCCTGATCATGCCCAAATTTTAAAAAGTCATTGCGTAGAAGACTGATACCATACTCCCTAGAGCAGGAACAACTTGGAGTCAGTGATTTTACCTGCTGTCAGACTTCTGCCAGTTTTAGGTCTCCTTTTACAAAGTGACGCTACCGAATAATGACACACTGAACATGAAAAAAGTTCATTCAATTCCCGTGGGCTTCTTTGCATTCAGTCCACAATAATCAGTAGGGCCACTCTGTAAGAGAAGCCCTTAGCTTCCTAAACCTTTGGCGATATCCAGACACAGCTATAACAATCTTCCTCATCATGAGTGGACCCTACTCAAAACAGGTAGATCTCATTACCATCTTTTATGCTCATTTTCCCACTCCAGGTAGGACACTTGAGAGCCTGCACATCAAAGAACAGGTTAGCCAAGCCAAACTTAATGACTCATGAAAGACAGGAAAAAGAAGAAAACAAAAAAGGGCTGTGGATAACACGTAAGTCTTAATCTTGCAACACAGAACGAGAGAAAATGATGGCAGATAAGACCATAAGGCATATCCATTCTGCCCATCTACTATTCTATTCCTTCCTCTCCCTTAGAGATATGTGTTACAGGAAGCGGTGATCAGATACCCTTTCAGGGTTCCCGAAGTAGTCATTGTGAAGAATTTATTTTTCTCAAGGAGAAGAAGTAGAAAACTATAGACCAGTCTGGTGAGAGACTGGGCAAAAAAAGTGTGTGTGTGTGTGTGAAGAGGGGAAGGGGTGGGGAGCAAAGAGACAGCGTGCAGGCAAGAACATTTCATTTTGTTTCGTTTTCTGTGTCATTTACAGAATTTATTTTTCCTTTTGTAGACACTGGCTTCCTGTACATGTACGAATACAGTACAAATTTTTATCTCTGACCCATAAGGCCATTCATACTGGTAAACAATCTTATTTATCTAGGCTGGCTAATTATTCCTTATACCCCCAAATCGCACTCTTTGTTCTATTAATTTCCAAAGTCTGGTGTTGCCATTCCCTGTTAGAGCTTACTATGAGTCTACTCAGCATTCAGCCTTTTTCTTTCTTGCCCCTAAATCAGCGAATTCCAAACCTGTCCTAGGGGAACCCAAAAATTTGGGAATTACTGCCCTAAGTTGTGAAATGATCTCCCTCCAACTCTCAGAAAAGAGTTATGTTAAGAAATTTAAGGATGCACTTAAAATAATGCATTTGATTATCTGCCACTGGATACTGGTTTGTAGATGGGAGTCCTGTGCATAGTCGCTGGTCCTATATGTGTGGGGCTCTTTCATGACTGTTTACTGTTGCCTTTCCTATTATATAACTGGTGTTCCTTTCCTTACTTAGGTTTTAGCCTATAAACCGCCTTGACCTGATTGAATAAGTGGTGCTTTTGAACAAGTGTTGCCAGATTCAAGGAAAAGTTGACTCTAGGTAGCAACCACCCTCTCTTTACGGGAAATGTATTCTGAACTCATATATACACATACCCACTAAATTAGTGTCCCCCCCCAAACCCCAGTTTACAAGATCAGTTGACAGTCACAGTGTGTTCACTGAATCCACTGACCCCCCCCCCCCCCCTAGATTCTATATGTGACACCCAAAATTGGGTGCAGACATTTGGGTGCAAACACACAAAGTGCGCCCAATAAAATTTGGCTAAAAAGCCAATTAGAGCCAATAATTGGGTGCTAATTGGTACCAATTTAGAATCAGGCACACATTTTGCTACACACTATTCTATAAAAATGTGCGCCCAAATCCCTTAGCATGCAACCCAAAAGCAGGTGTGACCATTGGAGCTGCATGGGCAGGTCAGGGACATTCCTATAATTTGCATGCAGTATCACAGAAAATTGGGCATTGGGAATTACATCTGGTTCAGGCACCCAAATTTGGGCGCCAATAGCGGCGCTATTCTATAATGGACGCTCATCTTTACGTGCCCTTTATAGAATAGCACTAAGTGACAATTTTTTGCAGCACCAACTTTTGAGCGCTATTTACCGAATCTAGCCCCTATAAGTACAAAAGCTAACATTAAGCCCTTAATTTAAAAAGGCCACGCCTTGGGCTAAATAACCCTGCTCTAAATGTAATGAAACTGTTTTTTTTCAACATGAATAGAATGTTTTAAAGTGTTCTTTGTTTTGCGTTTCACTTCCTCCACACCTGAGTTTCCAGTCCAGCTGGAATGTGCCACAGCCACCTCATGACAGGAGATGTTGAAATAGTGGAGCCAAGGATCTTCATTTAAGGGATTTTGCCTACTTAAAGATAACCTTGGTAACAGCCCTTCAGAATATAGCTCCTGTCAGAATCTGGTAAAAAGAGAAAAAAATTTTAAAGCATCATGAATCTCACCCAAGTAGGTTCTTGTTGAGCCACAGCTGCAGATCCTTCCTCGGCCACTCCTGCAGCATTTATAGCCCCTGTCAGTGTGGTGTGCAGAAGGCATATATGGGAATAAAACTAAGTTACCTGCCTGGCAGAACCACCATTATAAGGATGCCAATTCACTTTTAAGAAGGAAAGACATGAGGATGCCAAGAAAGTCTATTACAGGAAAGCTGTACACCTTAGAAACCCAAGATGACCCAAAGTCAACAGGGAACGACAATGTTTTATTTATGACATTTATAATCCACCTAATTGCCAGATTTCAAGGTGGAAGTCCATAAAATATATACACTACTCTTAGACATGTATAATATATACCAAATACAGATAATCATTAAAAATTATTCTTTTCCAAATTCACTCCTAAATAAATGAGCTTTCAATAATCTATGACAATAAGTAGTATCGGTATTAGCCTTCATCTCAGCAGGCAAAGTATTCCACAGCCATTGTGCATAAAATTTGAATATTCTCAAACAAGTAATCTGGCAATTTGCCTACTTTGAAAGGGGGAATAACTAGTGAATTTTGAAGGCACAATCTAACTGGAGAAGTGACAGAAAACCATTGCAACAATAAAGTTAAACAAGCAGCTGCTAACCCTTGCTTGACTGTAGTATCAAAAACAGTAGTTCAAATCAAGTATAATATTCAACAGGTAACCAATAAAGTTGATTCAAGCGTGGATGACCACAGGAGCTCCAAGAGGAATCTCATCTGTTTCTCCATTCTCTTTGCTGCTGCCCTTAAAGCGTTTGGACTTTTGAACTCAAGTCCTGACACTGCTGAATGAGTCACAGCACAATTGATATGCTCAGGAACAAAGAGCTCAGGTCTTTGTTTAGTTAGCTTAGTTGCAAGCTCATTCTTCACCCGAGAAACTGCCATCTCAACTGAAGATGCAAGCAGAAATCTGACACGTCGGGTCTGGAAACCATTACCACCCTGGCAGCTGTTCCACCATCTCATACCAGCAAATCTTCAACCCTGAGAGACAGTAAGAGGGACATAAATACTAATGGACCTAAAACAAACCAGGAAACAAATTCTCTTAAGATAATACACATAGCATTAACTTGGCCTTGTCAGATTCTCAACTCTACACAAGCTGCCAAACCACAGCCAATCCTTCCTAATGGCGCTCCCTTACATATCTGCTGGAATGCAGACTGGCTGCTTGCTCCGTCTCTCTCTTTTTCCAACTCCCTCTGGTCAGCAGTACTTTATACCAGTGTTTCCCAAATCCAGTCCTGGAGTACCCTTGCCAGTCAGGTTGTCAGGATATCCACAATGAATAAGCATGAACTTGATTTGCATACACTGCCTCCATTATATGCAAATCTTATTCATTGTGGATATCCTGAAAACCGACTGGCAAGGGGTACTACAGGACAGGAATTGGGAAATACTGCTTTATACCCTTTCTTATCTCACAAAGGCTAGGTAGCTGAGCAAGCTGAGATTGCTCCAGACCCTACAGGAAATGAGAAATTGTACAACCATGCATCTGACTCACTGTAGAGCTAATTTAATGGCTCACTTTTCTTCAAATAGGAGCTCAAGGTGCCATTTAACTCAGGTACTACAGTTCTTTGCTTCAGAGGGCTTCCAGCTTAACAAGTACTTACGCCAATAGAAAGGGTAATGACTTGCGCAAAGTCCCACTGAACCTCAGGTGGAGCAAGATCTGAATTCCAGCTTCCTTGATTCTCAGTCTGCTGTCCCAACTCCTTGGTTATTGCCCAAAAAGAAGGAACAAAAGACTCAGAAGGGCCCTTTCACTAAGATGCACTAAAAACTGGCCTGTGGTATCAGTAGCACAGCTGTAAAATGGCTGCATTTCCTATTTCCCATATTAATGCGCTAATTTCCCAATGCAAACTAATTAACAAAGGAGTTATTCTATCCCAAATTTAAGCAGAGCACATAGGACATGTGGTCTGTGATTTCTTCAACAGAGACTTCGAACAGCCCAGGTAGACTGTATTACAATAGTCTAAGTGGGCTATTACAAGGCTCTGCACCAACATCTGAAATACTGCTTGCCCAAAGAATCATCTCCTCTCCATCACATTCACTTGCACAACTTGTAAATAAAACTCCCAAGGTTTTTAAACTAGTCTCAAACTTAAACGCTGGGTTACTTAACCTTAAAATGTTATCATTCCATATATCACTTATCTGTCCCAGTATCAAAAATGTTGTCTTCTCCCTGTTCAAAACTGGCAATACAAACACAATGGGGGTAGATATTTAGCCAGCACCTGCAAGTATTTTTTTAGCCATCGCTGATGTTATTCCTGGATATTCAATGCCAGGCCATGTCTGGGCACCAGCATTGACTCTCTGAGTTTGCAGCCAGCAATCTCTTATACAGTGAAGTGCGATATTTAGTACTTAACCGCCTAAGTGACACCACTTAAAGATAAGACTGACTTTTATTGGGTTTGATTTAACTGCTAAACTTGGGCGGTTAAAGGCTGAATATCGACACAACCATTTAAGTGCTGATTCCGCCTCCAGACCACACACAAAATAGCTGGCTTTGAGTTTAGCTGTCTCTGGTGACATTCAGTGACCACAAGCGCCTTATTCTACAAAGTTTATGCTCCTAAATTACAAGCATAATCTATGCTCCTACGTACATGTAGGAGCATAAATTATGCTCGTAAATTTAGGAGCATAAACTTTGTAGAATAAGGACTTAACTGCTGGATTCTATATAGCGCACCTAGAGATCCGCACTGAAATTCAAGCGTATTCTATAACAACGCACGTAACTTAATTGGCTTAACAAGCCAATCAGCGTTTTTAACAGCACTTAAGCAATAATGAGCACTAATTGGCATGCGATGAAGCTACAATGTAGTAAATTTAAAACGAATCGAAAAAATATTTCTTCACTCAATGTGTAATTAAACTCTAGAATTCGTTGCCAGAGAATGTGGTAAAGGCAGTTAGCTTAGCAGAGTTTAAAAAAAGGTTTGGACAGCTTCCTAAAGGAAAAGTCCATAGACCGTTATTAAATGGACTTGGGGAAAATCCACTATTTCTGGGATAAGCAGTTTAAAACGTTTTGTATATTTTGGGGATCTTGCCGGGTATTTGTGACCTGGATTAGCCACTGTTGGAAACAGGATGCTGGGCTCGATGGACCTTTGGTCTTTCCCAGTATGGCGATACTTATGTACTTATGTGATAATTTGAGTTTACGCGCACAACTCGCTAAGCGGATTCCATAATAAACTGCACCTAAATTCTAAAGCACGCAGTTAAAAAGGGGTGTGGTTATAGGCAGAGAAATTGGCATTTTGTGGGTTTTCCTGAAATTTACATGTGTAGTTTTAAAATATGGCCCTCTGCGCCATGCCGGGATTTACGCCACATTTTTGTTGGTGTAAATGGAGGCACATAGTTTTAGGCACTGGGACATTGGCTAAGTATATTCTATATACTGTGCCCAAACCTAGGCGCCGCTTATAGAATACACTTAGTTGGAAATGTTTTCCACACAGATTTTTTAGACGCCATTTATAGAATCTCCCTCCAAATGGTTGTGTCACTGAATAATAGCAGATAGCGTCAAACAAGCGATTTAACCGACCAGGAGACACTATCTGGCTGGTTAAATTGCTTTGAATATCGACCCCATCATTTTTAATAACATTAGTATTAATATAATAATATCACAAAGCTCCTGACATCACTGTCATAGAAAAGACAAATGCATAGTTTGTGTAAGTGGCAATGAGCAGTAATTGCAGAATTGATGACAACAGCTGGAAAAAAGAAACTACAAAATACTGTAATTTACAAATTAAAGAGGAAAGACTTGGGAGGAAGAAAATCAATGGTAATACCAATTCTGATGGGAGAAGCCTATCAATTTTGCAAAAGCTGTCCTATTGAACAGCATATATTTTACTGAGATTTCTCTATAATCCCCAGGTTCTTGGGTAAGGATGGGCAGCCAGAAATTTGTTTTAAAACATTTCTAAGTGAATGTCGTTAAGAGCACACATTATCCCCTGAATTCTATACAATTGGGGGCCCGACTTTACACTTAGTGCACAGTAGGTAACTTAATTAATCGGGTGTTACTTGGAGTTAACATCCAGTTATTGGTTAAAATTTGCCATAATTGGTGCTAATTGGCACCAATGAGCAGTTACGTAACTGCCCTTAGTTGCTATTCTCTAAAGTTGTGCACTCAAATTCCAGAGTGCACAATTTTAAGGGGGCGTGGACATAGGAGGGGAATGGGTGGATCAGGGGCGCGTCAGGCAGTTACGCATGCAGATTATCAAGTACGCGCCTAACTTCATACAGTTAGACCACTTACCCCAGCCTTTGAGCCGGTGTAAGTGATGGCACCTAACATTAGGCACCTAGATGTGGATTTAGTCTAGTATTCTACAACAGTAATTCCGCGCAGTGCTACCATTATAGAATTTTCTCTCGGTGCACATCAACCCAGCTCCTAAATTTTGGAACCACTTCTTGAATTGACCCCTATGTGCATATAGGGGGTAATTCAATAAAAAGCGCTAAAAGTTAGGCACCCAATATCTAGACACTACCCCCCCCCCCCCCCCACCGATATTCAAAATTATTTAAGTGGCCAGGAACGGCTCCTGACCAGTTTAATAATGTTTAAGCACCTAACCGTGGATAGTCAGCGGGGCTATACCATGCAGATATTCATCACCTAACCAGCTATGCTGAGCGATCAAAATAGTCCACTTAAATAACAGGCCTATCTTTGACCACTAGAAAGTTAACCAGTTAGCGATGAATATCAGCATAGCCGATTAACTTTTAGCGGCCAAAATAACATGGATTTCAATGCCGGTTGCGAGAAATGGCCCAGCATTGAACATCCGGGTTTAATGCCAGCAAACACGCTGCCCGCCGCCGGTTGAATATCAGGCCCTAAGCTAGTCCTATATAATAATTCTCACCTCCAACGTTCTGTCTTGCTGCCTGGGACCGTGGCTCCTTCCGAGTTGTCTGCTAGGCTTCGTAGATCAGGCTGACATCACCGTAGCCATTATGATGTCAACTTCAGAACCCGGGGAAAAAAAACATGCCTCACAGCTGATCCATGTCCAGAGGAGGGTCGCTGCACATGGGTGGCTGGAGGGGGGCAGGGGAGAGAGGAGGGTCGCTGGACATGGGTGGCTGGAGGGAGGACAGGGGAGAGAAGGGTCGCTGGACATGGGTGGCTGAGGGGGCAGGGGAGAGAGGTGGGTCGCTGGACATGGGTGGCAGGAGGTGAGGCAGGGGAGAGAGGAGGGTTGCTGGACATGGGTGGCTGCAGTGGGCGCAGGGGGGACAGGAGGGTTGCTGGACATGGGTGGCTGCAGGGGAGCCAAAGAAAACCTTGCTAGCGCCCATTTCATTTGTGTCAGAAACGGGCCTTTTTTACTAGTATTCTATAATAGCAAATTTGTGCACCGAGGGTCCTTTTACAAAGGCATGCTAGCGTTTTTAGCACCTGCATTAAATATGCATGTGCTAACGCTAGAGATGCCCATATATTCCTACGAGCGTCTCTAGCATTTAGCTCGGGCTAAAAACGCTAGCGTGCCTTTCTAAAAGGACCCCGGCCCTAATGCATTATAGCACAGTAGCTACAGTCAGTAATTAAGTGCCAAAAAAATCAATGATTAGATTAGTCTAATAGCACCTTCATGAATATTTATTGTGGATATCTTGAAAACCTGACTGACTGGGTTGCCTCCAGGACCAGTTTTGGGAACCACTAAATTAAATGAAAAAATAGAGGTCCAGATCATCTCCTAAGAAGAAGCAGGTGCTATTAGACTAATCTAATCACTGATTTTTTTGGGCTTGCCGTTATGTCCCTTGCATCACTGCATACTGGGGAATATGGGTGGAGGAAGATGCTTCTCCATGACATGTTATTAAAATGTTTAAGAATACCTTACACAGCAGTTACTACTGAAAAATTCATAGGTTCTCAAGTCAGAAATTTGGTTGATTCTCTAAAGATACAGGTGGTAACTACATGAAACAGCCCCAAAAAGCTAAAATTGGCATAGGTGTTTGGTTTACAAAGGGTATGATAATCTGTACAAGAAAATATAATTATTCTGCTATTTATGACTCCGTAGGCCTCACTCAAAAGAACTGTCCTCATCCTGTGGTTGTAGAAAAAGTATTAAATAAGGTCACTTCTCTTAATCTCTCGTCTTCCACAGCTTTCCCCATGGATGTGAAAAGGTGAGCAATGGGCATGCAACATATGGCTTTCAGAATGTCCAACATCAGATACTTTGCTCAAACATCACAGTTTGGCTGGAGAGATCTGGAAGAACCCACACAACCATTTTGCAGAATGAGTGTTAGACAAGGTTATAGAACATGTCAAAATAAAGTGCACGTCTGCAAATCTACTGACAATTGAGGACTGATAAAAAGACAGAAACCCTCAGAAACATAGAGGAAAGACAGTGCATGTAAGTCCAAGGGCGGAGAAGGACCGACTTCTACAGACTACCAGTTCTTCGGCAATAAATTTCTCCAGTTTCTAGGCTAGTTGGGGAAATTAGTTCTATAACTCCAGTTGCACCAGGGTTTGCCTGCTACATCTATATGTCATGGGGCATCAAAGGCTTGGAAATACAAATCCTGATAGACAGCCTACGTTTTCAAGCTATACGAGTACCAATGGTAAGTGGGAAATAAGTATAACCTATCTAGAAAACATGTCAAGATCTTTCGATATAAAGATGCTGTGTTCAGAGAATATTATATTATACTCAATCACACCAACCTTTTTAAATAAGGACTATGATGTAAATGCCATTATTAGCAAAACTGCAAGTGCTAGAGAGGTGACAAACTAGGGTAGAGATTTTCAACCTTTTATGTCTCATGGCACACTTACATGGTACTAAAATTTTCAAGGCAGTCCTCCACAAATAGTCCAGCATTTTACCTTCTACCCCCACCCATACATGGTCCAGCATTTTACCTTCTCCCCCCCACCAAAAAGTCCAGCATTTACCTTCTCTTCCACTCCCCATCCTCACAAATAGTCCAGTATCTCTCCCTCTTGTTCCCTCTCCAGCCAACAATTAGCCATCTTCCCTTGTCTCTGACCCCCCCCCCCCCCATCTACTTTTAAAAAATATTGTTTCCAGTGGTCGGTGGCAGTGATTCATACAGGCTGTTCATGCCAACCCTGGAGCCTTTTCTCTGACGTAACTTCCCACATAAGTGGAAGCAGGAAGTTACATCAGAGAGAAGGCTCTGGGGTTGGCGCAAGCCGGCTGTATGAATCACTGCTTGCTGGCACCGACTGCTAGAGACAAGGAAACTTTTTTAAAAGGTACACTTTGTTCCGGCACAAATTAAGCTGGCCCTACTAATAAATGACCCTCAAGTCCCGCGGCACACCAGTGAACTAGAAGCGGCACATTCGTTAAAAAAAACACTGAACTAGGGTGTTAATGTTCATAACTCCATGGATCAACAAATACACTGTCAGCAAGTTTATGTGTACATGCTTTGAAGTAGAATATCTTATTGCTATTATTGCTTAGAGGCCAAAGAGAATGACATTGCTCCTTCATCCTGGAGAGGTTATCCTCTGAACCCTAAATTCCCAAAGAATGCCTCTAGAGCATAACAGGACCCTGAATGAAAGGAAAACAACTCCTCTCCAACACACCAAGATTGGATTCTAGCTCCCCAGTCCTTGGTAATTAAACACAGAATTGGATTTGAGAAAAAAAGTTGCCATTGTTGATTAGCAACCGCACGTAAAGGGAAATTGATTGGTAGGCTCTCTCCGGCACTGCAGTGTCAGCTCCAATTAGCTTTATTCGCTACCTTTGCCCATCAAATAAAGGCAAAATTGACAGGTTCCTCTGTTTTTTAAAAGCCTTGCATTAGGCAGTGATCTGGCTTTCCAGCAGGGAAAGGTCCTCTCCTACTGTGCCAATACAGCATGAGTCAGACACACAGGGTATCATACAAAAAGGTCTCTGCACTCTGTCACAGAGGGGGGATGACAAACACCAGCTCAAAGTAACAAGGAACCATCATGAGTTCCTACAGAAACACCAGAAAGTAAATGAGTCAGCCCACCAATGACAGATATTGAGAATGATGTGGAAGTGAACTGACACTGGGCATCTGCTAGCCATAGATGTGATGGATTGTGGCCACACATGACAAATGGTAGAGCTCTGGCTTAGTAAAGAAGATCAAACAGCAGTAAAAACTGAAAACAAAAAAATATATATATATTGACCTGAAACAGTAAGGCAGTTGGGTGGAGAGGGTCCTAGGGCAGAACTCCATAAAGGAAGTAAGGGGAGAAATGAAGTGTCAAGATTTGCCAAGTCTCCTGCATTGAGGAGCAGACTTGCACTTTGGAGGGTCACCTCCCACCCAAAGTCAGGAAACCCTCTCAGAATGTAATAGACTCGGGCGCTAAGGAAGGAATTCTGTAAATGGCGCCCAAAGTTAGGCGCCAGGAAGATCCATGCTAAATTAGTATTCTGCAAATGGAGATCTGTATGGAACACCCTTTATAGAATACTAGCTTAGCGCAGATCTTGCGCCTGCTGAAGCCTGGTGTAAATGCTCTTGCAACTAATGGCAGATCAGCACATAAATGACCCTATTCTATATCACCACACCTAATTTCTGGGAACGCCCCTGCCCCACCCATAACCTGCCCCATGGCCAGGCCCCTTTTGAGTTGTGCGTAAGGCCCGCAAGTTATAGAATAGGGCGCAGGACAGATCCTCAAGTAAACCCAAATGACTGCCCATTAGCACCAACTATTGATTGTTAACGGCTCATTAACTAGGAGTGGAGAAGTAGCTGGTGGTTAGTGCAGCAGACTTTGATCCTGGGAAACTGGGTTCAATTCTCACTATAGCTTCTTGTGACTCTGGTCAAGTCACTTAACCCTCCATTGCCCCAGGTACAAATAAGTATCTGTACATACTTAGCAAACCCCTTTGAATGTAATTGCAAAAAACATAGAAATGAAGTATATCAAGACCCATTTCCTTTCCTAATTAGTTTGCACAAGGATTTTGGATCTGCACCCAAATTTGGGTAACCTATGTAGAATCTGGGTGTAACTGAACATTTATTTTTCTCTGCCTGTACATGACCATGAACACCTTCATGTCAACATTTCCTGCTGCAAGATTAACAGGCCAAAGGGTGGGTTATGTGATCTGAAACTTTTCAAGGTTGTAGTGCCAGCAGGGAAATGTTGTAGGCAAGATGGAGGGAGAACAGGGGCCAAAAAAAAATCCCACTTTAAAAACTGCTCCCTCTTGGCATCTCTTAATGCACAGAGTTTCATCTTGAAAACGTTCTCAGGTGACATCTCACCTCTACGGGACAGGAAACGTGTCAACACTCCAGTAACAAACCCAGCAAGAGACGGCCTGTTAATGTTTATTCCTCTCACCAGAGCAAAGGAAGTCTCTGCACACTAGTTCTCAAACAGGACACACACTAGTATACAATATTTACACAGAAACACCAAAAAATGAAGGCAGATAAAGACCGCATGGCATATCTACTATCCTTTATTCTCCCTTATAGATCCTATGTACTTGTCCCAAGCCTTCTTGAATTCAAATACAGTCTTCATCTCCACCACCACCAGGCTATTCCATGAATTCACCACTCTTTTCAAGAAGTAGTATTTCCATTGGGTTACTCCTCCTGAGGCTCTCCCCTTCCACTTTCATCAAATGCCTCCTCATTCCAGAGCTTCCTTGCAGTTGAAAGACTCACCTCCTGTGCATTAATGCCATGAAGGTAAACATTGTTATCATATCTTCTCTATGCCACCTTTCTTCCAAAGTATACATATATTGAGATCTTTAAATCTGTCCCCATATGCTTTATGTCAAAGATCACTGACCATTTTGTAGCCCTCCTCCTGTTTATATCTTTTTGAGAGTATGGTCTCCAGAACTGTACACAGTACTCTAAACCAGTGTTTCCCCAAGTCATTCCTTGAATACCCCCTTGCCAGTCAGGTTTTCAGGATATCCACAATGAACATGCATGAAATTGATTTGCATATACTGCCTCCATGACATGCAAATCGTTCATGCATACTCATTGTGGCTATCTTAAAAACCTGACTGGCAAGGGGGTACTCCAGGACCGACTTGGGGAAACACTGCTCTGAATGAGGTCTCACCAGAGACTTATATAGAGGCATTATCACTTCCTTTTTCCTGCTGGCCGTTCCTCCCCCTATGCACCCAAGCATGCTTCTGGCATTCACTGTCACCTTTTCTACCCATCTGACCACCTTAAGATCATCACACATGGTCATTGACCCAACTAGCTTCATACATAGTACAGTATAGGAAACAAACACTTTACAGTTCAGTCATATCGATCCTTTCAGTCCAGCTCAGGTACATAAGTCATACCTACTCCCTATCTATAACATCCAAACACCAGACTCCAGCAGTCCAACATCTCAGCTAGGCAGATCACATCGCTCTTTCTCTAACCCCCACCACAGTCTGCCTCCCACTTTGCACTGCTTAAAGGCTATTATAGCTCTCTGCTAGCACCCGACCCTTAAAGTGAAAAAATGCAGAGCACAAATTTTACAGCTGATTGGAAATTCTTAACTAGCTCCATCTTCTCCTGATCCTGACTGTGTTAAGTGAAGATAAATCTGTTACATCAAGCATTCACTGGACCAGGCTCCTGAAGGGATCTCAGGCACAAGGAGAATAAATGAGGGATGCAGGAGAAGCTCTCTTCTCTCTGTTCTCAACCCACTTTGCTCTTAGGGCACAGAGCCTACCATTTACACTATACAGAACCTTTACACAAGTCAGGAGTGCCTAAAAAGTTTCCTATTCACGCCACTCTTTTTCTGCTTGAAAACATGATTACTCATAGTACTAAACCTAGCAAATTCAGACTTCTTATAAAAACAATCTAAGCAAAAATACATGTTCCAATCATCATAAATGAAGTACAAGTCATGGTGACAGAGCAGAGAGGATGCATTTCTGAAGCAGCTGTTTAACAGTGCATGCTTGAATGTCTTTCCCTTACCTGATCAGGAGAAGATGAAGATCTGATGTCTACTTAATTGGTTATCAGGGTTATCATGTGTTATTGTTGATTTATTTGTATATATTATATTTTTTGAATTTTTTTTCGCCACTGAGTTATCATAGGACATTGGGCAGTTGCTCTATAAAATTTTTAATTTTATGTTTACACTTTTCTAGGTTATCAAGTGAACCGCTGTATTCCGATACTTGACCTGGTTTAAGTTTAGGACAGCTAGTTATGTGGTCTGATTTAGCTACATGAGGGACCCTTTTACTAAGCCGCATAAGCGTCTATGTGCACCCAACACGTGCCAAAATGGAGTTACCACACGACTACAGCGTGGCCCTTGTGGCAATTTCATTTTTGGCACGCATCCGCTATGCACGCCTGAAATTTCTTTTTTGGCACGCTTCAGCTATGCGTGCCAAGTGGCATTTGGTGCATGTAGGTCATTACCACCCGGTTATGGTGTGAGACTTTACTGCTAGGTGAATGGCTGGTGGTAAGGTCTCAGACCCAAAATGGACATGTGCCAATTTTGAATTTGCCGCGTGTCCATTTTCAGCAAAATTATTTTAAAAAGGGCTTTTTTACAGACGCACTGAAAAATGGATTGGCTTGTACTCAAAACCCGCGCCTCCACTACCGCAAGCCATTTTTCAGCACAGCTTAGTAAAAGGACCCCATAGTGAAGTGGATGGTGCTACCAGTTAAGTTTAGGCCACACTTTTCTCCTTAGCATTTCTACTAATACATCCAGGGTTCATTTGTATATACCAGTAGCATTTCAAGCATATCTCATGCGATGGTCATACACGATGATTACAAGGGAGAGTGCCTCTTTTTGGTGTGCTCCTGTTTTATGGACTCAGCTTCTGATGGAGCTCCATAGGGAGTCTTTGTTTAATTAAAAATTAAGTTAAAGATACATTTACTTCAAGAAGTGGTTTACAATAATAAAAATATCAACTTTCTACAGTAAGTCAGCGTGCTTTACAACTTAAAAAAATTATACATACATATATATATATATATATATATATAATAAACCACGCTGACTTACTGTAGAAGGGGGTCTATCAAGTTTTTTTATTATTATTAAAGTTGCAAAGAGTTTTCTATTGCAAATGGAGATGTACACAGTGAATAAAATTGTTTTGCTTTCAATTTCTCCTGAAGTTTTCCTGATGTTCAGGTGTTTTTTGGTTCATTTTATACATTTGTTTTGATAACTTTTTTTTTAAACACTTGATACTGTGTTTTTTAACATGCACTAATTTACTTAACATGCATTATTTCTTCAGTTAGTGTGCATTGTCAACTTAGGATACGCTAAAATCTTTTGGGCACACGGACGAACCAAATTAGTATTAACAAATGCATATCCATAGCGACTAGTAGAATACTTAAATGGCAGCCAATAATACATGAAAGGGCAATTCTATAAATTAGATGGTCACATTTCAATGTGCGTTACACATGTAAATGCTTTGAATAATGACCTATTTGCACGTATGAGTACCAACAAAAGAGGCTTTTCAGGTCTGCAACAAACAGCAGGGAATAGAACACAGAACAGACCAGGAGTCCAGAAAATTCTTTATTGAAAGAGACCCGACATGGCCACGTTTCGCCAAAATGGCTGCATCAGGGGTTGAACAAAACACTAATCTGGAACTGAGATCCAAGATGGCCGCCTGACCAGACGTGTGTGCGAGAGCTCCAGAAGCTTACCTTTGAGGATTTGCGATACGGAGCGCTCCCCAGGCACAATGGGGAAAAGGTAAAACTGCTGCTCCTACCTCCTCGAGCGCAGTTAATGTACCCACCATGTCGCAACCCACACTGGAGAGCTTCGGAATCCGCCCACCGGGAACGCCGGTTCAAACTTCTAGAAGTTCCATAACGCTATCTTTGGAACACAGTACTGAGGGAGCTACATTGAGCCCCCCTTCCGGTTTGACCCCTCCGCAACCTGGAAGGAGTAGCGGAGCTGAGAGAGGGCCATATGAGGGAGCGTCCGGAGTTGGCGACTTTCCAACGGCTGCGGGAGGCCCAGCCCTCGCCTCTACTCCAGGTACTATAACAACAGAAGGGGGATATTTACCCCTAGGCATAATCCATGGAGATTTTTCCCCTAGATTAGGAAGAGGTTCGTCAAAACCTGAAAAAGTCACTATGGACACTCTCTGGGAGGCCATCCAAGGGGTAAACACATCTCTACAGCAGATATTGAATTATGCCCAGACTGAAATAAGTCAATTAAAATATACTAATGCACAGATATCCACTAAGGTTGAAAATTATGATTCTGAATTAAAATCAATGCAATCTACTGTGGTTTCTGTAATTAAGGAAAATAATGCCCAGGCACGTAAAATGGAGTATATTGAAAATCAGCTTAGAAAGAATAACTTAAGATTTTTGAACTTTCCTTCATCTTCGTTTATTTCACCTATTGAATTTTTGAAAAAGTAATTCTTAGAGATTCTGGATATTCCTTCAGAAAGTCACCCTCCAGTGACTAGAACACAGTATTTAAAAAAAGCTCCGTGTTCAACAAATGGAACACCAGAACAACCGCAAAATTTCAATTTAACTGATTTTCTTGAAAGGTCTGAAATTACAGACCGAGCTACATTGCTTGTAACTTTTGCACTGGAGTCGGATAAAAACTTGGTATTGCGAACTTATTTCCGGAAAATGAATGCCATCTTTATGGGAGCTAAAATTCAGATCTTTCCAGATTTAGCGAAAGAAACTTTAGTTAGGAGGAAAGAGTTGATGGTTTATAAACCAAAAATTCTTTCACTCGGTGAAACTTTTTTTGTTAAATTTCCTTGTAAGTGTTTGATTTCTCTGTATGGAGTTAATTACCTTTTTTCTTCACCCAAAAGATTACAAGAATTTATTACTGCTAGAGATTATCAATAGAATTCAAACAAAATAAAACATGGAAAAGAAAATAAGATGATACCTTTTTTATTGGACATAACTTAATACAATTCTTGATTAGCTTTGAAGGTTGCCCTTCTTCCTCAGATCGGAAGATCCTCAGATCTGCTAGAGAGAATGTGAAGGATACCCCTGAAATGGTAACTTCTGGTTAAAAATACTGTCTAGGCTGTATGTTCCTAAATTCCTTCTGGTCAATGTGACTTATAATATAACTAGTAAAAAAGGCCCGTTTCTGACACAAATGAAACGGGCGCTAGCAAGGTTTTCCTCGGAGTGTGTATGTTTGGGAGAGTGTATGTGAGAGTGACTGTTTGAGAGTCAGAGTGAAAGTGTGATTGTGTGAGAGAGAGCGTGAGTCTGGGTGTGAGTGTGTTTGTGAGAGAGTGTGTGTGTGAGAATGAGAGTGTGTGCAAGTGTGTATGTGAGACACAGTGTGAGTGAGAGTGTGTGTGTGTGGGCGAGAGAGAGAGTGTGTGTGAGACACAGATTCTCTGTTTGAGTGAGTGTATGAGACCAAGCGAGTGTGTGAGTGACTGTGTGGCACATAGAGAGTGAATGTGATACAGTGTGAGACAGAGAGTCAGAAAGACATTGTATATGAGAGTGTGAGCCGTGCCCTCCCAATCCATGGCCATCTGTCCCCTGCCCCCTCCATTCATCCTTTTCCACCAATTCCCCTCTGTCCCTGAGCCCTGCCCTCCCAATCCATGGCCATCCATGTTTGTCTGTCACCTGCCCCCTCCATTCATCCCTATCCAGCATTTCCCCTCTCTGCCTGAGGCCTGCCCTGCAATCCATATCCATCCATGCCCATCTGTCCCCTCCATTCATCCCTATGCAGCAATTCCCCTCTCCCTGAGTCCTGCCCTTCCAATCCATGCCCATCCATGCTCCTCTGTCACCTGGCCCCTCCATTTTTCCCTATCCAGCATTTCCCCTCTCTGCCTGAGGCCTGCTCTGCAATCCATATCCATCCATGCCCATCTGTCCCCTCCATTCATCCCTATCCAGCAATTCCCCTCTCCCTGAGTCCTGCCCTTCCAATCCATGCCCATCCATGCTCATCTGTCACCTGGCCCCTCCATTTTTCCCTATCCAGCATTTCCCCTCTCTGCCTGAGGCCTGCTCTGCAATCCATATCCATCCATGCCCATCTGTCCCCTCCATTCATCCCTATCCAGCAATTCCCCTCTCCCTGAGTCCTGCCCTTCCAATCCATGCCCATCCATGCTCCTCTGTCACCTGGCCCCTCCATTTTTCCCTATCCAGCATTTCCCCTCTCTGCCTGAGGCCTGCTCTGCAATCCATATCCATCCATGCCCATCTGTCCCCTCCATTCATCCCTATCCAGCAATTCCCCTCTCCCTGAGTCCCGCCCTTCCAATCCATGCCCATCCATGCTCATCTGTCACCTGGCCCCTCTATTTTTCCCTATCCAGCATTTCCCCTCTCTGCCTGAGGCCTGCTCTGCAATCCATATCCATCCATGCCCATCTGTCCCCTCCATTCATCCCTATCCAGCAATTCCCCTCTCCCTGAGTCCTGCCCTTCCAATCCATGCCCATCCATGCTCCTCTGTCACCTGGCCCCTCCATTTTTCCCTATCCAGCATTTCCCCTCTCTGCCTGAGGCCTGCTCTGCAATCCATATCCATCCATGCCCATCTGTCCCCTCCATTCATCCCTATCCAGCAATTCCCCTCTCCCTGAGTCCTGCCCTTCCAATCCATGCCCATCCATGCTCATCTGTCACCTGGCCCCTCAATTTTTCCCTATCCAGCAATTTCCCTCTCTCCCTGAGTCCTGCCCATCCATGCTCCTCTGTCCCCTGCCCCCTCCATTCATCCATTTCCAGTAATTCCCCTCTCTCCCTGTGCCCTGCCCTCCTAATCCATACCCATCCATGCTCCTCTGTCCCCTGCCGCCTCCATTCATCCTTTTCCAGCAAGTCCCCTCTCGCCCTTCCATGACCTCCCCCCTCGCATCCATGCTACGCTCTCTCCCATGTCCCAGCCTGGCCCGCCCTCTTCTCCCCCCCCCTTCGCATCCATGCCCCCCCTTCGCATCCATGCCTCGCATCCATGCCCCCCCCTCGCATCCATGCCCCCCCCTTCGCATCCATGCCCCCCCACCCCTTCGCATCCATGCATCCCTTTTTTTTTTTTTATTCTTTTTAACTTTACCTCCGTGGCGGTTCGTGCAGCGAAGCGTCAGGGAAGGAGGCGGCGCTCCCGACGTCTAGCTTTCCCTTCGCTGTGTTCCGCCTTGTTTTGAAGGCGGAACACAGCGAAAGGAAGGCTAGACGTCGGGAGCGCCGCCTCCTTACCTGACGTTTCGCTTCCGGATTTGTTTGTTTTGTCGCGAGGGCGGGGCAGAGACGGCTGGCTGGCTTGAAGGCTTCACACCACGAATCCACGAACCCTTCAGCCTCAGCCTGGGAGTGACGTCAGATGGCTTCAAGGCTTCAGGCTTCAAGGCTTCAGGCTTCAGGCTTCAAGGCTTCATAGAACGTTGTCCTCAGAACGTTGAGGGTGCGTTTTATTATATTAGATGTTTATTTCTGATATGTATTTAGATACGTGGGTTTATTTCCTGCTCTTGGATCCACTTATTGTGGACAAATTATTTTGATTTTTTCTTTTTATCATTAGGTTTACTGTATTATATAGAATATTGTGAATTTCCAAAGCATTGTGATGTAATGTCATCTTTATGTGATAATATTAAAATTAATAAAAAAAAAAAAAAAACACTAATCTGAGGTGAGTAAACCCCAGCTAACAACTGTATATTCAAGATGGCAATCAGCAGTCCTTGGAAAGTAAAGCAGCAGTTGGAGGCATGGCAACAGCCTCCTCTTCTCTCTCCCACGATGGAAGCTAGATTAGTGTTTTGTTCAACCCCTAATGCAGCCATTTTGGCAAAAGATGGCCAAGACGGGTCTCAATAAAGAATGTCTGGACTCCTGATCTGCGCTGTGTTCTGATCTCTGTACGCGTGTATGTGCACGCATTGCTCATAAAAGCCACAACTCTGTCTGCCTAAGCACTATTCTGCAAATACCCACTTAAATACCACTGTAGTCCTCCAGATTCTATATATGGTGCCCAAAGTTACAAACCCAACTTTGGTTGTGCTTCTGAGATGTGCATGCAAATAAACGGGATAAGTTCTGAACCATCAATAATTGGGTACTAACAACAAATTACTGATGTTAATCGGCACTCATTAAAATTTGCATGTGCATCTGCATGGCGCCTAACTCCCATGGTGCATATCTCAAAAGGGGGCATGGCCACAGATGTGTTGCATTGTTCCAACAGTTGTGCAAAGAATTACAGAATATGGACTAACTGCGTCTAACTTAGGTGCCAGCATTTACACCAGGTTTCAACAGGTGTAAGTCCGGCAAACAAAAGTTAGGTGTGGGATCCTCGCTAAATACTATTCTATATAAGGCGCACCCTTTAAAGAATAGCGCTTAGTGCTGATTTTTTTTTTCGGCTCCTAAGTTTCGGCATCATTTATTGAATTCCCTCCAATGTGTATCTGCAAGGAGGCATACACGGGGGTGGAGCAAAGGTTGGACATAGGCAGGGCTTCCACTTATGTGCAGAACTTACAGAATACTCACCCCTGCCGCATTTAGGCATAAGGACTGTAGGGGTCTTTTCCTGCTGCCTCACCTTTGCTAGTTAGGCCTGAGCCAGCCTGAACTAATATGGATTCTACAGCTTGAGGCCTGAATACAACAGAAACCAGCTTTCTTTCTTTCTTCAAGGAAAACTACTACTTGGCACAGCTGTGCTAGTGAATTCACCATCCACGGACATGTGTTTACATGCACCAGCCATTCATTATCTCCTGGGAAGATGAATAGGAGTATGCCTTTCACAGACAGAATCTCCGGTACATCTGTGAACCATGGAGGGGAGTTTGGTACTGCCAGGCTTGTGTCTAATAAGAGATTCTTGCTGGAATCACAAGGCTCTTCCATTGTCATGACTGTGAATATCTGCTGGACAGAGGTACATGGCTGGTGATTCTTGCTGGAATCACAAGGTGCCTCATTGTCATGACCGTGAATATCTGCTGGACAGAGGTACACGGCTGGTGATTGGTCCATGGATGTCACCTCACCCAGCGGGATGCCAATGCTGGGCATCAGAGAGAGAAAAGAGAGAGAGAGAGGGATAGTGGGTGGATAGTTCTCTCTCGGAGCAACTAGAGACTAATTTGCACCAAACACCTGTGAACTGAACTGTGTTGAGCAGTGCACAAAGTACAGTTTAGAAGCAGCTCTGTTTCAGTTATGGGTACAGTAGGGTTGCCGGGGGGGGGGGGGGGAGGAGAGGGGTGATCTTGTAGGCAACCATTACTTTGAAAGGGAACTAGTGTAATGAGGGGGGAGGGTGCGGGAGTCTTCTCACAAAATAAAAATGGGATCATGTGTTATCCAGTTTTTTGCTGCTTGATGTTTTTGCTTATTATTCTGTTACGCTTGATTGCTGTCATGTAATTGCTTAATGTTCTTGTCTAGACTTTATATTTAGTTATTAGATGTTGGATGTGTTTGATCCTGAATAAAAATCATTAAAACTTAGAAGCAGCTCTTTGGCTTCACCAAAGACTGTGTAACCAGCTTTACGAAGCAGAGATCATGGACTTTTCCCAATCTACAAGGCTCGCAGGTGCACTCTGCTAGAGCCAGAACAAATCAAATTCTGCACATCACCTGAACCTATGGGACCCCAAGGGTGAGAGAAGTAGGAATTTTCTTCTTATGGCTCAAGTTTTAGTTATCTTTGGGGTTTTTTGCCTGTAACTGATTGGTTGTAACAGGACTTGTGGTCTGTAGCCTGATTCTGCTGTTGTTGGTAATCTTTTCCCAGGATATATTATAGATGTGTAGTTACATCTTTCTCTCTCTCTCTGTGAGTGTGTGTGTGTGTGTGTGTGTATATATATATATAAATAATATGTGTGTGTATATATAAATCAGTGTAGTGTACAGAGATCTGTAACCTGCTTTGGATAATGCCATATTGTTATTTTTATATCTATAAATAATGTATTTCCACTTTGGCATTATTCCTTTTATTGGTGGACAGCCTTACCAGAATCTATGGGTCATATTTATAGGATATTGATCATCCCCTTGTGCTAAACGAGTCTGGAGTAATTACTGCATAAGTGATTTCTGTTACCTTACACAGTGCCTTACAGGGCAGATTCCTAGATGTTAGGTGTTCTGATACTGAGTTACGTAATATTCAAAAATAGAACTACATTTTGTTATAGAATAGGCCCTGAGGTGGCGAAATGGAGGTGCCCAGGTATAAAATTATCTCCAGAGGGCTAAAACTGTAATTCACTCTGCAGAAGGTGATATTAAAAGAGAACACCCCTAGAATGAGAGATACAGTTTTACCATGAGTTGTTAGAAAGGAAAAATATGTACTGGATCTACTTTGCTACATCATCATAGGAGAAACCACCTTATGAAGACCTTGCAAATTATCTATCCACAAATATATGCACATGCTATATATAGTGCAATGAATAATTACCGAAAGCAAACCAGAAAAACAATGTCAAGGGCTGATTCAGCTGAAGATGCTGGATTTAGTCTTCTGCTCTACAGGTATGGAGGGTTTTGGACACACAGCCAATGATGACAGGCTCTTTTCTCCCGGTAATTTCGAGACTCTGTCCTGTCTTGGTTTTTCATCTTTTTTCTCCTAAGTACTTTACTGTGTCCGCTAATGGCTCCTCCTTCTACTGCTATCCCAATAGCAGGTGGTGTCTCTCAGGGTTATTTCTTGGTCTCATTCTTGCTCAACTCATCCTCTTGGTGCTCTGATCTCCTCCAATGGCTGTCAGTACCATCTTTCTGCTTCCAACTCCTAGATCTCTCTCTCTATGACGAAAATGATAAAGGGGGTGGGACAACTTCCCTATGAGGAAAGGCTGAAGCGTTTAGGGCTCTTCAGCTTGGAGAAGAGTTGGCTGAGGGGAGATATCGTTTGCTTACTCTTTACAAAAATATTAGGACTGGGGGGTATGCGATGAAGCTACAAAGTAGTAAATTTAAAACAAATCAGAGCAAAATTTTCTTCACGCAACATGTAATTAAACTCTAGAATTCGTTGCCAGAGAATGTGGTAAAGGCGGTTAGCTTAGCGGGGTTTAAAAAGGGTCTGGACAGCTTCTTAAAGGAAAAGTCCATAGACCATTATTAAATTCACTTGGGAAAATCCACTGCTTAATTCTAGGGCATGCATCACAAAATGTATTGAGCTTTTCTGGGATCTTGCCAGGAATTTGTGACCTAGATTGGCCACTGTTGGAAACAGGATACTGGGCTTGATGGACCCTTTGGTCTGTCCCAGTGTGGAAATACATATGTACACCACAACTTTCATCAGTAACCCAGTCTGAAAGCTCAGATGTTGCTATCCGGATGCCTCACAACCATCTTAACCGCTAGGGGGAATTTTGTCACTGGGTGCCTCCATTTAGTCTCCTCAAGGGTAGTAGGAGCCTATTTTCAAATATTAGGTGCCTAGGATCTATTATAGAATACTAGCATAACCTGATATCTGTGTACCTAACTATAACATGTCTGCACGCGCACCAGCCATAGAGCTAGTTTAATTGCAGGCACTTAAATGAAGGAACACATGTAACTTACAGTATGCTACATGTGTAAGTGGGAGCCCTGCTTATGTCCCACCTATTTGCAGCCCCCTCAGGCAAATATGAGCTATGCAATATACTTACAAAATAGTGCTTAGGCAGCTTATTGGCATATGCATGTCTAAGTGTACACATATGTTAGTAATTTAAACATTTATGCATACAGGGCCAGATTCTATAAATGACGCTCAATTTGGGCACCAAAATAATGAGAACCGAGCACAATTCTATAAACAGTGCTCTGAGTTGGGCATTGTTTATAGAATAGCACATAATGCCAGAATCCACGCACAATTTTGGGCACAAGGATTTACACCAACAGAAACGTGGTGCAAATCCTCACATGTAAAATTAGACACAGATCCCCCGAATTCTAGAATACTAAATGCAGCTTTAGTGGATGCTCTTAACCTACCCATGCTCCTTCCCATGGCCAAGCACCCTTTTCAGCTGCATGCCAAAAGATTTACATCTTTATAGACTAGCACTTAGCAAGATGTGCACATAAATCCAAATTGTTGCCAATTAACACCAATAATGGATTCTTAGGCACACAATCATTGGTGCTAATTGGCTTGTTACTTAAACTGCACATGCAAATTGGGCATGCGATCAAATCTGCGCACGCAATTCACCATATTTAGAATCCGGGGAAAATGTGTGTGTAAATGTTAGTATCTACTTTATAGAATAGCGCTTTACATGGCCAAGAACGTTTACTTTTCCCTCCAAACACAGTTTCCCTCATCTCCTTTTTTTTTTTTGTATTTCTGTGGATAACACTTTTATCCTCCTTGTCCTCTTAGCCCTTGGTGTTTATTCAAATCTTTGCTCTCCTTCTCTAGATCCATCCATAAATGCTACTAACAACATGTTTCTTTCTCTGTATCACCATCAAAATCTGTCACTTCCTTTCTGAACACACTACCAGAAGTCTTAAATACTCTGATCACTTCCTACTTAGACTACTGCAATCTGCTCCTCACAGGTCTTCCATTAAAACATCTCTCTCCTTTCCACACTACTCAAAATTCACTTATCTTTTGCCAGTCAGCCACACTCATACAACCCCTTGACTCTGAATAGTTTTCTGTATATAGTTCAAGTTCCTCCTAATCACCCATAAATGATTCAATCTGTAGCTCCTCATTAGCTCTCCTCTCTGATTTCTCCATCCCGACCCCTCCAGCAAGTCACTCTTATCTATGGCTCTTCCTCCACTACCTGTTTTCCACCTTGCTCAGACATTGAGTCAATATGACATGCTCTAACCATAATCAGAATAAAAACTCAACTGCTTTTAATTCTTAACCCTGGTTCACCCAATCACCTGGTGATTTTTGAAATACATGAATTTCTAATCTCTTGTGTTCTACACATTTATCTTGATTACACTCTCTCAAGTGCAATTGTAAAGCAGTGTGTACACCACCAAGTAGCACTACAGAAGTGAAAGAACTAGTAATAAGAAGGGATGGACGATGAACACTACTACAATGTCCCCTGCTGGACAGGAACTAAGCTAAAGGAGGCAAATTCCCTTCTAGGAAGGAAAATAGATTTGGGAAGTCCCATACTCACTCTCCTGTCCTAAAAGGAAAGAAACTCATACTATTTCATACCATCTCTGAACAGACTCTAGGACTCTTACATAGAGGGGCATAATCGAACGCGGACGCCCATCTCCATGGGCGACTATCTCCGAGGACAGGTCCGTGAAGGGGATAATACGGTTGGTGCCGGGCAAATGCATCGGATTTGGGCGGATTTGAGCTGGGCGGTATCGGTTTTCAGCAATAATGGAAACCGAAGCCGCCCAGCTCAAAAACGAACAACTCCAAGGCATTTGGTCGTGGGAGGGGCCAGGATTCGTAGTGCACTGGTCCCCCTCACATGCCAGGACACCAACCGGCACCCTAGGGGGCACTTGTAAAAAAAAAAAAAAAATTAAAATACCTCCCAAGTCCATAGCTCCATTACCTTGGGTGCTGAGCCCCCCAAATCCCCCCCAAAACCCACTGCCCACAAGTCTACACCATTACCATAGCACTTATGGGTGAAGGGGGGCACCTAGATGTGGGTACAGTGGGTTTTGGGGGCGGTTTGGAGGGCTCCCATTTACCAGCACAAGTGTAACAGGTAGGAGGGGATGGGCCTGGGTCCACTTGCCTGAAGTCCACTGCACCCACTAACAACTGCTCCAGGGACCTGCATACTGCTGTGATGGAGCTGGGTATGAAATTTGAGGCTGGCATACTGGCTGGAAAAAAAAAGTTTGTAAAGTTCTTTTTTTTTTTTTGGTGGGAGGGGGTTAGTGACCACTGGGGGAGTCAAGAGAGGTCATCCCTGATTCCCTCCATTGGTCATCTGGGCAGTTGGGGCACTTTTTAGGGACTTGTTTGTGAATAAAAAGGTCCAAAAAAAGCAGCCCAAATTCTTGCTACTGCTGCCCTTCTTTTTTCCATTATCGGCCGAGCGCACCCATCTCTCCTCGGCTGATAAACACGCCCCAGTCCCGCCTTCACCACGCCCCCGTCAACTTTGTTTCCCACGACAGACTGCAGTTGGAGGCGCCCAAAATCAGCTTTCGATTATACTGATTTGAGCACCCATGAGAGAAAGGCGCCCATCTCCCGATTTGGGTCGCAATATGGGCGTCTTTCTCTTTCGAAAATAAGCTGGATGGTAACATAGTAAATGATGGCAGATAAAGACCTGTCCGGTCCATCCAGTCTGCCCAACAAGATAAACTCATTTAAAATGGTATGTAATACTTTATATGTACACCTGAGTTTAATTTGTCCTTGCCATTCTTAGGGCACAGACCGTAGAAGTCTGCCCAGCACTCTTCTTGTACTAAGTTCTGAAGCTAACGTCGAAGCCCCTTAAAATGTACACTCCAGCCCATCCCTATCTATTCCTATGTGGGGAAGGGGAGAGGAAAGACTACGCAAAACAGTGGAATTCAATAAGTGGCATGAGTCTTGGTGTAAAGAAGGTTTTAGATACATAGGAGCATGGGGTAATATGTGGAAAAATAACAGGCTGTACTGTAACGATGGGCTACATCTTTCTGTGATGGGAAAAAGGATCCTTGGGGAGAAATTCAGACTATGTTTCTAGACATTTAAACTAGAGGGTGGGGGTGACAAAAGGAAACAAGGGATTTCAGAAAGTCACCCCCAGAATAAATATGATGGTAGAAGGGAAAGGTAATGTAAATATAGAAAACCACCTAAACTCACTAAGCACATGGAAAGCTATGAGCACATATAAGTACATAAGTAATGCCACACTGGGAAAAGACCAAGGGTCCATCGAGCCCAGCATCCTGTCCACGACAACGGCCAATCCAGGCCAAGGGCAATTGGCAAGCTTCACAAACGTACAAACATTCTATACATGTTATTCCTGGAATTGTGGATTTTTCCCAAGTCCATTTAGTAGTGGTTTATGGACTTGTCCTTTAGGAAACCGTCTAACCCCCTTTTAAACTCTGCCAAGCTAACCACCTTCACCACATTCTCCGGCAACAAATTCCAGAGTTTAATTATGCGTTGGGTGAAAAAAATTTTCTCCGATTTGTTTTAAATTTACTACACTGTAGTTTCATCACATGCCCCCTACTCCTAATATTTTTGGAAAGCGTGAACAGACGCTTCACATCCACCTGTTCCACTCCACTCATTATTTTATATACCTCTATCATGTCTCCCCTCAGCCGTCTCTTCTCCAAGCTGAAAAGCCCTAGCCTCCTTAGTCTTTCTTCATAGGGAAGTCGTCCCATACCCGCTATCATTTTAGTCGCCCTTCGCTGCACCTTTTCCAATTCCAATTCCACTATATCTTTCTTGAGATACGGTGACCAGAATTGAATACAATACTCAAGGTGCGGTCGCACCATGGAGCAATATAGCGGCATTATAACATCCTCACACCTGTTTTCCATACCTTTCCTAATAATACCCAGCATTCTATTCACTTTCCGAGCCGCAGCAGCACACTGAGCAGAAGGTTTCAGTGTATTATCAACGACGACACCCAGATCCCTTTCTTGGTCCGTAACTCCTAACGTGGAACCTTGCATGACGTAGCTATAATTTGGGTTCTTTTTTCCCACATGCATCACCTTGCACTTGCTCACATTAAACGTCATCTGCCATTTAGCCGCCCAGTCTCCCAGTCTCGTAAGATCCTTCTGTAATTTTTCACAATCCTGTTGCGAGTTAACGACTTTGAATAACTTTGTGTCATCAGCAAATTTAATTACCTCGCTAGTTACTCCCATCTCTAAATCATTTATAAATATATTAAAAAGCAGCCGTCCTAACACAGACCCCTGAGGAACCCCACTAACTACCCTTCTCCATTATGAATACTGCCCATTTAATCCCACTCTCTGTTTCCTATCCTTCAACCAGTTTTTAATCCACAATAGGACTTTTCCTCCTACCCCATGACCCTCCAATTTCCTCTGTAGCCTTTCAAGAGGTACCTTGTCAAATGCCTTTTGAAAATCCAGATACACAATATCAACCGGTTCCCCTTTGTTCACATGTTTGTTTACTCCTTCAAAGAATTGAAGTAAATTGGTCAGGCAAGATTTCCCCACACAAAAGCCGTGCTGACTCGGTCTCAGTAATCCATGTCCTCGGATGTGCTCTGTAATTTTGTTTTTAATAATAGCCTCTACCATTTTCCCCGGCACCGACGTCTGACTCACCGGTCTATAATTTCCAGGATCTCCCCTGAAACCTTTTTTAAAAATGGGTGTTACATTGGCCACCCTCCAATCTTCCAGTACCACGCTCGATTTTAAGGATAAATTGCATATCACTAGCAGTAGCTCCGCAAGCTCATTTTTCAGTTCTATCAGTACTCTAGGATGAATACCATCCGGTCCAGGAGATTTGCTACTCTTCAGTTTGCTGAACTGCCCCATTACGTCCTCCAGGTTTACCGTGAAGTCAGTAAGTTTCTCCGACTCGTCCACTTGAAATATCATTTCCGACACCGGTATCCCACCCAAATCTTCTTCGGTGAAGACCGAAGCAAAGAATTCATTCAATCTCTCCGCTACGTCCTTGTCTTCCTTGATCGCCCCTTTTACCCCTCGGTCATCCAGCTGCCCAACCGATTCTTTTGCCGGCTTCCTGCTTTTAATATACTGAAAAAAAATTTTTACTATGCTTTTTTGCCTCTAATGCTATCTTTTTTTTGTAATCCCTCTTGGCCTTCTTTATCTGCGCCTTGCATTTGCTTTGACACTCCTTATGCTGCTTCTTGTTATTTTCAGACGGTTCTTTCTTCCATTTTCTGAAGGCAAATGCTCGTAGTCTAAGTAAAAAGGTTCAAGACTTGCAAGCCCTGATGTTTGAAGAAAACTTGGATACTGTTGCTATCATGGAGACGTGGTTCAACATTTCCCATGAATGGGATGTGACCGTGCTGGGCTATAATCTTCTTAGGAAGGATAGAGGGGGCCAAAGAGGTGGAGTAGTGGATATGTATGTGAGACAATATCAGAGCGGCTAAAATGCGGGGAACCTGGGGTAAGGAAGAAGCTTTATGGATAATCTGGAAACTCTTTATGCGCAGTAGTCAAATGATAGAATGTACCACTGTAGCACCAACAATATGAGTGTGTAAACAACATGCCCTCCTCATAAAAAGTGCATTCATCTTATAAGAATCTACAGGGTTCTTAAGTGTATTCTGGGGCCCTCATAGAACATCAATGCTTCCAGCACCACTGTTCCTGACAAAAGGTAAAACAGGTTTTGTAATGTTTTGTAATGTATATACCCAGATGTTAATCCAAATGCCGACTGCTAAGGTAATTTTTTTATAGCTTGGTTTCTCAGAAAGCCTTTATCATTTTCATTCTGTGTGCTTCATTTTGTTCCTGTTCCAACTGTGACAGATGGAACTGCAATAGTCTGGAACATGCCAACCCCAAAACAGGGTCCCAGGAATCCAGGGAGGAACAGCTGTCATGGATCTGAGCAGGTGGGGCAGGAGGTGTTAAGAATGTTAACATCTTGTTTTAATCAGGAATGATCTTGGGAATTTCAGTTTGAATGATTTTAATTTAAAATAGCCAGTCTTTTCTGTACTTTGAAATCTGTCAAGCTTGATCCAGTAAATTGATTGAAAGCAGTGAATATTATGTAAGTTTCATTTTTAAATCCTCAATTTTTAATTTCATTCAGCAACTCCCCTACAATTTCTGATAAAGATGTGTATTCATTAGAGCACACTTAGTTCATTATTGTATCTTTAAAAATATAGTGCATGTTAAATCAATTTAACATACGTTAATCTACAAATTAAAGCACACATTACATTGATTTCTGCATGCTAAAACCTGTTACTGAAATGAACATATAACATTAACTGAAAAAAGTCCAACAAATCACAAATGTTTGCCCTGTGCAAATCCCTAATTCCTCATAACCTAGGAAACCAGTTTTTGAAGAGGGTCTCACACAAACACTATACATGGCCTGAGATGAGATTGGCAGCAGCCATGCAATTCATTTCCACTTTTAATTCATTACATTTAGCAGACACTTAATAGAACAATACATAAATATTCTTATCTTACACACAGCACCATAAACCCATCAGTCACCCACTTCAGCTCCTAACCTCTCAGATGTCATAAAACATGTCTAAAAAAAACAAGCTTTGATCTGTTTCTGAACAGAAGAAATTAGGTCTTACCTGATCATTTTCTTTCCTTTAGTCCTTCCCACTATTCCAGAACCCGTGGGATAGCTGTGTCCATCAACAATCAGATGGAGATATAGAATTGAAAACTGAGCTGAGACATTCTCTCTTAGCATCCAGTCCAACTCCTCAGTATAAGGAGCAACTTAGAATAAACATAAACAATTCCCCTAACCTAACACTAACCAGATGAGCAAATATGTGTGGACCTCTCTCATCTATGGAAACTTGTAGAGAACAAGAGATATGCAGGCAGCACCATGCAAGGTGATAGTCATTATTTGACCCATTACTTTGCACCGAATAAACATCCCAGAAACCTTGGGAGAGCCTCTGGAATAGTGGGAAGGACTAATGGAAAGAAAATTATCAGGTAAGACTTAATTTCACCCATTATGTAGCTTCCCACTATTCCAAAACTGAAGATGTTGCTGTATACCCCATAGAATGAGCCCGCAGGGCCTGAGGAGCCTGCTTCCCCACAAACAAATAAACTGACGCAATAGTCTCCTTCAGCCATCTAGCAATTATGGGCTTGGAAGCTATGAGACCAAGCCTCTGCTTACCAAAAGGTACACTGACACTCACAATGAAGGTGTGCGTGAGCTCTATATTGTTTGACATCGGGAGAAATATATTACAGACAACCTTGGAAATCACCAGTGGTTTGAATATTTGTCTGTAGCAGCCTTTGCGTCATTGACCCCTGATGCAGGTGCGGTAGCACCGAAACACGGCCCGTGTCGGGTCTTTCTTCAATCAAGTTCACTATTAAAGGAATTTTTTAAAATGAACTGTGTCCCTTCTGTTTTTAAAGGCTCTTTGTGCTCTTTTTTTGCTCCATCCTCAATGAATATGCATGAGAAGGATTTGCATGCACTGGAGGCAGTGCATGCAAATCTCTCTCTTGAACATTCATTGTCAATATCCTGAAAACGCAACTGGCTGGGCCGCCCCCTGGACCAGGTTTGGGAACTACTGGGCTACACCAAAAGGCCAGTCAAAGAAAGCACAGTTGGCCACATGAAGAGGTGAAGGAATCAGTTTATTAATGGGACACCTTTTGACCAACTGCACTTCCTTTAGCTTTACTTCCTGCGTTTATTCCCTTTGTCTTGTGGGTCTCCATCCAAAAGATTATCAAAATAGGCTTTTAAAACTGAGATCTATCACAGCTTACCTATAACAGAATATCTTCTGTAGCAATAAAAAAATGAAACCCAAACGCTAACCAAAATAACTCATTGTAGTATGCAGCTCTTTTTTATTTTTGAATAGAGAACAGAAAAACTGAAAAAAAGGGGCCCTTACTGTAAAAAGTCATATAAAGCAGTTAAATTGGCTTCTCTGGATATGCCAATGGCTCTCCGTCCTCTCAAAATATAAGCAAGGCTCAGGTGGACAATTTATACCAGGGTAAACCTAAAAGGAAGAAAACTTCTAATTTTCAGGCTAATGCAGCTGAGCTAAATGTTTCTACTGCCCCTCCCCCCAAACAGAACACCATTTGTGGTGGTGGTGGTGTGGGGGGGTTAAACTCCTTAAGGGTATATAATAACATTTTTAGCTGGGCATGTGACAATTGTCAGATTTGTTTTTGAAAGTTTGCTGTGGTCTTCTACACTAAAATGTAAAGTGGTTTTGTTCTTGCTAGGGGTATGCAGATTAAAATATCTCATTTTGTTTAGTTTCCTGTTTATGGGATTTTCATTTTATTTAGTGTTTTATCTATCTATTTATTTTCATTTTGGGGGTGATATGCCCACTATTGCTCAAAAAGCACATTAGAGGCTGACCAAAACCAAATCTGCAGCTGCAATTCACCACTTTGGTTTTGGCCGAAACTGGCCTGACCCTAAACAGCATCCACTACCTCCTCCCTCAACCTTGGTCCACCAGTGAGCCCCTCCCACCATGAAGCCTACCTTAGGTCCTGGTGGTCTAGTGGCCTAACCAGAGGCGGAGTGATCCTCAGTCACTCTTGCTCCTGCTGTCTGTGCTGTTATAATGGCTGCCAAGACGTTCAGTGGCAGTCTTGCAAGGCTGCCACTGAAGTTTGAGGCAGCCATTTTGAGACTGGAGCAGATATAGGCACCAGCCATTTAGAACCAAGGGTCTTAGCAGCCATTTTGATTGCAGAGATACCACTAGATCATCAGGGCTTCTAAGGTAGGCATGGGGAGGAAGATGCTTTTGGTTGGGGGGAGTTTTGGTTTCAGCTGAAAATGCACCAGCATTTTTGGCCAAAACTGAAATATGGCTGAATCAGAATTTTAGCCCAGTTTTGACACCAAAGCTGAAACTAACATTCGGTCAGCCTCTATTGTACATCCTATTGCCCAAATGGTGAGCCCTGGAGGGGAGGAGTAGCCTAATGGTTAGTGAAGTAGATTGAGAACCAAGGAGGTGGGGGGGGGGGGGGGGGGGGGGGGGGAGACAGGTGTGACTCCCACTGTGGCAATTCATTTCACCTTCCATTGCCCCAGGTACAAAGAACTTAGATTATAAATCTTCCAGAGACAAAGAAAGTACTCTATATAATATATAAACTGCTTTGGTTATACTACAGAAATGCGATATATCAAGAATATAATTAACAAACACTATTGACCACACGGGGGGGAGGGGGGGGGAATATGTTAGCTGGCTTTTTTTTCTGGTATGAAACATGGAAAAAAAAAGTTCCCCATGTTGTTCCAAATTAATGTGCATCCCTAGTTCTTGACAGATTCTAGGCTTGCAGGCTTCACGCTTTCAGAGGTCAAGTTTCTAAAAGAATTATTCAAAAATATAACACACTGTAGGAAATTGTCCTCTCACAGGAAACTCCCCTGCTCCATGGTCTTTCTGTAGTCAAGTGGGAGAGCACCTTAGGGAAGACCACCAATAGGATAGCAGCCATCCAAAGATAATCCAGAGCAGAACTGCCAGAAACACTTTTTGCAAGGTATAAAAATATAAAAGGTTCATATCTCAATCCCAAATCAGGGACGGCAGTGAGCAGTTGCCATTTATGGCTGAGCTACATCTGGCTGGCTTTCCAACTTCCCTCTTCCCTGCCCTCCCCTTGTAATTTTGAATTGCAGGAGTTAAAAGATTAAAAAAATCAATTCTCTGGCATAATAGTCAATACCTACTCGGTAGCAACCTTGTCAGTTTCCATCTTCATTATTTACAGTTGAAAACAAATAATCACATGCTAAATGTAAACAAAAGACATACAGACAAGATGTTCCTAGATCCCAGTCTGCAAACAAAGCAGTAAAATGCTGAAGCCCTTTTTACTGCAGTGCTAGATGTTGCTAATTATATAAATTCCTTGAAAGTCACAGGCAGAAAGAAAACGCTTCAGATCAAGATCTGTCAGAAAGTACATCTTTTCAACTGCCATGGAAGAGATCTGCATTGCCTCTTTTACAATAATGTATATGGCTGCTATAAATCTAGTATTTCAAATATATATGCATAAAAGGGCAAAGGAAGGAGCAACTCCAGTTCTCAGGAACACAAAACAGTAGCAAAAAGGAGTGAAGAAACAATGTATATGCATCCCAGATTTGCCCTGGTAGAGAGGCAGTGTTGTCCACTGCCATGAAGGAAACGTTGGTTGGGTTTGATTTCTGGGTCAGAACATCCATTGTAGGTTGTTTGGGGATAATGCAGAGGTAGCATTCACTGCCCTTGAATCCAAGTTATCACGCAATGCTGACACCTAGGGGTCAGATATAAAGCCTACAATTGGAGGGTTCCAGAAAGTCCTGGAGCACAATCCATGGGCTGAGGAGGTTTTGTGGTGATGACTGGACTAATTGTGGTGGAAGAAAGGATATAACATTGGGCAAATAATCCCTGAGGAGTTGCAAAGGAAGAGTCATGGTGCTGAATCCCAGCCTAAGTTCCTAGTATACTGAAAGGTCAAAAAGGAGGGGAAGATGTAGTTGAGCCCCAAAATACAATTCTTATTATATCACTGTACAGAATTGTGTAGAAGCAACCATTCCTTTATTTACGGACATACTTTTTATTAATAAGTCCATTAATTTTGTATACATGGGTATAATATCATACCAGCATTCTTGTCTCCCTCTCCCACCAAATAAATGGTTTACAGTTCTGACACTTATTCTTCCCAACTCCACCCTCAACTGAGTCCCAAGTTCTGCTCACATAAGAGGCAGGGAGAAGAAACAGGAGCAACCATACAGAACAGAAAACAATTGCTTTGCTCCCTTCTTCAGCCTCTCCCCTCTTGTTCTTTGCAGGTTGCCTGGAGAGGAGAGACTGAAGGAGCCTTGACAAGAGCCCAGAAACCTGGCATTGGGACACTGGGTGAAGCAATGCTTCTCAACCTTTTTCAGCTCCACATATAGACAACCTCTTATAAAAAATCAGGCATGTACTGTCAGTATGTGGCCCTAGTTTCAGTTCAACTGTAGGCCCAAAGAAGAAAGAGGAAACTGTAAGGCCAAAAGAAGTGGGGAAATAATTATTCTTAAATCAAGAGCAGCAGCTGGATATCTTACAGAATTCATGTTAACATTTGTGATGAATTAACTTGTACAATGCGCACAACAGGACCATCAATATTTTGTAGGCCAGTACATAAGAAACCTAAAGAATCCTCATTCTTTCTTCTTCCAGTCTCTTAATACTTCAAAAATACTTCAGGCCCCATCTTTGCTTTATTCAGAGACACCTGGAACCCTGGAACCCTTGATCTTCCCTAGAACTGTGGGCAGTGATCATGCCAATGAAACAAAGCCACACAGTGATGTCTGCTCTGAACAAGGAATGCAAGTGATGGGCTAATGCAGGGGTGTCAAACCGCAATCCTCAAGAGCCACAAATTGGTCTGCACTGGGGCCAGGAGAGTCTCCCGTCAGAGAACTGATCAAAAATTTGCCTCCTATTATATTGAAGAGAGGGGATGGGAAACGGGCCCCAAGTAGCTGATCATGTGCCTACTCCACCCCTGCCTCTCCATTCCTTTTTTCCTGCTGGCCCTGTAATAAGAATAGCTCACTGTAGAAAAAGAGAAAGTAGCAGTGGAGAAGGTCGCACGGCACATGGTACTGCCAAAGATCAAAATACCTGAGTGCCTTTTGTTCAACTCCTGGCAGCTCTAAGGGCTAGTCTTGGCCATTGGCTATAGTTTGCTTCCCTCCCCTGTTTTAAAGGGTGGAAATGTATGAAGTGGTCAAACATTCTGGTGAAGTACAGAGTCTCCTGCATAGCTGGGCACCTACAACTGGATTATTTGTGCTTACATTTTACCATGTAACTGGCCCAAAGCATCCATCGGGGTTACCGGCATTAACTCTCCTGCTATACAGTAAAACAAGCTGCAAAATACCACCGAAGGGGAAAAGACTACCAAGGTGAAAAGAAATCCAAATGGTAAAAATACCAAGATACACAGCAAAGGATGGGATGCTCTTCATTTACGAGATGCCATCTCGATTGTGCCGTCTGGATACTAAATTACTAGTCTCGACAAATATCCTCATTTCACTAACCGAGTTTCTAGTGATTTTTTTAAGTGCTAAAAGAAAAATATATTTAAAAGCTAAATTATGAAATTTTCAGGGTCAAATCATAGTTCTAGAAACAATTACCAGAAGCCTAAAACCTTAAATGAATAATCAACATTTAACGCCCCTTAATTCTAATGAAAGGTTACAGTGAGAAGGGGCACATCTCATGTTATGGCCTATCTGTAGGATGGGAAGTTCCTATCCCAGAATTTTCCAAACTGTGGGTTGGGACCCCAAACAGGATCACAGCTGCAGAAAGATTGACAAGTGCTGTCTTATCCAGTTTGGCCTACATAATACTGTGGCTGATCTTTCATCCTACATACTTCAGCTTTGTTTCGCAAAGGAAATATTACTACAATGTTGTTTATCATCGGTCTGTCAGACCGTTTAGAGTAGCTGTCTTCAAGATGTAAAAAAATATGATGAACCAAGTTAAAAGCTTTTCATTCTTCATATTATTGCAAGAGGACAGGCCTACCTAGAAGCATACCATTATTCAAAAAGTGAGCCAACAGTTTTCTAAGAAATCAATAATTAATATGTCACCAGTCCATAGTGCAGGGAGCTAGAGATAACGGCTTCCCTGCCTCCAATTTTGTGTCATCTTCTTCCACCCTCAGAATATATGCTTAACACCCTTGCTTGTAAATGGGACGGGACAATGCAAAAAGATGCCCTGCAGGAGGTGGTAAGGCACTGTGCCATAGCCCAACACATAGATAGAGGCTGGAACTACTATAAACATCACCTTCCTGGAAACTTTGCTCAATCATCATCATGGCACTGACCATATAGAGTCTGTAATCAAGAAATGATTTTCTGAACTGACAGTAAAGAGGCTGATCAAAGTCATTAACAGACACTCTGCAAAGAATAAGCTAGCGGTAGACCAGGGAATATCTCTTGCCATGCTTACAACTAACATTCATGGATTACACTGGATGATGTCCAGGATATTCAGAATGACTCAGATGAACTTCTCCTTCATGTTTCAAGGGGTGTCTTTTTAGAAAGTTGACATCTGGAGCGGATGGAGAGCAGATAAATGTATCAAATATTTTTGGCAGCATAGAACCTGGAAAACTAAAAACTACTGTAGCATCTACAACCTGAAGATTGTGAATGAAAAAGTTTTGTTTGCTCATCAATAACAAAAGTATTAATGAGCAAAAGGTATAACATGAAACTCCAAGGAGATGAGCTCAAAAGCAACATCAGTAAATACTTTTTCACCGAAAGGATGGTAGATGCCTGCAATGCTCTCCCAGTGGAGGTGGTTGGGATAAAAACAATAACAGAATTCAAAAAGACACCAGGATAAACACAGAGGACCCCTATCTACAAAGAGGGTGGAATCAAAGCAAAACAAATGACGTAGAAGGGGTGTAAGCCTGCATAGAGTGGTAGGTACAATACTAAACAAAGGCACAGAAGAGGTAACCTGCATGATCTGCACAGCCAATTAGCTGGACAGACTAGATGGACCATGCCATTCTCAACATCTTTGGTTCAACCTCTCCCCATAATATCTCTCATGCCAAAATCATCAGTGTTGTTCCTTTCCCACCCTCACCCTCCATATCTCATCAACTGTAGGTTTGCAAAGGTGTGCAGCAGTGGCCAAAAAAGTCAACAGGATGCTAGGAATTATTAGGAAACAGATGCAAAATAATATCAAGAATATTATAACGCCTCTGTATCACTCCATGGTGCGATCTCACCTTGAGTACTGATTTAAATTATGGTTGCCGTATTTCAAAAAAGATATAGCAGAATCAGAAATGGTTCAAAGAAGAGCGACCAAAATGATAAAGGCGATGGAACTCCTCCTATATGTGGAAAGGCTAAAGAGGTTAGGGCTCTTCAGCTTAGAAAACAGATGGCTGAGGGGGGATATGATTGAGGTCTACAAAATCTTCAGTGGTGTGGAATGGGTGGAGATTAATCTATTTTTCACTTGTTAAAAAAAAGTACAAAGACCAGGGGACACTCCATGAAATTAAATGGAAATACTTTTAAAACAAATAGGATGAAATATTTTTTTCACTCAACCAGCAGCTAAACTCTGGAACTCACTGCCGGAGGATGTGGTAACAGTGGTTAGAGTATCTGGGTTTAAAAAAAGGTTTGGACAAGTTCCTAGAGGAAAAGTCCACAGTGTGTATTTCAGATGGACATGGGGGAAGCCACTGCTTGCCCCGGGATTGGTAGCATGGAATATTGCTACTAATTGGGTATCTGACACGTACTTGTGACCTGGACTGGCCACTGTTAGAAGTAGGATACTGGGTTAGATGGGCCATTGGTCTGACCCAGTATGGTTATTCTTATGTTCTTATTATACTTCCCCCAGAAGCTTACTTCCACAGTTAGGTCCAGCTATTTCAAAATAATGTGGAAGAAGAAGGGCAGAACACACATTTAAATGTATGTGTTACAATCCAAAACACCTCTGTTCAGTAGAATTAGGCAGTGTACTACATTGTCTATGCCATGGAGAAGAGATAGTATTGTAGGACCTTTCTACCTTTTCCTTCTCTTGGGGACAGGGAGAAAAATTATACACGTTGATCCAAGGTAGACCAAGTATGCAGGGCCAAGCTCATCACACTACCCGCATTAAAGTTAGTTCAGCTTAGAAAAGAGATGGATGAGGGGGGATATGATTGAGGTCTACAAAATCTTCAGTGGTGTGGAATGGGTGGAGATTAATCGATTTTTCACTTGTTCAAAAAGTACAAAGACCACACTTATGATCCTCAAGGAGGAATGCCCTTCATTGTGAATCATGACATGAACTCACCCATAATCTTTCTATCTATATATAACCATATTCAGATTTTGCCGTATACCAGCAGAGTGTAATCCAAGCCCATTTAGACCTATTCCTTCAAAATCAGGGCCAACACAAGTGTGGTGTATCAGGCTTCCCAGCAGGGGTATAACTACCATTGAATAAGCCTGGTAAAAAAATCTGCTTGAACTGAAATGCCCTCTAACAAAATGGCTTTCTTCCTGCTGTACATTTCCACTGTCCAGCATCTCCCTTCTTCCCTCCCCCTCACAAGTCTGGCATCCCTCCCTTCTCCCCCCCCCCCCCCCAAAAAAAAAAAGTCCAGCAACTCTCTCTGCTGCCTTTCCTCATCCCACTTCTCCAAACTCATGTTGGGTGACCAGCAGTGGAGAAAATAGGCTTCCTTTGGCTTTCCTCCGACACTACCTACCTTCTCTGTTGTAACTTCCAGTAGGCGTCATGCAGCAGCTGACAGAAGGCTGCTGCTATAGTCACTTCTCCATGTGAAAAAAAAGTTTGGTCCCTGACACTGAATTATGGGGTGAGAGATATGTGCAAATGACCCAAAAATAAACCAAAACTTGTTTCTGTGCACATATCTCTCACCCCATAATTCAGTGTCAGGGACCAATGTAGGTTATACAGTTACAGCTTATAGGTTTATTACTTTCATTCTGCCTTTGTCTAAGGCAGACTACAAAAAAAATCTTTTATGACCATGATATAAGAGATATTTGCTCTCTCCCTCACTATATGCAATAGTCTTTGTGTTCCTTTAGGAAGGGCTTGAAAATGTATTTGTTTACTCAACCTTTTCAGTTATTAATGATTTAGGTTTTCTAGTGCTTTTAATATTATCATCTTTATTTATGATTGTAAGTAATGTTAACTGTATTTCAACACAAAAATGGTGTTTTATTCTTTTTAACATAACACCTCAGTTCTTATAATCCACAAATAACCTATTCAGCTCTATGCCGGATAACAATTAAGAAGACTGGGACAATCCAGGAATTACAATTGTATTGTTCAGCTGGTTCAATAAAAATACTTTAAAAAATGCCATAAAAAGCTTTATAATAAAATAAAGTAAATTAGACTTCAAACAGAACAGAGGCTTTGATAGGAGCCCCTGCAAGGCACCAGCCTCACCCTTTGTCCTTGGAGCTTAACCATTAACTTTAATGACTAAACTGTTTGCAGGTCACCTGTTCCTGTTTCCGTTTCACCAGGTGTTCCAGATGATTCAGTAACACACTGATAAAATCCTCAGTGCCCAGGACTTGTAAGAGGGCCCTGCGAAAAAAACAGGAGTGAAGCTTTCACAAGATGCCTTGCATGGTACTGACAGCTTCCTACATTCCTCCAAAGTAGGCATTACCCCAGAAAGGGAGAGTCTAATCTCCAAAAAAGGTGTGGGACATCTTTAATCTCTCCAATTCTGCCTCTCTTACAATTCTCAACAAATCTTAAGCAATTTGTTATCTCTGTTACTGTTTACCTAGAATATGTGCCTGATAACATTGTTCTTTTTTTCCACCAACAGAAGCAGTCACAAATCAGGAATGAAACCTCTCCACTCCCAAAACTGTCTGCAGGTGTTACTACACTTATAAAATAACCCCCCCCCCCCCCACCACCAAACTACTGGGCTGATGCTCAAAATGCCAGTGCTAGAGGCAATTAGCACAGGACTAGCGCCAGCGTTAGTAAGTGCCGAATGCTCAGAGGGCTCTAGCATGGCAATGTGCTCCTTGTGATCTTGGGCAAGTCACTTAACCCTCCATTGCCTCAGGTACAAACTTAGATTGTGAGCCCTCCTGGGACAGAAAAATATCCAGAGTACCTGAATGTAACGCACATTGAGCTACTACTGAAAAAGGTGTGAGCAAAACCGAAATAAATAAATGTGCACACCAAAGATTAGCGCAAATAACATGCAAATGTAGTCAAACAGATGTTAATGAGGTCATTTACTATTTCCTCCCGATGCTCAGAGATCAGCGCACAAAGCCGCCTTTACCGCTGAAAACCTAACGCCAGCTCGGAGCAGGCGTTAGGTGTTTAAAGAGAAGATTTCTCATGATTTTGTCTTTAAAATCTATTGGTTTATATTTAAATTTGGAAGCAGAAGGAAGCTCATGCAAGCCCCTAAGAACTGGCAGCGAGACGAATGTGCGCGAGTCAGAGCAAACCCGAAAGTGAAAGCACACACTGGTGCCTGTTTCCTGTGCTTAAATATAAGCCTTCCAATTAAAAAAAAAAAAAATTTTTTTTTAAAAGCTTCAATTTAAATGCGCAGAACACAGGTGCTCTTGTGTGTTTCACTTTCGGGTTTGCCTGGTGCATGGCCACAGAGCGGAACTTACTGTAAAACTCTTCAGCACATGCGCCAAGCACGTTCCTCCTTTTGCTTTCGCATTTTCAGCGCACATGTAGTTTTAATACCATTTCCTTTGAGCACTGGCGAGCTAGTTTTCTGCGCTATTCCGCGATATGGGTTCTGTGCTGTTGGCTTCTTTACTGTGGGAGTTCTGAGCATCGGCCTACAGATGTATTAAAACCAAAGCTCTAGTTATATGGAACCAGGGGCATAGCCAGACCTCAGTGGAAGGGGGGTCCAGAGCCCAAGGTGGGGGGGGGGCACAGTTTAGCCCACCTCCCCATCTGCTGACCCCCCTACCACTTTGAAACCCCCCCCCGCCACCGACCCCCCCCCCCCCCCCCGGTCGACAGGTACCTTTGCTGGCGGGGGTCCCCAACCCCCACCAGCCTAAGTCTTCTTCAGCACTGGTCGACTCAGGCGCCTTCGCTGATGATCTCTAACTCCTGAAGTCCTGCGTGCATGTCCTGCATGGGGCTGCATACGGGACGTGCATGCAGGACGTCAGGAGACAGAAACAGATCATCAGCAAAGGTACCTGGCGGCGGCAGCAACAGGCGAGGGTCGGCGGTGGTGGTGGGGTTCGGCAGCGTCCAAAGTAGAGGGGGCCAGGGCTTAATCTGTGGGGACCATGCCCCCGTGGCCCCACCTAGTTACGCCCCTGTATGGAACATGTAGAAGGCAGTTCTCTAACACTGCACCTACTTTCCTTTACAGCGTTCATGTCTACAATTTAGGCACAAGCATTTAAGTCAGCCATAGAGCTGGCGTAAGCGCTCGTCTCTAAATGCCAGAGCCACACAAACTGTAACACGTGAACCCCGCCCATGTGTTCAGCACCAAAGCAGGATATTTAGGCAACACTGTTTAGGTGCTGCCATTTAAGTGCCAAATTGTGGTATCTGAATATCACATACCCAACTAAACATACACGTCTGGTTTGCAGAAAAGTCGCTCTAGAGAAGCCTTCTCTCAACCCTTATCCAGTCTTTAATCTTAGCATATTTTTATGCTGATGATATCCTTCTTTACCTGACCTCCCCTTCTTGCCCTTCTTCCCCTTATATTACTCCATTGCAGACTTGTTTGGACTCTGTTGCATAATGGTTAGAAGATCATTGATTAGTGCTTAATGCTAAGGCAAGTGCCTGCTGGTTCACTGGTGCTCTATCTCCCTATTAGGGACCAAGGTCTCTTGGTCACAAATTTTGATATCTTGGGGTCATCTTGGACTCGGCCCAATCGTTTCAGCCACAAATCGCTCAGTTATCTAAGATCTCTTTTTTTCCTGCTTCGTCAGTTATGTGCTGTTCATCATTTTTTCAATCACCATACTTTTCACAAACTGATTCTTACCCTTTTCACGTCAGGACTCGATTATTGCAATATTGTTTGTGCTGGTTTACCCCATTCATCTTTGAAAAAGAAGTTTTTTTCAGAACCCTTCAGAACACTGCTATTCATCTTCTGTCATGCCCATCATTTCGATCACTCCACTGGTTACCCGTGGAGTTTTGTATAATTTATAAAGTAGCCCTTCGGGTGGGCCTACCAGACTATCTTGCTTGCTTCACTATTCCTTACTCCCCTGCATAGGTGCTCCGATCTTTTGATGACCACAGGCTTGTTCTCCCTGGCCCTAAGCTTTCCAACTATGAATCTACTAGGCGCGTTGTTTTCTTTTTGTCTCCCCACACTTGGAACAATCTTCCTGACCCCCTCCGCATACAATCCTCCCTTAAGATTTTCAAAAAGCTTAGTTGTTTAGACACGCATTTGAAGTGTCCAATTAAGTGGAATCTCACCAACTAGAAGTCCTCTCTTTGCCATATCTCTTTGATTTCCTCCTGTGTGTTCTTCTTCTGTTTTCTTTGTGAGAATGTTTATATCTTTCCTAACATTAATGTTGTTCTTTTCCTGCTGCTTATTTTATTAGCTTGTACACTGCTGAAGCCCTGCCATGGTGGCTTGAGCGGTCTAGAACGTGTTTTCTGCAAACCAGATATGTATGCATGCGGTTTAGGTGCCACTGTTTGGTATCTAAGAGTCTTAGTGCCTACACATCCTGGCACTAGACCACCCTGTGCTAGGAAAGTGCCTATTTGAAGTCCATTCTATAAAGAAAAGTAAGCACCTACTTTTCACTATAGAAGACTAACCATAAAAGTAACCAAAAACATACCTATAGTTAAGGCATAAACACAGCAACCATAGAACTGGTGTAAACGTTCACACCTAGTTTGCAAAAGATTGTGAAGAGATTATGATTTTATAATCTATGTGCAAAATTATGTACCCTGCCCAAGTTCTACCCATGTGAACGTCCACCTGCAAAGCACTTGCCATTGTGCCTAGGCACATACTTAAAGAATATTTAGCATAAAACTATTCACATATCCATGGAAATGACTAGAAGACCAGCATTTACAAGTGTTCTTGTCTCCTAAAACAAGGTAGTTCTTTATAGGATTATAGTCTACACCCTTTCGAAGTGCACCAATGCCTTTAAAGTTGTAACAGACCCACAAAAGGCTTCATCCTCATGCCTGCTGGTCCACACTAGGGTTACCATATGGCTCCAGAAAAAGGAGGACGGATTGAGCTAGCCGGGTTTTACTTCCATTGCTTTCCATTGAAAGCAATGGAAGTAAAACCTGGCTGGCTCAATTACTTCCATTGAAAGCAATTGCTTTCCACTGAAAGCAATGGAAGTAAAATCCGGCTGGCTCAATCCGTCCTCCTTTTTCTGGAGCCATATGGTAACCATCCACACCCCACCTTTCCTATCTGCTTTGCTATACTACAAATAATACATTGCAAGCCTGTGTTCGAGATTAAATAGGCCACAGCTTTATTCATAAAATTCACGAGCCATGTCATGGGGCAAGAACTACTTTCCTTTATTCTTTCTCCTACTTTTACCAATTCCCTTCCCAAAGTGAACAAAATGCCCAACCACGCATGCCCAGTGCAATTGTTGCTCTGCTCTAGGGTCACTTTCTGAACCTGCACCGCATTCTATATGGAGATCCAAATGGGCATGGTAATATTGTGATAAGGTGGAAGAATTCAAGCCAGGTGCGGGACCAAACTACACATCCCAGAAGGTAGTGGGAAAGGGAAGCAGGAAGATGAATTAAAAAACCTGTCAGGGACTTCACATTGGGGAGGTGGAGGGAAAGACTGGAGGGAGCAGCAACTATGGTGCTCAATGACCAGGAGGGGGAGCAGTAATGGAAAGACTCATTTCCCTGGGTCAAAAATCAATACAAGATGCCTTCCACCTGGGAGACAGAGGGGGAAGCTAATAGACAGGCTGGGAAGGAGCCAGAGTTAATGGATTGTTTGGAGGAAGGAGAAGGGCAGAGTACAGGACTGCCAGGTTTGGAGAAGCAGATGGATATAGACTGTGATTGTACTCTGGTGGAGGGCAGGGGTTTGAAGGCGGTGGGTGGTCACAGGAGTCAAGTTGCTGTGTAGAGGGAGGTGTACTGTCATCCTGCAACCACTCAAGAGAAAAGACTTTAAAACTGGAAGCCAGGTTTGAACTTTGGGGGAACTGAAATTTACACGGGGAGTTTCCTTTTGCTATGATTCTTTTTGGAACTTCATAGGACATTGCCTAAGTGAACTGAGTTCTTCTAATTAATCAAACATTTGGGCAGACTTCTATGGTCTACATCCCAGAAACACCTAAAAGACCATGTTCATGTATTTTATATCACTTTCATTGTTGGTTTAATCATGAATTGATAATAAGTGTGATAGTTGGGCAGACTGGATGGGCCATTCAGGTCTTTATCTGCCATCATTTACTATGTTACAATTTCTCCATTGGGCGGGTGGTAGAATTATGCCAGTGATTAGCAGGGTTAGCTTAGCGGGGTTTTAAAAAAAGGTTTGGACGGCTTCCTAAAGGAAAGATCCATAGACCATTATTAAAATGGACTTGGGTGAAAATCCACTTCTGATTTACTACTACGCGCTACTAGACGTACGCAGCTTTGTACAATTGAACATGAAGAGACAGTCCCTGCTCGACAGAGCTTACAATCTAATTAGGACAGACAAACAGGACAAACAAGAGATAAGGGAATATTAAAGTGAGGATGATAAAATAAGGGTTCTGAACAAGTGAATAAGGGTTAGGAGTGAAAAGCAGCATCAAAAAGGTGGGCTTTTAGCTTAAATTTGAAGACGGCCAGAGAGATGGAACTTGACCTACCGTTCAGCAAGTCTATTCCAGGCATATGGTGCAGCAAGATAAAAGGAACTGAGTCTGGAGTTAGCAGTGGAGGAGAAGGGTGCAGATAAGAGAGATTTACCCAGTGAACGGAGTTCTGAGATAAGCAGCATAAAATGTTTGTACTTCTTTGGGATCTTGCCAGGTATTTGTGACCTGGATTGGCCACCATTGGAAACAGGATGCTGGGCTTGATAGACCTTTGGTCTGTCCCTGTATGGCACTACTTATGTACTTATGATTGGGCAGAAAATGAACCACAGAACTGAATTGTCTCAGGCTCTACTCCCTTGGGCTCCCAGATCCTCCCTCTTTTCCCTGTACCCTCCAATCCAGGAACAAACAAGATTTAATTTTCTTCTTCCTGCCTCCCCTTGTGCCTATGTCCCTACTTTTGCTACTCTCTCCTCTGTTGTCTCCCCCACCCACCCTAACCTGGACAGGCCAGCCAGACTGCCTACCTCCCTCTGTGCAGGATCTCGAGTAAATGGACTGTAACTTATTTTTAAGTAAACTTTAAGAGCCTGGTGGGTCAGGGAGTATAGGGGGAGGGGGGATCGTTGATATTATTCTGTATTATTTGCAGCTAGTGTAGTGTTGTATTTATCTACATTTGTAATATACAAATGACAGTTGTACAAAATTTTGTTTCCTATTTTATATTTTAACAAAAAAGATTTAACTTAAGCAAACCTTATGAGCAGGTTTTTCCACACCAAGAAAGGAAAAAAAAAATCAAATCAGACAGGCAGCTCTTCAAGTAGCAGAAGGCCTTCTGTGAGATTTAACAAACAATGGTTATCTGTTTACCTTTCTCTAAAGTGGCAAGTCCTAAAAAGTCCCTTATCTAGGTTTTCTTTTAAGACAAATTCCAGTGCCTGTCTGCCTGGCTCCTTGCTTCCCTCCTCCACTTTACTGCTCAGGAGAAGGGAGGCGTCATTGTTGCAAACCAGTTTGCTCTGTGTTTCATTATTCATTCCAGTTCATTCTGACATCCACAGTACGCAAAAAGGCTCGCGATGAGGAAAGAACATTCCTTCCTAATGCAGTTTTACAGAAAAGAAAAATGGATTATTCTACTGTTAGCATAATTTATCATCAGACAGAAAATGGAGACAAAGAGAAATCGGCAGCTCCCAGATTTAAAAATAAAAGCAGAGAATCCATCTTTTCCCACCATGCTGGGAGCTTGTAGGCTACTGAGAGATAGATTAAAGCAGCCTCATCAAGTGGAAACTGCAGTTAGGCAAATACCAACCGGGTTATTTATAACAGAGTTTTATACTTTGCAGATCCTGTGCTTCATTTAAACAAGGCACATGCCAGTGTTGATACCACTGGAAATTATGCTCTGAAAACACCTTTTTCACAACGCAGGGATTGATTGAAAAAAAAGCTAATATGAGCCTAACAGCATGGTTACCACAGGCTTTACTCACACATCAATGCAGAAAGGTGTTGAGTGCAGGTGTTAACACACATGATAGACATGGACACACAGTGCTTAAAAATGTATGGTAATAAGATCATTAAGTACGCCACAGCAATGCGCAGAATGAAAAATGGGCTGGAGTAGTGTAGAAGGGTTGCTTGAGGTGGTTTCATGCTCTTTTGAAATGCTCGTGGTGTGACTGGACCTCGAATACTATGTGCAATTCTGGTCAACGCATCTCACAAAAGATACAGTGGAATTAGAAAAGGTACAGAAAAACACAATGAAAATGATAAAGAGATGAGACGACTTCCCTATGAGGAAAGGCTAACGAGGCTAGGGTTCTTCAGCTTGGAGAAGAGACTACTGAGGGGGGAGATATAATAGAGGTCTATAAAATATCAAGTGGAATGGGTAGAGGTGAATCACTTGTTTACCCTTCCAAAAATACTAGGACTAGGGGGCACATAATTAAGCTACAAAGTAGTAAATTTAAAACAAACCAGAGAAAATATTTCTTCACTCAATGTGTAATTAAGCTCTGGAATTCATTGCCAGAGAGAGAATGTGATAAAAGCAGTTAGCTTAGTAGGGTTTTAAAAAAAGGTTTGGATAATTTCCTAAAAGAAAAGTCCATAGGCCATTATCAAGATGGCTTTGGAAAAATCAACTGTTTATTTCTAGGATAAGCAGCATAAACTCTGTTTTACTGTTCTGGGATCTTGCTAGGTACTTGGATTGGCTATTGTTGGAAACAGGATACCAGGCTTGATGGACCTTTGGTCTATCTCCGTATTGGCAACACTTATGTTCTTATGTTTCTTTTTTTTTTTTTGCTGCAGCCAGAACAGTATCTGCAACTTTAAAACACAGATGGGAAGTAACAGCAAGGAGTGGAGGAGTGGCCTAGTGGTTAGGGTGGTGGACTTTGGTCCTGAGGAACTGAGTTCAATTCCCACTTCAGGCACAGGCAGCTCCTTGTGACACTGGGCAAGTCACTTAACCCTCCATTGCCCCATGTAAGCCGCATTGAGCCTGCCATGAGTGGGAAAGCATGGGGTACAAATGTAACAAAAAAAAATGTGTGCATGTCTCAACAAAAATTAAAGTGCCAGTACAGATGTGCAGCTGTTGTCCTGCATATATATTTATCAGTTTTGCAAAATTTGGAGGAGGCTAAAATTTATGTGCAGAACAACTGCAGATGTGTGCTGGTCTTTTGGGGTGTTTTTTGGATATGTGCACAAGCTGCACTTATCCACTGAACCTTTGTGCACGAGTCCGGCAATTTGCATGTCATGAATTTTCTGCTTAGTGCAGTTTTAAGGTCACTGTAGAAATCGTGCACTCTGCCATCCATGCACTGCTGTATTGGGTGGCTTTCTGCATCGGTCTCTCAGTTTGCAAAAAAAAAAAAAAAAAAAAAAAAAGAAACATGATAGCCCAGTACAGCTATTTTTTAAAACAATGCTTCTCAATCCTCTCTAGCATGCAAGCTGCAACATTTTACTGAACGGCTTCCAAATAAATGGTGGGTAACATTAGAACATAAGAATAGCCATACTGTGTCAGACAAATGGTCCATCTAGCCCAGTATCCTGTTTCCAACAGTGGCCAATCCAGGTCAGAAACCCAATTAGCAGCAACATTGCATGCTACCAATCTCAGGGCAAGCAATTGATTCCCCCATGTCCATCTCAATAACAGACTATGGACTTTTCTTCCAGGAACCTATCCAAACATGTTTTAAACCCAGATACACTAACTGCTGTTACCATATCCCTCTAACGAGTTCCAGAGCTTAACTATTCGTTGAGTGAAAAAAATATTTCCTTCTATTTGTTTTAAAAGTATTGCCATGTAAACTTACATTGAGTGTCCCCTAGTCTTTGTACTATTTGAAAGAGTAAAAGATAAAAATATCGATTCACTTCTACTCATTCTACACCACTCAGAATTTTGTTCTCTCTCCTCCCTAAAAGGTTTCTAAACTTGGGTAATTTAGAGGGAGAGACAGCCAGAAATATTTGTTTCATGTTCTTTCCCCGTGTCATTTACGTACATTTTTGTTCTACTCGGCTTTCTGGCCATTTTGTCAGTTTCTGATAATGGTGTGCATGCTTTAGAAAAAAATGCACATTAAGTTATACCTTGTTTCCACTATTCTAATGCTTGAATCATAATTGTGGACTTGAGTATGTTGAATATGTATAAGATCTTTAATAGTGTGATTTTTCATTTTCTTCGTTATTCTTCTTTATAGAAGTAACTAGTAAAAAAGCCCTGTTTCTGATGCAAATGAAATGGGGGCTAGCAAGGTTTTCTTCTGTGTGCATGTGGGAGTGTGTGTGTCCCTGCCCTCTGCCCTCTCTCCCTTCTCCTGTGCTGTCTGTCCTCTCTGTCCCCTCCCCCCTTGGAGTCGAGTCCTTCAGTGTTAAGTTTCCTGCTGTGCTGTGTTTGTGTTACAGAGCTACTGAGTGCTTCTGCCCTCTCTCCCCTCCCCCCTCTGAGTCCTTCACTGTTACAGAGAGAGGGATTTGATTTTGTGCTTTGCTGTGTTTTCGTTCACTGTTTGTGTTACAGAGAGAGCGAGGGCGAGGCAGACACTCATGGGAAAACCGGATATCTCTCCCCCTTCACACTTCCGGCTGGAGGCTTCATTTAGAACGTTGGTGGTGCCTTTTATATATAGAGATATTGTATTTAACTATTTTTCTGTACAAGCATTGCTTGATATTCAAATTGAAATTAATAAATAATTAATTTTAAAACAAGTGCACATTACCCTTCCAATTCTATAAATGGCGCTTTCAATTGTGCGCACAAATGTGGGTACTAATAATTGGGGCTAATTGGCAATTAATTACAAGTTATGCAGGTATATTTACACACACTAGGGGCGTGACATGGGTGGGTCAAGGGGAATTCCCACAGTTTATGCATGCTATTATAGAATAAGGGGATCCACACCAAATTAGGCGTGGGGATTTATACCAAGGTTTTGTTGGTGTAAATGGTTGTGCCTAAATGTAGTCACAGTTCCCAGAGTTTAGCGCTATTCCATAAAGAGCACCTAACTCTGAGCGTTGTTTATAGAATATCATTAAGCGCTATTTTTTTCCAGCCCCATCATTAGGTGCCATTTACTGAATTTACCTCATGTGGAAAGAGGGCACACTTTTCTCCCAATAAGGTATGCATGCGTGGTGGTTCCACTTTTGGGAAATAGTGGTGAACAACAAAACACAAAATGTCATGGTTTTTTTTTTTTTGCTCGTTTTCATTTGGTAACGACATGCAACAATAGATATGTTAAACGACATACTCTATGCCATTGGAGCGGAGGAGTGGCCTAGTGGTTAGCATGGTGGACTTTGTTCCTGGGGAACTGGGTTCAATTCCCACTGCAGGCACAGGCAGCTCCTTGTGACTCTGGGCAAGTCACATAACTCTCCGTTGCCCCAGGTACAAATAGGTACCTGTAAATAATATGTAAACCGCATTGAACCTGCTATGAGTGGGAAAGTATGGGGTACAAATGTAATTAAAAAAAATAATAAAAAATTGCAAATGACAACACATTCATAGTATTTACCCATACAAATATACAATGGGTCAAGATATAAGACTGGAAGGCTCAGCAACTATTCCTCTTTCAAAGAAGCTTAGCAACACCGGTAATTGGAAAGCAAAGCCTGTACTGGGCAGGCTGCTACGGAAGTGCCCTGAATACACTGGATGGGCTGGAGTGGAGCTTTTCAGGGGCTTTGACATTAACTTCAGAAATTTTAGAACAAGGACTGTGCCGGGCAGACTTCTATGGTCTATGGCCTGAAAATGGAAAGGACAAATCAAGATAAGGTATTCATATAAAGTATCACATACCATATGTAATGAGTTTATTTTGTTGGGCAGACTGGCTGGACCATACACGTCTTTAGCTGTCGTCATCTACTATGTTAGTTTTTCCTACTCACTAATGCACTGCAGAACCTTTTTGAACTCTGGCTTGGCTCTTGCATCCTTTATGCTGTACTCCTGCTTTCTTGAATTCAGATACCAATTTGTTTTATTCACACAATTTCCACTGGGCAAGTTACATACATCCACCACTTTGAAGAGGTGGGGGGATACATTCTTAAGTTACAGCTGAGCACGTCCTGTCCTAGTCTCTTATCATACTGAACAGATGCCTGTTTGTTTGTTTGTTTATTTGTCTTTCATGTACGTAACATTCGCTGCCTAGAATTGTGAAGATAATGTGGAATATAAATAAATAAAACAAAACAAAGGGTGTTCCTCTCATTTTTCAAAATAAGGGCGCCATAGGGTATTTTAAAATCACAGAAGAGAATTTTACTAAGCTGCATTATTTATTTGGATTTATTTACCACCTTTTTGAAGGAATTCACTCAATGTGGTGTACAGCAAGAATAAGACAAACATAACCAATACAGAATTACAGTAGTAAAAATATTCAAACAACAAAAGTATGGCATAGTATGCTACATTATAATGGCAACAAACAGAATACACACTAAAACATTTTATTAGCGTGGAGGGGCATAACTGAACGGGGCCGGCCATCTATATGGTGGCCATCTCTAAGCCCGGCCCCTGAAAGCGCCATAACCCGACCATATTATCGAAACAGATGGCCGGCCATCTTTCGTTTCGATAATACGGTCGGGGGGCCGCCAAATCTCAACATTTGGGCCAGCGTTAGAGATGGCCGGCGTTAGAGATCGCTGCCATTGGTTTTTGCCAATAATGGAAACTAATGGCGGCCATCTCAAACCCGGCCAAATCCAATGCACTTGGTCGTGGGAGGAGCCAGCATTTATAGTGCAGTGGTCCCCCTCACATGCCAGGACACCAACCAGGCACCCTAGGGGGCACTGCAGTGGGCTTCACAAATTGCTCCCAGGTGCATAGCTCCCTTACCTTGGGTGCTGCCCCCCCCCAAAAAAACCAAAACCCACAACTGTACACCACTACCATAGCCTTTAAAGGGTAAAGGGGGGCACCTACATGTGGGTACAGTGGTTTGTGGTGGGTTTGGAGGGCTCCCATTTACCACCACAAGTGTAACAGGTAGGGGGATCGGTCTGGGTCCACCTGCCTGAAGTGCACTGCAGTACCCACTAAAAACTGATCCAGGGACCTGCATAGTGCTGTGATGGAGCTGGGTATGACAATTGAGGCTGGCATAAAAATGTTTAGGAGGGGGGTGGTGACCGCTGGGGGAGTAAGGGGAAGTGTTCCCCAATTCCCTCCGGTGGTCATCTGGTCAGTTGGGGAACTTTTTTAAGGCTTGGTCCTAAAAATAAATGGACCAAGTGAAGCCGGCCAAGTGCTCGTCAGAGCCGGACTTTTTTCCATTATCGGCCGTAGCTGGCCATCTTGTAACCACGCCCCCGTCCCGCCTTCCATACCCTGCCAAAACACCCCCTTTAACTTTGGCCGGTCCTGCGACGGAAAGCAGTTGAAGATGGCCAAAATTGGCTTTCGATTATACCAATTTGGCCGGGTTTAGGGAGAATGGCCGGCCATTTCCCGATTTGTGTCGGAAGATGGCCGCCTTCTCGTTCGAAAATAAGCAGGATAGGGTGTAAGCAAATAATGGAACTATAGATAGATAAGATAGAATATAAGAGTAAGAAACTAAGGGACCGTTTAAAGAAGCTGCAAATGTGGTCAGAAAGGTGCTTGAATATTAGCTAGGGTAGGAGTGGATAACATGTACTGTCGTAGTATAATTACAGGCGCTAAGTTCATCCTAACACAGTAAAAAAAAAAAATGGAGACCACAGGACAACACTCAGGTTTTCCTGTGGTAACGTTGCAATCTGTGCACGCTGACCCCGTGCTAAAAATATATATTTTTTGAGGGGTTGTGTCAGGGGTAGAGAGTCGGTGGTCTTGCACCAACCAGTTAGCTCATCTACATTACCCTGTTCTAACTGGTTAGCGCATGGTTAACACAGGAGCCCTTAGTACCTACAAAATAGGTGGCAGTAAGTGCTTCAGTGCTAATTTTGGAAAATAACATTAGCTCATGTAAACTATGAAGACAACCCATATATTGATTGAACATTAGCGCATGGCCATTAAAAGAGAAAATAGAAAAAAAGGATTTTTATGGCTATATTACAAATGGCCTTAAGGCTTGGGAATGACCCATGCAAGGGGAAAGGGAAATGGGACTTGATATACTGCCTTCTGAGGTTTTTTGCACCTACATTCAAAGCGGTTTACATATATTCAGATACTTATTTTGTACCAGGGGCAATGGAGGGTTAAGTGACTTGCCCAGAGTCACAAGGAGCAGCAGTGGGAATTGAACTCAATTCCCCAGGATCAAAGTCCACTGCACTAACCACTAGGCTACTCCTCCACTCTATGTGTGCTAAGGCCACTTTTTAAAAGAACCCCAGAGAGCGCTGCATGGGAGTGGGGTCCCCTCTTGCAGAGTTTGCCGAGAATGGAAACCGACCACCCACCCCACCCCTTTGACGCCCTCACTCCGCCCCTGTCACATTCCCCCTCCCCCGTCACACACTCCGTCACTCCCCCTCCCCTTACCTTACTACTGCCCTGGTGGTCTAGTGACCTCTTCGGGGCAGGAAAGAGCCCCCTCTTTCCTGCCCAGAGCGCTGCCCTGCTTGCATTCCTTCCTGTTAGTGATCTCGGCGCCGATTCAAAATGGCCGCCGAGAGTTGAAGTCTCGCGAGTTCACTTCAACTCTCGGCGGCCATTTGAATCGGTGCCGAGAACACGAACAGGAAAGATGCATGCAGGGCAGCGCTTTGGGCAGGAAAGAGGGGGCTCTTTCCTGCCCTAAAGGCGGAAGAGGTCAGTAGACCACCAGGGCAGTAGTAAGGGAGGGGAGGCTAGCAATCTGCCCATTGGTCCGGATTTCTGGACAAACGGGCAGGCGGGCGGGCTGTCCTATAGGACGGCCTGTCCACCAGCAAATCTCAGATGGAAGGACCATAGAGACCCAGGCTGAAATCCCCGAACTGCAGGACGTAAGGGGGGAGGAGGAGACAAATACACAAGACTGGGGCCACAGGCAAAAAAATAAAGGGATTGATATTCAAAGCGATTTAAAAGGCTCTTGGCTGTTTAAATCACTGACCACTGCCAGCTGAAAGTCTACTCCAAAAATTCTGAAAAGCAAACAGTAGTTTGCTCTGGGAGCTGGATTTGAACTAGTGACAGGAAAACTATAGAAGGTTACAAAAGCTCACTCCAATGGCTGTATCTGGTCCCCAGGCCTTAAGTTAGAGACCTTTAGCCCAAAACAGACAAGCTTCCATTGACCATGGATAACACAGAAACCTGTAGCAAAAGTCGTCTCTGCCTGTAAGTACCAAATGTCCAGAGCCACCATCAAAGGGCACCACGGGAGCCAACATTTCAAAAAGGTTAGATATTCCAAACGCACCATGAATTAACCTTCCATGGACTCACTGAACAGAACACTGGGGTGATCAAGTAGCTGCTGTACCCACAGAGCTGCCACCTATAGAGAGCACCAATCGCTGGCCAATGTGGAGCAGCAGCCTAGTGGTTAGAGCACCGGTCTTGACATCCAGAGTTGCCCAGTTCAAATCCCACTGCTGCTCCTTGTAATCTTGGGCAAGTCACTTAACCATCCATTGCCCCAGGTAGAAACTTAGATTGTGAGCCCTCTACTCAAATGTAACTCACCTTGAGCTACTCCCGAAAAAGGTATGAGCAAAAGCCAAATAAATGTAATGTAAAACTATCACACAGAATCTCAATGCTGTAACCAAGCAGCAGGCTCAGCCTTTTTAACCACAAGCCCAGTTTCCCTTCCATCCCCCTCACCCTGCTGTCTGCAGATGGAGCCCAGGCAGAGTTTTCAGCCCGCTGACTCAGGATAGTGCAGCGCTGGCAGGAAGCCTAGCAAGGGGAGGTTCATTAGAATTTTAATTTGGTTTCCTTTTTTTTCCTTTTCTAAAGATTAAATTTACCATAGACAGTGAATTTCTGATAAAAGCGGGATCTACTTAAATTAGTACGCCTCAGAACGCATGTCTCAGCTGAAAACGATGGACAAGATGGGAAGAGCCACCACAGAGGAACGGGAGCAGGGCATACAAGGAAACACCAGAGCAGGCTAGACAAATAATGCTGGCAGCTCCATTAACCAACAGCAGCTAATATCTGTCAGCAGCCGTCTAAACTCAAGCCAAGGAGACAATAGCAAGGAAGGAGATTCTTGCTCATCAGTACACATATCCACTATAAAAGCTTAGCCACTTCAGTGATCCCCTGTAGGAGGAGGGACAAGGAAAAGTTGGAAGCTGAAAGCAGGAGGTCCACTATCAACTAGGAAGCCAGAGAGGTGAGGGTGAAGTTTAACAGAGGGCAAGATGCCAGAGATGGGCAGCCAAAAAAATGTGTGTCATTTTTTTTCATTCCTGGGATGAATGTTGTCATGAATATGCACTTTTGCAAAGGAATGCACTCTATCCCCCTAAAGTGCACCGGGTGAATGCTTAGCACGCTAAGTTGCGTGTGCAAGATATAGGAAAGTGCAGAGGTTCTCAACCTGGTACTGGAGGCACCCCAGCTGGTCAGATCATGCACAATGGAGGCAGTGCATGCAAATCTCTCTCGTGAAAATTCATTGTGGATATCCTGATAACCTGACCAGCTGGGGTGCCTCCAGGGCCAGAGCCTAGATGATCAAAAGTAAACGCAGGCGCTAGAGACCACTAGCACCCACATTTACCTGGCGCCCATGATCAAAGGGAGTCCAGCATGAGAGCGCAGGAACACCGCAGAGCTCATATTTATATGAGCTCTGTGGTATTCCGCTCCTATGAGCAGAGCATAGCACCTTAACCCTAACGCCAGCTCAGAGCTGGCATTAGGGCTAAGGCTCTGTTCCCACCCATCAGTCAGGCAGTCCAGGCTGCCATTGTGTCCTGGTGGTCCACTGGACCTCCCTCCAAAACTGAGGCCCTGGTGGCCTAGTGCCCCCCAACTCCTCCTGAAATAGCGACAAGGGGACTGGAGGTCCAGTGGATCTCCAACCCCCCTGATCCCCCAACCATGCAAGGGCATGGGGGTCTGGAGGTCTGGTAGATCTCCAGCTTTCCTAACTCCCCCCCCCCAACAATGTAAAAGAAATACTTGGTGGCCCAAGTGGGCTTCCACCTCTACCTCACTCCTAAAGTTAGGCAACTGAGGACTTACTCTAGTATTCTATGACAGCAAATGCCATTATAGAATTCGTGCTTAGCAGCATCCCAGCACCCAACTTGATGACCTTTTGAGAATTATCCTCCATCTTCCGGATTCTGTAGAGCATGACTAGAGATCAGTGCTGAAATCCAAGCGTATTCTGTAACAACGCGTGTAACTTAGCATTGTTAAGAGCACTTAAGCAATAATGAGCACTAATTGGCCTTAATTACAATTTATGCACACAACTACTCCATAAGCGTATTCTGTAACGCACTGCTCCTAAATTTTAATTCGCACAGGCTCTACTGCCATCAGTTATGCTGGTCCACAGCTCTGGAACTCATTCCCTGCCCACTTACACTCAGGCCCTCTTGATCAAAAGCAAACTCTGGCGCTAGAGGCTGTTAACGCCATACTAGCACCAGAGTTTGCAGCCGACCCATGATCAGAGCCCTCGAGCGCCTGAAACAGCGCACTCGAGGGCTCTCAGCGCAAGTAGCATGCAAATGCATGCTAAACAGGGCTTCTAGCGCAATTAGCTTGCAAATGCATGCTAATTGGCGCTTAACGCATTCATCCCCAATGATCAGCGACCAGCGCGCCAAAGATTGGGTCGCTGGCCGCAGCAAAATCAACGGCAGCTCCGAGCTGGCGTTAGATTTTGCGGATCATTGGGGAGGAATGATGAGCCCTGTCCAGCATGCAGTTGCATGCTGGCAGGCCCCCCCCCCCCCCCCCCCCCCCCCCCAAGGCAAACGCGAACGGGGGCTGGAGATCCGGTGGGTCTCCAGCCCCCGAAACCCCCAGAAATCGTCGATCCATCAACGGGGGTGGGGGGGCTGGAGGTCCTGTGGGTCTCCAGCCCCCGAAACCCCAGTAATCGCTGGTCCATCGACGGGGGAGGGGGGTGCTGGAGGTCCGGTGGACCTCCAGCCCACCTCAAATCCTTCCCCCACCGTTCTCCTTAAATTCCCTGGTGGTCCGTGGTGTCGTGACACCCCCCTGGCCCCCTCCCAGCCCCGTCCCGGCCCCCCTACCTTGTGTTGGAGGAGGGACGCAGCCTGCCTGCCTCCCTCCTCTTCCTGTCAGTCGAAGCCCAAATGGCGGCGCCCAGCACTGCCCACTGCATCCTGGGATGCACTGGGCAGGGTTACAGACCATGTAAGGGAATTGCTCCCTTACATGGTATGTAGCCCCGCCCACCGATTCTCCAGCCCCCCCCCCCCCGACACCACGGACCACCAGGGAATTTAAAGACAAAGCTGTGGGGAGGATTTGGGGTGGGCTGGAGGTCCACCGGACCTCCAGCACCCACCCCCCACCCCCGTCGATGGACCAGCGATTACTGAGGGTTTCGGGGGCTGGAGACCCACCGATCCTCCAGCCCCCCCCCCCCCCGTCGCTGGGTGGGGGGGGGGGAGAGGGTTTGGCCGGCGGCGGCCACGACGTTTTCTGGGGGTTTGGGGGGGCCTCGTTGTTCGGGCCCCCGGGCCAGGCTGTTTGACAGGTTTGGGCTTTTGACAGCCCAGACCTGTCAAACAAGTGCGGGAGGATTGTGCTGAGCGCATGCTCGGGCGCAATTCTCCCGCACTTCAACATGATAATCAAAGATAATAGCGCTGCTTAGATTAGCATGCATTATCTTTGATCATCGATGCAGAAAAGCCCTGCGCTGTCCAGGCGCTATTTTTAGGGCGCTGTTTGGAACAGTGCGGGGCTTTTGATCATGAGGGCCTCAGAATCCTCCTATGTGAAGTTTAAGGCAGTTCTAAAGACACACCCGTTCATGATCACATATCCTACCACCCACTCTCTGTGTTTTCTTTCCCCTGTCTCTATTTCTCTTTTCTTTCTTTAAGCAGCTTCCCTTTGTTGAAAATCGCATAGAAGCCACTTTTTGGCCCATTGCGATATATCAAGCTATTGTAAATAAATGAATAAAAAGGGGCGTGGTTACGGGTGGGGAAATAGATGTTTCAAAATTTAGGAATGTTATAGAATATGGGCCACAGTGCCTAAATCTACATGCTGGGATTTATGCCACGTTTTCATTGGTATAAATAGAAGTGCGTAGTTTTAGGCACTAGGATATCAACTAAGCGTATTCTATATACAACGCCGAAATCTAGGCACTGCTTATAGAATACGCTTAGATGGAAATGTTTTCGTAGTGGATTTTCTAGGCGCCATATATAGAATCTGTCCCTATGTGTAAAGAGGGCATACTCTTTTCCTGATAGTGCAAGAATGTGAGTGCATATGAAAACCATTAGGAAAGAGTCAACCCTCTTTGAAAAGTGCACACTTTTCAGTGAACTTTTTTTTTTTTTACTAATGACTGCCTATCCCTGCAAGATACCAGGTTAAATGGAAATGCAGCACTTAGGAGAGAGTCGCAGAGTATCAGAGGGAATGATGAGGTAGTTGGTCTATTGATGGAGATCAGAAATGCAGAAGAACAGAACACATCACAAGTGGTGATGCAGAAACCTTAGACATACAGCACTCACAGGAGAGAGAGAACACCCAGAATTCGGTTTAGCAACTAAAGATTCAGAAGTGGCAGCAACATCTATCACATATTTGCGTAGGGAGGGAGCCAAGAGCTGGAAGCGCCTTTTCCAAAACAACAGATCTGCCTCCCAGTGGAGGGCTTCATGTCTTACTGAGGAGAAACATCACGAGATGTGCGACAAGAAGGGGCACACTACAGACTTTGTCTTGTTCAAACTGTGCATTTCTCTGCACATCCCTCCCACCTCCTACCCCAGTTCCTTCAGATGTAGGCAGGATGCATTTCAAGGTCTGTGTTCTGCAGCCCTGGGTGGCTGAAGGAATCCACCATAAATCACAGCTGTAGTAATTGGTACCAGAGAGCAAAGCAGGACACTGCCTGGTGCTAAAGAGCTCAAGAGACACGTGCTTCTTGTCTTCAGATACCATTTATCATATTTTATTTCAAATTTGCTCACACCTTTTTCAGTAGTATCTCAATGTGAGTCACATTCAGGTACAGTAGGTACTTCTCAGTCTCTGGAGACCTTACAATCTAAGGGCCATTTTTACTAAGCTATGCTAAGAAATGTTTTTAGCGTGTCCTTCCGCAGGACTCTCTCACGCACTAAGCCCATTTCTAGCATAGCCACAGATTTGGCCTCTTCTATTTCTTGACTAAATGGGCATGCACTAATGTTAGCATTGGCACACAGATGCTAACGTCAGATCACTTACCTCTTCCTGTTTAAGAGGCATTAAGGGCTCCTGTGTTATGGATGCACTAACCAGTTGATTAACACATCCATACCCATTCTCTGACCGCAAGGTGTACCATCAAAAAAAAAAAAAAAATACCCCAACTAATTCTGTTGAAGACATGCTGGAAGTGAGAAAATTAAAAGTCTGTGTGTGCATGTATGCGTTTTGTAGTTGGGAGAAGGATAGTATACAGGGAAATTTCTAATTTTTCTTTAAGTTTTGGGGCCATATGGTGGGTGGGGCTGTCTTCAGGAATTATGGGAACAGGAATGTGGAAAATGCATGCATTGAGGAAGCAGTGGAGGTTGTGTGCACTCCTGGTGACAGCTTCTCCGGTGCAATTTTTTATTTTTATTTTTTACCTTTTTGCAATGATACTTTTGCACAGAACTCTTTACCTGTATAAATATCCCACACCCAGCAAATCCATGTATGGAAACACACAATTTTACATGAGTCATCAAGGACACAAGGATGCTCTTACAGTATGTACTGTAAAGAAGGCTTAACTATAGAACTAAGCCCTCCCAAATATAAAATTAGAAGGCTGCCCTAAAAACAGATGACGTATTTAATTTAGAATTCATTCATCTCAGACCTTTAATGTTTAAACCACAATATCCAACAAGCCAAGAACTGGATACAGCTATGGTACTGTGGAGATCTTATTTTCCAATCAACAGAGATGCTCCTAGTCCTAGCCACTCAGATTTTTTGTATTAGCAGAACACAGATGCATGAGATAGATTTACATACACTGGCTATGTCATGCATAGTCATTATGGTAAATCTAACATACCAGCGGACTAGGTTAGGAAACCATGGGAGGGTAGCTTTTTCTCTTAAAGTGCACAGACAACTGTGGCCAGAAAGGGGTTGGAGGGCGAGGGGAGGTTGTTGCTAGTGTTAAGTAGAGGGCAGAAGAAAAATTATATTGTTATGAGAATTGTTGTAGAATTAGCCAGCTGCTAAAGTCTTGGCATGGAAGACCAGGTGCCCACAGCCCTATAAAAACAGATATGGTAGCAGAAACAATAGCACAGCATTCAGAGTATGAGACAGCCAAGTGCACCTGAATGTAACTCACCTTGAGCTACTATTGAAAAAAAGCCCGTACTGAACACTGTATAACTCTTCTCTACGATTCTCCTAACGTGTCTGTAACACATGAACCTCTTGATAATAACATCACTTTGTATTTGTTTCATCACTGGAGGCGACTAACGCCTCACGGTACTATGTAAGCCACATTGAGCTTGCAAATAGGTGGGAAAATGTGGGGTACAAATGTAACAAATAAAAGGTGTGAGCAAAATCCAAAATTAAATATAAAAATTTAAAAAAAAATAGCTAGAGGTGCTGTGCTGCCTTTGTCCTTCCTCTTAGCCCAGTGGTTGCCAAATTGTGGTGAGAGCTATGTCATCAGGCCAGTGCTCTCGCCCCTGGTCAAGATCTTCACTGTGATCTATACTTAGTAATAGCAGACAGCACAGTGTGATTCAATAGCTGTGCACAGGCCCTGCCCTCCTACGCCTGGATAGTCTTCCTGTTAACACAACAGGCACAAAGGGTCATAAGTACATAAGTACATAAGTAGTGCCATACTGGGAAAGACCAAAGGTCCATCTAGCCCAGCATCCTGTCACCGACAGTGGCCAATCCAGGTCAAGGGCACCTGGCACGCTCCCCAAACGTAAAAACATTCAGACAAGTTATACCTAAAAATGAGGAATTTTTCCAGTCCATTTAATAGCGGTCTATGGACTTGTCCTTTAGGAATCTATCTAACCCCTTTTTAAACTCCGTCAAGCTAACCGCCCGTACCACGTTCTCCGGCAATGAATTCCAGAGTCTAATTACACGTTGGGTGAAGAAAAATTTTCTCCGATTCGTTTTAAATTTACCACACTGTAGCTTCAACTCATGCCCTCTAGTCCTAGTATTTTTGGATAGCGTGAACAGTCGCTTCACATCCACCCGTTCCATTCCACTCATTATTTTATACACTTCTATCATATCTCCCCTCAGCCGTCTCTTCTCCAAGCTGAAAAGCCCTAGCCTTCTCAGCCTCTCTTCATAGGAAAGTCGTCCCATCCCCACTATCATTTTCGTCGCCCTTCGCTGTACCTTTTCCAATTCTACTATATCTTTTTTGAGATACGGAGACCAGTACTGAACACAATACTCCAGGTGCGGTCGCACCATGGAGCGATACAACGGCATTATAACATCCGCACACCTGGACTCCATACCCTTCTTAATAACACCCAACATTCTATTCGCTTTCCTAGCCGCAGCAGCACACTGAGCAGAAGGTTTCAGCGTATCATCGACGACGACACCCAGATCCCTTTCTTGATCCGTAACTCCTAACGCGGAACCTTGCAAGACGTAGCTATAATTCGGGTTCCTCTTACCCACATGCATCACTTTGCACTTGTCAACATTGAACTTCATCTGCCACTTGCACGCCCATTCTCCCAGTCTCGCAAGGTCCTCCTGTAATCGTTCACATTCCTCCTGCGACTTGACGACCCTGAATAATTTTGTGTCATCGGCGAATTTAATTACCTCACTAGTTATTCCCATCTCTAGGTCATTTATAAATACATTAAAAAGCAACGGACCCAGCACAGACCCCTGCGGGACCCCACTAACTACCCTCCTCCACTGAGAATACTGGCCACGCAATCCTACTCTCTGCTTCCTATCTTTCAACCAGTTCTTAATCCATAATAATACCCTACCTCCGATTCCATGACTCTGCAATTTCTTCAGGAGTCTTTCGTGCGGCACTTTGTCAAACGCCTTCTGAAAATCCAGATATACAATATCAACCGGCTCCCCATTGTCCACATGTTTGCTTACCCCCTCAAAAAAATGCATTAGATTGGTGAGGCAAGACTTCCCTTCACTAAATCCGTGCTGACTTTGTCTCATCAGTCCATGTTTTTGTATATGCTCTGCAATTTTATTCTTAATAATAGCCTCCACCATCTTGCCCGGCACCGACGTCAGACTCACCGGTCTATAATTTCCCGGATCTCCTCTGGAACCTTTCTTAAAAATCGGAGTAACATTGGCTACCCTCCAGTCTTCCGGTATTACACTCGATTTTAGGGACAGATTGCATATTTCTAACAGTAGCTCCGCAAGTTCATTTTTTAGTTCTATTAATACTCTGGGATGAATACCATCAGGTCCCGGTGATTTACTACTCTTCAGCTTGCTGAACTGACCCATTACATCCTCCAAGGTTACAGAGAATTTGTTTAGTTTCTCCGACTCCCCCGCTTCAAATATTCTTTCCGGCACCGGTGTCCCCCCTAAATCCTCCTCGGTGAAGACCGAAGCAAAGAATTCATTTAATTTCTCGCTACGGCTTTGTCCTCCTTGATCGCCCCTTTAACACCATTTTCGTCCAGCGGCCCAACCGACTCTTTGGCCGGTTTCCTGCTTTTAATGTATCTAAAAAAGTTTTTACTATGTATTTTTGCTTCCAACGCTAATTTCTTCTCAAAGTCCTTTTTTGCCCTCCTTATCTCCGCTTTGCATTTGGCTTGGCATTCCTTATGATCTATCCTGTTACTTTCAGTTGGTTCTCTTCTCCACTTTCTGAAGGATTGTTTTTTGGCTCTAATGATTTCCTTTATCTTACTGTTTAGCCACGCCGGCTGACGTTTAGTCTTTTTTCCCTTTTTCCTAATACGTGGAATATATTTGTCCTGAACCTCCAGGATGGTGTTTTTAAACAGCATCCACGCCTGATGCAAGTTTTTTACTCTGCGAGCTGCTCCTTTCAGTCTTGGGCCTACTGCCACTGTCACATTTATCATGCCTCAGATAAGTAAGGGTAGGAAGAAATGGATGAAAAAGTGGCAGTCTGTTATTTTGAGTTCATCATCATCCAGTCGCAGGAATTTAAATGTTAAAATAAGATTGTGTTGGATAAAAGTTTGGAAAAACACTGTCCCTAACAGTGAGCAGAACAGAGGCAGGGGACCAGTGAGTGGTTTTCAAAAGGGGGTAGGGGAAGGGGAGAAGACTGAATAAAGGAATCCTCAGAGGTGGCAACAAAACAATAGTTTCAGAGGGTCAGAACACAAGAGCAGATTGGAGACAAAGGAAGGAGGGCCACCTGTGTGATAAGATCAGAGCTAAGGAAAATGAATGAGAGGATAGTGGGAATGTAGGGGGGAAGAGAGAGATAGAGAGAGAGAGAGAGAGTGCTGTCCTTGCAAAGTATTACTTAGACTAGGCTTGACTTCAGTTTAAACCAGGAGTATAGAACATCACTATCAGAAGACTCAGAACTCTTGAGCCAAAATCTTCTTTAACACAGTAATTAAACAAGGAAAAATAACTTACCAAGCGGTCTGAAAGGATTTGAAAGAAGGAGTGAGTGTCTGGAAGTGTTCAAGAGTGGACTATCCCTACCAATCCCAGTTCAGCCATTCTTCAACCCTGCATGCCTCCGTTTTCTCCTCTTATGACCCCAATTCCCTTTCCTCCTCCCTCATCTGAAACATCCCATCTCCAACTCTCTCCTCCTAAATCCTTTCCCATCACGTACCACCAGCCTCATCGACTTTCTCTTCTCTCCCCCTCTACAATAAAAGACAAAAATTTGAGAAGACACAGAAAAATAAAATATCAGAAAATGTGAATCGTAGGTAAAGGAGTCTCTCTATTCTTTACTACAGGCCTGTGTTTCCCCACAGGATTGCAGGCAGAAGAGAGGGAATGGGTAAGGTGTCTTAATGCATCCTACAGGTATGGCCAGAATATTAACATCCATAAGACAGACTGGTCAGATTTGCAGAGGTTGTGTTTCCTTTAAGAAAGCAGCAACCCACGTGCCTGTTTATGTTTATTGGAGACTTAATATATCACCTTTCACAACAAACCAAAGCACTTCACAAAAATTAATAAGGAAGAAAAAGAAAAGGCACACCAATATCGGGACAGCAGGGGAAAGAAGTCAGAAAAAGGGAAAAACAGCCAAGGCAGGTAGGGAAACAGGGAAAACCAACTACCTACTGAAACCCATTGCTAACAAATTGAAAACCATAGGGTTAGAGAAACATCTGGGAAAACAGATGGGCTTTAAAGAGACAGCGAAAACAGGGGAGCAAAAGCTCAGACTTCAGGGAAGGAGGTAATGAATTCCAAAGAAAGGGGCCAAACAAAAAAAAATGCAGAGGTGCGAGTGGAGCAAAGATGAGGACTGTAAATAGATTGTGAAGCCAGACGGGAATCAAATGCAGAGCGGAGCTCACATGCAGGACAATAAGGAGTAATCAGATTGACTAGATATGGTGGTGAACCCAAGCACAACGCCTTAAAAGCGAGGGTCAGTACCTTATAAGTACTCTAGTAGTATTTTATGGGATGCCAATGGTGTTCTTTCAAAAGTAGAGTTAAATGATCATAGTGATGAGCATATGATAGAAGGCGGATGGCGGTACTCTGGACCGTCTGCAATTTACAGAGGGAGAGATCTGGGAGGCCAGCATATACAACATTGAATTGTCTAACTTTGAGGCAACCAGATGATAGAGAAAAGAATGGCACAGCTCTCAGTAGAGAGAAATGGACACAGTGAGCGCGCTAGCCACAGAGAATAAAAACAGCTCTTAACAGTTCCCAGAAACCGGAGGAGGACGGATCCTGGCTGTGGCCCTGAATTGCAGCGATGTTTGTCATTTGCTTGTAGAATCTGTTCATATCACTCCTGTGCGCAAAGAGAAGCATAAAGGTGAAAACAGCCCTATCAATACTTAATCCAGGAATCCTGCAGACTCCAAAAGGAGAGGAATTTTGCAAAGAAATAGGTACCAGAAGGGCCGACTGGATTCTGAGCAGCCAATGCTGAAAGGGAGGGAGGGTATCCCAGAAGTGTGTGGAAGAAAGGATCCAACCCCTTGTCTTCACTCCCAGGCCTCAAAGTGCCACCAATATCCCTAAAAAATGTGTACCCATCAAATCGACTAATTTTTTATATATGTAAACATATCACAATATATTCATCTTCATTACTCTTTATTAGTTACCATATCCTTACTCACAAACATTAGATCTCACACATTCCCCATCAATGTGTGAGATCTAATGTTTGTGAGTAAGGATATGGTAACTAATAAAGAGTAATGAAGATTAATATATTGTGATATGTTTACATATATAAAAAATTAGTCAATTTGATGAGTATATAATAGAGTGTGACTAATTAAAACTGCATGTAACCCTTGTATTGATATAAAAAATGTGTACGAGAAAGATTTTCATACAGAAGGGGTGAACAGTAGGGCTGTAAGTTAATTGCAGATAACATACAAGTAATGCATTAACTATTGACTACAATTTAAATAAATTGTGGTGGAATAGCTGCCTAGTGGTTAGAGCACTGGTCTTGACATCCAGAGGTGGCTGGTTCAAATCCCACTGCCGCTCCTTGTGATCTTGACCAAGTCATTCACCCTCTGTTGCCTCAGGTACAAAATTAGATTGTGAGCCTGACAGGGGCACGCCAATACTCAGAGTACATGAATGTAACTCACTTTGAGCTACCACTAAAAAACAGATATAAGCACAATCTAAACAAATAAATAAAAATAAATAAAAAATATGTTCAGTGTCTCCTGTCTTCTTCCAGACAGTGATGTGGCATCTTTCCCCCCCACCCCACCCCTCATGCTGGTCTACCTTAAAGGTGGTCTTCTGTTGGTCCCCATCCTGGGTAGCGATACATATTATATATATATATATGCTGCCGGTGGTCTGGTCCAAAACTTTCTCTCTGCCCTACCATGCCCATGCAGAAATAGGAAGTGATGTCAGATGAGGCGTGATAAGCCAGACGGAAAGCTTCAGAGGAAGAGGGATTTATCAGTTTTTTAGGGGAATGAACAGGAGATATATTGCCTTTCTGTGGTTACAATCAAAACCGTTACATGTTATATAAAGGTACTTATTTTGTAGCTGGCAAAATGGAGAACTAAGGGGACCTCTTATAAAGCCACAGTAAAAAGTGGTCTGTGGTAGTGTGGGCGCATCTTTTAAGTGCACGCGGCGCCATTTTTTTTAACGCAGCTGTGAAAAAGGCTATTTTTGTAATGGGCCCCTCATGGTAGAAAATAGAAATTTATTTTCTACCGAAGGATTCAGCGAGTGCCAAAATCTGAATTACTGCTGGGCGCACATGCTACCCGCACGTTAGCCCTCCCGCACCTTTGTAAAAGGGTCCCTTCATGACTTGTCCAGAGGCAAGAGGAGCTGCAGTGGGAAATAAATATCTTTAATTGTGTGATTAATCAAGATTAAGAAAAATTTTAAACCACACAATTAGTTAAACTTAAAAGTTTTAATCAAAATGCAGCCCTAGTTAACAGGCATGCAACTCTCTCTGACACCTATTCATTAGGGAGATCCTGAAAACGTCCTGGCAGCTTTTGCATACCAGGAACAGAGGCCACAAATTTTACCACAGATGTTAGTTGCTGTGTACAATGATGTAAAAAAAATAAAAAGACTCTTGTGATTTCTCCTATTACTGCACATGTGTTACATTGACTGGTTTCTGATCTTTAAAAGGGCAATCAGCAGGGGGTTCCAGGGCCAAATGGGCCCCATGTAGCTATGCCACTTCTTCCAATCAAACATGGTGGTAGTGTGATGACGTGGGGATGCTTTACTGCCTTAGGACCTGGAAAACTCATCCTTATTGAAGGAACAATGAATTCCATATTGTATCTGGGCTTTAGAGGCCATAGGCTGTCTGAAAGCCTAATGGTGGCCTCATCCTTGGCCACCTTTAAATCTAGACTGAAAGCCCACCTCTTTAATATTGCTTTTGACTCGTAACCACTTGTAACCACTCGCCTCCACCTACCCTCCTCTCCTCCTTCCTGTACACATTAATTGATTTGATTTGATTACTTTATTTTTTGTCTATTAGATTGTAAGCTCTTTGAGCAGGGACTGTCTTTCTTCTATGTTTGTGCAGCACTGCATACGCCTTGTAGCGCTATAGAAATGCTAAATAGTAGTAGTAGTACCTGAAAATTCTTGAATGTACGATCATCTATCTGTGAGCTGAAGATGAAGTGTAATTGGGCTATACAGCAGGACAATGATCCAAAACACAAAAGCAAGTCTGTATCTGAATGACCAAGGAGGAACAAAATTAAAAAGTTCTGGATTGGCCTAGTCCAAGGCCTAACTTGAACCCAACAGAGATGCTGTGGCAGGACCTGAAACAAGAGTTCATGCACAAATGTGTCCGAATTAAAACAGTTCTGCAAACAAGAGCGGACTAAGATTCCTCAACAGAGCTGTGAAAGAATGATATCAAATTAGAGGAAGCATTTGGTTGCAATTATTGTTGCTACTGTTAAAGGTACAGTAAACAATTATTAAGTTTAGGGGGCAGTTACTTTTCACATGGATGATGTGGGTGTTGGATAGCCTTGCTCCTTACATGTAGTAGTTAAAAACGGTGTTTATTCAGGTCCCTTTGTCTTATTACATTTTATATAAAGATCAGAAACTATTCAATGACATATGCAATTGGGGGGTGGGGGGGGGGGAGACATTTTCACATTACTGTCTAATTCTGTTTTATGTCACTAGAACACACAGTGGCAGTTTCATTCAAGGTTTGATTTTGGACCACCTTATGCCCGAATGTTCTCTTTAACTAGGTATATTGCAGGATAAGCTTTGAACCAGATACTCCAACTCTTCTACCTGGAGAATCCACACCAAGTTTTCTTGTCTGTCCGAGGCTGAGAGAGCTGAAAATAATCTGTGATCAGTACCAGAAGGGAGGCTAACTTATATAGCAAAATACAAAATTAGCTCTGCCACATGTGTTGAGAAGTTTAGCTACAGAATTTACTATCAAGCTGCTACAGGCTACACAGAGATAAAAGCTGCAATAGAACACAGCAGACCCTTGCTTTCTTCAAGATTCAACCAGGCCAGCAAGAAGCTCCTCAAATTAGACAGACTGATAAATAGAAACGATTACTACAGCTGATGTTTGTGGGTATGTGTGTGTCTGCATGGCCTTCGAAATAGAGAGTCTTCAGCAGGGTTGTCCTCGAGGGCCACAATCCAGTTGGATTTTCAGGATTTCCTCAATGAATATGCATGAGATCTATTTGCATGAACTACCTCCACTCTACGCAAATAGATCTCATGCATATTCATTGAAGAAATCCTGAAAACCCAACCTGGTGAGGGCTGAGGTTGGACACACCTGGCAGTGGCATAGCCAGAAGGCAATTTTTGGGTGGGCCAACAGGTTGGATGGGTGGGCACTAGACAGTGGTGTGCTGGTAAATGTTTAAAAACAGGCGCTCTCCCCGGTCCACCTCTGCACCCCCCTCCACCTCTGCGCCCCCCCCCCCCCATCCACCTGTGTACCTCCCCTCAAAATTGCAGAGCTGGCTATAGCCGGGGAGAGCTTGGGGGGGGGGGGGGGGGCAATGCATTATTCTCTCCAGGAAAAAAAAATTAAATGATCCCAGGTTCCAATCTAATTCATGTTTAATGTGGGATAAAATGCCATAAATAAGTATATATAAACTTTTAATGTTGAGCACCTGATTCTCAAAGTGGACAAATTCCAAACACTATAATGAAAATAAAATGATTTTTTTCTACCTTTGTTGTCTGGTGACTGTTTTTCTGATCATGCTGGCCCAGTATCTGATTCTGCTGCTATCTGTCCTTTTAACTCAGTTTCCAGGGCTTCCTTTCCATTTATTTCTTTACTTTCCGCCTTTCTTCTTAATTTCTTGCCCTACATCTGTAAGTAAAAGCTGGGTCCTCCGCAGACTTGACTGTCCAGTGGATCCAGCTTCTGCCTATTTTCTTCATCCATGTGCAGTTTTTCTCCTCTCTTCCTTTTCCCTCATCTCATCTCCTTCCTCACTCTTCCCTCCCCTCCATCCATGTCCAGCATTTCTTCTCTCTCCCTTCCCTCTCCTCTATCCATGTCCAGCAACCCTCCTCTCCCCTGCCCTTCCCTCCATCCATCCATGTCCAGCAACCTTCCTCGCCCCTGCCCTCCCCTCCATCCACCTATGTCCAGCAACCTTCCTCTCTCCTCTTCCCTCCCCTCCATCCACCTATGTCCAGCAACTCTCCTCGCCCCTCCATCCATTCATACCCAGCAATTCTCTTCTCTCCCCTGCCCCTATCCATCCATACCCAGCAATTCTGTTCTCGCCCCTGCCCCCCTCCATCCATCCATCCCCAGCAATTCTCCTCTCTCCCCCCTCTATCCATCCATACCCAGCAATTCTCTTTTCTCCCGTCCCCTCCCTCCATCCATCCCCCTATCCATCCATACCCAGCAATTCTGTTCTCGCCCCTGCCCCCCTCTATCCATCCATACCAGCAATTCTCTTCTCTCCCCTGCCCCTATCCATCCATACCCAGCAATTCTGTTCTCGCCCCTGCCCCCCCCATCCATCCATACTCAGCAATTCTCTTTTCTCCCGTCCCCTCCCTCTATACCCAGCAATTCTCTTCTCTCCCCTGCCCCCCCATCCATACCCAGCGATTCTCCTCTCTCCCCTGCCCCCCTCCATCCATACCCAGCAATTCTCCTCTATCCCCCTCTATCCATCCATACCCAGCAATTCTCTTTTCTCCCATCCCCTCCCTCCATCCAACCCCCTTATCCATCCATACCCAGCAATTCTGTTCTCGCTCCTGCCCCCCTATATCCATCCATACCAGCAATTCTCTTCTCTCCCCTGCCCTTATCCATCCATATCCAGCAATTCTGTTCTCGCCCCTGCCCCCCTATCCATCCATACTCAGCAATTCACTTTTCTCCTGTCCCCTCTCTCCATCCATCCCCAGCAATTCTCTTCTCTCCCCTGCCCCCTCTCCAACCATCCATCCCCAGCAATTCTCCTCTCTCCCCTGTTCCCCCTCTATCCATCCATACCCAGCAATTCTCTTTTCTCCCGTCCCCTCCCTCCATCCATACCCAGCAATTCTCTTCTCTCCCCTGCCCCCCCTCCATCCATCCATCCATACCCAGCGATTTTCCTCTCTCCCCTGTCCCCCCCTACAGCCATCCATACCCAGCGATTCTCTTTTCTCCCCTGACCCCCTCCATCCATCCATACCCAGCAATTCTCCTCTGTCCCCTGCCCTCTCCTTCCGCTCCCATCCATGTCCAGCGATTCTCCTTCGCCCTCATCCTTCCCTCTCATTCCATCTGCCCGCCATCTTCTCCCCCCAACATCCCCCTTTTTCTTCCAGCTACAGCGACCTGCGTGGTTTAAATCTTTTTTTATGATTGAACTATACTTGCTTGGTCCCTAGGCCTGAATCCTTGCTCCAAATCTTAATGATCATTAAATTTACAGTGGAAGCAGGCAGAGCTCCGTTCCTGCATCTGCCTCCCTCTCTCTCACGGCAGCACTTCCCAGTCAGACGCTGCCTACCGCCGCCACGATCCTGCTGGGGCAGGACACGGCAGAGGAGACGCTTACGGGTTAGAAGCAGGAGGCAGCATGTATGAATCGCTACCACTGCTGAGTGCTGAGAGGGAGTTAGATGCAGGATCGTGGCGGCGGTAGGCAGCGTCTGACTGGGAAGTGCTGCCGTGAGAGACAGGGAGGCAGATGCAGGATCGGAGCTCAGCCTGCTCCCTCTGCTGCTGTGAAGATGAAGGTGCTCCACTGCTGGGTGGGCCCACCTGTGGCTACGCCCCTGACACCTGGGCTGGAGCACATATATAATATATAAAGCCTGTAGAAGAGAAATATATATTGTGTCTGTAAATAACAAAATCTGCTGGCTCAACACTTAGGGGTCAAAATTCAGTTGGTGGCAGTGAGCATTTTGCTGACCGCTGCCAATGCTTTTCTCAGGTATTCAACGCCAAGGCCATCTCCGGGCTTCGGCACTGAAGATCGGCGTTTTGTGGAACCACTAAACATATAGTTGGCATTCAGTACTTAACTGGCCACAGCTTACCACATAGTAACATAAAGATAGGCTGACTTATGTGGTGCTATATTTACATTACCTTGAAAGTGGTGAATATCGGTACTCAATCAGCCAAGTGCTGACTCTGCCTCCAGAATGGCCCAAAATAGCCATTTTTCCCTTAGGCATTAACTGCTAATTTTCAGCAGGGTCAGCCACTTAAGTACCACTGAAAGTGACTAGATAGCCCCCAACAAGTGATTTAATCCGGCAGTGGCCATATCAACCCCTTAATTCTCCCCCTTCCAAAAAAAGCATGTTTTTATGGGGGGGGGGGGGGGGGGGGAGGTTGAGGTTTACAGGAGAGACAGTCCCAGATTCATGAATTATAGTGCTGTTCCACCTACTGCTGCTATGCAAGGATTTCCACTTTTAGGGGGTGTGTTATATGGGGTGGGGGGGGGGGGGGGAAGCTGTGCCAGCAACAGAGTGAGGGGAATTAGACAGGCCTGAATGCTCAGTGAAGAAGCATGCAATGTACATACTTTTCCAGGCATATCCACTATGGCTATTTATTTATTTGGATTTTACTCATCTTTTTCAGTAGTAGCTCAAGGCGAGTTACATTCAGTGACACTGGGTATTTCTCTGGCTCTGGAGGATTCACAACCTAATTCTGTACCAGAGGCAATGGAGGGTTAAGTGACTTGTCCAGATCACAATCAGCAGCAGCAGGATTTGAACCAGCCACTGCCACTGCTGGCTGTCAACACCTGTGCTTTAACCACTAGGCCACTCCTCATAAAAATCCAGCTAGCTGTGGGAGCCCCAGGCCTGGTTTGGGCAATTCTGATTGAAGACAAGAAGGCAGACTTTGTCAGTATTATCTCTCTCGTATTGTTATTACTTTGCTGCAACCTTCAGCCTGTCTGCAGCCCTTGCCAAACCTTTCCAGACACTTCTTCACTGGCTTCAGTTCAGACCCACAGTCCCTCTGCCTTGAAAAGAGGAGTATTTTACAAGGCAGGCCTTTCACCCCGGCAGCTATTACTGAGCCAAGCAAACACATTCCAAGGTAGGCAGAGTGAGCAGGGCCTGCGTCTCAGCCAGATTCTGTCCCTTTATGCAGCCCATGGGACGTTCTGCTTCATTTCTTAATAGCAGTTGAGCTGTTACTCACTTCAGGGCAGCTCCAGTCTATTAAACAAACATCTTTTGCAGAGGCACTAGTTCACCACTGATAGATAGCATCTCTGCTTGAGCAGTCTCAAGTCACAGCTCCCAAAACACATCAAAGGTACTCTCAGCATCACACCTACCCTGTGCATTAACCCTTTCATTCACCACTAAGTCTGTGCTACTCCCCTTCCACACAGCCCTGCTATGCTTATGGCGAGTGTGAATGTGTGTGGGGGAAGGGGGGGGGACAATAACAGAGGCTCAGGTTTGAAACTTGTCTCCCCAAAATATTGTGGAAACTAATTGTAGAACATTTTTGGATTGCAACTTATCTTGGTACAAAGACCGTGACATTTATAAGCTGTCACAGATAGATCAACCCCAACTGGCAGGCCTCATACGGTAAGACTTAAATGTGTATAACTGACTCACAGCAATTCCATTTCCCCCTAATGACCATGTCTGGACAATTCCAAAACACACATACCATCATGGCCACAGTACATGCTTCATAACCAATATGGTGTTCTCCAGGAAGTAGTAACTTTGCATTAAAAGTACTGAACCTCAGCACCACATCACTCTGGTATGAAGATTTTAATGAGGTTGCCTGTTTTAGTGTAAGCAGTATGGAAGTTCTTCACTAGAATGGCCTGCAGTGACCCCCTGGCTCTCTCCCCTACCTGTTCTATAGGCACTACTGGGCCATTTTCTACCTGCACCACACAGGTCTGTGAGTTTAGGCAAAATGGGAGTAAGTGGAAGAAAAACATAATTGAGAGCAGCACCATCGAGTATCTTCCAAAGAGAGCACTGGGAGAGAGAGTGTGAGTGTGTGTGTAAGAGAGTGAGAGTGTGTGTGAGTGTGTGCATGTGAGTGTGTGGTGATGAGGGGAAACCGCTAAAGTGAAGGCATGGGAGAAAAGGATGGCAGACTGACTGGTAGAGTGATTGAGATGGTGGTGGAGGACAGTATTAAAGAACATAGGGCCGTATGAAATGTGATAAGTGTGAAGACTACTACTTAGGCACATGGAGCATCACTGAAGGCAGCTGAGCAGCCAAGCTGACTGCACTGGAGATGGAAGCCCTAAGCCAGCGCCATCATTACAGGGGACTCTACCCTTATTCAGTATGTAGCACTGTTGTCCAGCCACTGTCTTGACTCTGAAGGGCCCCCTTCCAAGGGCAATCTCTTCAAACACACTGGGCCAACGCTTCAGAAAATGATGAGCTCCTAAATTTGCATCCTATTTTCTGCCAAACAGAAGTTTTTAGCTGAAAATTCATCTTAAATTTAGAAGCTTTATGCTCATAAAATGTAATTCATAAGCCTAGTGCTGAAAATCAGTGCTAAAACTCCTAACCCTTTTCTCACCCCATATCTGCCTCTGTCACCACCCATTTTATTTAAGAGATTAGTGAAACTGAGTAAAAATGTATGCACCTCAGCCCCAGTAAATTTTCAAAGAGGCCAATTTATGAGCATAACTTTTTTTTTTTTATATATCAGGCTCACAAAGAAGATCACTAGGCTATGAGCTAACCAGAATCGAAAGGAAAGAGCTATTCAGTTGCTCTTTCCTTTCGATTCCAGCTCTGGTTCAGATTATGCTTCAATCTCTGGTAAATTAGAATCAGTTGCAAACTAGTTGGCAGAACAGCGCTTGAAACTCAACCTGTTCAAGTCAGTGGCCATGTTTTTCTCCTCTCACACTCCTGTTGCGAGCCCCCTTGCTTTACAGTTAGTGATGCTCCTCTCCCCTATGTTCAGCTAGAAGTTTGGGGGTTACTCAACCATTTTGTCTTTTCACTCATATTTTAGGATTTGTCTCCTCTTCCTTCTACACGCTCAGATGTCTTTGTGCTATTTGTCCTCTTCTGGATCATGGTTCCCTTTGTATTTTCTTGTATTGTCTAAACTCAACTACTGCAACTCTGTGCTTCTTGGTCTGCCTGCTGATCAGTTACACAGGTTGCAACCAGTTAAAAAACACTGCAATAAATCATAAAGGCAAGAAACTCCCCTCCTTATTGCAGGACACATGCTTCCAGTAACTTACCTAGGATTTCTTTCAGGTTAATGTTTTGTCTCAGTGCGTTTGTTCTTCCAGCCTACCATCCTTTTTGGTTTCTCTCGATTCTCAATGTCCCTACCAATCCCTTCGGTCAGCTAACCAGGGCCTGTTTACAATCCCATCTTTCCAGATGCTCTCAGGAGCACCCATTACATTGTAGAATACCCTTCCCCAATATTTATGTATTGAGCAGTCTTTTAAATACTTTTTAATCACAATTAAAAGCCTACTATTTTTCCTCGACTTTTCCCTCTAGGCTACTCCTCCACTCCAATTCCCTTTCCCTGTTATCTTATCAGGCATATATGCAGGACAACGTCTTCCCTCTTTATGGAGGAGTAGCCTAGTGGTTAGTGTAGCAGACTTTGATCCTGGGGAACTGGGTGTGATTCCCACTGCAGCTCCTTGTGACTCTGGGCAAGTCACTTAACCCTCCATTGCCCCAGGTACAAACAATTACCTGTATATACTATGTAAACCCCCCCCCCCTTTTAATGTAGTTGCAAAACCACAGAAAGGCAGTATATGAAGTCCCATTCTCTTTCCCCTTAGGTTTCTTCTTTTTCCCCCATTGTTCCTTTTGTTGACATGTAATCTTTCCTTCACCCTCTACCCTTTTGTATTTTGGGATATTGTTTGTATTTTTGTATGTTTCTTTCCCTTTTCCCCATTTCATTTGCTCATTTCTTTTTGAAAATTTGCAGTATACCAACTAAATTGAACTGGAACTTTATGTGCCATATTGCCATATAAAGCCACAACGACTCCCACCACCTCTGCACGTCAACATTCTTGAAACACAAATTTAAAAAAAAACAAGGAAACTTTATTTAAAAATACAGACTTTAAAATGAATCAGTGTACATTCGAGAAACACAATCAGGTTTTCCAGTCAGTATAAAATCAGCATCATAAGGTGCCATTACACAGCAGGTTAGAGGCCGACTCACTGTTAACAGCATATTTGTTCACTTCCCTGTGCTACCTGGGTCTTCACAGCAAATCATAAGCGTTTGGCTAGTCTTAAAAATCAAAACGTTTAAATATTCTACACATTCACACCAGAAATTTATATCCTGCAAGAATAAAAATCAGCAATAAGAACTAAGGCACTTGGTTAGGGACTCCATGCCTGAGTGATTCAGCCACTGGAAAACTAATCAATTTAGATCTAAAGCTTAAAATCTCATCTTCCCAGTCACCAGTTCCACCCACTTTCAATTCCCTTTACCACTTCCCTCCAACCTCCACTCCCAGACTGTACAAGACTGGCACTCTAAGAGCTACCTTCAAAAAGGCTGTTACCTGCCATTTCAGAAAGCGCTTTTGCTCATTTTAAATAAAGGTTGTTTGACTCCTAACTTAAGTGGGTTGCACTGCGATTAACACTGGGGTGTCAAAGCAAAAACAGATAACATCCATTACAACACTCATGCCTTCTGAGCATGGACCAGGAACTCTGTTTTCATTTGTGCTCTAGCAGACAGTACTATAATTTTAAGTTTGTGAAGATCAAGAAATGGCAGTCTTGGTGATGTAGGCACAAATTGAAGGTTACATTGTATTAAGGGGGAGGGGACCAGGAAAACCAGCTGCTTACAAGGTACAGCAATAAATAAATAAATAAATAAATTGATAAGGCTCGTCTCCATGGGATGCTTTCCTCTGCGTGCAAATCAGCATAATATGACCAGTATAATTCCTCCGATTGGAGCTTTAGCCATGTGCTCAGAATTACCCATCCTGGCTATTAGACAATCAGAGCCCAATTGACCTGAGTTTCCTATCGAGTACTCATTAGCATCGCTTTTTTTTTTTTCTTCCTTTTTAAAACCTTTATGCTGTGTGTGTATACATGCATGTTTTAACAGCAGCAACAAGTATTTTAAAGTTTATAAAACATTAGCACCACAGCGAGATGAAGATCCAGTTTACTTATGCAGCAAGATTCATAAAGGACCACAAGTAGCAGTTACCATTCATGTGTAACATATGTGACGTGAATGGAAGCCAAGATGTGGCACCAGCAGTGGGCTATGTGCACCCCCTGCTTTGCTAAAGAACATGGCTCTTCAGGTTAGCTGGATTACACAGGGTGAAGCTGTGTGCGCTACTGAAAACAGAAGCCGACTGTATGGCTGCAGTGCACATAACTCATAAGACAGCCACGTTCCTTTATGAACGATGAGGAGAGCACAGCTTGGTGGAATGTATCCTCCGGCTTTGGAAATGGCACACCATCTATTGGTTGGTAATGCCATCATAAAATTCAGCAATGACAAAGGACTGGCCAATTAGAAACCATGGTTTTTATGAAAACCAAGAGAAATCTCCCTGCCCAAATGGTTTGTGGTTAAAGAACCATTACCCCAGCAGAATAAACTTTAAGTCTGTATTCAAACCATGTTACATATACATTCACATATGTTGAAAATGTATGCTCTCATACAATCATCTGTGATAGAGGAGGCATGTCATAAGCAACACATACAATGGCTCCAGTTTTCTTTATGGCTCTTTCTCCTACAACGTTCATGAAACCATGCCTATCTGTGCAATCATTTACTAAAGGGAGCAAGATACAAAATAAAGTATGGTGATCATACAAATACTTCAATCGTAACACACCTATGCATACATAGACACTACCCATGATCAGATCCTGTGAAACAGTTAAAAAAAAAAATCAACACTTAAGAAAAAAAAATGCAGGTGTCATATGTTCTATTCAAAGCCACTCAAATATTTCAGTGGTGGGTTGATACAGAAGTTAGGTTAGGTTAGATACTGGCCAGTTTTCTTTGCAATGCCTACAGTTCAATTAAACTGCAGCAGGCATGTAAACGATTTGTTTGGCAGTGCTTACAGCCTCCTCCCCCCCCCCCCCCTTCGATATTCAATGCTACTTAAACGGCCAGAACAGCTGCTGACTGGTTAAATAGGGCTTAACCGGCTATCTGCCAGTATTCAGCGGGGGAATAACTGACTATCCCCCACTGAATATCCCCAGTTAGTGGCTACTGGGTTATAGCACACAATATAATTGACTAGCCACCAATTTTTAAACCGAGTTTAGCAAATATATTTGGCCACATGAAACCGTGGAATATCTTTGGCCAGTTTCAAGATAACTGGCTAAGTCTGAATATCGACCTATCTGCCTTGAGAAGAAGTGACAGCACTTATTCCACTCCTCCTCCCAGAAAAAAAATCTAATAGATTTCTATCTCAAAGTAAATTCACTTGGCCAAGGATAGGAGAGAGCGATATCCCTCAGCTTTCCATCATCACCACACTCTGGTCCACATTATGTTTATGTCCATACCAGCTGTTTAGGAAGAGGTCGCCTACCTGCTTATTGTTGTATTTCTGGGGGTTGGTCCGATAACTATAATCCGAGTACTGATCAGAACCAGTTGAATTGTTGTCCCCAGTGCCAACAAACGTGTTGGCAGCTGGCAAGTCTTGTATCACCTGGTGCTTCTTAGAGGCAGAAGGAGACTGTGGCTGAAGTTGAATGGAGGGCAGTGGGGAGTTGGAGCGATAGTGACGTCCCAGGTCAGGGCTGCCTGGAGGATAATTCAAGGGCAGGTGAATCCTGGGGCTATCACTGACTGAATCATTCATCAGGTTGAATTTGAGCGATTTCTGGAGTCCCGTCTCCTCCTCTTCCTCAACTGGTTTTGGAAGCTTCGGCGATTTGTTTTTCTTTGCCTTATTTTTGTTTTTATTGTTCTTGTTTCCTTGTTTTGGAGCATATAAATCCTTAGTCTCCTTTTTACCAGCCTGGTAGCCACTCTTGGCTTCCTTCTGACGGCAGTAGCGCACCAGTACCACCACTATGATTACTAATATGACAGCGATAATACCAGCAATCACTCCAAATATAATGTTACTGCGCTGCTTGCTTCTCTCATACTCAGGGTCACCAGCAATGTCAATCTCTAGGGGTGTGTTCAGGCTATGCCAAATTAAGGTATCCAACAGAGTTCTGTTGTTTAAGGTCTCATTCACAAAGACATGTACTAGTGCAGTGCTATGCCGTGAGGGCTTGCCCTTGTCATTTACACGTACCACCAACCGGTGTAGACCATGGTGCTTCCTGAGGATCTCTTTCTCTAGGATAATATCACCATTGTTGGGTGAAATGTGAAATAAATCAAATGGATTACCTCCTGTAATGCTGTATGTTAACTCTGCATTGACTCCTGAATCAATATCCTCAGCACGCACTTGGGTTATCTGGGTCCCAGGGCTGGTTAGTGGTGTGATGTGTTCATGTGTAACGTTGGAAGGGGAAGTGAAAAAGGGAGCATTGTCATTTTCATCTAGTACATTGATAGTCACGCCTACATAAGCAGACCGTGGAGGGTCCCCACCATCAACAGCCTTCAATCGAAATGTGTAAGTGCCCTGCTGCTCACGGTCAAAGGAGATACTAGAAAGTATGGTGCCTGTGCCATTCTGGATAACAAAATCACCATTATCTTGCTCTACAGAGAGTCTGATATGGGCATTTTCACCTTTGTCTGCATCAATTACTGTTACCATACCCACTGGGCTCAAGGGTGGCATGTTTTCCATGACTGAGAAGTTGTAGCCATTAAGCATGAACTTGGGGTCATTATCATTCTTGTCCATCACATTGACCACCACAGATGCCGTCCCTGTCAGATTTGGGCTGCCCTTGTCTGCTGCTACCACTAGAAACTCATAGCGTTCCCTTTGCTCACGATCCAACACAGTGTTTACACGGATCTCTCCGGAATCAGGATTAATGGTGAAAAAGCCCTTGGAAGATGGCCCAGCCACAATGGAGTAAGTCAACTTGGCATTGGAACCACTATCGGCATCAGTGGCACTGACTTCCATTACCAGATCATTTGGAGAATTGTTCTCAGGGAAGGCCACTTCCATGATGCTCTGTGTGAAGACAGGAGCATTATCATTCACATCTACCACTTGTACTTTTAGTGAATTGGTACTGGATGATGGAGGATTCCCAGAATCCACAGCCACTATCTCAATGGTGTACTCCTTCACAGCTTCATAGTCCAGTGGTGTAGTAGTTTGCAAAAAATACTTTTTCTTGCTGTCACTGCCTGATTCACTGACTGGTTTCAACTGGAAAGGGACATCACCAGCTACAACACAAGTAACTGCAGCATTCTCGCCTTCATCCCGATCAGACACTTGCACCAAAGCAACTGCTGTTGCCACAGGAACATCCTCTGAAATGTTGGCCACACCGTCCTGGTGCGTTACGAGCCCAATGCCCCGGATCTCAATGGTAGGTTTATTATCATTCATGTCTTTGATAGTTATGATCACCTGTGTACGGGCAGACTTAGGATTAGCGCCTTTGTCCTTTGCCCCAACTGAAAATTTCAAGGTGCTGACATCCTCTCGATCGATGGGGCCCTGAACGGTAATCACACCTGTAGATCTGTCCAGTCTGAGTAAACGGCGGACAATATCTGGTGCCTGGTGGAAGGTATAATCCATTTCTGCATTAGCACCCTGATCAGAGTCATTTGCTTTCACCTGAAATATTAGAAAAAGGATGATAAATTAGAAAATAGAAAACATTATAGTAAGACCATATAACCTATCCATTCTGCCTATTAATCAGATGAGAGAATCATGTCTAACCTTTTTTCATCTTTGATCCAGGCCCCTTAAGATACAACAGGGGTGGGCAACCTCAGTCCTCGACAGCCACAACCCAGTTGGGTTTTCACTATTTGGATACAACGGAGGCAGTGCATAAAAAGATCTCATGCATATTCACTGGGGAAATCTTGAAAACCCGACTGGGTTGCGGCCCTTGAAGACCGAGGTTGCCCACCTGGTGATAGAAGATTCTATCCCACGTGCAACTTGTTCCCACTACACAAATTACAGCAAACAGCATAGTATGTTCTGCCAATAAGGGGATCGGCGGGGGGGGGGGGGGGGGCTTAAAAATTTTTTTATAGTGTTTTAGAACAGGTATTCTGCACCCATGGACCTAGTTTATGGAATATACAGGAAGTCTCCCCTTGGAAAACTAAAGACTCAGCAATGCTGTGGGTACTTGAAACTGGAATCTTAATGCACCTTTACCAGCCCCATCCCCACAGGTAGAAGTACTGGCATTGCTTTTACTAAAAGGGGAACAGCAAATTTTCTCTGCTTAAAATCACCCAGATACAGTAGGTCATTTCAGAAGGACTTTTCACAGATAACTGCAGATTTTACACATGCAAAGAACAATTTCTAAAATAAATGCATTGAATACATACATCTATAACCAATGACTATTCATATTTAAGCAAGTGCTTCCACTGGCAAAAATTTAGAGAGTTTATATATATCTAGTGTAAATGGACATTATACCTTTAAATCCTTGCAATAAAGACCACAGCCCTCCTCACTCCTAGCAGGATTCTGCCATTCTGCTTCCCTAATTTTTTTGTACAGGATGCCCAGCTTTCTCCATCCTCAGACTGTCCAGCTCACCCTCCCCAAGCTTGAATCTTTCCCTAAGCTTGATCCCCTCTCCACATTTGAGCTTCAGCTCTCTCTGCTCACTCTCCAAGGTCAAAATGCCCCAGCTTTCTCTTACCCCTTTACCCTACCCCCAAGACTTTATTCACCTCTTTACATCACATACACACCTGAAGCCCTCTTTTGATTCCCCAGTCAGATGCAAAGCCCCACATCCCTAACGTTCCCCTCAAGTTTATACTCCCGTTGATCAGCAGAAGAAAGAGGAATATTAGCTGCATGTCAAAACCATATCTGTGGCCAATGCCACCTGGGGCTCATTCCTGAATTTAAGTGGAAGAGCTGTACGGTTAAGAGCTAGGGTAGCAGAAGACATCCTGAGGAGCAGCCGCTCTTCTCTTCTTGCGTCAATCAGCACAGTGGGGAGAGGAACAATACAAACTGCCACCACAGTCTCTGCTGCCTCCTGGATCCTATGTAACTTCTGTACAGAAGGGGAAATTCTGCAAAAGTTCTACATTATGCAGGATTTCAAGGAGTAAATACTGAAACTTATCAGGCAGCAGAAACAAGGGCTCAATGGTTCTAGGTCAGTTCCCACCCACCAATTCTCATCTGGACTAGTCCCACTACACTAGGGAGGACAATTCCTACCCATAACCCAAAAAATACAAGACACACAAGGCAAGTAATCTCCCTCCCTTTTCTCTTCCAGATCATTTGGGGGGGGGGGGGGAGGGCAGTACCCCCTCAACCCCTCCCCACAACATTAGCTTTTACACATCCATTTCCCCTTCCAGACATGCAGTTCATGTGTGGGGGTACACTCCCCAAACTAGGTTTCAACCTAATTCATGTTTAATCTGGGATCTAAATGTGTCATAAATAAGTAGACAGAGAAATACAAACTGCAGTTCATGAGGAGGGAACAATGCCCCCTCCCCCCAAAAAAACTAGGTTTGAACCTAATGATGTACTGATTACAATTTATAACAAAGTACCTTTGCCCTCCACACCCCCCCCCAAACTAGGTTTCAACCTAACATGTTTAATCTAGGATCTAAATGTCATAAATAAGTAAATACATAAATAGATAAATGCAAAGTACAGTTCATGTGGGGAGGGCAATGCCCCCCCCCCTACACATCCCCCAAATTAGGTTTCAATCTAGTTCAGCCCCTCAAAATGACACACCAATCGATTACCATTTATAACAAATTACTGCTCTACCTATGAAAAGTTATTTTGCTATACGTCTTCTGTGTGCTGCTCTAATCTCCTTGCTCCAGATGCCGTTAAAAAAAAAAAAAAAAAAGCAAAAGCACTGCCAGGACTTATGGAAGCTGATACAAGAAAAAAAATCTACGATTGGTTAAAAAAAAAAAAAAAAAGGCTAGGGAGGGTGGGAAATTCCTGGGAATTTTCTCCCTTAAGTGGGAATTGTCTGGGGGGGGGGGGGGGGAACTGGTGGGTGAGAACTCGCCTGATATTCAAAGTGATTTAAGCCCACCTACCAATATTCAGTGGCACCAAACTGGGCAGTGCCACTGAGTATCATCTGACTGACGATGTTGAAAGTGGGAAGGTCAGGGACGGTAAAAGGGGCTGCACTGGGAAGGAGCTGCCAATATTCAATGTCGGGACCCGCTTAAACATTGTTTGTTTTTTCCCCAAGTTCCATGATATCCCTCCCGGATGCTGCCTCCCCCCCCCACCATGGTCTATCTGGACCAGGAGGGGAGGGGGCCCTGAATGTCCAGAGCTAATCTAGCCAGCAACTGTAAATATTGTTTTGACTGCCGCTGACTGAATATTGGCCAAGAAACTTTTTTTAAAATGCACATTAAAAAGTTGTGGGATTTGTTGCCAGAGGCAGTCAAGAAGAATAGTATAGCCCGACTTTAAAGAGTTTATTAAGTTTCCAAAATGAACAAATTATTAGCTAGGTGAGGGTTGGGATCATGTATATCCAGCAGCATGCAATACAGAGAGAAGATTTTTTTCCATTAAGATCAGCTGGGTATTTCCAATGTACATCGAGCACAGCATCTGGTCTCCAACACTGGTCAGTATGGATGACTTGGCCTGAATCAAAAGAACACAGTTCTTATGGATTAGTTGATTAGGTACAAGAAGTAGTAGGTATTATAACAGCAAGGAATGGCCAGTGTGCTGTCAATCTCCTACAAATAGTCCGAGAACACACTAACATTTAAAATCTCAAGCAGTATAATTCAAGTAGAACAAACCATTTGTTGCTTTCTCATTCATCTCGATTTCAAGGTTCAGTAACTGCTAGCTAGGCTCACACTCCCTGCAGTGCAATATATAAAACACATTTTATAGACCTAGGTGTACAAGTCAATGTGCACCTCATGTGGAATTGATGGGGGTTTTATTTCTAATACAAAAAAAAAAAAAAAATTAAGGGGGTGCATCAAGTCAAATTCCCCTTACTAGAAAGGGTAGTAGTTATCTGCTGAGAGGTGCAATTAGAGACACTATTTCAAAGAGAGGTGGTATCTGAGGACAGACTAAATGAAGGGTCTGTATGCCTCAACTAGTTCCTAGGTAACGCCTGTACTCCAAGGAGAGGGTCTAGCGGCAAGAAGGGCCTAGGGCTGACAAAACCTGCATCATGACCTGGACAGGGCCTCCATAAACACATCATTGCCCAGGCATCAGGAGGACGGGGTGCATGTGCTTTCTGTGCCCACTGAATACAGTTGTTACAAATAACTAAGGGTTGGCCTATGTTTAGAAGAGTCTATTGCAAGGATGCAGGAGTTCAGGCCTCAAGTGCTGCAGCCAGGCCAGGTTTTCAGGTTGAATGACATTAGATTTGGATGCATACAATGGAGGTAGCATCCATGCAGAATCTCTCCTAAACATACTTGGAGATATCCTGAAAACCTGGCCTGGTTGCAGCACTTGAGGCCTGAACTCCTGCAACTGCTTCGATAGGGGGGGGGGGGGGGGGGGGGAGATGAGCTGCCCCGAGCCCTCTCAGGTCTGTGAAGATATTAAAGAAAATCCAAGGAGAAGGAGAGTGATGACCAAAAAGAACCTGCACAATGACTGCAATTTTTTTCAAAACAAATGAGTCCTAAAAAGGAGGACACATCGGTAGCATTTTGGTACATAGTTCTTCCTATCCATGTTACAATAATTATAGCCTTTTATGATTGCCCAATGACTAATGACATTTTTTGCATTCCATGGAGTTGAGGCATGGAGAAGTTTGAGGGACAAAATGTGATCAACATCAGTTATATTCTGTTAAAAGACAAAAAAGGATCTAATTACAGTTGAATGTCTCCAGAATATTATAGTGCCAAGAGGTGAACTGAACTGTGCCAGTTTGTCTAGCATAAGTATTTTATCTGGCTAGGTAAATTTGCTAATTTCTCATAAATAACCAACTGATAAGAGGCACCGATTATAACTGATCTGACATCTGCACAAAGAATTATGTACCGAAATGTTATAGATAAAATGGCTCTTTTTAGACCACACCATGAATGGTGTTCAATCCTGGTCACCGCATCTCAAAAAAGATATAGTGAAATTAAAAATTGATAAAGGGGATGGGAAGACTTCCCTATGAGGAAAGGCTGAAGCGACTAGGGCTCTTCAGCTTGGAGAAAAGATGGCTGAGGGGAGATACAATAGGTCTATAAAATAAAAGAGTGGAGTGGCATGGGTAGATGTGAATCGCTTGTTTACTCTTTCCAAAAATACTAGGACTAGGGGGCACGCAATGAAGCTACAAAATAGTACATTTAAAATGAATCTGAGAAAATTTTTCTTCACTCAACGTGTAACTAAACTCTGGAATTCGTTGCCAGAGAATGTAATAAAAGTAGGTAGCTTAGCAGGTTAAAAAAAGGTTTGGCTGGCTTCCTAAAGGAAAAGTCCATAGACCATTATTAAAACAGACTTGGGGAAAATCCACTACTTATTTCTAAGATAAGCAGCAGAAAATGTATTGTACTTTTTTGGGATCTTGCCAGGTACTTGTGACCTTGGCTGGCCACTGTTGGAAATAAGATGCTGGGCTTGATGGACCTTTGGTCTGTCCCAGCATGGTAATACAAGGTACTTGTGACCTGGACTGGCCACTGTTGGAAATAAGATGCTGGGCTTGATGGACCTTTGGTCTGTCCCAGCATGGTAATACAAGGATTTTGGCAATTCATATCTGTTTTGTTCTATTTGTTCACTTCCCAGCAGGTGAAGGCTACATGCAGTTCTTGGGGTTACTGTGGCCGTCAAGACCTATTGCAGGAATGGGCAAGTAAGGCCCTCGAGGGCCACAACCCAGTCGGATTTTCAAGATTTCCACAATGATTACGCAAAAAGTTGCTTACGATGGAAGCAGTACATGCAAATCATCCTAACAACCCTCCTGATTTGTTGCCCTAGCACCTCCCCTCCAAGATCTTGATAACTGAACTCAAAATCATGATCATCCCAAGACTGCCCCATCAGTTAACAATAATAAACATGCATAATTGACACCATACTTTACTTTCAAATATTAAAACCTTTGCTTTGTACGCATATGCTCACTCTCCCTGAAGGTAAAGTATATGCTAATGGTTCTTGGAATTTTGTCTGGCTGTCAGGACCTGTCATTTTTGCTTTGACAACTGCTGCCTTAGGCAACTGCCTAGTCTTGCTTAATGGTTGGGTTGGCACAGACACCTGCGGAAAGAGGCATTTCCCATAATGGTGCTGCCAGGACATAGCTGTTTTTCGTCCTCCTATGGCAGTGGAGAGTAAGGCATCAATGTTTTATTGCAGGGGGCACCAGAACCCCTTGCACAACTACCGATTTGAGGATATGGGAAATGCAGGGATAACTTCTATACTAAATTCAATATTAAAAGGGTCCGACTTGCCTGTGTGTGTGGTGGGGGAACCATCTTCCTCTAGAACATAAATAGTACCCTGGCAATTCCGAGTTGATTCCTATAATTTGGGTGGTCTAACACTGGCTACAGATACAATATATTTTTCTCCTGAGTCATCATGGACAGAACTGCTAATGTTATCAGGTTAGATGCCATGGACCTGCATTTCTTCCATACTACCATAAGGATTTACCAAGCCTCACTGATATGTGCTGTTAGAATATCCCCTTTTAAGCATTATATACAGGCAGCCATTAGTCCTTAAGTGCCTTTTGTGGGTTTCAAAGTATATGGGGGGGGGGGGGGTGGAATTAAACCAGGATAAAAGGAAATTCTACAATAAGACATTTTAGAAAAGTGTTCTTGATAATTACTTGCAACAGTGCGAATGACTCAAGTGATGAAAAGGTTTCACAGGTTTAACCTCCTCTCTGGGAATGAATAGGTATCTTGTTTGCTCCTATTGTTGTCTGACTTACTAGTTAAAAGCTGGCAGCACTCTAGGGTGTTCCTGTATTTATGAACAATGACACATCAAGGAGATTAGAACCTCCCCCCCTCATTCATGTGGTTATAAACCAAACAGAAAAATACTAGTTGTAATATTCTACAATGTCTCTGGGTCTAAAGTGTAGGTGTTTCCACATGGATAAATTGTCTCAAAATGACCACAATGTACCCAAGTGATGCGGGGGGGGGGGGGGGGGGGGGCAGAAAAAATAGTTTCCCAGGCATGTTAGGACATGAAAAGGTCAGATCTAAGGAAAGAGCTCTATTCAACAGGTTCAAGTATAGACACAGAGCTACAAAGTCCTTGGCTGGTGTAGAGATCCTACTGGCTGAAGGAGTAAAACCAGTTATCAATACTCCCCATTTCAGCCACCTCACAGGCATGTGCAAATGGAATGTGAAGCATCCTCTAATCACTGGATCAAAACTTGCTTATGAAAGACAGCAACCTTTAAAGTTAAAGGATGCCAAACCCACCCAACAGGTTTCTTGGTTCCACACCCTAGTAATGCAGCAAAGGAGGCATTTAACAATAAAAAGTTCAGTCTATTTTTAAACTAGACTGAACATATAATTATTTCACTGGAACTGATTAAGCTTGAAGAACTTTCAGATTTTCCTATTACTTCACATTAATCAAAAATCCCATTTTTTTTGGTTTAGAAACGACATTTAGAAAAAGGGGATAGAAAATCCAGATTCAGACTGACCAGCACCATAGTCCCAAATACCAGATCAGAAAAGAAAGGACTGATCAATAATCATTCAACTCTCTTGAGGGTGATATCTAAAGAGGGCTCCAGGATGCCACTGGTGAGACCTTTTTTTTTTTTTTTTGAGGGGGGGGGGGGCGGTCATGGTATTTCATACACTGAAAGCTGGTTTACATTTATGATATGCCAGTTCTCTGTCCCTCTACCCTCTTCACTTATCAAGAGATCTTTAAGTAATAGAAGACAGTCAATAGAAATAGAATAAAATAAAACAGAAAAGAAAATAAGATGATACCTTTTTTATTGGACTAACTTAAATCATTTTTTGATTAGCTTTCGAAGGTAGCCCTTCTTCGTCAGATCAGAAATAAGCAAATTTTGATAAGTAACAGCATATATATCAAAGGTTTTGTGTTCCTATATTGTTTTAAAGTTTCTCTCAAGTATTCTCACCAGAAAATCATTAGTACAGTGTTCTGGTTTTGTAAAGTGCTGTCCCACTGAGGTAACATCCTGGTTGGCACTGGCATTTTTCTACTCAAGTAATAGAAGAAAATTCACCCTGATTGGGATATTCATGTTTCTGCCCCAACTCACAAAATCAGTTTCCTCTATGTAAGTGTTCTGTCTGAACTCACAAAATCAGTTTCCTCTATGTAAGTGTTCTGTCTGAAGTGCTACATAAGAAAACCAGGGAATGACTGAGTCATCTTTAAACACATGACTTTTTTTTTAGTATGGGAAAGAGGGAGGTGGCATTCTTCAGCTAGCAAACCAGGGACTCACTTTGTCAGGCAGTCAGGGACAGAGCCAAGTCTTCTCATTAAGGGGTCTTTCTACTAAGCTGCAGAAAAAGTAGCCTCAACATGCCCTTATGTGGTGGGTCTTCTCCGTGTGCTAAGACCATTTTTACCACAGCTGTAAAATGGCCTATTTTCTATTTATGAAACTACCAAACATGAGATACTCTTCTCAGGGTCTAACTTGCAAAATAATTAAGAAGCGTGAGGAGGAAAAAAAAGCCATTATGGCCATTAGTGTGTGGCCATTTTTTTTTAAGTTGCCACGCGAGCACTTACTGTCACCCATTTTGTAGGGGTTAAGGGCTCACGCGGTATCCCAGTGCTAACCAGTAAATGTGCGGTAACACAGTTTAGAACACCCATCTCCACCCATGACTTGCCCCCCTCAAAAAAATTAAAAATATTTAACAAATTGTAATTAGCATGGGCACATTTGGAAATTATCACAGGATGCCCACACGCATCCCGCGCTACTGCATTTTTGACTCATTAGGCAGCGTAGTAAAAGGACTCCCAAATAACTAGTGATAATTCTCATTTTCTAGCATACAAATAAAAACTATTATACACATGGGATGTGGCAGGTGCAAAATGCAGAGGACAGGTTAGTACATTAGGCAGTCAAATTATCCTACAGACCACTGTCAATTCTACTGTGTACCCTTCTTCAAAAGCTAGAAGTCTCCAGCCTCTTCCAAATTACACATTTCCCAGCTGGCAACTTCTTTTGCCAAGTGATCTAAAAACATACCCTTTCAGAGTTTACAAAAAGTGCTGTTAAACAGTATCAGACATACACATTTATGTTTAAAATATTACTAGGCTCAATTTACCTCATTGATATTTATGCTTATATTTGGTCATTTTACTATTGTCTTGATTAAATAAAGCTTTGTATTAAATTGTACCCACTGTACATTGCCTAAGGTGAATCTTCATAAAAGCAGTTAATAATCCCCATTATACGAATAAAAGGCCAATCTCACTTTACACCCCTATGAAAATGAAACGTAGATTTCCCGCTTAATAGACAGAGCAAGTGTATAAAAATCTTACCTGAAGAACAGAATGGCCTACAGGGCTGTTTTCCGATAATTCTGCTTCATATAACATCTTTTCAAACTTGGGGGCATTATCGTTCATGTCTAGGATAGTGATACGCAGCAGGGCGCTACTGGCTCGTGGTGGGTTCCCACCATCTTGCACCTTTATAGTTAGGTCATACGAGTCCCGCTGTTCCCGGTCCAGGTTCCCCATCACAATGAGTTGTGGCTGTTTCTCATCCTGATCCTCTGCCACCTGCAGCCCAAAGAGTTCATGAGCCTCTGATCCTGCCATCAGCTCATAGGTGGCCACACCATTGGAGCCAGTGTCTCGGTCCGTGGCCAGAGGGATAGGGAAAAGCGACCCAATATTTGTGTTTTCAGGAATAGGCAAAGTGATCACTGGGGAAGCAAAATTTGGCGTGTTGTCATTAATATCCTGAACTTCAATTTTACCTTCCAAAAGGCGAGGGGCAGAATTGGCCATTAAGTCCGTAATAGACACTTCATACTCCAAGTAACATAGCTCTCCAGGAAAAAGGTTCTGACATTCACGCAGGTTCTCCCTATCAATGGAAGTCTCTGTGGTGAAAATGTCTCCTGTTTTGCTTTCCACACGCAGGTAAGGGGCCCCCACTTCCAGCTTGTAAAGGTGCCCTGTATCAGGAAGACCATAATCAGAAGCCAAGCTCCCAATCAGCGTGTTGGGGGGCTGCTCTTCTTGTACTTTAAAATCAATAGATGTCCCTTCCCCCAAAAAAGGAAGTTGAAGGAAGGCCCATATGAGTAGCGAATATGACGACCACTTCATTTGAGCCTTAGCAAAACTGTCTGACCTGTACAGAAACAAACACATGAAAGATAACAGGATTAGTAACAGATCTGAAATGATTTACCTGCAGATGTAGGCTTTAATACCTGTAGTGCTGTTCTAATTATAAATCACAATCATATGAACTAATAACTGTGTAATTCAAAAGGCACATTCCTCAAAGACAATCCCTCCTTCCTACTCACCGATTGGGCAAGCCGAGACTTACATCACCAAACAAATGGCAGCCAAGAGTTTGTGCCGTAGGCAGGTTATTAAGTTTCACACCAGTTATTTTCTTTATTTTAAAAAAATGGCATAACTAAAATAGCTTACTTTAAAGCCTTCTGAATTTAGAAACACATTGACTGCTGCAGAGTATTCCCAGCAAGCTGAAGCAGAGCCACAGGTTAAACCAGGTGCTGATAAATTATGACGTTGTCAACAAGGAGTAGACCATTTCATTACACATATCTTTGCCTTTCCTCTTAGGATTTCAGACACATATGTAGTAGAAGAATGTCATTCAAAGGTGTGTTCAATTGTTATCTCATGAGTTATTTATTCAGCAGTTGCTGGGGCCAGGTACTGAAATATACAGTGTAAAATGGAAAACCAAAAATCATGTAATCCCTAACCAATGCAAAATTTTACACTTTAGAATAAGTCAAAGGCTTTGTTGGCACAAATGCTCTTTAAATATAAATGCATCCATAAGTGTAAGCCACACACAGAACAATGTTATTTCTATCAGAGCAAGAGCAGAATTTAATTCTGAAGTAGTCAGCATTGTCCCTTCAAGCTTCCCCCTCCTCCAGTTTAAGGCCGTGGTCCTAGCCCAGTGACAAGGCGACAGTGCCATGTGGGGAGACCCGTCTTCCACACCTTGGATCAACATGGAGGCAGCATTCATAGCCTGGATGTTGAGATATGTCAAAACAATGGCAACTAGTGGCTGAATTTAGGGTCCATCATTGCAATGTTCAAAGAGTCATCCTGTTGAGTTAAGATGGCAAATTAAGAATTGGGAGATTTAGGAGGAGGAAAAATAAATATTTCCAGTAGTTATGAATGAAGGCTCAGTATGCCAGATCCAGTCCTGGTTCTGAAATAACCTTCCAAAAGAAAGTCACATCATAAGGGCCTTATTAACTGCAGTGTAAGAAGGGCCTAACCCTAGTTCCCCTTAAGTCCCCTTAGCCTGGAATCTTAAGGCCTAACCCTAGTTCCCCTTCAGAACTAGGGTTAGGCCTTAAACAGAGCTAAGACTAGGCAGGAGGGTGTGGCTGAGATCAGGATGGATAAAACTAAGTGATGGAAAGTTGGAGTTGCCCTACGAGTAAGTTCAGGGAAGCCTCTGAACCCTGCCAGTGATAGCGGAAGAACTGCCAAGAAGAGAAGTGAAAGTAGGACAGCTTCTCTACATAGTGCCAGAGACTGTTTAGTGAGCCTTTCAAGCCTGAGCAGATAGACCTGTTAGGGACCAGAGCCCTGTTGTGTTTGCACTGAAAATTTATGTTGAAGCTGAATTGCCAGCCTGGGAAGAAAGGTGACTTGTTGTGTGTGTTGAACATACTACATAAACTTGGCATGTTTTTGAAGGCAAAAAGCCCCAACAGTCGCTCACAAAAGTATGGTAACTGGGAAACCTTTGTATTAGCTGTTGGGTGTGTTCTAGCAGCTCCCCATTCAGTTAAAAGCAGAGAAAAATCAGTTTAAAACGTGAATTTAATTGTTCTGTTGATGGCGGTGCATTTAGCGACACCTAATGTAGCACAATTGTCACCACCTCATCTGTCACAAAGGCAATGCAGCTCAGTAAGCATGTCCCTATAAATGTTTCAGGTTTATTAGAACTCAATATACCACTCTATAGAAAAATACTTTGAGTGGTTTACAAATTGCTTAATACAAAATTGCGGAAAAAAGATGTGTGTGTGGTGTTGTGGGGTGGGGGGGGGGAGGTAGAAGGAACTACACTGGCATAGAACAGATGAAGAGACAGGGCTTCAGCAATGCAATCAACCAGGGTTGGCTCTTGAAGTTAGGTTTTGTTAGTCCATGAGCCCAATTACATTAACCCCTAAGAATACAATACATGTAAAGACAGCATTCAGACGAATGCCCCAAAAGGTTACGTGCCTTTACAAAATAGGTTTACATGACACCCTAACGCACAAATTCATTTTGCATGACAGTGGCGTACCAAGGGAGGGAGCGGTCCGCCCCGGGTGCACGCCGCGGCGCGCGCCTGCTCCCGAGTTCGCTAAACTTCTTTGCTCGCTCGCTGCAGCTCCCTCTGCCCCGGAACAGGTTACTTCCTGTTCCGGGGTAGAGGGAGCTGCAGCAAACGAGCAAAGAAGTTTAGCGAACTCGGGAGCAGGCGCGCGCCGCGGCACCCCCCCCCCCCCCAGCAGCGTGCACCCGGGGGTGGTGTCATTTCGCCGGATAGGGGGGAAGGTGTAATTTAGTGGGGGGGCACGCTGCACCCGGAGGGGGGGCACATCGGCGCTCCGCCCCGGGTGCCATCCAGGCAAGGAACGCCACTGTTGCATGAGTTTATACTCGAGAGCTGCATGGGAATGGGGACTGCTGGAATCCCAAGGGGATGGAAGAAGTTGCCATGGGATTCGCACAGGAGTGTAGTGAAAATCTTTTGTGACTCCAGACTGAAGCTTGGAACGCCCAGGAGTGCAGGTGGAACAGCAAACTAAGGCTAGGAACACTCATTGGTTGAATAATGAACACCCCCCCTCCCCCAAAAAGAGACATGGGGGGGGGGGGCAGGGCTGCAAGCAAGTAAATAATAGCGTCAACTCCTGCTGATATGGGTGGGGATCTTAGCTGGTATGGATGGGTATGGGTCAGATTCCGTTGGGGATGAGTGAAAGTTCTGTCCCTATGCAACTCTCTAGTTTATACCTGCTCCCAAGGGTTGTCCATTAATACTAGTATACAGCACACCTCTACCACTCTTCTGCTCAAATTGGACTCACAGGAGTACCTATGTGCTACACCATCATCTTGGTAAATCCATGTGGATATGTACAAGTATTTGACATGCAATTTTATAAGAGTCCTGTTCTATATGGAAAACATTTTATAAAAATTACAAGAGTTATCACATTAATGAGTAACTTGCTTTGAGGCAAGATACCTTTCAACCAATGTGAGGGGAAAAGCTGCAGGATTTGGGTTGCAGTCTGCTTTTTCCTACCATTTTACATTTTTGGTTCTAGAGAATTCTTTATAATTGTTTTGTGCTGGATTACAGTTCTTGTTTTATTTTGCTTTCATTGATTTTGTTTCGGTATGTTTGCTTTGTCCTTGAAATATATTTGCGGAGTACAAAATGGTACAAATAAAACACTTACACCCTTTATACTTCTGCTTATTTCAGTCAAAACTGTGTCCCTTTCTAACATATTGTCAATGCTAATCAGACTTAGGCTAATGATTAAACTGCAGTGTAAGAAAAAAAAATTCTAAAAATAATAAATGAAAAAGATGGAACAGCAACTGAAAGAGTCATGTTATGTAAATAAATCAGGAACTATGGTGCCACTGCCCAATTCAGGGTTGATATTCGCAGCGATTTAACTGGCCAGAAACAGCTCCTGGCCAGTTTAAGTCACTGTTCAGGGCTAACTTAGTCATTTAAAGCGGCACTTAACCAGTTAGTACCTAATGCAAAACAGACTTTTTTTGGAGGGGGGCGTTCTGGAGGCAGAGTCAGCAATTAACTGCCCCACATAAAAGTCAGTCCTATCTTTATGTGGTGTCCCATAGCCTGTCACGTGCCAAACATCAGCACTTAACCGGCTATGGTATAACCGACTTCAGGGTCTGGCATGGAATTTTCGGGTTTATGGACAGAATGCCGGCAATGGTAAGCAAATGCTGAGCACTGCCAGCATTAATATCAAATTTACATATATCTAGATATTGAGCACAATGGTTTTCAAACTGTGCAAATCAGCCCAGAGCAGCGGTTTTCAACCACTCTTGTTGTGACACCCGACACACAATATTCATGTATGTCACCGTTTCCCCACAAGTCCAGTCCTGGAGTACCCCTTACCAGTCAGGTTTTCAGGATATCCACAATGAATATTTATGCATATTCCTTGTTGATATCCTGGAAACCTGACTAACAAGGGGTACTCTAGGACCGGACTTGGGAAACACTGATTATTTTAATGTTTATTGTGTCACATACAAACAGCTGAACAAAAAAATCTAATTTTTTCATTGTTGACACTAAGTTTAGGATTAAGTTACCTACCACTAAATCCCATATCTAAAAACTGGATGCAACACATCAGTTCCAAATTTCTTCACTTATCATAAATATATATTCAAATTATTGTGTCATCTCAGTAACAGCAACAAAAAATCGTTCTACTGCCAAACACTGAAGCAACACCAAACCCTGCAAATATGTTACTCAAACCATGTAGCAAACAGAAATGGGGCTTGTAGCAGCAATCATCATTGGTGCAGTGGGGAAGCACAAGGACCAATTATGGGGAATCAGGAACTTGGCTTTCAGTATCCTTGGTCTCCCCTAGAAACAGGTTTCTAAGGAAAGCACAGGCTTACTTGTTTACAGTATGCCAAATTTTTGGTGACACCTCCCAACTCTTGGGGACACACTGATTGAGAACCACTGGCTCAGATCAAGATGTGAAGTGCCCATGCATTTCTCAGAGGGATTTCTGAATTTGCATCCTTTCCATGCTTTCTTCATGCTTCCTCCAGATACTTGTAAAATAAATGTAATCCAAATAATAGTGTGTGTGTGTGGGGGGGGGGGGGGGGGGGGGGAGACACCCAATATTTTATACTACTAACAGCAGTTAACCAAAACAGAAACCTGGAACCATGGATCATCCAAAAATCTTTGTTGTATTCAACTAGGGCCCCTTATTGCTTTGTCCAACAAGTTTTGTTAGAATCAGTCCAATGGTTTTCAAGATCCCCAGTGTTCAACTCTGCCCAAGCATTGAAATTGTCCTCCTTTATGCACCGTCCCTCCAAAATTACTCTCCAGTTTTTACTTTTATACCTTTTCAGACATCTCCCCTGAAAGGCCTACATCCACCAAATTGCAGATTCTCCCCCCCCCCCCCCCCCCCCCCAAAGTCTAAAAATATCTTAATCCTCAAATGGTTTCCCAAGTCCAGTCCTGGAGTACTCCTTGCCATTCAGGTTTTCAGTATATCCACAATGAATGTTTTAACTTGTTGCATACACTGCCTCCATTATATGCAAATCTTTCATGTATATTTGTTGTGGATATCCTCAAAAGCTGACTAGGAATCGGTACTCCAGGATCGAACTTGGGAAACGTTACCCTAGGGGATAAAGGGTAAGGGCAATGCATTTGATATACTGCCTTTCTGTGGTACAACCCAAGCAGTCCACATTTTACTATGTATATAGGTACTTTCTGTCCCTAGTAGGCTCATGATCTATGTTTTTTTGTTTGTTTAAATTTTTGTACCTGGGGCAAAGGATTAAGGGCCTCTTACTAAACCACGCTAGCGATTCCTGGTGCAGCAAATGCAACACAGCCTATTCAACTTGAATGGGCTGCCTCGCATTTGCCGCACGGTTTTTAATCAAAGAGACCCTAAGTGAGAGGGAGTCACAGTAGGACTCAAACCTGGTTCCTGGTCCCCTGCATTATCAATTCCCATGTGATGAAATGACCATTGCCAACACGTATTTACCGAGGTGAAATAAAAAGGAATATACAGGTTCTCAGTTCCTTCTAGGCCTTTATGGAAAAGGCTCTCCATCTCATAACTACATTTGGGTCTCATCCAAAGGACCAGACAGCTATGCCCATTTTCTAATTTTTCACTTTACGTAACTTTTGGCGTGACACAGACTAAAGCACCAACCTCTCCAAGTTATGTGTAGAATATAAATGCAGACCACTCATATTGCAAATCTATATAAATACTAGAGGATGTGATGACAGCACATTGTAAAACAAAAAGTCAGACTGAAAATTCCAAAGATTTAGTTACAATTTTAGAATTACAACACTGCAACGGAATTAAAACACCTTGCATGTCTTATCATTGCTGTCCAGATTATCTTCCAAAGGTTCCAACTTTTTTTTTTTTTTTTTTTTTTTTTTTTTTGAGTGGACCCCTTAAGGCCCCTCCCCCAAGAAGTTCAGGGATCCCTAGTTCACCTTCAGGACTTCTCAGAGCACCTCCCCTAACCACCAAACCTGTCCCCACTAGCTCTGTTTATCCTTCTATTAGTCTCGCTCTTGCTTCCCCCCCACCCAGACCAGTCCTCCAGCAGGAAAATACTCACCTCTGTATCTTTTGGAACCCTTTTAACAGTCTCCTGGACCCCCAGGAATCTTCAAACCACAGGCTGGAAACCATTGCTTTACAGCAACAAGTAAAAAAAGACCTTCAACTAAATAAGATCACTGTGAACTTTACAAATGTTAACATTTTTGAAGCAAACATGGAGCCCCATCTAAAAAAAAATAAATAAAAAATATGGCTTGATAGCGTATTTATGGCTTCTAGTTCTGTGCAGGCTTCCAAAGGAAAAAGGTGTGTAGACAGTTTCTGAATCATAACTAGGCAATAGTGATGTACAGGGAGACGACATCAAGAACACAGAAACAGTGAGAGTGTGAGATGGGAGCTTAGGAGACTCAATAGCCATTAATTTAGTGTCATGCTGTTACTAAGAGGCTACTGTATGATCTCCATATCAGCAATGTTGTAAATAAAATATTCTTAACTATTCAAGACTCTGCATTAGAGAGGTCAAGGACAAGGATTTATATATCAGAGGCAGTGCTTCACACCATGACGGTAAAGAGTTCAGAGCTCTGGCCTTTAGCAGAATCTCATGCATGCTTTTCATAACACGTAGAGCTGTTCCACCTCTGTTCATGGAGAAAAAAAAATTCTGAAGGGTTTACAAGAAAAGTGAGAACAGATTTTTTTTACTCAAAAAAACCCCACACACATGTACATGATTAAATAGCATCTTAAAAAAAAAAAACCCACACACAGACGATACCAAGAGGAAGTAATAAGGAACAAACATGTGTTGCTGTTGAAGTTGCCCAGTTTTACATTACAAGTTACATTTCTCTTCCTTTGAGCTGTCCATATGTAGCTAATTAAGCTGCTGCTTATGTACCGACAAATATAAATCTTGAAAGCAGGAAAAAAAATCTTGATACTATCCCCTGTTTAAGTTACATGATAAGATATTGCTCTTTAACACACACCATTAATATATGCATCTCTAGTTTACTCATAAGCAAGGGTCCCCACCTCTGGTTCTCAACACAATAAACGAGATAATTCTCAGGACATCCCCAATGAAAAAAGGATAACCTGAGAAGCAGACTAGTTTCTGGACACAAGACAAGGGTGTGTCAGTGAGGTGAGGAGGTTGATGTTCCAGTAATGCAAGTGTAAGTCTTATATATTTATTAGGATTTATTTACCACCTTTTTGAAGAAATTCACTCAAGGCGGTGTACAGTAAGAATAGATCAAACATGAGCAGGAGGCAATTAGAGCAGTAAAAATATTCGAACAATACAAAGTAAGGCATGGTATACTGCTTGCAATGACAACACAATCCATTTATTTTCGAAAGAGAAAGACACCCATATTTCGACCCAAATCTGGAGATGGGTGTCTTCTCCTGTGGGCGTCCAAATCAGTATAATCGAAAGCCGATTTTGGGCGTCTTCAACTGCAATCTGTCGCGGAAACGGCCAAAGTTGACGGGGGCGACACGGAGGCGTGGTGAAGGCGGGACTGGGGCATGTTTATCGGCCGAGGAGAGATGGGCACCCTCGGCCGATAATCGAAAAAAAGGCGTTTTTAGTGCGAATTTGGGTCACTTTTTTTGGACCCTTTTTTTTTTTCACCAACAAGTCCTAAAAAAGTGCCCTAAATGACCAGATGACCACCGGAGGGAATCGGGGATGACCACCCCTGACTCCCCCAGTGGTCACTAACCCCCTCCCACCAAGAAAAAAACTACTTTAAAAACTTTTTTTCTCCAGCCTGTATGCCAGCCTCAAATGTCATACCCAGATCCATCACAGCAGTATGCAGGTCCCTGGAGCAGTTGTTAGTAGGTGCAGTGGACTTCAGGCAGGTGGACCCAGGCCCATCCCCCCTACCTGTTACACTTGTGGTGGTAAATGGGAGCGCTCCAAACCGCCCCCAAAACCCACTGTACCCACATCTAGGTGCCCCCCTTCAGCCATAAGTGCTATGGTAATGGTGTAGAGTTGTGGGGAGTGGGTTTTGGGGGGGATTTGGAGGGCTCAACACCCAAGGGAAGGGAGCTATGGACTTCAGAGGTAGCTTGCTTTGTCTTTTTTATTGTTACAAGTGCCCCCTAGGGTGCCCGGTTGGTGTCCTGGAATGTCAGGGGGACCAGTGCACTACGAATCCTGGCCCCTCCCAATGCCTTGGATTTGTTCGTTTTTGAGCTGGGCGCCTTTGGTTTCCATTATCGCTGAAAAACCATACCGCCCAGCTCAAATCCGCACAAATCTGATGCATTTGGCTAGCACAAACCATATTATCGGAAAAAAGATGGACGCCCATTTTTTTCAAAAATACGGTTTGTCCCACCCCTTCACGTACCCGTTCTCAGAGATAGATGCCCATGGAGATGGGCGTTCGCGTTCGATTATGCCCCTCAATATGTACTAGAACATTATAATTGGTAGTGAGGGGTAAGGCAAAGTTCTAACATATGAGTAATAAAGTAGGAAGAATTAGAAAGTAAGGTGATTGATTTGAAGAAAGTTGCATGTGATGTCAGAGAAATGGTTAAATATTATCTCAGCTAGGGTAAGAATGGGAGTCAATTCTTGTGTGTGTGAGTGAGACTAACAAGTTAGTTACTGCTTCCATTAAAGGCTTGGTTGAAGAGACAAGCTTTCACCTGCTTCCTGAATTAGAGGTAGTCTTGTGTTAAACGGAGCCTTTGAGGCAATGCATTCCAGAGTGTGAGGGCTACTCTGGAGAAGGCTGGCTTGCGGGTATCACATCGTGTAATGTCTTTTGGAGAGCTTTCAACATTTCCAAAATATATTTGCCCAACTACAAACTTCCATACAAGGTAAATTTACAATGGATTAATAGAACCGTTAGCATTTATCAGCACATCCTTTCTTCCTGCACTTGTCACAGCAAAGCAACTAGGATTCCAAACAATGTGTGTTAACTTAGTACAAAATCTCAGCAAGAACATGGTTGAAACTTGTGAGCAAGAGCTATCTCTGCCTGTACAGGACATTTGCCACCTAATCTACTAATCATTACATGGCTGTCATTAAGAATACACACACATTTCATGCTTTATTGGAAGAGTGGAAGCCTGGTAGATACAAATATTCTGAGCTAGAAGGTACACATGGATGTGTCTTGGTGGCAATTTCAGTGCATTAAACTCACTCCACAAATAAACTAGAGGCCGACAAACTGCCTTTTCAGTTTTGGCCAAAACTGCAGCTGAAAAGTCACCCGCTTTTGGCCAATGCTGAAACCTCAAGTTTGGTTGTGAATGTGACCCAGCGAGGGCCACTAGTGATTGTCAGAGCTTGCAGTCTACATCCGTCTGTTAAACCCACAGTATCCAAGCCAGAATATAATTTAATAATGAAAGACCGTATTTTACTTCCAAGCAAAGATAGATAGCCCCTGCACACAGACCACAGCTAATGAAAACAAACTAAAAATAATAATGCTTCTACAGTGGCTGACTTTGCACCACATAACTTACATCACAACTCCACAAGGATGCTAATTCCTAAAGATCTTATCCCAAATTTACAAAATTTTAGCAGAAAATTTAAGTCTTTATCAAAAGCATTTATTGGGAGTAGTCTATTATATAAAACTATAGTGTAATATAGCAACTGCATTACTTGTAATCACAGTACAAAAAAAGAATGACTGCTAATAGCAGCCCCCCCCCCACACACACACACACACATACACACAAAAGGGCTATCTTACAATCCCTGGTGGTCTAGTAGTGTAGTCAAGGCAGAAGCGATGCCCCAGTCACAGCAGCCATTTTGAAAACGGAGCCAAAATGGTACAGGGTGATCCCCTTATACTCCTGCCCAACTACACCCCTAGACCACCAGGAATAAGATAGGCCCCGGGGAGCCTAGGGGTGAGAAGTGAGGTCCAGCAGAGAAACAAATGGGACAAAGCACAATTTTTTTTGTTGCCACCAAAACACGGTCATTTTTCATCCGAAACCAAAAACATGGCCGAAAATTACGATACCCTTTCAGCAAAACCAGGCAGAAAAAATAATTTTGGACTATTTCCTCACCATAACAAACTGTCAGCATCTAAAAGTCAACCCTTTTTTTTTTCTTCTGTGAATGAAAGGCAAGAGCCATAGAACTCACTAGAAATGGAGAAGCTCTGGCTCCTTGTAAGCTTGGGCAAGTCACTTAACACTCCCTTTTCTCAGGTAGGACCTTAAATTATGAAGCAGGGAAATACTTGAATTTAACACCCAGAGCTCCTACTGAAAAAGGTGCAACATCAAATCCAAATAAATACTGTAGTAAAAGCAGTATGGGCAGCTGCTCTTCAAGATTTACACTGGGTCCCATAAATGGCAAAGATAGATCAGTATCAAGGCTGAAGTGGACTTCTATAGCAACTCCAGTAGTTGGGGAATTTGGACTCATGCCGGGCAGACCTCTACAGTCTGTGCCCCAAAATTGGCAGGGAGAAATGGAGAGCAAGTATACAAGTGTTTAATCACGAAGAAGTGGAACCTGCACAGAGTTCCACATTCAACTCTGGCCACCTTGGATGAACTGTGCAGGTGGACCATGCAGGTCTTTATCTGCTAACAACTCTATTACTAGGTAGAACCACTCGCTTTTTTTAGGGCTTTCCTGCACTGGTAAGGCAAAGCAGCTGGTGATGCACATTCATCATTGCATACAAGATTAATTGAAGAGTTAACCTGTGAAAAAAAGGATTTTAACTTGAGTAAATTAATTGGAATAAGATGAATGGATAAAATAAACTAGGCTGAAAAATCAAAAAACTGAAAAAAATAAAATAAAAACTGGCCTATGTACACCCCTAATAACGGCCTTGCATGCTTGGTTCTCTTTCAGGAATGAAAAGCAAGCAGAGAATTTCATTTGCTTGAGCTTGTTGTCCATAATCATTCATTACCTAGAAAAACAGCACAGTAATGTGGCTTATAGAACAGACACCCAACATCTATCCTCCAACAGCTGCTAAGCAAACAGATGAACTCTCTTCTCCCCACAATCTCACTCCAAAAAAATGACAGATTGTGTTATGTGCCAAAAATTCAACTTGCTAACTGAAGTCTCCATGTTGTTAGGTATGGATGATCTCGAATGGTATGGTTGAGGGGAAAAATCCTAAGAAACCCTGAACAGCCCCCTAAGCTTCTGTACTAAACCACGTGTTCATATGATTAAAGGAGGGCAGAGTTAGTCTCTCTTTGATGGCTCTCAAAATTCAAACATTCATACACCAGTCATGTAAACAGCTAAATGCTCAACTAGTATCGCTTCTCCATCTGCACAATGAACTGGCCCACAGAACTTGGATTTTTCACACTGAAAGGCCCGAATCAGGGTTTCCCTTCCTAATGTGGGTCACATACCCCTACCCTCATGAAGGGGGCAGAGAGGAGAAACCCCACTAATGTTCTGCAGCCTAGAAACTAATTAAAAAAAAATGGCAAGAACCAACTGGTCAAATATTTATCTTATTGGTATGTCACCCTTGTTCTAAATCTTAAATTTAGAAACACTATGAGACAGTTACCCAATACAGAAGCTCGAAATGCTTTACAGTCATAGAAGCAGAACTACCAGGTAGATCAGACCGTGAAATGTAAAATGGAACTTTTCCGAGATTCAGGTTGTAACTCAAATTCCTGATCCAAACACTAGATGGCTTTCAATTCAAAAATATTCTTGAATCTACATTTCAGACCCTTTGAACCTCAGTATTTTTTTTTTTTGGGGGGGGGGGGGGGGGGGGGAGAGAAATGAGACAATTTTTTTGATCTAAGAACAGATGGCATATGCCAAGCAACATATCGTAGTACCAGACTAAAGTTAAGGCCCTAACTTGTGTGCCAGTAAAGGGGTCATGTTACCCTTTGCTTCAGAAAGAACACTGGTTGCCCATAGCCAGTAGAATTACCTTTAAGATTCTTATAATTCATCAGATTCATTCCTCTGGCTGCCCATTATTTTTAATTACAATATTTTACTCCTTGTATGTTACTTCTCGCTTGGACTATTGCAATTTACTTCTCACTGGTCTTCCACTCAATCATCTTTCTCCTCTCCAATCTGTCCAGAATTCTGCAGCTCGAGTTATTTTCCGTCAAAATCGTTATGCCCACACTAGCCCACTTCTCAAGTCACTTCACTGGCTCCTTGTCCGCTTCCGTATACAGTTCAAACTTACTGACCTTTAAATGCATCCACTCTATGACCCCTCATTACCTCTCCTCTCTCATTTCTCCCTACATTCCTCCCCGTGAACTCCGCTCTCTGAGCAAGTCTCTCTTGTCGTCCCCCTTCTCCTCCACCGCTAACGCCAGACTTTGCTCCTTTTATCTTGCTGCACCTTATGCCTGGAACCGCCTTCCCGAACCCATACGTCTAGCTCCATCTCTACGCTGAAGGCTCACCTTTTCACTGCTGCCTTTGGCTCCTAGCCACTACCCATTTGTCCTCCTTCCTGTTCCTCTTTATCCTGTAATTCCCTTGCCCGTAATGTCTTGTCTGTCTGTTTTACCTAGATTGTGAGCTATTTGAGCAGGGGTTGTCTCTCTCTGTCAATTGTCCAGCGCTGCGTGTGTCTGGTAGCGCTATATAAATGCTAATAGTAGTAGTAGTAATTCAGGATGCCAGGATTCATTAACTGTGCCTTCTATTCTTAGAATACGTTGTGGGCATATCAGGAACACCGTTTAGTGTAGTGAGCCCCAACCTCTGGAATTATCTTCCTTCTTATGTGTGTGTGTGGGAAACTCATATTTTTTATGAGAAAACATATGGACCATGAAGGGTATCTGGCAGTACTAGCACTCCGGCAATATGCCTCATGGCACACAGGTCCTCTATCTTTCCTTCTTTTTCTTTGATCAGATTGTAACTTGTTTCTTCTACCTATGTGGAGTTGTTGGATCACATTATATAGGGTCCACACAATTTCAAGTTCAGATCAGGAAACCATAGAAGCAGGTAAGAAAATCTGCTTCCCCAATTCCTCTCACTCCTTGGAAGCAGTCCCAAGAGGCTGGGTAGGGAAAAGAAAGTGATGGCATGCTACAGTATCAAAAAGAGCTGCAGACTACTGATCTAGCTGTCTGGAAGTTCCCACCATCATTGTGATTGTCAGTAAGACAGGAAGCTGCTGTGCTGATTCTCATTAGAGCACTACAATACCTTCACACACTCACAAGAGCAGCTAACAGCTTAGACCAAGAAAACTTAACAGTACTAATGACAGGCAGCCTATCACACCTCTGTCACAGAAACATCTTCATCCTAAAATCTTGGAGAGTGAGCAATGCTAGGAAGACATGTAGAATGAAGAAGACAGGCTTTAAGGGTGGTGGGTCCAGAGATCTAAAATTGGCGCTCTCAGGACCTGAAAGTTCAGCAGCCTTTGGGACTCTTACTAAGCCGCGTATGCGCCTACGTGCGCCAAAATAGAATTACTGCCCGGCTACCGTGTGGCTCATGTGGTAATGTCATTTTTGGAACACGTCCAATTTTATTTTCGGACGCGCATATCAGATTGATTGTACTGTTTTAGTTATAAACCATTTGAATAGATTTTTCCCATCCTATATAATAATTCTTACCTCCAACGTTCTGTGCTTGGGACCGTGGATCCCTGGAGGTGGTCTGCTAGGCAGACACGCACTGACGTCACTGACATCATGACAGCTGATTCCAAGGCAAGGGGAGGAGTAGGGAATACTCCTCCCCCTGCCTCGGAATCATCTGTCACCCCCGCGCTACGGCCCTCGACCCCCCCTTCCGCAAACCAGTCAACCCCCCCCCCCCCCGCCGTTGTGGACTACCTGTGCTGACGGGGGACCCAAACCCCCAACAGCTGAAGTGCTGTTGTGCCCTTCGCGTTGCTTCCTCAATCATCTTCTCTGCAAGTTTCTGTGTGTGCGTCTCATCCTTTGTTGTTGAGCATAGGACTATTTTAAGCCAGGTGCAATACTATTAAGCAGCAGCAAGGAATTCTAGCACCAAACACATGGAAAGCACAAGGAATAAAGAACGAAGAGATTTGAAAGTCAGGGAGATCAACAGCACAGACTGAAATCAGAATAAGACAACCGTGGAGTTTGTTAAAGCACGTTTGAGAGTGGTAGAAGGCAATTATGTTCTTGAATGCGTGTATCTCTACAGGTCACCAGGGGTACCAGTCTAAACAGATACCCACATCAAAAATGGTTTTCAAATGTTTGAATATTTCAGCCACAAGTCTTCGCTTTCATAATCGCCTGGAAACTTCCTTTAGTAAATTAAAGAAAAAAAAAAAAAAAGCTATCAAAACCTGGTTGTTTCAGCTCGCGTTTGACAAATTGAATAACACAACCTGCCCATTCATGCATTTTTTTTGCAGCTTTTTAATCTGAGATTTCTATTTTTCTATTTTGTACTTTATGCCACCCTCCTGTGCTTGTGCTCGCAGGATTGTGTGATAAACTTTATAGATAACTGCTATCAGAAAGCAGAAGGCCGAGATTAAGCCAAGGTTCAAATCCCACTGATTTTCGTTGTGACCCTTCATACACTTCACCTTCAAAATGGAAATGTTTTATAGCATTTGCGGGCAACAGGGTTTTGGGGGGGGGGGGGGGGGTGATGGTCAGGTTTTGAGATGGTTTGGATCACATTTAGAGGTGGAAATCCTTCATAGTTAGGATGGCAGAGAAGTTGCCAGAAGAAACATTTTTTCACCCCAGACTCCCATAAAGGTATGTGAGGTTTTGTCAGCAATTTTATATCTCCAGTGATGGGAGAGTTGGGTTTCAAAAAAATTTTTTTTTTTGCGCAAATGATCACCCTATGATGGAAACTGGTGAGAAGTCATGTCTAACAAACATTTCTTGGCACTGTGCTAAGATGAAGGTAATCCCCACGAAGTACGAGGTCTTTATCCAGAAGGGTGAGGAAACCGATATATCCTATGTATGTGGCTGTGAAGGTAGTACAATTGCAGGAGAACGTGCAGAAATGGGATTTTATTTTTGATGCTGCGTGGTCTTTTAGGCTAGATTTCTTTAAATATTCAAAATATCACACCCATGTACACAACTTGTAAAAGAAATAAAGAGCAAAATGCAAGGAAAATTTACAAGCTCTAAATATATATACAGTCAAAAGAATATTTTAGAGATGTGAAAAAAGGCCACAGCTGGGGTAAATTGTGAACATGGAGAAAGAAAAGAACAAAAGCAAAACAGAAGCTATTGTTTCTCAAATCTATTAATGTCGTACTTGGGGGGGGGGGGGGGGGGGGTTGGGAAGTATACTTGTAAACCTCTCTGGGGAAGGAATAGAAGGGCTTTTATCAGACAAAAAAAAAAAAAAAAAGTCAGTCAATTGTGTTGGTACATAGAAGATTTTACATTACTACTATATAACACCCAGACATTTACAAGGAAACTTTAAGCTCATACCTGTAGGACTCTAGGCCAGAGTAAGCGAGAGTTATGTTGGCAGTTTCAACAAGTTTGGGAATACCCAGATTGTCACACCACAAACCCCTCATCAATATCTAAATAATTTCCGTAGAACCAAACCACGTGTCACAATAGTATCAAAAATTGCAATCAAGAGTTGCAGGTACAGATGAACCAGTCAAACCATCAGAAAGAACAAAATGAATCTGATGGATTAACTTCCTCATTTACTGGTCCTTATACTAAGCTGCTATAAAAGCTAGCGTGCGTTTACCGCAATTTATAAGGGCATACTACAGAAGGTCCTGTGGCAAGTCCGAGATTAGTGCGTGCAAGCCACATGCTACAAAATAATTTTTAGGGCAGAGGGGGTGTGTGTTGGTGTGGAGAGTAGGCGTGCCAGTACGAATTGCTTAGTGTATCACACGCTGATTAGTGCATGAGCCCCTACTGCCTACAAGTGCTCATGAGCTACTTTGTTTTAATGGCCATGCACTAATGGCAACCTTAGGGGCCCTAAAAGGGTTGGCGTGCAGAAATGGTTCACTTACTACACGACCATTTTGTTTCCAGCAAAAGCAACAGCCTTTTACCCGCTGTGGTAAAAGGGGGCCTCAGTGTACGTCAAAAAACATGCACTGTTAGCACAGGCCCCCTTTAGCTGCAGCTTAGTAAAAGGACCCCTTAGTGAGTAGACAATTTTTAAAAAGTCATTTTATTGCTGCAGTAGGAAGCGGCCTTAGTGCACGGGACTAGATGTACTCTATAAGATGTGCCTAGCGCCTGCCTGCGTAATGCAATTTAGTCACAGGGCAGTTAAAAACTTGGTGTAAATGCCTATGCCTAAATTAGGTGCGGAGCAGGTGTACTCTATAACAATGCGCACAGTTTATAGAAATGCCCAAGGCGGGGGCCATGCCCCCTTTTCACACTATGCACCTTAGATTTGTTTACAGTTGTTTGTGTAAATTCCAATGCCAGTATCAATAATTGCTTCTTAATTGACAAGTATCTGTGCTGATCAGCTTGTTAAGCTAATTAAGTTGTGCACGCAGTACAGAATACAACCAGATGTGTGCACAGCTCTAGTCACACTATATAGAATTCAGAGAACTATGCCCACAATAGGGTAAACAGATATTTTCAAAATGTTTTTTTTTTTTTTAATGTTCACAGTAGATATTAAGGATTTTGGAAAGTTTATAAAAAAATGTATATATGAACAAGAAATTTTTCCAAATGCCATCTCTAAACCATAATTACAGTACTTTTGAATTTCATATCTAATCATTTTTTGTTCCAATTCTTTAAAACTTGTTTCATGTCCAGCTACTTGAGCTGAATGACTAACTTCCAACAAACTTGAAACTTAAATGAGCTTGAAATTGTGCTGCATCAAAGAATATCTAAAATTACAACTTGCAGTTTTACAGGAAGGAGATCCATCGATGGCAATGTCTGCTCTTCCAGAGCTAGAGTCCACCTACTGAAGACATCGACTCCGCAGCCCCCCCCCCCCCCCGAGTCTACAGTGGCATCTCCTCCACTTAGAGATGGGTTCACAATGCATTCCACCCTCAAAGCTGCACCCAACAATTCTATTACTACTACTACTTAACATTTCTAAAGTGCTACTAGGGTTACGCAGCGCTGTACAGTTTAACAATGAAGAACAGTCCCTGCTCAAAGGAGCTTACAATCTAAAGGACGAAAAGTCAAGTTGGGGCAGTCTAGATTTCCTGAATATAGGTATAATGGTTAGGTGCCGAAGGCGACACTGAAGAGGTGGGCTTTGAGCAAGGATTGAAGATGGGCAGGGAGGGGGCTTGGCGTATGGGCTCAGGGAGTTTATTCCAGACATAGGGTGAGCGAGGCAGAAAGGGCGGAGCCTGGAGTTAGTGGTGGTGGAGAAAGGTACTGAGAGGAGGGATTTGTCCTGTGAGCGGAGGTTTCGGGTAGGAACGTAAGGGGAGATGAGGGTAGAGAGATAATGAGGGGCTGCAGATCGAGTGCATTTATAGGTTAGTAGGAGAAGCTTCAACTGTATACGGTACCTGATCGGAAGCCAGTGAAGTGATTTAAGGAGAGGGGTGATATGAGCACATCGGTCCAGGCGGAAGATTAAGACGTGCGGCAGAGTTCTGAATGGATTGAAGGGGGGATAGATGGCTAAGTGGTAGGCCAGTGAGGAGTAAGTTGCAGTAGTCAAGGCGAGAGGTGATGAGAGAGTGGATGAGAGTTCGGGTGGTGTGCTCAGAGAGGAAAGGGCGAATTTTGCTGATGTTAGAGAGAAAGAAGCGACAGGTCTTGGCTATCTACTGGATATGCGCAGAGAAGGAGAGGGAGGAGTCGAAGATGACGCCGAGGTTGCGGACAGATGAGGCAGGGAGGATGAGGGTGTTATCAACTGAGATAGAGAGTGGAGGGAGAGGAGAAGTGGGTTTGGGTTATCAGCAGACACGATTGGCTGCCCGCAAATGCTCTGGGCTACGAGTATTTTCAAAGACAACTCTGGAGCTCCTTTCCCCTTCCAGTTTCCAAGTGGCACTACCCTCAGAGGATCTGTAGTCAAGGAAGAGCTCTGAATAACATGGCGGTCAATCGGGCCTGCAATCACAGCTTGCCCCAAGTTTTCTGGGCCTGACCCTTCCTCTTCACCATAATCAGGTGATGGATGATGAGGGGGAGAAAGAAAGAATTAACAGCACATCCTCTGCTCCTCTTTTCTCTAGACCAGGGGGGTTCTCAACCTAGTCCTCGGGACACACCCAGCCAGTCAGGTTTTCTGGATACCCACAATAAATACACAAGAGAGAAATATTCAAACAGTGGAGGCGGAACATGCAAATATCTCTCATGCATATTTTTTACTGTGGATATCCTGAAAACCTGACTGGCTGGGTTTGTCCTGAGGACTAGGCCAAGAACCCCTAGGCTGTAGATTTCTAACGTAGGTTTGTATTTTGCAAACTCCATTGGATGCTGGCATATTTACCAGCCCAGGATTACAATTAATAATTTATTCTTTGAAAATATGTTAAGCTGGGTTATTTTAATTCATACTCTTGTGGACTCCCCCAGTATCAGTTAGGGAGAAAAAGTGTACAGAATGCTATGACTAAGGTAGGACACAGAGAATATTATCCCTTTGTTGTTAGTTCTACATTGGTTACGTTTGTCACACTGATATATGTCGAGCTGCTGTGTTTGGTGTTTTTAAACAGCTATGCTATTTGTTTGGGGGGGGGGGGTAGGTTGGGTAGCTTGCTTTGAGATCATATAGAATGAAAAGCAAACTGTATAATAAACACAACTAAAAACAAATTTACTAACCTATGTGCTTTGTAAACAAGCCCCATTGAAATAATGGGGCTTGCATTAAATGTGCATTAACACTAATACAGGTTAGTAAATGAGGCTATTATATTGTAAGTCCTCTGGGTATAGGTAAACAGAATACATGAATATAACTCACCTTGAGCTACCAATCGAAAGCAGCGAATTAAATATATTAAACAGAAGAGTGAATGTACAAAACAGGTCCTCTGCCAACATTCTACCTGCTTTCTGATGGAACCAACAAGAACTGGCATTACGGAAATGAGCATGTCTCAACACATACAATGTAAAAAAAAAAAAAAAAAACCTTCTGGCAGCAGCGTTCAAAAACACAACTTCCCAGTGGTGACCTCTATTTCTGCTCTCACACCATCTGCCCCACCTCTGTTCTGCCAAACATTCTACATGTGTCACAGAGCACAGATGTGAAGGGCTCAGAGGCCCAAACCTCTCAGCATGAACAGGGGGACAAGCCCGAGGCTTCCTAACACATCTAAGGAAGGGAAAAAAAAAAAAATCAATCCACTCTGGTCCAAAGAAGCCAGCTTCAGCTCTTACAGCACGTTTCTTCCTGGAAGCGACAACTCCTTGTAGACAAGCAGAGATTACAGCAGCATGGCCCATTCCATCCCAGTTCTTGGCTTCTGGCCTAAAACAGGTGGATAATGAAAACTGAGCCAAGTTAGATGAGCACACCTTCCCCGTAAAGCTCTCATCTGTTTATTTTTTGTCTGCTCGAGGGGATGGGCAGCGAACACGTCATTCATATTTCATCTCCTTCAGTGTTTGTGGGATTTACCCATCAAAGCACATGCATACATGGCAACAAGCACATAGGAATCCAGAGACAAAGATCTTAATGCACACAGCAAGGAGACTTTCTCCTGTTACCATACCATGGAGTATTGTTCTGAGCTTAGACTGCACAGCAGCTAGGACAGGCAGTCACTCACTCATAACCTCCATTCATGGTTTCAGCGTAGAACACATCACATTCTGTACTGTTGGGGTGATCACTAGAATATTCACATTACAACCTGGCCTGTAACTACTGCTTATGCTTGTTAACCTTATTCCCTGAACACTTACATTATTCCTTATTTTTCAGAATTTGAGATTACAGAAAGGTATACCCATAACCAAGACCCTTATTTTCTTTAGGAATTTGCTTTCCTCTTTAGCTCCTGCTGTGTCAATTATGCTTTACTTGTCTCTGTATTCCTGCTTTAGGGTAGGGGGGTTTGAGGACAAGTAACAGCACACCCTCACCACCATCACAATGGAATGAAAAACCATTATGGGCAAGAGTACCTAGAGGTCAGCACCAGTTATCCCAATGCATGTTACAGTGTGCTTCTCCACAAACCAGTTGTGCTAACATTTAGTAGTGGATCATCTTTCTGATGCATCACACTTGATTAGTCTATTCAGAGCATAGCTGATATGTCCAAAGAGACAAAAGCTAATGTTACCCGCTCATCAGAAGTTAAGACAGAGCAGATACCAAAATGCACTTTCTGAATATTGGCCTTGACATATGCTTGCTACTCACTATTATGTTTAAGGTCATGAATGTGATTACTACACTCTCCCCTTAATAAAACAACCACCCCCCCACACACACACAAACCTGAGGATTAAGGCCTAGTTGGAATGGTTTTCTAGCCAATACCAAGAGGCTCAGGCTAGTCAACCAGCAAATTTCCTGCCACCCTTGAACAAACTGTGCTGATTTCAATCCCAATAGTATAGTATGAGCTAGGCCATTAATACAGTGTACAAAGTCCATCTGCCCCCACCCATCAATAGAACGAGTTACAAAAGTTAACTAGAGCCTCTATTGCTAAGGTCCTTTCAAGGTACATTCCTGAAAATAAAGGGACCCTGACCTTCAATAAGACATCACAAAATAAAAAAAAAATAAAAAAAGTATCCTGGGGGGGGGGGGGGGGGGGGGGGGGGGAGCAGGTGCGTGGCTGAAGGGGCATGACCAAAGGGGAAGGTCCTGCCTCTCTGGAGCCAGGAATTTAGGTTGTCATGTTATTTAACATTATGGTGAAGCAGAAAAACAAGACATTGGGAAGTCTAAGCGTAAACTTGGGCACAGTCAACATCAATGGATCAGCATATTGTTCCGCCGAATCAACTGACTTTCCCTTACTTGAAGCTCATGTCCTCTGTGGAAGCATCCTTATCTTCAGGTGAACAAACTCCACCCTCTCATCCCACAACAGTTTGAGATCATTGTCTTAGAGTTTTAAGGACCCTCCTCGAGAATTTACACCTATAACGACTGTTCCTGTACCTATAGATATAAACTCAGCATGTCAGGTGTGTCTGCATGTTCAACTTTAAAATTCAGAAGTGACTTTAAATGATCTTTGGACTGTTGTGACCCGAATGGAGAACATGCTGCAGGTCAATCTTGCTCAGTTTTCTAAATTGACAAATATACTGAAGAAGCTTCCACTAAGATGTCTGAGCAAGATAAGTCACTATTAAATGTGGTAGATCAATTAGATGAATTAGAGTGTCGCAATCAGCAACCACATCAGCCGTTAAAGATTCCTTTGAAGTTTGAAAAATTAGAGATTTCTAGAACACCTAATCTGAGATTATTACAATTTTCCTATTACTCACTATGTTTCCAGTTGGAAAAGTGGTAGTTGTCAATGCATATTACCTTTCTAGGGTAGAAAAAGGGGATGCTTTAGACCCTCTAAATTCTCCTGATAGCTTGGACCTTTCACAATTTTTGGAGTCCTCTCTAGACATTGATAGTTAAGGGATGGGCTGGAGTGTAAATTTAAGGGGCTTCGATGTTAGCTTCAGAACTTTTAGTACAAGAACAGTACTGGGCAGACTTCTACAGTCTGTGCCCTGAGAAAGGCAAGGACAAATCAAACTCGGTATACATATAAAGTATCACATACCATGTAAAATGAGTTTATCTTGTTGGGCAGACTGGATGGACCATACAGGTCTTTATCTGCCGTCATTTACTATGTTACTATGTATAGTTGTATTACAATCAGTAGTAATAAAAGATGGAAACTTTGAAGGCATATTTTCCTAAAAAAGCGACTCCCTTTTTTGTGGGAGTGGAGGAGTGGCCTAGTGGTTAGAGCACCAGTCTTGAAATCCAGAGGTGGCCAGTTCAAATCCCACTGCTACTCCTTGTGATCTTGGGCATAAGTACATAAGTAATGCCACACTGGGAAAAGACCAAGGGTCCATCAAGCCCAGCATCCTGTCCACAACAGCGGCCAATCCAGGCCAAGGGCACCTGGCAAGCTTCCCAAACGTACAAACATTCTATACATGTTATTCCTGGAATTGTGGATTTTTCCCAAGTCCATTTAGTAGTGGTTTATAAACTTGTCCTTTAGGAAACCGTCTAACCCTTTTTAAACTCTGCTAAGCTAACCACCTTGACCACGTTCTCTGGCAACACCAGAGTTTAATTATGCGTTGGGTGGAGAAACATTTTCTCCGATTTGTTTTAAATTTACTACACTGTAGTTTAATCGCATGCCCCCTACTCCTAGTATTTTTGGAAAGCGTGGGCAAGTCACTTGAACCCTCCATTACCTCAGGTACAAACTTAGATTGTGAGCCCTCCTGGGACAGAGAAATATCCAGTGTACCTGAATGTAACTCACCTTGAGCTACTACTGAAAAAGGTGTGAGCAAAATCCAAATAAATATGTTTCCAGATGTTGCTAGGCGACTCAGTTAAAGAGGAGAGCTTTACTACAATTGAAAACTAAAGTCCTAGTTTTCAACTAAATGTTTAGGCACTCATCAAAATAATCACTATGGGCCTCTTAACTAAACTGAGCTAGCGATTCCAGGCACAGCAAATGAGGAAATCAACAGAACTGAATGGGCTTCCTCTCATTTGCCACATGGCTTTGTAAAAGAAGCCCTTTGTGTTTTTTGATTCAATGCAGTTGGAGGTTTTCTTACAGGATAAAGCAACAGTGGACTAGATTAGATTTTTCTTAATGTATATCTAGGGAAGAGTTAGCAATTTGGATTCTATATATTTGATTGCTTATCCTTAGCCAGTTTTTGTGTTTTTTTCCTTTTTTTTTTAAATACTTATATCCCTTGTTGTTCCGCTATAATGTGGGCTTCATACCTATTTTCATATGGAGATTTTTTTTCCAGTGATATTTCCTTGTGGTATTTTCTTGCATTATTTTTGTAATACAAAAGATTTATAATTTCAATTTTAAAAAATATATATCCTAGACATTCATCTTTTTCCAAGTTGGTTTTCCATTTTATTAAATGGCACAAATTAGCTTCTAGCAAGGCCTGTGGGAGCCCTTCAGGAGAAATTAAGTATTGACAAAAGTTATTCATTAACCAGCAATACCTCTTCATGAATCAAATTCTGATCAGAAGGGGGTCTTACAGGTGGCATTTATGCAGAGTAAATATGAAAGGGTATTGTTTTGGCTAGTATTCTCCAATTACCACTACACCGAGCATCTCGCTAGATGAAATGTGTTCTATAAAGCCAAAAATGGTTTTAAAGAACAGTTCATTTAATCAAAACATGAAAAAAAAATTAAGGACCTCTTTTACCACATTGTGGTAAAAAAGGGGGCTCTTGCTGGCATCGGCATGCAGGTTTGGTGAGTGCCAAGGCCCCCCTTTTTACTGCAGAGAGTAAAAGGCGTGTTCTCCTTTCAAAAAAGGAAATGGCCGTGCAATGTGAAACACCTGCCGCATAGCACTGCCCGATTAGATTATCGCCGGGTAAGCCCTTGGCGTTAAAAAATAAATGTTATCGATGCGCAGGAAATGGTGTATGCTGGGGGAGGCACTACCTCTGGGCTCCTGCAGTAGGCCAGCAGCAATGCCGGACTGATATACACCAACGCCATGGTTGCTCTACCATGGCATTGTAAAAGGAGCCCTAAATAAACTACCCACACCTTATTAACCAAAGTTAAGTCCCTGTTCATCAGGCCTAAGGGCATATTCTAAATGCCATCTGGAATAGAGGAGTGGCCTAATGGTTAGTGCAATGGGCCGAGAACCTGGGGAACTGATTCCCACTGTAGCATCTTGTGGGCCCGGGCAAATCTAGATACATTAAATCAACTGGCTCACCTTTATCTACATATTTATTCATACCTTCAAAGAAATGAAGCAAATTGGTCAGGCAACACCTCCCTTGGCTGAATCCATGCTGACTTATTAAACTATGTTTGTCTATGTGTTCTGTAATTTTATTCTTTATAATAGTTTCCACTGTTTTGTCTGGCACTGAAGTCACATATACCAGTCTGTAATTTCCCCGATCACCCCTGGAACCCCTTTTAAAAATTGGCACCACACTAGCCACCCTTCAGTCTTCAGGTACTACGGATGATTTTAACAGGTTACAGATCACTAGCAGCAGATCAGCAATTTCATATTTGAATTATTTCAATACCCTGGGGTGTATATGGTCCAAGGCTCAGTACATCTTCCAAGTTCATCAAGATTTCTTTCAGTTCCTCTGCATCATTACCATTTCTGGTATAGATAGATAGATAGATCTCTTACATCTTCTTCTATAAAGACCGAAGCAAAGAATTCATTCAATCTGTCCGCTATGGCCTTGTCCTCCTGAGTGCCCGTTTTGATCCTTCCTGATCTAACTATCCCACAAATTCCCTTGCAGGCTTCCTGCTTCTGATATACCTGAAAAGTGTGTTTCGTTTTAATCTCCATGGCAAAGTTTTTCTTCATATTCTTTTTAAGCCTTCTTTATCAATACTTTGTGCACCTGTCTTGACAGCATTTATGTTGCTTCTTATTTTCTTCATTTGAATTCTTTTTCCTTTTGGCTCTAATGGCCTTTCACTTCACCTTTTAACCATGTTGACTGTCATTTACTCTTTTTCCCACCTTTGTTACTCCGTGGAATACATCTAGTCTGGGCTTCCACAATGGTACTTTTAAACAACATCCACACCTGATTTAAAGTCCTAACCTATGCGGTTGACCTTTTCAGCTTCGTTTTAAGATTTTTCTTCAATTGGACATAGTCATCCTTTCAAAAATTAAAAGCTACTACTGTAGATTTCTTTAGTGACTTCACTCCAGATATAAGCTCAAATTTGAACGTGGTATGATCACCGTTTCCCAGCAGATCCAACACCGTTACCTCTCGAATTATGCCCTGCATCCCAGTAAGGGCTAAATCCAAAATAGCTCCCTCTCGCATTGGTTCCTGGATCAATTGCTCCAAGGAGTAGTCATTTATTACATCTAGAAATTTTACATCCCTAGTTCTCCCTGATGTAAAATTTATGCAGTCAGTATTAGGATAATTGAAAATCACCATTATTATAATGTTCCCCAATTTGCCAGCTTTCCTAATTTCTATAAGCATATTTCAGCTGTCTGTTCGTTTCTGTCCTGGCAGATGGTAGTACAGCCCTACCAGTATATTCCTTCCCTTCACACCTGGAATTTCTATCCATAAAGATTCCATGCTGTTTCATGTAGAATGTTTATTTTGTTCGACTCCTCTAACATATAGCAAACCCCTCTCCAATTTGATCCACTATCATTGTAATGTAATTTGTACCATGCTGACAGCGTCCCATTGATTGTCGTCCTTCTACCAGGCCTCTGAAATACAGAATGTTACCAAGTTCCTAACAAATCTAAATCCAATCTAAATCCCGAAGCTCTGCAAAATCCCTCATCCCTGCACCATTGTCTCAACCACACATTGAGACTTGAGCTCTGCCTGCCTCTTGGGTCCCGTGCATGGAACAAGAGAATTTCTGAAAATGGTGGATCTGGATTTCAGCTTCTACCTAGGAACTTTGGCTTCCAGAACCTCCCTCCCACATTTCCTATTTCATTGGTCCACACAAATACCAAGTCAGCTAGCTCCTCCCCAGCATTATCTAAAATCCTATCTCGGTGACAAGTGAGGTCTGCCACCTTCGCACCAGCCAGGCATGTGACCAGGTGATCCTCACAACCAGCAGTTACGCAGCTATCTACATGCCTAATAATCAAATCACTAACTACAACAGTCATCCTAACCCTTCCCTCCTGGGCAGAAGCTCCAGGAGATACACCCTCGGTGTGAGAAGATATTGTATCCCCGGGTGGGCTGGTCCTGACTACAGGGTTACTTCTAGCTTCACCAGGGCGATGCTCTCCTTTTAGGAGGAGATCTCCCTCCTCCAAGGCAGCACAGGGGTCGCCAGAATGGAGGCGAGACTTCTCTACAACCTCCCTGTAGGCCTCCTCTATATACCTCTGTTTCCCTCAGCTCCTCTAGCCTCAAAAGAATGAACTTGTCCTCCTGAGAGCTAGCTCTTTGCATTGAGCACACACATATAACCTCTCACCAATTGGGAAATAATCATACATGCGACACTCAGTGCAAAAGACTGAATAGAACCCCTCTCGCTGTTGGATTGCTATCTACATCTTAGTATTATAGGAGTTTTAATTAAAACTTCTTAAGGTACTAGGGATATTAAAGAGCCTTACGATTATATTGTATAATGTGTAATTTAGTGTTTGCTTCTCATAAGCTAATTAAATGTAATTGAAACTAATGAAAACTCTCCTCTTGTTATCCTAATTAGAATAATTGACTATAAATGAGATGAGCTAGGGGTGGGGGTGGAAATGAAGACTGAGCTAGGTCCTGTAGTACCTTCTAGAGGCCATCTATTAATGCTGTGGCAGACCAGCTCAAGTTAACTATGGGAAAAGGGTATGAGATGATTTAAAATAATTAAAAAAAAAAAAAAAAAGCAAAAATTTTAATTGTAAATATCAATAACCTACAATTCCTCTTTTAAACTCCAATCTTTAAGTTACCAAAGCACAGAGCAAAATAATGTTCACTTAGCTAGAGAAATGTCTTCTCTCAGAACTTCTCAGAAATAAAGTTAAAGTGGGACCTTTCCTCTTCACAGAATTTTGATTCTAAGGAAACTGCTTCAAAACAAACCCTTTGAAGCTAACCCCGTAATCAGACTGCCCTAGTAACCTTTGCAACTATTCTACTTCCCCACACCTTAAACACACCCGATTCAGGTCAGTAACAGTGCTACCTCTCCAGCTGACAAACAGAAAATAACTTTTTCTTTAGGACAAAGCTTGATCTTGTTACCATCCTTTTCAATGCTCTTGAAAGAAGTACCACCAAGTACAAATAATATTCAGCAGGACTTATCCAGGAAGAAAAATGGCTCCTACCCATATAAGTCCCACTCACTAGGACCATATCTAGATTTTCAGCAGTAGCCAGAGAATGCTACTGAAAATGCAGAAAGTATCTCAGCAGTGCTGAAGTGGAGCCTGGGTAGAATTAGATTTTGTTCAGGTATCAGCGATATCAGCTGCCATTACAAGGCTAGTAATCTCTATACCTGGATTTTCAGTAGATAGGAACTGGTGCTAAAATTAAAACAACGAAACACATGGAAAATACCAGAGCTCACATTAAGGTAAAAGCAGACCATAGAGTTTAAATAATCAAGAGTGGGTTAGATTCATTTAGTGTCCAGTACAAAGCTTGTACTGGACACTAAATAATCTTTCCTCTCCTTGATTCCCATTGTAACTGAAACATATGTTCCTTACTCAACCATAATACCACCTGTATTTGTTTCGTTACCGGACTGGCGAATGCCTCTACGGTACTATGTAAGCCACATTGAGCCTGCAAATAGGTGGGAAAATGTGGGCTACAAATGTAACAAATAAATAAAATTCTAAAAGGGGAGAAATTCTGTAGCTTGGCACAATGATGCCACACACCAAGTGCCAATTCTATAATGGCATCAAGACGCATTAAAGAACACTAGCGCAAACTCAAATTGGTGCACCTAAATTTAGGCATGACCATTTACGCTAGGTCAATGGCAGGTGTAAGTAGGCATTGCTAAATGCATCATGTGTGTGGAAGAGTATCCTATAAATTGCACACATGTTGAAAACATTCCAATCTGACCACATGTATGTCCCCCTCGCAGTTAGATCTCTCAAAGAAAAAAAAGTGTGTCCAGAGCACATTCTTTTATAAGTGCCCCTTTTCTATGCACTAATGCTCGATTAGGGAAATAGATACTGCTGTAATGGTAACCCATCGTAACCTCAAATCCTATTGGACCCTAAGCTTTAATTTTAACTAACAGCTTTTTCTGTTACTTATTCCTCCCTCCCTCTCTCCCTCCCACAAGCCTTGTGTTACCATTGTGCTGTCCTGAAAGCGGAAGGTTGGAGAACCCCGAGAACATTCCAGGCTTTGCTTACATTTTAAGTCTTTTAACCTAAACAAAAAATATTCATATTTTAATGTCAAATAAATATGGTGGGGGTAGAAGTAGCAAGAGCTCCAAGCCTACTCTTTTCCAGTCACAGGATTTTGGGGAGCAATGGGCTGCGACTCACTGACTGCTGGAACAATTAACATTGGGAAAAATGTTCTTATCAGGGTGTGGCAAAGTTGCAATGTTTTATTATGGGGCGTCAAAACTTTTTACCACTATGTATGTTATTTTAATAACCAGTTCTTACTGTAGCATTTAATGTTCCGTGGAGTTTATGCCTAACAGTTTATTCTTTCATCAGTTACCTAGCAGGGATTCAGTACACTTTTCTGTGCATTCTGGCTCGGGGGGGGGGGGGGGGGGGGGGGGGGGTACACTTAACTTTTCTTCTAAGAGTGAATGATTAAGGAACATAAGCCTGCAGGCTGTGATAGAAGGGGTTGTAGGGGCCATGCTGCTCCAGACAAAAGCAGGAAGCCCACTCAGCTCCACACACCAAAAGCAGCTATTGTGTGAGCTGTTCACATCTTAAAGGTTTTGTTCTGTTCCTGCCACCCCCGAGTTCCAACAATTCTGTCACCACTGACTCAGCTCTTGTTAATCATAAGAGTAAGTTCAATATAAAACGTCACCATTATCTTACCTGTGCACATATGTAAAAAGAACAAGGGTCTGGGGGAGGGGAGCCTCCTCAATTAGATACAGAATGGGGGCGAGAGGAAGCATTAATTAAATCAAGTATGAAATATTAATTTCCCCTATTCTACAATAGAATGTTGATATAACCTGGCTCGACTGGTATCCAGGACTGCCTCAAGCCCTTAAACATTCTAGCTGGGAAATGAGCTGCAGTAATATGTAAGTACAGCCTCTACGATCCAATCAAATATCATTCAGAGAGTTGTGTGGATATGAACCTACAACACACATCTCGGAACCACAGCGTCAGAGAGAGGGAGCACAAAACATGACACTTGCACTAAAATATGCAGCTTCCTGCAGAGTCGTGCTGGTGCACACTTAAGAATGGTTTTCCTGCTCATCCCACCTTGACCTCCTGATCTCGTCATGTTGTCATAGCATTTGGAGAAGCACCAGGCACTGGCATTTGAATCATTTGCTTAATATAAGCAACTTGAAACCATACTAACCTCTTGTTTTTAAGCATGCATGTTACCTAAAATTGTTCCATTTGTGTGGTACTCTTAGCACCCACAAATGCATTCATATCATGCAATAGAAGCAATCAAATAGCAGTGTACAGCAAACATTTGTGGCTGTAATCTGAATTTAGATGAGACTGACCTTTTGTTTCTCCTCCTCCCCCCCGTTTTCATGGTTATCCCCTTAATACAGCCACCATCCATCTTGAGAAGGAAAGAAATTTGTTGTATAACCCATAGGGACTAGTGCTGTAATAGTGAAGAGTGTACCTCTGATGGAGAAAGAGGGTCAAGAAAGGTTACCTAACCCTTATCCCTCACTTGTCCTGTCTGTCTGTCCTAATTAGATTGTAAGCTCTATCGAGCAGGGACTGTCTCTCCATGTTCTAGTGTAAAGCGCTGCGTACGTCTGGTAGCACTATAGAAATGATGATAACTAGTAGTAGTTACCTGTGCCCCCAAGACTGTCCAGGAGACAGACACTACTGCTATAGGGTAAGCAAACAGAAGCCCTCCTCCACCAGAACTGCACTAGAGCTAAATAATTCAAAGGCATCCAGAAGTTACACAGTTTTAAACACTGTGGAAGTAACTATGAGCACTGGAGTGTAGGAATGGCCTAGTGGTTAGAGCACCGCTCTTGAAATCCAGAGGTGGCCAGGTCAAATCCCATTGCTGCTCCTTGTGATCTTGGGCAAGTCACTTAACCCTCCATTGCCTCAGGTACGAATTTATTGTGAGCCCTCCAGGAACAGAGACATACTACCTGAATGTAACTCACCTTGAGCTACTACTGAAAAAAGTGTGATAAAAGCTCCACCATGTATTCTAAGTTACACTACATGGAAGCTGTTAGATTTCAAATGGCTTATTCCTATAGAGTTAAAAAAAAAAAAACCCAAAACAACAAAACACAATGCTGCCCCTTCAGAAAACAAAAAAAAAAAAAAAAGTCAGAGGTAAGCTAGGATCAATAAATAGGAAACTTACACACATAAAATACAAGTGCAATCTATATGCAGACCAGGTCAGCAGCTGAAAGAAGTGTACCAGCCTCTTGGTTCTGAAAGCTCCATGAGACAGCCTTGAATAGACCTTCTTGGAGATCAGTACTATATACAAACACTGTACAGGTATGAAAGCAAAATGTCAGAAAAATAATTTACACAAGTGTGTGAAAAAGGCAAAGAAAATCCATGGAAGGACAAAAACCAAGTACGCTTGGTGGCGGTATCCTATACCAAGAGGAGAACTGCCCATTAGTGGCACTGAGCTCATTCCGAGTGACATGCAGAAGGGTTCCTTGCTTCTAGTTCAACAGAAGACACAGCATCCAGAGGCGACAGGCAGAGCTCATTACAAAAAAAATGGTTTGTAGCTCCAGTTAATGATTTTTTAAATGTCTACATTTTTCTTAAGAAAAAAAAAAGAGAAAAAAAAAACACAGAACAGCTTTGCATTGCATGAATTTTCCTTAGCCATCAGGCTCATGAAGGATTACAGAGGCCCCCAGCAAACAAAAGGAGAAACAGCGGGTAAACAATCTCTTTACAGCACAAGAAAACACTGGTAATTGAAGGAAAAGCAGTAAATTCCTTTTAAGTGTGAGGGAGAGCATTCATGTTTGGAGGGGGTGGGAGGGGGGGGTTAGAATAAGTAAAGAGAGGCTTGCCTGGCTCAAGAGTTATTAATGTCTAGCTTTGCCTCATTCCATTCCTCTTTACCAAAAAAAAAATAAAAAAAATCACCTGCCTATCTGCCAAACCCTCATAAGTCAGATACTGCTGTTTGCTGTGGAGTTCCACCCATGTGATCCCTGTCTAGCATTCAGTTCTCCAACCACATCAAAGATCTGCTATAACACAGCTGTATAACTCAATCACAGGAGGGTACAATAAAGACCAATTATGAATTTCACAAAGCCATCCTATGATATGAAGTTGAGGCCCCTCAGGAAAAATACTTTCAAGCAATATATACCATCAAATGTTTGTGCAGGAGGAGTCCACATCCATACACCCAAAAACAAGTGGTAAAAAACTGTTTATCCTAGTCTCATGCCTTCAGACATCTGAAAAGACAAGGAGTGGGGGGTGGGGTGGGGTGAGAGAACACACTCACACACAAAAAAGATTTACGTCAGAGGTGAAGGTTGACAATTCATAAATAATAAGAAAAGCCTGGCATCTTATAACAGAAAACTCAAGACATGGAGTGGAGGAGTGGCCTTGTGGTTAGAGCAAATCCCACTGCTGCTCCTTATGATCCTGGGCAAGTCACTTAACCCTCCAATGCCTCAGATACAAACTTAGATTGTGAGCCCTCCTGGGACAGAGAAATATCCAGTGTACCTGAATGTAACTCACCCTGAGCTACTACTGAAAGAGGTGTGAGCAAAATCTAAATAAATAAATGCAGCACTATATGACCTAGTGCCAGGAAAATGGTCACACACACACATTTCATGACTGCCAAGTTTCTGAAGTGGCCAGAACAAGGTTTTATCAGCATCCACTTCCTTGACTCAAACAAAAAAAAGTCTACACCTCACACATTTGAGGATACTGTAAATCCATCTTATTTTTAAAATATCTCATGTTTTATTCCTAAAGACCTGAAAACACCCATCTAACCTGCCAAGGATTTGGAGACAGCCTCCACTATAGATTGATCACCATTAAAAAAACAACACTTATGTTCAAGCATCACCTATACAAAACGGGGTGGGGGTGGTAAGGAATAAAAGGTACTAGCCAATACTGATATCTATCCAGCTTCCATCCCCAACCTTTTCAAAGAGTTGTTTTACAGCAGTTAACACCTTGTTCAAACCATCACATTTTGCTCAATGGGCTTGATTGCAACATGTTGCTTCTAGATCTAAACACCACCCTCACTGGTGTCTGGTAATGCAAGTGGGGCGCTTTGGTATAGCAGGAGATGATTCAGGGTAGGAGAAGGGTCAGATCAGTGGGGGCAGGGAGAAAATGGCTCTTTACTTTCATGATAAAACCGCTACAATTTAAAGACGTGGACAAAGCTTCTTCTTGCTGGATGGTTGATGCCACATGCTGAATTCTACATGTTTTTCCTAAAATATCCCCCCTTCATGAGATATGCAAACTCCTTTCACAAATATAAGATCAAAGTGAGATGTGGAGGAGGTGGCCAGCTCCAGCAAACAGAAGGGAAATAGAAAGAGGGACAAGGTGCTCACTGCGACCATTTGGCTTGGGTTGCTAGATTCGGCACAACTGGGCAGATGTTTAAGCCATCCCTTGTCAAAATAAAATGAAACCAACACGCAGGCTTAAGTGAATTATCTTTAAAAAAAAAAGTCAATCCCTTTTAAGGAAGGCCACTGAAATTCAAAAAAGCACAATTATACAAACACTGATATAATTTTAAAAAATGGCTGGTAAGGTGGTATTTTAATGGCTATACCATGAACATATTTTGACCATTGTAACATAGTAAATGACAGCAGAAGACCTGTACGGTCCATCCAGTCTGCCCAACAAGAAACTCATTTTGCATGGTATGTGATACTTTATATGCATACCCGAGTTTGATTTGTCCTTGCCTTTCTCAGGGCACAGACTGTAGAAGTCTGCCCAGTACTGTTCTTGTACTGAAAGTTCTGAAGCTAACATCGAAGCCCCTTAAATTTACACTCCAGCCCATCCCTTATCTATTGTGAACCATGATGCCTCATATGAGCCACTCAAAAGGATGCGAAACAGCCAAGAACGTTTTCAAGCTGTTTTTCATTGCTCAGGCCACAAAGGAGAAAGACATTTGTCCTCCCAGTCTCAACCTGATTGATTTGATGTAAAAAAAAAAATATGGTAGCCACCAACTGTTGGAGATAGCCAGTGGTGTCAAATCAAGAAAAACATGCAGGCCAGCAATAAAATTTTCTTGAGGTTGATTAACACTGCTAAAACCATAACTCAACAAAATGCTATTTCATTTATGACATTAAAGATTAAAATAAATGATCTACAAGCCAAGTCCTTTCTCCTTACTGAAGTGTTAATGCTGCCTTAGTACAGGACAAAATTTACAACCTCAGGCACAATTAAAAATCAGAACAGAAATGCATAATTATGCAGCTGAAGATTGCTAATTACTGCCTCTTAATGTATAAAAAATATGATTCCTTAATAGTTCAATGCAGTTGTAAAACAAGCATACTTCCGACTCTATACAGACAGTCCACATATATGAAGTTATGAGGATAGTGTTATGCAAACTATTATACCATGCAATGTTTATTATACAAAACAAAAAATAAACATTTAGGTCGGGCAGGGAAAGGAGCTGTTAGCAAACACCCATTCTAATACAATTCCCTTTTTGACATGCCAACATAGGTTTATTTGAAATTGTGTGAACATCCAAAGGATATATGCATCGAGATTTTTTTTTTTTTTTTTTGGTAAATGAATGCAGCCAGAGAGAAGGTATTATGAAAAGCTACCCTGATATGAAACCTAACAAAAATATGCTGTCATAGTACAGACTATCATTTCCTGCCTGTTTGTAATTAAGATGTGTCAGACCTGAGCAAGATAGGCAGAAAGTCCAAAAGAACAGTTTTAAACACTAAGCAACTTGCTATCTTCTATCATGCACGTCAGGTAAAGAGATTCGCTTTGTAAGTGGAAGCTCCAGGTATTTAGCAGAGGAAGTCACGAAGAGAATCCGTACGATAAAAGTGGTGGTGGTTAGTAGAGATGGGGGGGGGAGGGGTTATACAGGGTTAGCATTAATGGGCAGGAGGATACGGGCATAAGCAGCGAGCGGAGAACACCGAGGCGACCCTCTCCCGTCGCCTCATTTACTGAATTTCCCCTTCCATTCTTTCTCTCCTCCCTCTTGATTAAATGAACGTCAATTTCTCCTCACTTCAGCACTGCTGCACGATCCGCTAAGCCGCCAGCTTAGCGCCCTCCTTAGCGGATCCGCAGCCTGGCTTTATTTCCAGCCATTTCGCAGCGACCGGGACCGGCCATGGTGCATAACCCGCAGCCGAGCGAAGGCGACTCGCAAGCGGTAGCGTATCTGCGGCCACGCAGATCGTGGGCAGATGCCACCCCGGCACGATGTCAGGTTGCCGAGGAAGGAACCCCCAGACTGACAACTTCACGGGGGAGGAGGAGGACAAAATAAATGTTTGCCTGCTCCCACAGCCCCCTGCAACCCTGCTCTAATCGTCGCAGGACTACGACGGGCATCAGCGGGACTGGGAAGCATCGGAAACCACTCCAGAAAGCAAACAGGAATACTACAGTGTTATACCACCGCCCCCCTCCCTCCTTTCCTTCTCTCCCATATAATTTTTAAGCAGTACAGACTGGGGATTCCTAGGAAACAAAAAGCTAGGAAAGCACACTGGCACAGATCTAAAAGCACATCTTATCCACCACAGCCAGCCAAGCTCGCAAACCCCACTAAAGATGAAAATGACGACGAAACCCCCCTTCACTGCATGCTCTGTGCAAGCCCGACTAGAAACGAACGGCGTTTCGTTTGCCTTTCAACGACTAGCAATTCCGCTAAATGCCTTAAGTTCTGACTCCTTTCCAGTTCCAAGTAAGGCTACAGAAGGGCAGTGTTATGATTTTATTTTTAAAGGCGGAGGTGTTTTATCTGACAATTATTGCCCATAGTATAAAATTACCCCCCCCCCCCCCCCGAAAAAAGTGAAGAAAATACACTGCTACCCTGCAGCTCCTCCGAGAGCAAATTGATAGCTGCTTCAGTGCAGTCTACAGGTGTAAGGGGGTCTCTGCAAAGGACTCGGGCTTTCTATATAAACCCTTTTAAATATGGGGGATTCTGCCCTCTACGTGCAACACACGCCAGGGGCTGTCTCCGCTCAGAAGAAACCCTGGACGGACAAATAAATCATAATGGGTTAAAAAAAAAATCCAAACCAACCAGCATTCACGTCCGATTTCGCATTAGCCTTGAACGGGGGTGGACAGGAGCAGCTCGCCTTCCGCAGCCTCATCGCCCCATGGAAGGAGAATAAGATCACCCCCCCCCCCCCCCCAGGAATAAAGCTAAGAACGAAGCCCTCATTAACCCTCTCCTTACTATCTTCCGACGCCCCTCACTAAACTTTCGGGAGGGGGGGCAGGGTTCAGCTCTTTTTCCCCCCGCAGATATGTTCTAGCTGGGGGAGGGGGAGCCGGGGTATTTATCGGTGCAGCCTGGCCCGAAGCTACAAGTACACGAACCTACCTATACATTTAAGCAGCACTGCGGTGGGGGGAGAGAGGTAATCAGAGCTGGCTTTTCTGCCCCCCAACACCAGCGCTACCTCCAACCTAACAAACTGAACCGTGTCCCCCCTCCCCTTCCGTGCTGCAGTGACCAGTGCCCTGGGATCGGCCGCTGCCCTTGACCCCTCATCCCACCACAGTGCCCCCCCCCCCAATCACCGGGTTCCCCCTTCTCCCCTCCTTACTTTGCCTGAAGCACTTGATTCCATCGCCCTTCCTTGCACAGTGGCTCTTCATTGCCGCCTTCCCTTTTCACCGCTTGGGGGTTGTAATTCACATCCACAGGATTTGATGTCCAGCCAATGGCAATTTACATAAAGAGAAGGGACAGCACATACACGGGGAGGGGGGAAATGCCCCTTGGAATAGCTGTCCCGGGTCTAATCCGAGGAGAGGCGCCTCCGTCCTGCCGGTGAGAAGCAGCAGGCAGGGACCCAGCCTCCCTCCTGGCTGCTGCCGCTGTGCGTGTGTGTGTGTGGAGGAAGCAACTAACTCCCTCTTTGAGCTGAGGAAAGAGAGAAGGTGGAGCTCCCGGCTTTTTGATCAGATTTTATACTCGGCATCGCTTTTGGCCAGGAGGAATTTAGCAGGGGTTTCTCTCTCCGTCGGCCGTCTAGCGTCCTTTCCGTGTAGCGCGCGAGAAGGCTCCGGCTGCACGCTGTTTAACCCAGAGGCTGACTGCTGCCTGCATCGCTCGGCAGGACAAATGGTGCTGCTGCAAACATTCTCTTTGCAAATCACACAACCCAAACAATACCCCCTCCTTCTCCTCCTCCAATTACCCTCCTATTATTTATTGGGGAGGGGGAGCCTCTACAGCTTAGGTGGCTGCTCAGAGGAAGCCACCGTACTTTCCAACTACCTGTAGCTCGTACGTAGTAAAAAATCAACTCCTCATAGGAAGCAGAGAGCCAGCCTGATCCGCTGTAAACGAGCCCACGGATGTCCTGTGCAGTGGCTGCTTCAAGCCTTCCACGCTCTCCAATAGCCTAGAAAAGGTGGGGCTAATTCCCTACCCCCACACACACACACTTTAGTTAAAGAGCCCGGTTCGCCGCACCTGCAACGTCGGGTGATTGTGGAGTTTGTGGTCCATTGCAGCAGTTTAAAGTCATAGCACCCCCTCACGCCTTGTCCTCGCTGGTACGTCTTCTTTTGGTCTTAATCCAAGGTCTCCTTTCTCTTTTGCTCTGATCAAGCTGCGCATCTTTTTAATATTATCACCGCATCTTGCAGGTTCAAAAATCGCTTTCCCTAAAGTTCGCTTTTAAGCTGGCTGCTCTATTCCTGGCGTCACTCGTAAAGGGTGAATAGTTAAAGAGGGTTATAGTGTCTGCTTGGGAATGACGTGAAATCAAACTGACAATGGGTGAGTTAATTTAATCTATTGTTTATCTAATGACTTGAATTATCTAACACAAGTGCTGGTGCTTTAAAAAGGCAAAGATTGTCCTTCTTTGTGTATCCTTGCGGGGGGGGGGGGGGGTGTTTTGAAAGCCTGCCCAGTGCAAAATAGGCTGGGCACAGAGTTTTGAAACATAGCTAGTGGTATTAAAAATAGGGTTCTTTTTATTTTTAAATTCTGCTTCCAAAAAGATATACATTAGTTATTCAAAATAACGCATCTCACAATGCATTTTTTTTTTTACATTTCCAAACTCAAAACTATTCCATCATCATCGATATCACTTAACAGTCGCTGAAAACAACCCTTGTAGTCGTTCTTCTTCCTGCATACTCATTATTTTCTGGCCCTCAGTTTTGAGGGATGGGTCGAAGTCATCAACATTGGCATTTGGTGGTTTTCATTGTTAACCGGTTGAATTAGATTCTATTTACCTATCAGCTTTAACATTTTTTAAAATTCCCTTTCTGAGAATGACATATAGTTAAAAAAAAAAAAAAAAAAGATGAGTTGAAGCTCATAAAGGCAAACTTAAATTTACACCAGCCTGAAGCGATTGTGCATTTCCACTAAAAGATAAAAGGTGGAGCTGCTGGCTTTAATTCTCAGCGAGAATGTTCCTTCCAGAGGTTCTCTCTCTGGCTGAAAGGTGCGGCCAACATCGGGGCGACAGTTGTGTTTAAAGTGTTTTAACTTTAGTTTTCAGTAGGACCGGTCACCGAAATAAACGGATTATAAAAAGAAAGGAAAGCATTGTTTTCTTGACCTCCGGTACTGAAGGTTTATTTTACCCTTGCAAGTCCCGGTTTAGATTTACATCCCACTTTCCTGTGGTATTTGCAATCTCTGTTTCTATTTATTGGAATCAGGGTGGCAGCCCGGTAGTGCATCATAAACAGGATGGTCAGAAATCCAGGAGACTTGGCAGCCCTGCTGCAGCTGCTTCTGCATTCTGAGCCCTATCCCACAATTAGGGTTGTCATCTCAGTCCGGCTCTGGCATGGAAAGACAAATCCAAGTCCTGGTTTTTGCTGCCACTGCATGCTCTGCTTTACCTAGAGCAGGGGTGGGCATCTCGATCCTTGAGGGCCACAACCCAGTCAGATTTTCAAGACTTCACCAATGAATATGCATGAGATCTATTTTGCATCCTGAAAACCCGACTGGGTTGCGACCCTCAAGGACCAAAGTTGCCCACACCTGACGTAGAGGTATTTGAACTAAAACTCTACGCATGCTCTGAGGTAAAACCTTTTCGAATTGACCTAAGTGAGGCGGCAGTCCTTCCTACCCAAAACTGATGCAAGTGTTCCCCGGTACATTAATATGCCGATCAAATAGAAGTCTGCCTTGCCATAGATAACAATGGGACAGAGGGGTGTTTCACTAAAGCTTAGCTTGAGTTATCTGCAGCAGGGACCATTTTATTCCTACAGGCCCTGCTGCAGATACCTCAAGTTAAAGCTTTAATAACCCCCCCCCCCCCCCAGGTGAATTCTGTTCCTGTTACCAAGATTCTTTTTGCATGTGCAAATGTAAAAAAAAGTGGCCACTCATACATCTAGGGGCTCATTTTCAAAGCACTTACAAAGATCCACAGATTACTATGAGATGTATTTTCAAAGCACTTAAATTTACAAAGTTACAAGTGCACTATATTGAAAATACTTTCCCTTAGGAAAGGGATTTGGTTTTAGCTCACAGACAGTTACAGTCTGGCGCAGCAGCTATTTTCTTTCCCCTGTGGCTTACGGTTTACGTGATCTGCCCAACATCAAAAGACCACCTTGGGATTTGGCCTAGGCTTTCCTGGTTCTCCGCCTACCAGCTCTATCATTAGGCTACCCCTCCAGGTGTAATCATTGGGCACCAGTGACTGCACTTTGTCAGCTTTGCTCCACAATTGAAAAAACAAAACAGAAAGCAAACCATTTTCACTTGCCTTGATTAGATGACACAAATGAAGAAAAATCTTACAGATGGATTTCACATAAATAGGTTGAAAATGCTGGTCCATGTTCCAATAACACTCGATGATGTACGTAATATTCATTCAGGGGTGTAGCATCCAACATGGCCATGTTTCGCCCCAAGGATTGCATCAGGGAACTTTGAAAGAGTCCTGTATGATTGTGCAAGTGTCATCATCAAAATCCATCAACTTAGAACATAATGGTGATGGTTATGGCATAAACCATTTAATTTAATGATCCTGGTTTGGCTGGAGCTCCATGTCATATGGTGATGGTTGTTGATAATTTCCGGTGTGTGATGGCTTCTCCTTACTTGGATATTTAGCATACACATTTCACGTCCTGGTCTTGTTTGGGATACCAGCCAAGTTCAGAGTCTAACTATGGGCTGAATATGGTCCCTTCTTAGCCTGTGACTTTGTGAGACCATCAAAATGTCATCTCCATTGCTAAAACAGGGGGGGATTAAACTTCCTGTCCAAAGTACTCTATGAGAATGTAACTCACCTTGAGCTACTACTGAAAAAGATGTGAGCTAAATCCAAATAAATAAATAAGGACACACAGAGACATGCACAAAACTGTGTTTTTTTTTTTTTATTAAATTCATGCCTATGTACTTAACAGTTTCCTCTCACTGAAGCCACTTTTTAATTGACTATACTGTATTCATATCTGGATGTAGCAGGAGTGATGCAACTGCAGATTTATAAGGATGGCTTTGAGTAATGTGAAACAGATCTCCAGAGAGGAAATTCTCTTCCTGTTGTCTTGTTGCTGTAGAGAGGGGGTTATTTTTTTGAGGTTTGCGGTTTTGGTGAGTTAAGTCGGGGATTTTGTTTTGGGGGGGGGGGGGGTTGAAGTAAGTTTTTATTAGTTTAATTTTTCTCTTATTTTGAGTGATCATGAGCCATGTAGGCAGCATATAAGAATTGTAATGAATAAAGTTGGTTAGAATGAAAGGCAAGGCTGCCAAGTTAGCTAGTTCTGGGAAGGAGAGTTGACACTGGTTCTTGATTTCTGACAAATTCATCCTGATGCATCATAGGACCTGCAGCACTCATCTTTGTGGATAGGATCAAGGGCTATAAATTTCACACTGCTTTGGGATGTAAACTCAAAACAAGGACTAATCCAATGTCTACCTCTTGGAAATGGGTAACCTAGAAGCTCCAAAAGGAGCAGAGGTCCATGAAATCCAATATTCTTTTGATGGTAATCCAGGAGGTGGAATCACTGTACAGCTGTAAGGTAGGGTATCCACACGGCTCCCGTCCTGGTTTTACCCCATTGCGTGCATGCAATTGTTGTTTTGCTTTTCAAAGACTGCAAAAGGGAAGTCGGAACTACAGCTCCCTGCATGCAATGGTATAAAACCTGGATTGGCTCAACCTCTCCTGAATATCTGGAGCCAGTTAGCAGCCTTACCTATAGCCAATTCTGCAAACCTGAAAAAAATATTTATTTCTTAACTAATGTATTCTGTTAACAAGCAATGCAATGAAGATATTCACCGTTAACCTGTAGACTCCATATAATGCGGAATCACTGATAATGGTCAAAGGTTGGACCCCATTTGTTTTTGTCTTATTGCATAATACACCATGGACCTGATATAACGTGATTCACTTATAAAGTGGTCAGATATCTTGAACTCCAGGGTCTGCATTATCCCCTGGATCTATATAGTGTGACCTAAGTTGCATACACAAATCCAGCCATATTCTGGATTGTCTTGTGCAACTCAATTGGCTAACAAGATAATCAGCACCGATAATTGCCAATTAAGCAATTATTGACACGAACTGGCTTTAATTAGAATTTGCACACACAAGTTGCTAACTGTTTTCTATAAAGTGATGCACGTAAATTCCAATGTGCGCTGCTGAAAAGGGGGTGTAGGCCATGGGTGTGGAATAAGCGCATTGTAGGCATTTAGAATACACCCAGTCCATGCCTAAGTTAGGTGTAGGCATTTACTCTGAGTTTTACTTAGTGTAACTGCCCACAACTAAATTTAGTCACGCAGATAGGCACTAGGTGTATTCCATAAACCACGCTGAAATTTAGGCATAGTTTATAGAAATCAACTAGGTGTATTTTTTTTTTGGCACTGATTTTTTATGTGTAATATATAGGCCTCAATATTGAGACAGCGGGAGTTAGACTAGCTAACTCCTGCTGTCGCTGGTGAACCCGGAAATTCAATGCCAGGGACATATCCAGCCAGCAGCATTTAATATCCAGGGGTATTTTTGGTGCGGCTTACCAGCTAGACTCTAGCAGACAAAGATGGACCTGCTACTTACGTGGGTTTATCTGGTTGCCAAACATAACCAGTCAACTGGTGAAAATCAGTGGTAACTGGCTATCAGGCTTATTTTCTAAAGAGAAGGACGCCCGTCTTTCGACACAATCGGAAGATGGGCATCCTTCCAGGGTCGCCCAAATCGGCTTAATCGAAAGCCGATTTTGGGCATCCTCACCTGCTTTCCATCACGGGGACGACCAAAGTTCATGGGGGCATATCGGAAGCATAGCGAACGCGAGACTGGGGCGTGCCTAACACATGGGCGTCCTCGACCGATAATGGAAAAAAGAAGGCGTCCCAGATGAGCACTTGGGTGACTTTACTTGGTCCATTTTTTCTTACGACCAAGCTTCAAAAAGGTGCCTGAATGACCAGATGACCACCGGAGGGAAGCGAGGATTACCTCCCCTTACTTCCCCAGTGGTCACTAACCCCCTCCCACCCTAAAAAAAAAACTTTTTAAATATTTTTTGCCGGCCTCTATGCCGGCCTCAAATGTCATACCCAGCTCCCTGACAGCAGTATGCAGGTCCCTGGAGCACTTTTAGTGGGTACTGCAGTGCACTTCAGGCAGGCGGACCCAGGCCCATCCCCCCTACCTGTTACACTTGTGGTGGTAAATGTGAGCCCTTCAAAACCCACCAGAAACCCACTGTACCCACATGTAGGTGCCCCCCTCCACCCCTTAGGGCTATGGTAGTGGTGTACAGTTGTGGGGAGTGGATTTTGAGGGGGCTTTGGGGGGGCTCAGCACACAAGGTAAGGGAGCTATGCACCTGGGAGCAATTTCTGAAGTCCACTGCAGTGCCCCCTAGGGTGCCCGATTGGTGTCCTGGCATGTGAGGGGGACCAGTACACTACGAACGCTGGCTCCTGCCATGACCAAATGGCTTGGATTTGGTCGTTTCTGAGATGGGTGTCCTCGGTTTCCATTATCGCCGAAAACCAGTGATGACCATCTCTAAGGACGACCTAAATGTTGAGATTTGGGCGTCCCCGACCGTATTATCGAAACGAAAGATGGACGCCCATCTTGTTTCGATAATATGGGTTTCCCTGCCGCTTTGCAGGGACGTCCTGCGAGGACGTCCTCAGGAAAACTTGGGTGCCCCGTTCAATTATGCCCCTCCATGTCATGTGACATAGCCGGTGACTAGGCTAGCCTGTGGCTGGGATATTCAGCGGGGTATAACTGGTTATCTCCCGCTTAATATTGGCAGATAGCCGGCTTGAAGGTAATTAACTGGCCAGGTGCCATTCCTTGCCAGTTAATACTTCTGAATATCGAGCGGATAGAATCTAGCCCTATATGGGGGTCTACAGTGTAGGAATTTCTTCTCTAAGCTTGTCTAATTTACTTTGGAAATGATTTAGTGTTATACCCATAACTAATTAGGTTGGCCAATGGTCTATAATTTCAGCACTCAGTCATAGGTGCCTTCCTTTGAAAGAGATGAAATCTATTAATCCTTTCACAAGTCCCTTGCTTTGTTTGTAGTTGATTTTGTTTAAAAAAAAAAAGATCAGATGTCATCTTTTGTATGGTCCTTTAATAAATATGTATATATCAACTAGATCTCCTCCCAAAATTATCTGTATTTTCAACCCTCCAAAAGCCACCAAACTGTACCACTACAATAACTCTTATGGCTGCAGGCGTCACCTATATGTGGGTATGGTAGGTCTTTGGTGGATTTTGGAGGGCTCACACTTTCCACCGCAAGTGGAATATGGGCCTGGGTTTCCTTTTCTACAGTCCACTGCACCACCACTAGACTACTCCAGGGACCTGCTTGCTACTCTAATAGGAATGCTCAAAACAATAAGGTAACCTTGAAGGGAGTGTTGAAATCCCAATGTAGTAGTTCTAAATCTTAAACAATGAATGAAATGGGGGAATGGGGCAGATGTCGCACAACAGGGGTATCCTGCTGTCACTGGCCTAATTAAAGATCATCAGCAAATGGCAGATGAACCACTACGTACAATCACACCATCATCGGTGCTCTCACTTGTGCGTTATGTGCCCAGATAAACAAGTGGAAACATTGAGATTCCAACACACTCAAAAGGACAGTTTTGCTCTGTTCCATTATGGCAGAAAAACGTCCAAGTTTTGAAACATCCAAATCCCGCCCTCAACATGCCCTCGACACGACCACTTGTGATTTGTACACACTGCAGATGAATTGCTTAGCAAAACATCTTAAAATGGATTTTGAAAATAGTGATTTGGACGTTTTGGCACAAGAAAACGTCCATCTGTTTTGAAAATGAGTCCCTTTATCTGCCACAAAAAAAAAAGCATCACATGGGCTTTCCAAAAATACTAGGACTAGGGGGCATTCGATGAACCTACAATGTAGTAAATTTAAAAAGAAACGGATAAAATGTTTCTTCACTCAATGTGTAATTAAACTCTGGAATTCGTTGCCAGAGATTGTGGTAACGGCAGTTAGCTTAGCGGAGTTTAAAAAAGGTTTGGAGTGGAGGAGTAGCCTAGTGGTTAGTGCAGTGGAATTTGATTCAGGAAAACTGAGTTTGATTCCCACTGCAGCTCCTTGTGACTCTGGGCAAGTCACTTAACCCTCCATTGCCCTCCCCCCCCCCCCCCCCCCGTACAAAATAAGTACCTGAATATATGTAAACCACTTTGAATGTAGTTGCAAAAACCTCAGAAAGGTGATATATCAAGTCCCATTTCCCTTTCCTAAAGGAAAAGTCCATAGACCATTATTAAATGGACTTGGGGAAAATCCACTATTTCTGGGATAAGCAGTATAGAATGTTTTGTGCTTTTTTGGGATCTTGACAGGTATTTGTGACCTGGATTGGCCACTGTTGGAAACAGGATGCTGGGCTTGATGGACCTTTGGTCTTTCCCAGTATGGCAATACTTACAGTATGTACAGCATGATAACACTGTTATTGTGCTGTCGTAGTCAATACTAGGGGCCCAATATTAAAAACTAGCCAGGAACAGCTTATAGCAAGGTTAAATATAATTTTAATGCCTAATTGCGGATATTCAGTGTAAGATAACCAGTTATTTCCTGCTGAATATCTATGGTTAGCAGCTAGCTGCTAAACGGCTATATCGCACGACATAGCTGGTTACGCATGGATATTCAGTGCCAAACCGGCTATGTTTAGTGGTTAAAATAGGCCACATATGTGGCCTATCTTTAACTGCTAAATACTTAACTGCTTAGTGCTCAATATCGACTTAACCAGTTAAACTGCTACAGTCAAAAATGAAACCAGATATTCAGTGCCAGTCGCTGGAAATGATCTGGTATGAATATCCAGATTTAATGCTGGTGGCAGACTGCAAAAGTGCTGCCCGCAGCTGGCTAAATATCGGGGTGTAGAAATCTAGATGGCGTCTCTCTATGCACCAAGTAAATTCAAACCTTTGACATATCTCAGAGGCGTTTCACTTAATAACACTGTAGAAGTTCTTGTTTCTTACTACTAATAATAAGCCCTCACAACCTTCTCCTTTAGCCTCTCCCACACTCTTCCTGGTAAGAACTATGCCATCCACATACCCCTTCATAAGCAGGCTCTGTCAGGGCTGCTGTAGGTAAAAAGGGAGTGTGGACTCAGAATGCCCCTGAAATGCTCATGGCCATGCCCTCTTTTGAGTTACATAATAGTAGAGTTAGGCACCATGCCTTATAGAATAGCGCACAGCCGTATGCGTGCAAGTTTTAATGGGTGCCAATTAACTTCAATAATTGGTTGTCAGTACCCAATTCTTGATAATTGGCCTGTTAGCCAATTAATTTGTGTGCGCACTTCGGGAGGAAGCCCAAATTTTAGAACGTAAGACCTGGCGCCATATATAGGATCCAGGGGTATGTGTAGACAGCTTGCACTGCATGAGTATAATGCACGCTTTTGACGACATTCATGTGAAAACAGAAAAAAGAAAACCAAACACACACACAAAATCTTTTGGGGTGCCCATCCTTACTAATAATAAGTGTTTAGAGTGAGGGAGAAGAGGATCAACGTCGGTGTAGTTTGCCTGCTTAATTTCAGAGGGGGGATGCAAAGGGTAAGAAAGTTACATTGGCAATGGGGGAGTGCGGAGGGGGACCAATTTAGCATTAAGGCCCATGATATTGGGGTGGTGGGTGCTGCCCTTCCATGCCTACCCCATGGGGATCAGTGGATAGATAGCGCTATTCAATTTAATGAAAAGGGCCAGATACTTTAGGCGGAGGGTAAGCCTATGTGAACGTCAACTGAATTTCCTGTTCCTTTAAGGACTGTTTAAGTTTCCTGCCAAGTGCCCAAGGCTTGGAGAAATGATTCTGATTCTGTGCCAGGAGATCGAACACTCTGAGCACTGTACCGCAAAGCTTTTGCCAGGGCTTGTAGCTATACAGGGACAGCCGCTCCAGCCAAGATCTGTGAGAAAAAGGAGGAACCCCAGCCTACAGATATTCTTTGGGTGCAAGTCGCTGAGAGCCGTTGCCATAGAGGAGAAAATCTTTCCTAAACAGGAGCCTTTATTACTCTTGTAGCCTTAGCTGTGCAGAACTGCAAGTACATTCTTCAGTGCTTTTTTTAATTTTGTCTGCTGGGAATCTGGACCAGTTTACAACAAAAATGGTAGAGGATTATATTGTCTGCTGTTGCTTTCTGCAGCATTTAGGATAATAGGAGGGAGAATGCAGCACTTGTTTGGGGCTGAATGAACCTGTTGAGCACAGACACACACACATATATATTGCATGGCTTAATTTCCTTAGATGGCTAATTGCTCCACCTAGAGGTTGTTTTTCCTTCCATGCAGAGCAGCAAAGCCCATCTTTGCTGCTCTGAGTGTTTCTCAATCCTGGCCTGGAGACACCCCTAGCTGGTCGGGTTTTCAGGATTACCACAGTGCATATGCATGAGACAGATGCACATGCATGAGATAGATGCACATAAAATTGTGTCTCCAATATAAGCAAATGTATTTCTTGCACATTCATTGTTGTAAAGCTGAACATTTGACTGATTTGGGGGCTCGTTTTTGAAAGAGACAAAACATCTACAAAGCGACATAAAGCAGCATTTGGACGTTTTGCTTGCCAAAACGTTTAAATCACTATTTCCAAGCCTATTTTGCAGATAAGAACATAAGAGTAGCCATACTGGGTCAGACCAATGGTTCATCTGGCCCAGTATCCTATTTTCCAAACAGCCAGGTCACAAGTACCTGGCAGAAACCCAAATTGTGGCATAATTCCATACTACAAATCCCAGGGCAAGCAGTTGCTTCCCATGTCTGCCTCAATAGCAGAATATGGACTTTTCCTCCAGGAATTTGTCCAAACCTTTTTTTTTAAACCCAGATACACTAACCGCTGTTACCACATCCTCCAGCAAAATGTTCCTCTTATTTGTTTTAAAAGTATTTCCATGTAACTTCCTCGAGTGTCCCCTAGTCTTTGTACTTTTGGAACGAGTAAAAAATCGATTTACTTCTACTCATTCTAAGCCACTCAGAATTTTGTAGACCTCAATCATGTATCCCCTCGTCTGTTTCAGATGTTGTCTATGCAGTTTGTCTGCAATGAATCCAAATCACAAGGGGCATGTCGAGGGCGCGTTGGGGGTGGGATTAGGGCGTTCTGTGCTAAACCTGTTTTAATATCGATTAATGACTCAAGTTCACACAGGCAATAAAAGCTTGAATAAGAAAATCAGCACCAGAAAACTAAATAATCAACACGTGGAATCACTCTGAAAGGGAACCACTTGACTTGCACACACCAAAGAAGTGGAGAAAAAAAAGACCTCAGCGTCACCACTTAAGCCAACCAAGTTTTAAAGAATTGAGCACAGCACCCCATCACAGATCAGAAAAAAACTCCTATTAATATAGTGCACAAAAATCTCTCCAATTCCCAGAGTAAAAAAAAACACATGCTTATCCACAGGTAAAAAAAATAATCACAGTCACTGTAATCCCAAATAGGTGAATAATTATAATCCACTTATCTCACACTGTCTTCACACTACATTGACAGGAAATCTTGGTTTCGCTAAAGCTGCGTCAGGGTAAATGTCCTATGTCATGACCACTGCTCGCCAAAAGTCTGTTGGATTTAGAGTGATTCCGCGTGTTGATTGTTTAGTTTTATTTTGCTGATTTTCTTAATAACGACTAAGCCACAAAGAAGTGCCTTAAATGACCACATGATAATTTGAGCAATAAAGGAATGACCCCCTTACTCTCCCAGTGGTCACTGACTCTCTCCCCCCCCCCAGATGTAAAAGAAACAGTACATACCAGCCTCTATGACAGCCTCAGATGTTATGGCCAATCCTATTAGAGCAGCAAGCAGGTCCCTGGAGCCTGGAGTAGTCTAATGGTCAATGTAGTGCACCGTGGAGAAGGGGAACCAGGACCATAATCTACTCTAACTGTTACACTTGTGATGGAATGTGTCAGCTCCTCAAAACCCACCAAAACCTACTGTACCCACATATACAGTGGTGGAAATAAGTATTTGATCCCTTGCTGATTTTGTAAGTTTGCCCACTGACAAAGACATGAGCAGCCCATAATTGAAGGGTAGGTTATTGGTAACAGTGAGAGATAGCACATCACAAATTAAATCCGTAAAATCACATTGTGGAAAGTATATGAATTTATTTGCATTCTGCAGAGGGAAATAAGTATTTGATCCCCCACCAACCAGTAAGAGATCTGGCCCCTACAGACCAGGTAGATGCTCCAAATCAACTCGTTACCTGCATGACAGACAGCTGTCGGCAATGGTCACCTGTATGAAAGACACCTGTCCACAGACTCAGTGAATCAGTCAGACTCTAACCTCTACAAAATGGCCAAGAGCAAGGAGCTGTCTAAGGATGTCAGGGACAAGATCATACACCTGCACAAGGCTGGAATGGGCTACAAAACCATCAGTAAGACGCTGGGCGAGAAGGAGACAACTGTTGGTGCCATAGTAAGAAAATGGAAGAAGTACAAAATGACTGTCAATCGACAAAGATCTGGGGCTCCACGCAAAATCTCACCTCGTGGAGTATCCTTGATCATGAGGAAGGTTAGAAATCAGCCTACAACTACAAGGGGGGAACTTGTCAATGATCTCAAGGCAGCTGGGACCACTGTCACCACGAAAACCATTGGTAACACATTACGACATAACGGATTGCAATCCTGCAGTGCCCGCAAGGTCCCCCTGCTCCGGAAGGCACATGTGACGGCCCGTCTGAAGTTTGCCAGTGAACACCTGGATGATGCCGAGAGTGATTGGGAGAAGGTGCTGTGGTCAGATGAGACAAAAATTGAGCTCTTTGGCATGAACTCAACTCGCCGTGTTTGGAGGAAGAGAAATGCTGCCTATGACCCAAAGAACACCGTCCCCACTGTCAAGCATGGAGGTGGAAATGTTATGTTTTGGGGGTGTTTCTCTGCTAAGGGCACAGGACTACTTCACCGCATCAATGGGAGAATGGATGGGGCCATGTACCGTACAATTCTGAGTGACAACCTCCTTCCCTCCGCCAGGGCCTTAAAAATGGGTCGTGGCTGGGTCTTCCAGCACGACAATGACCCAAAACATACAGCCAAGGCAACAAAGGAGTGGCTCAGGAAGAAGCACATTAGGGTCATGGAGTGGCCTAGCCAGTCACCAGACCTTAATCCCATTGAAAACTTATGGAGGGAGCTGAAGCTGCGAGTTGCCAAGCGACAGCCCAGAACTCTTATGATTTAGAGATGATCTGCAAAGAGGAGTGGACCAAAATTCCTCCTGACATGTGTGCAAACCTCATCATCAACTACAGAAGACGTCTGACCGCTGTGCTTGCCAACAAGGGTTTTGCCACCAAGTATTAGGTCTTGTTTGCCAGAGGGATTAAATACTTATTTCCCTCTGCAGAATGCAAATAAATTCATATACTTTCCACAATGTGATTTTCCGGATTTAATTTGTGATGTGCTATCTCTCACTGTTACCAATAACCTACCCTTCAATTATGGGCTGCTCATGTCTTTGTCAGTGGGCAAACTTACAAAATCAGCAAGGGATCAAATACTTATTTCCACCACTGTAGGTGACACTTGCAGACATAAGGACTATTGTAGTGGTGTATAATTGGGTACAGTAGGTTTTTGGTGAGCTCACCATACAATATAAGGGGGCAACAGTGTGAGATGTGTACCTGGGAGCTTTTACTTGAAGTCCACTGCAATGCCCCACTGCTCTGCTGGGATGTCTGTGTGGTCAGTCTACTAAGAATGTTGGCTCCTCCTACATCCCAATGGCTTGATTTTTGCATTTTTCACTTGGACTTTTTTTGTTTGTTAATGGACCAAAAAGACAAATGCACAGAACACAATGATATCTAGCAAATAGACACTTTTTTGGGGGGGGGTGAAGATGTTTTGCTGTTTGAGCAAAACATCCAAAGTCGGACTTAGACATCATATCGAAAATGCCCCTCTAAGTGTGCCACAAAAGACGGTTGAAAAATCACTGCTCTGTAGGGACGGGCTGTTATTTGCAACAACATGGGGAATGTCAACAATATATCATTAAAACCTGAAAGTGAGCAGAAAAATGCAAAACGATTGTGGTTTTTCATTTGTCGAAAACAGTGCACACTTTTTTTTAAAGAGTATGAACTCATTCCCAACAGGGTGCCATCACACATGCACAATCCATCGTGGATGCTACTGGGAAAAGAGTGAGCACTCTTTCATAAAGAATGTGCGCTTTTTGCAAACAGGGCACACTCGTTCAAAAGAGTGTGCATTATACCACTTTGTTCCCATGACGAAAAAAATGCCAAATGAAAACGATCAAAACTAACATATCCAGAAATGATATGAGAAATGATCAGAAACAAAAATTTTCTGGCTGCCCATCCCTACTGCTCTGAAGATACAGAAAAGCACCAAGAGCCATTCAAGCATGGGATAGTCAAGAGTGCTTTATTAGACCTGACTCTTGACTATCCCATGCTTGAACCGCCTTAGGTGATTGTTAGGCTCATTTTCAAAGCACTTAGCCTCCCAAAGTTCCATAGAAACCTATGGAACTTAGCCTCCCAAAGTGCTTTGAAAATATGCCTCTTTCTGTATCTTCACTGTCATGTGTACTTCGACCAGGGCCAGCTCAAGAGATAGTAGTGCCCTGAGCCAATTTGCTTTGGTGGTGCCCTCCCCCCATAGTATCAAGTCTGGCATCCCTCCCTCTCTTGGGCCAGCATCTCTTTCCCCCCTCCCCCCCAGTCCAGTCTCTCCCCCTCTTCATCATAGGTCTGGCACTGCTCCCTCAGCTCTCTTCATGTGGGCGGGATACAGCACATGGAAGACCCAGGAGGCAGGACATGGCACAGGAAAGACCCAGGGGCTAGCCAAAGGCAGCCTATTCAAAGTCCAACTAAAAACTTGTTTACAAAAGCTTTTATCTAGGTCTCCACTTGCGGGGGAGGAGCCTGAGACATGAGTCATGAGTGATGTAGGGAACCCAGGAGGGCACTGCATACCTATTTTACTGTCCCTTCTTTCTCCTTTCCTAGACAAATGGAATTCTGCTTTCTCTTTCTCTCTTTACCTTTGTCTTGCATGATTTATTTTTATATGTAATTACTTATGTAAACCACTCAGATATATTCTGATGGGTGGTATTAACCTGAATTTGCTGCTGCCACCAGTGACCAATATAAACTGTACAAGACCACGTGGGAGTGAGAGATGTGAGGGAGCAGTGCCAGACTCGGGGGGGGGGGGGGGGGTAAGAAGGAAGGGGAGAGACCAGAGTAGGGGGAGGGGGGAGGAGGAGAAAAAAGACTTAACCTTTGCACCAGGTGAGATCAGAGGTTGGGTATTTTGGCGCCATTAATCGCCAGCACCCAGGGCCAGAGCCTCATCTGGTCTAATGGTTATGCCGGCCCTGACTTTGACCCTCACTTTTGCTGTCGTGTTATCCCTACTGTTTTAGCATACATGACAAATGAGAGCAGATAAAGATTACTGATCTGTGAAGTCTGCCTAAGATGAAAATCTTTCTAGATAAGCATACAATTCCCATTGCCTAAACCAGTATCAGCTCTTCTTGCTCCACGCACAGTGACCAGTCGGCGTACGTCAAATGTTGATTACTGCCGAAAGCGGCGTGTGTAGGAGGAAATAAATAAATAATTCATCCACTTGTTATGATGACACACCAAGAGGGCCATAATCGAAAGGGGGCGCCCATCTCTAAGGATGGCACCACGAAGGGGTGGAGAAACCCATATTATTGAAACAAGATGGGTGTCCATCTTTCGTTTCATAATACGGTCGGGGATGCCCAAATCTCAACATTTAGGTCAACCTTAGAGATGGGCGACCTAAATGTTGAGATCACCGACCTTAGAGATGGGCGACGTCGGTTTTCGCCGATAATGGAAACCAAAGACGCCCATCTCAAAAACGACCAAATCCAAGGCATTTGGTCGTGGGAGGAGCCAGCATTCATAGTGCAGTGGTCCCCCTCATATGCCAGAACATCAACCGGGCACCCTAGGGGGCACTGCAGTGGACTTCCTAAATTGCTCCCCAGTCCATAGCTCCCTTCCCTTGTGTGCTGAGCTCCCCCACCCCCCCAAACCCACTCCCCACTATCTTAGCCCTTATAGGTGAAGAGGGGCACCTACATGTGGGTACAGTGGGTTTTTGGGGGGCGGGTTGGAGGGCTCACCATTTACCACCACAAGTGTAACAGGTAGGGGGGCCTGGTTCAACCTGCCTGAAGTGCACTGCACCCAGTAAAAACTGCTCCAGGGACCTGCATACTGCTGTGATGGAGCTGTGTGTGACATTTGAGGCTGGCATAGAGGCTGGAAAAAAATGTTTAAAAAAATTGTTTTTTTGGGTGGGAGGGGGTTGGTGACCACTGGGGGGAGTAAGGGGAATTCATTCCCCCATTCCCTCCGGTGGTCATCTGGTCAGTTTGGGCACCTTTTCGAGGCTTGGTTGTGAAAACAAATGGACCAAGTAAAGCTGGCCAAATGCTCGTCAGGGACGCCCTTCTTTTTTCCATTATCGGCCAAAGACGCCCATCTCTTAACCACGCCCCCATCCTACCGTCGGTACACTGCCGACACGCCCGCGTGAACTTTGGTCGTCCCCGCGACGGAAAGCGGTTGAGGATGCCCTAAATCTGCTTTTGATTATGCTGATTTGGGCGACCCTGAGAGAAGGACGCCCATCTCCCGATTTGTGTCGGAAGATGGGCGCCCTTCTCTTTCAAAAATTCAACTGCAAGTCTGAAATTACTGCCAGGAGGGCATGCTGGCCTGGCGATAGTCTCATTTGGGCGCATACTGCAGGTGTGTAGAGCCTACTCCGGCGTAGTTAAAAGGGCTCCTTAGGTAGTTAAGTGCTGAATATCGCACTTAACTGCATAAGAGATAGCTGGTTGTATAAACCCAACTATTCATTGCCAGTGCCTGGATTTGTCCCAGCATTGAATATCCAGGAACAATACCAGTGACTTAAAAAACCTGCTGACTGCTGCTGGCTGAATATCAACCCCTCTGACTTTTTCCAATCGGGAATAGAAGTTGAGAGGACTTAGTACTAAATAGGAGTGTCTGTTACAATCAGTGGAAGGAACTGTTGTGTTATGTTATGGGAGTCTTATCACCCGCTAGGTCCCTCAATTGAGATTCAAGGTGAGAATACAATAAATCAAAAAGAAACTGATACAAAACATCAGGAATTACAAAATATAAGAGAAAAGAGTTTAAAACATAATATCATATGTTACTAGAGTTAAACAAATACGTTTTCAAAGAATACTCCTAGAACGTATTTCCACTGGAAGATCATTCCATCATCGAAAGCCAAAAATAATGAGACAATAAAGGCTTAAATCTCACATTCTTAATTGTAGGAAGGCCAGGAGTAATTGATTATAATTTCTAGAAGTTGAATTAGAGTTTAACATTCTCAACATTTGAGATAGATCTTCTGGGCAAGTGCCCATTAAAATCTTAAAAACTAAATATAACATCTTAAAATAAATCCGAGCCTGTATCGGTAACCAATGCAGCTCCCTCAGTAGAGGAGTCACATGATCAATTCGAGATTTACCAAAAAATCAGCAGTTGAATACTGAATTAATTGAATTTTAAAGAGCAGTTTAGAGGCTATACCCAAATCCATAATCTAATAAAGCTAGAAAGCTGCACAATAATTCTGAAATGATCTCACAGAAAATAAGAACGTAACTGATCCAATTGCTTGAACTTAAAACAAGCTTTCTTAACCAGACTATTCATCTGGGGTTCCACTGTTAGTCCAACAGTATCCTCAAGACTTTGGACCCCCCCCCCCTCCCTTTTTTCAAAGCTGTGCTAGCTTTGAATGGGCTGTGTCATCATTACCACACTGACAGCTGCTAGTGTGGCTTTGTAAAAATGTGTGTGTGTGTGTGTGTGGGGGGGGGGGGTTAGTTGGACCCCCCATCATAAGTAGGAATAAACTTTGGGCTATTTGGCAAATTAAGAATAAACCATAAAATTCTGGTCTTACCAGCATTTAGTTTTAAGTTGTACAGACATTAACCAGTCTCTAATCCTACCAATACAATCATTTTTAATAGAAAAGGTAGAGTCAACATCCTGAGTAACAGGAACCAATACAAAAATGTCATCAGCAGAAGACAACATAAGCTCGCCTGGATTCAGCAAAACTTGACCAAGTGAGCTCATGTATAAGTTATACAAAAGAGGTGAGATAGGCAAACCCTGGGGAACCCCACAAGGGGGCACACATAAAATCTGGTGGCAGCAGGAACCCCCCCTCCTATCTATAAATAGCAACTCAATATTGAAACCCTTGTCTTAGGTTCCAGATTCTCCCTGGATTTTGACCAAAGCCTTAACAAACAAGTCCTAGAAATAGGAGCCTATATGCTATCCAGCTCAAAAGAGAAGGGTGGCCATCGTCCGACACAAATCAGGATATGGCCACCCTTCTCCCAATGCTGGCCAAATCGGCATAATCGAAAGCTGATTTTGGCAGCTTCAACTGCTTTCCGTCGCGGGGCCAGCGAAAATTCAAGGGGGCATGTCAGCAGGGTAGCGAAGGTGGGACAGGGACGTGGTTAACACATGGCAGCCCTCTGCCGTTAATGGAAAAAAGAAGGGCGGCCATGATGAGAATTTGGTCCACTTTATTTGGTCTCTTTTTTTTCAGGTCCAAGTCCCAAAAAAGTGCCCAAACTGAGCAGAAGACCACTGGAGGGAATCGGGAATCACCTCCCCTGACTCCCCCAGTGGTCACTAACCCCCTCCCACCAAAAAAAGACAACTTTCAAAACTTTTTGTGCCAGCCTCTATGCCATACTCAGGTCCATCGCAGCAGTATGCAGGTCCCTGGAGCAGTTTTAGTGGGCGCAGTGGACTTCAGGAAGGCGGACCCAGGCCCATCACACCCCTACCTGTTACACGTGGTGGAAAATGTGAGCCCTTCAAAACCCACTCGAAACCCACTGTACCCACATCTAGGTGCCCCCCTTCACCCCTTAGGGCTATGGTAGTGGTGTGTACTTGTGGGGAGTGGGTTTTGGGTTTTTTTTGGGGGGGGGCTCAGTACCCAAGGTAAGGGAGCTATGCACCTGGGAGCAATTTCTGAAGTGCACTGCAGTGCCCCCTAGGGTGCCCAGTTGGTGCCCTGGCATGTGAGGGGGACTAGTGCACTACAAATGCTGGCCCCTCCCACGACCAAATGCCTTGGATTTGGGCAGGTTTGAGATGGCCGGCATCAGTTTCCATTATCGCCAAAAACCGAGGCCGTCCATCTCAAACCCCGCCCCAACCGTATTATCGAAACGAAAGATGGCCGCCCATCTTTTTCGAAAATACAGCTGGCTCCGCCCCTTCACGGCGCCATCCTCAGAGATGGGTGCCCTTAGGGATGGCTGGCACCGTTCGAAAATGCCCCTCCATGTCACCCAAGCTAGTATACTGTCAGGCAGAAGGATGAGACTGAAGTACACAGCAGTCAAAACCTTGCTGCTCTGTTTGGGCTAGAGAGTTTAAGGACCACTCTATATCCCTTCTGTGTGCACTCAGGAGAAGGGCATTGAGCATTCTAGCAAGTCGCCCTGACTATTTACCTTATGGTTCAGGAATATCGCAAGGCTGGAGTATAACACCGTCTGTCACATCTACAGAATTCCTACAGATCCCAGCACTGCTTATTAGATCCAGGGGCGTAGCCAGAATCACAATTTTGGGTGGGCCTGGGCCCAAGATGGATGGGCAGAAGAGCCCCACCCCGTCCCACAGGTAATTTGGTCTCTCAAACATCCCCCCTCTCCCGCATACCTTTTCAATAGTAGATTCCACCAGCAGCGAGCAGAAACTAATACACACTGCTCATGTTGGCCACACAGCTTTCTCATGATGCAACTTCCTGTTTCTGCATAGGTGGGAACACGTCAGAGGAAAAGCTGTGGGGCCGGTGCGAGAAGTATGTATCAGTCACTGCTTGCTGCAGGCAAAGATCTGCTATTTACAAGGTATGCAGGAGGGACAGTTGGGAGTTTTCAGCAGGTGGAGCTTGGGAATCCCTGCCAGCCACATCATAGGTGTGCTGCTACTGGATGGGCCTGATCCCAAAGTGGGTGGTCCTGGGCCCATCTACCTGGGGTAATGGAGGGTTAAGTGACTTGCCCAAGGTCATAAGGAGCTGCAGTGGGAATCGAACCCAGGTTGACAGGATCAAAGCCTGCTGCACTAACCATTAGGCAACTCCTCCATCTGAGCTCAAAGTGCCTGAGTCTCACAGTTATTATCCACTGTAAAATTAACTGATGCCCCAATGCTCAGAACCAAACATAGGCGCTAGAGGCTGTTAGCGCCGGACCAGGAGCCGCATTACTATGCGCAGAATGCTCAAAAGCTCTAGCGCAGGAGCAACAAAGGCACCAAAGATTAGTGCAAATAGCATGCTAAATAAACAAACAGATTCCCTCCACATGCTCAGAGAACAGCGCACAAAACAAAGCCACCCTTCCTGCTGAAAACGTAACGCCAGCTCTGAGCAGGCATTAGGGTATTTGAAGAGAGGGCTTCTCACAATTCTTTCTTTAACATCTGTTGGATTTTATTTAGGACCCCTTTATACTAAGCCGCGCATATGCCTACGCACGCCCAACACGTGCCAAAATGGACTTACCACCGACTACAGTATGGCTCTTGCACTAATTTCATTTTTGGTGCGCGTCCACAAAAATTTTTTATTTTCAAAAGCGTGTAGCGGACGCTCACCAAGTGGCATCTGATGCGCATAGGTTCTTACTGCCCAAATTCTTTACTGCTACGTCTATGGCTGGCGATAAGGTCAGAGACCCTAAATGGACGCTCGGCAATTTTGATTTTGCTGCACATCCATTTTCGGGGGGAAAAAAGGCCTTTTTTACAGGTGCACTGAAAAATTATTCTGCGCACGCCCAAAACCCTCGCCTACACTACCGCAAGCCACTTTTCAGCACACCTTTGTAAAAGGACCCCTTAATTTGGAAGCAGAAGGAAGGTCATGCAAGCCCCTAAACGCTGGTAGTGACAGATGAATGTATGCGAGTCAGAGTAAACCCAAAAGTGAAAGTACACATTTGCGCCTTTTTCCCACATTTAAATACAAGCGTTCTAAGTTTTAAAAATTGAAACACATATTTAAAGGTGCAGAACACAGACGCCAATGTGTGCTTCATGTTCCGGTTTCCCAGGTGTATGCGCACTGCGAAACTCTTCTGTGCATGTACCATGCACATCCCCCCCAATGCTTTTGCTTTTACAGTGTGCATATAATTTGAATATCATCTCCTTTGAGAATTGACAAGCTAGGTTTTTGCGCTGTTCTGGCGTTGTGGTTTCTGCACTGTTGGCTTACTGTGGGCATTGTGAGCATTGACCTCTGAGTAATCCTGTCTGCCCCTAGCAGCAGGAAAAGAGATAACGAGAATTGTGTTTAATCCCTGCTACACCCTGTGATAGGATATGAGAGATTCAAAGATTGAACACTTAATAATTAAGGGGGTGAGACTTTGGAAATATTTTTGTTCCTGTTGCCTCTGCCTCATTGGACATTGTGATTGCTTTAAGCGATAACGTGAACAATTGGTTCAGAAATGCTGAGTTATTGACCAAGTGGATTATTTTAAGAATCTGAGAACTGCTATATTCAGGTCCCTGGTGAAAATTATTCCTGGCCCTGGTCCCAACAATAAAAACAAATTTATGTGCTGGGAAATGCCACCACTGGGTATGTACTAGGCAACCCTCTGGAGAGTCATTTATACTAAATTCAGGCTACACACTGTCCACCTCTGCCCCCCCCCCCCCCCCAACATTCTTGCTTGTTGAGTTTCACTGCTAACACTACCCTATAAAAAGTACACCTTCTTATAAACACGAACCAAAAACACAGGGGCCCGTTTACTAAACTGCGGTAAAAAGTGGCCTGCGGTAGTTTGGATGTATGAAATTGGCGCACACTGCGGCTGGGAAAAAGGCTTTATTTAATGGGGGCAGTAAATGGCCATGCGCTAAATAAAAAGTAGCACACGGCTATTTACTGCCTGAGCCGGAGAACGTGGTGAAGGCGGTTAGCTTGCCAGAGTTTAAAAAGGGGTTAGATGGTTTCCTAAATGATAAGTCCATAAACCACTACTAAATGGACTTGGGAAAAATCCACAATTCCAGGAATAACATGTATAGAATGTTTGTACGTTTGGGAAGCTTGCCAGGTGCCCTTGGCCTGGATTGGCCGCTGTCATGGGCAGGATGCTGGACTCGATGGACCCTTGGTCTTTTCCCAGTGTGGCATTACTTATGTACTATCACCCATTGACCTAGTGGTAAGGACTCACGTGTTAATCGCACTGTAATCATGTAGTGTGCGCCAATGTGGCCTCGCTGATTAGTGCGTGAAACAGTGCGTGCCAACTTTGAATTCCGCTGGGTGCCCGTGCTACCTCGGAGGTGGTGTTGATGTGGTACACTCTGCCCACATGTGAGCCCTACCACTGCTTAGTAAAAGGGTCCCTTAGAGTCCCTAAATAACTATTAGGGATATGGATTCAATTTGTTTGTACGCCTTAAAAATTTTAGGGGTCCTTTTACTAAGGCACGCTAATGGATTTAGCACATGCTAATGATTAGTGTGTGCTAAATGCCATGCAACCTATTATATTCCATTGGGCTGCATAGCACTTAACGCACCCTAACTTGCTAGTGTATCTTAGTAAAAGGACCACTTGGTGCATGTGGCATCAATTTGACACACATTAAACCTGTGAATGAATGCATACACAATCACCCACAAATTCTATATAGGGTGCCTTAAGTTGTGCATTGTAATTTGGATGCATGGCCAAATTGCACTCGCAGCCTATTTGATTAACAAGCCAATCAATGCCAATAATTGGTACTTAACCAATCAGTGGCACTAATTGGCTTTAATTAGAATTAATGCGCACAGTTTTCTAGGTGTATTCTATAACGTGGTGCGTATAAATTCTAATGTGTGCAGTCAAAAAGGGGGTGTGGCCATGGGCATGGAATGGGCGGGTTGTGGGCATTTCAAAAAACTGTGTGCACTGTTATAGAATACATCCGATCTGCACTTTACTTAGTCGCAGGTATTTAGGCCTGGCTTTAGGTGGCCTAAATGCGTGCGCCTAAATTTTAGTTGCAAGAACTGTGCATGAGCATATTCTATAAACTACACCTAACTTTAGGCATAGTTTATAGAATCATGCTAACCACGTGGTTTTACAGCGACCATACATAGAATTCCCCCCCTTAATCTATACATGTTAAGATGTTCTAATGTGCATTAATTTGTTTTTTATTAAAATGAACGTATGAAAGAAACAAGAAAAGCCACCCAAACACTGAGAAAAATCTAAAAATTACAAAAATGAGCTGAACATTTTTTTTGCTTGTTCTCATCCCTAATAACTATTTGCTGATAGAAAACCGTACATTCGGACAGGGCCAGCCTTAGCCCTGGTAGGACCCTGTGCAAGAAGAGAGAAAGGTGTGAGGGGCAGGTAGCAGAGAGAGAATAATTGTGACCCTTTGAGCACTACGATGGAGCCCATGGCAGACTTGTGTAGCTGCATCAGTTGCAAACTTCTAAGGCCATTTCTGCACTCATGCATATTATACACTAGACATTTCTTAACTCCCAGTCACCATGAGCTTTATTGATAATATTTTTTATTTATTTAGTTGGATTTTGCTCACACTTTTTCAGTAGCAGCTCAAGGTGAATTACATTCAGGTACACTGGATATTTCCCTGTCCAGCTTACAATCTAAAGGGGTCTTTTACTAAAGCTTAGCTCGAGTTATCTGCAGCAGGGCCCATAAGAATAAAATGGGCCCTGTTTCAGATAAGCTAAGCTTTAGTAAAAGACCCCCTATGTTTGTAGCTGAGGCAATGGAAGGTTTAGGGGGTTTTTTTCTACTAAGGTGAGCTCACATTTTTAGCTTGCGCTAAAATTGGGCACGCGCTAAACATTAGAGATGCCCATAGAAATGCATGGTCATCTCTAAAGTTTAGCGCATGCCTATTTTTAGTGCATGCTAAAAATGTGAGCGTGCCTTAGTAAAAGACCCCCTCAGTGACTTACCCAAGATCACAGGGAGCAGCAGTAGGATTTGAACCGGCCACCTTGGGATGTCAACAGATATGCTCTAACCATTAGGCCACTCCCATAAATGGGAAATGTATATTCAAATATCCTGTGCTGAACAGTTACTGAACTGTTCAGTAACTGTTCAGCACAGTAACTCATTCACAACATAGTGACACACCGGTTTATAATTAAAGTCAATTACGTATTTGCTTGCAGCCAATGAGCACATAACTGGCGTATTTTTAAAAAGTTATACAGTTTTGGGCTATTTAAATCACTACACGGCCCATATCTGTCTGCATAATGTGGGCTGGATTAGAGGTGAGGAGAAGGCAGGCTAAAAAAATGATCCATTTAGTAGCAATAGCCACTAAATTGAAAACGTATCTGTTTCATTTAAGCTTGAGAAGCAGTTAGAGGAACTTAACCACGGCTCAGGTCCACAGATCCTTCACTCAAGAACTGATCACAACCCCTCTTCCCTGAATGATCTTGGTCATTTATACACCATTAAGATCAGCACAACTTCCTTCCTCTGCCAGGCATGTTATAAAATAATACAGAATTCTGCAAATATCATATAGAACCTATGGTAAACCTGCCACAGCATAACAGTACTAACTGCCAGGAATCACATAGCACCAACCCTACCTATGAAAAAACAGCATTGCAATTATCACACCAGTTGAAATGCTAGGGGTCCCTACATCGAAAGAGAATATCACACCTTGGTCTCATGCGCACAGAGGATGAGCAAACATTTATCAAATACAGAATAAGATATCACAGATTAAAAATAGAAATCTTCAGACAAAAGTGAACTGGAAACGCCAAGAAGCCAGACTCTACATGCAATGCAACAGTGATATATTTGTTTTTTGTTTGTGTTTATTTCTGCGCTGAAAACATTTTCCGCCTAAGTGTATTCTATAAGCAGAGTTAGGTGTGGTATATAGAATATTAGTTGATATGCCAGTGCCTAAAACTACACGCCTCCATTTACACCAATGAAAACGTGGCGTAAATCCTGGCATGTAGATTTAGGTGCAGAGGGCCATATTATATAACTATGCACATACATCTTGGAATGCCCACAAAACGCCCATTTCCCCACCCCAAACCATGCTCCTTTTTGTCTGCGCACGTTAGAAGTTAGGTACAGTGAATTATAGAATACACTTAGCGAATTGTGCATGTAAATTCTAATTGTCAATTAGTGCTCATTATTGCTTGTTAAATGCTGTTATCAATGCTTATTAGCTTGCTATGCCAATTAATTTACGTGCTTTGTTATAGAATCTGCCTGGATTTCGACGTGGATCTCTAGGCATGCTATATGAGATCAGAACTTCAGGTACATAGATTCACTACAAAATGAGGCAGGTAGAGCATTCCAAAAGAAGGGGACAACAACAAAAAAAATGCTGAGTGATAGGTTGATTCTGAGACTGATGGAAAGGTCAGCCAACAAGCAGGTGCGGAACGGAGGGATCTTGGAGGACAATAGGCATAATCAAGGAGGTCAGGTAGGGCGGGGCCTCAATATATAGGGCTCTGTGTGACAGTTTCAGAATCTTATATTGTATTCTAGAAACTACAGGAAGCCAGTGATGTTGCACGTGCTAACCGTGTAGATGCCCATAATATTCCTATGGGCGTCTACGCAGATAGCGCATGGTAATTTTTAGCCCATGCTAAAAACACTAGCATGCCTTAATAAACTGGGCCCATAGTCTATTATGACTCCATTCAGTATCTTCTCCATCTCTGCCCCCCCCCCAGGTATTCCCTTTACCAGTTTGTCCCCAGCCTTCAGCATTTCCACATCTCAGCCCATACCTGCAGGCTCCAGCTGAAGCTTTTGCTGGGACCATCTTCCTCCTTTGAGGAAGTTTGTTTGAAGAAGGAGGCAGGATATGCCAGGACTTTGAGTGCACACATTGACTCTGAGGCCCCCCGCACACTTCCTAATTTATAGCATGCTCCGGGAGTCCTGGAGTTGGTGACTGGAGGCACCCCACTGACTTCCGGGTTACTGTAGCAGTGTAAGGAGGAGGGGATCAGCTGAGAAGCAAATTTCTTTGGCTGGTAGGGCTTCAGCATCCCCACTGCCAAAGGTATTATTTTTAACACACCAGTGTGGGGGGGGGGGGGGGGGGAGACAGGGAAATCATTGCCTCTTCAATCCAGCTTTGGCCCTCCCCAAAATAAGAGGGCTGGCTATGCCCCTGCTGACAACATGACAAAATGCCAAACGAAAACCAATGTAGTGAAAATTCCTATAATCGACATGGGAAAGAACACAAAATGAAGTAATTCTGGCTGCTTACCTCTACTAAATAATCAGTCAATCCATTCATGCCCAGGTTTCTCACAATTGATAGGAAAATAATTGTAAAAATAATAAATTGAGGATCCAGCTTAATTATAGCCACCAGTCCCCTTTCCAGATAGTCTTAATCCTTAGCTGTGCCTCTTGTACAAGAAGCCTGTGCTGGGCAGCAAAGTTTAAACTGGGCTGACCAGAAGAAAAAAAAAGTTAAAACCAAAAATAAGATCCGACGAAACAAATACACAAATACCACTCCTGCTTTCTTCTGAGTGTCACACACCCGGCTTCCTTTTTTAAAAAACCTGTTGAACCTATCAGAGAGCTGCAGCTGGACCATAGACGCTGATAGACTTAGCAAGCTGTCAGAGAAAGAACCACAGGCCCCATTTTAATGAAAAAGCTTTTTTTTTTTTTTTTAAAACAGCAAATTCATTTTCTTCTGCTTAATGTATATAACATTATATTTTAGTGTTACAGATCCACAGGGAAGGATTTCAACCGAGCTGACCTAGGTTGGAGGACTATGTTAACCCACCGATGCATGAACTGAACTGAACTAAACGTTGGAATATCACTAATGGCAGAGTATCAGTCACAGAACAGTGACTGACTATGGGAAAACGACTTCTATCCCCCACTAGTCCCATGTGGCCTAACATTTTATGTGCACAGATACATTTTGTCCCCTCATAATATGACATATGGTGGGGTGGCAAAACAATTAACATATGAGGAAAGATCAGCCTAGTTGGAGCTGGCCTTCAATTAAAAAGACATGGCGAACAAACATATAGGTGGTATTATCAGGAACCGGCAGGGATCAGGGGGGAGCTGTTTTATTTCAAAGGCTTAAAATGACACTAAGAATAAACTTGGACAGAAAAGAAAGAAACTCAGACTTTACACTCAGGGTTGTAACATGGAGGAAGCTCTAAAACATCACTGAGGGGCCCTTTTACTAAGCTGCGTTGGCACCTACGCATGCGCAACGTGTGTCAATTCAGAGTTATCGCCTGGCTACCACGTGGCCCAGGTGGTAATTTCATTTTTTATGTGTGTCTGCTACGCGCGTCGGATAATATATTTTATTTTCTGGTACTCAGCGGGGTGGTAATCGGCATTGTACGCACTTTGACGATTACCACCTGGTTAACACGTGAGATCTTACCGCTAAGTGAATAGATGGCGGTAAGGTCTCAGACCCAAAATGGACGTGCGCCAATTTTGATTTTGCCGCACGTCCATTTTCAGCCAAAAAAAAGAGGTTTTTTTACAGCCACGCTGAAAAATGGATCTACATGCATCCAAAACACACACCTACACTTGCAGAGCCCAGTTTTCAGCGCACCTTAGTAAACGGACCCCTAAATATTCTGCAAAGGCTTGAACACAAACCCCTGGGTTATTTGGAAACTGACATTTTTTGTAATTAATATTAGGTTATTTTATGTATTGTTATTTTTAAAATTGTCTTATATTGTTTGTTTTTGAAACAATATTGTGTATCTATGAGGGGCGTAACCACACCTCGGCAGGAGGGGGGTCCAGAGCCCGAGGTGGGGGGCACATTTTAGGCCGCCAACCCCCCCCCCCCCCGCCACTGCTGGCCCTCCCCCATCACTTTTGACCCCCCCCCCCCATCACAGCCAGGTACCTTTGCTGGTAGGGGTCCCTAACCCCCGCCAGTCGAAGTCTTCTTCAGCACCATGTCTCCAGCGCGTTCGCTGATCTGTTTCTGTGAGTCCTGATTCTTGACATCCTGCACGTTGCACACAGGACGTCAGGAGTCAGGACTCGCAGAAACAGATCAGAGAATGCGCCAGAGACCAGCGCTGAAGAAGACTTTAGCTGGTGGGGGTTGGGGACCCCCACCAGCAAATGTACCTGGCAGCGGGGGAGGGTCGGCAGCGGCGGGAGGGGGAGTCGAAAGTGCTGGGGGAGGGTTGGTGGCGGAGGGGTCAAAAGTAGAGGGGGCCAGGGCTAAATCTGTGGGGCCCCATGGCCCCACGTAGCTACGCCCCTGGTATCTATAGTAATCTACTTTGAGCATTGGAAAGTGTGGGCTATAAGTGGTTGTTGGTTTTTTTTGAATAATAATATATGGACACAACTAGGGTGTCGGCTTTCCCAGCACATGGTATGATCAAGAATAATATTTGTTAGTACAGGAACATGGGTTCAGAGAGTCTACATTCACCTGGATCATCCATCAGTCACATTATAGTAGTTCTGCTGAGTTTATAGGAAAAGGATGAACAGCCCTAACATACACAGCAGACAAAAGTCCAGTGCAGCTGTGACTCTCCAGAAGGAAGAAGTCCATTATGTACACATCAGTGGTCACTGGTCTGTGATGACCCCATTACTGTTACAAATGCAGCACTGGAAGGTATAGGGCTTATTGAGGGCAGAGAGACGAGACAGAAAAGGCAATCTCAGGGAGCAACATTGCGTTAGAATAGAACACTGACTCGAAAAAATCCCTTCACCCTCCCCACCTCTCATGTTTTTACTTTCTCCAAGGGACTTAGCAGCTCTATTAAATATACATATGGCAATTTATTCTTCTTATTTATGTTGATTAGGGCATACAACATTTTGTCACTGTTTAAATTAGCATCCTGCACAATTTATACATGCATACCTTTGTGACCTTAGGAAATAGTGTCATGAATTAGGGCAGCTCTGATTTGTTAGATCAGTGGTTCCCAAATCTACCCCAGGGGTTTTCAGGATATTCGCAATGAAAATGCATGAGAGAAATTTGCATGCAATGCACATTATGAACTAAACTCTGATTGTAAGTAACATTTTTATTGATGTTACAGTAGGATATGGTTAGATACTTACCCCAAATTCTATAAACACCGTGGGCTTACTGCATGCCAATCTGGAGCTACCACTGGCCCAACGCAGGCACCGGTGGTAATTCCACCCCCAGGGTGCAGCATCCTCCACTACAATACATATTCAAAAAATATTGCTCCAGGCACTAACCTGACGGTAACACAACGCAACAATGATTTTGCTACTGAGAGAAAAAACATGTGATTTATACTAAATTGAACCCGCCGATTCCAAATATGAAATCCGAATTTGTCTAGATTTTAAGTTATACGTGCAAAGCCTATTCACTTATAATATTAATGCATTATATATTGGAAACATGGAGAGAGGTTCCATAAAGACATTTCTACAATGGAGAACAGATATCATGGCCGCTGGAATCCCAACATGATGGGGGACTACTGTTGGTTTTTGCAACGGGAAAATATGACCGGTCACAAACGCAAAAGCAGATGCCTGAAGCACTTTTAACAGTACTGGGCCTTGCTGAAGTAAGACTTTTAAACTGGAATTCAAGACTTTTGAAATTTTGTTAGTCCATTACATTTTCATATACTGTTTACTACGAAAACTTTGATGTAGATCAGGTAATTGTTGGAGTAAAACTCGTTCTGTAAAAAATTATTCAATGCTTTCCAAGTGCTTAATTCATTTGAAAAAACTTATGCATAACAAAATTTCCTGACGTGTTACAACAATTCTGACTTCAGATTTGGAATACACACTGAATACACACTGAATTTAGTATAGGACAAATGGTTTTTGCACACAATTTTTTTTTGTTGTGCTGTGTAATTGGGCAGCATTGCGCGGTACCCAGTTACCGCTGGGCTAGCATGGGATCCCTTAACGGTGGTGGTAAGAGATCCCGCCCTGCATGGCCACACGGTAAATGAAATCTTATCACATGGCCATTTGTTTTTTTGAAGGCAGAAACCACGTACAGTGGAGGTGCACTGATTTCCTACGAAAAGTAGCCAGGTCAAAGGAGAAGGGAATAGGACAAGTAGGTTCTATCCAAACGCAAGGGAGATGTATGAGTTTGCAAATCTTTATTGAGGAACAATCAAACGACTTGACACAGCTGCCGTGTTTCGGTGCTGATGTGCCTGCGTCAGGAGTCTACAAAATATTAAAACATGTGCCTACATCAGGAGTTTACATATTTTGGTTGTTTTTACATTTTGACATAATTTTAAACGGTTTTTTTTGGCACCTTTCCTTTTGTAATACCTCCATATTTTATCAGATGATTTCACCTGCTTCCTGAAGTAGAGACATTCTTCTGTTAAGCGGAGCCTTTCAGGGAGAGCATTCCAGAGTGTGGGGGCTACTCCGCAGAAGGCTCGCTTGCGGGTATCACATCGTGTAATGCCTTTTAGAGAGGGTGTGGTTAGTGATAGTCCTTGAAAAGACCTTAAGGACATCAAGTAGTCGGGGCCATTTCCTTTAAGCGCCTTGAAGATCTGACATAGAGTTTTAAATTTATCCCAGTATTGTACTGGTAGGCAATACGTTTTTTGCAAAAATGGTGCGTAAGTACATAAGTGTTGCCATACTGGGACAGACCAAAGGTCCATCAAGCCCAGTATCCTGTTTCCAACAGTGGCCCATCCATTGCTTATCCTAGAAATAAGCATTGGATTTTTTTTGAAGTCCATTTTAATAATGGCTTATGGACTTTTCTTTTAGGAAACTATGCAAACCTTTTTTAAACCCATCTAAGCTAACTGCTTTTACTATATACTCTGGCAAAGAATTCTAGCTTCGTTGCATGCCCCCTAGTCCTAGTATTTTTGGAAAGAGTAAACAAGTGATTCATGTCTACTCGTTCCACTCCATTCATTATTTTATAGACCTCTATCATTTCTCCCCTCAGCCGTCTTTTCTCCAAGCTTAAGAACCCTAGCCGCTTTAGCCTTTCCTCATAGGGAAGTTGTCCTGCAATGGTCTGCTGATGGGTCTACCTACGGCTTACTACAGATCATTGCAGGTAGCCCAGAATGCGTTGGCTAGAATAGTTACTGGTTGTTCTCGATATCCACATATCACTCCGGTGTTAAAAGGTTTAAATTGGCTTCCCATAGAGTTACAGAAGAAAATTTGAAAACTTTCTTGTTGATATTTCAAGTTTTAACTCACAATATTTCTAGTAACATTTCTGATTTAAGGATTTATCAGCCTTCAAGATCTTTAAGATCAGTAAGTCAGACACTGCTGGATGTTCCTTCTTTTCGTAAGGTCAATCTAAAGCAGGGGCTCTCAATCCAGTCCTTGAGACACACCTAGTCAGTCAGGTTTTCAGGATAACCACAATGAATATGGTTGAGATAGATTTGCATGTGCTACCTGCATTGTGTGCAAATTTGTCTCGTGGATATTAATTCTGGGTATTATGAAAACCTGATTGACTAGGTGTGTCTCGAGGACTGGGTTGAGAACCCTTATTCTAAAGGAATATCATGTGACTATCTTTCATATCATTGGACCAAAACTTTGCCATACATTACCACAAGAACTGAAACCATTACAGGGCACTGGACTGTTCAAAAAAGATCTGAGAACTTTTATATTTCAACAAGCTTTTTGGGCAGACTAGTTTGTTAAAATATGCTGGATTGATTTGAAGTAGTGGTTATACCAGGTGAAGTTAGAGTTATTGTGCAGGTTTGTATATGTCTGGTTTATATTATGGGGCCCTTTTACAAAGGTGAGCAAGGGTCTATGCACATGCAGCGTGCATCAAATCGACATTACTGCCTGCCTGACTTTGGCACGTGCCGAAAACACACGGTAGAAAATAATTTTCTATTTTCTACCATGGGGGGTGTTCACAGCGGTAATTGGCAGTTGGCACATGCATGAGCACTTACTAAGTGAATGGGTGGCGTTAAGGGCTCAGGCTGTAAATAGACATGCGTTGGTTTTCATTTTGCCGCACATCCATTTCCTGCCCCTCCCCCCTATTGTTTTCCAGACACACTGGAGAAATGGTCCAGCATGCATCCAATACACGTGTCCACACTACCGCATCCCACTTTTTGGCATGCCTCAGTAAAAGAGCTTCTATGATATTTTATTAGATATTATATACATGTACTTGATAGCCACGAAGAATTTCTAGATTGTGCAGGTTATACATATTTTGACTAAGTTAAATTTCTTGACATTACTGCTAAGTTAATTCCCCTTTCAAATATTTAAACAACTGTGTCATATCACCCCAAACTCTTCTTTCCTCTATGGCTGGGGTTCTCAAACCAGTCCTCATGACACACCCGGCTAGTCAGGTTTTCAGGATATCCACAAGGAATACGCACAAATTTGCACATGCTTCCTCCATTTTATGCATATTCATTGTGCATTCATTGTGGGTACCTAAAAACCTGATTGGCTAGGTGTAGCCCTAGGACTAGGTTGAGAACCACTTGCTCTAGGGTGTTCATATTCAGGTCCCCAAAGGGCTCATTTTCAAAACACTTAGCCTTACAAAGTTCCATATGTCTCATCTCATACATCTTGTAGCACAAGATGTCATATCCAGATAATTTTTGGCCACTGTCAATGCCATATCGGGATAAATAACCAGACGTAGAGGTCCTTTTACTAAAGGGTGTTAAGTACTATTGCTTGCTTGGTGCATCGGAAAACCCTTACTGGAAAATGTGTTAAATAATTTTGCTATAATTTAGCTCTTTCTGCACACTAAGGGGCCCTTTTACAAAGGCACGCTGAAAAATGGCATGCGGTAATGTAGACGCATGTTTTGGGTGCGCAGAATCATTTTTCAGTGCACCTATCAAAAATGCCTTTTTAAAATTTTTGTTGAAAATGGATATGTGGCAAAATGAAAATTGCTGTGTGTCCATTTTGGGTCTAAGACCTTACTGCCAGCCATTGACCAGCGTAAAGTCTCATGCAGTAACCAGGCAGTAATCACCTGCGCGTGTCAAATGCCTGTTGGCATGCATCCAATAAGCGTGTCCGAAAATAAAAATTATTTTTTGGACAAAGGTATCAGATGCTCACCAAAAATTAAATTACCACAAGAGCCACACGGTAACTCCATTTTGGCGCATGTTGGGCGCGTATAGACGCTTACGCGGCTTAGTAAAAGGGCCCCTAAATGTGTGTTAATGAATTTTTGAAAATATTTTGGAAGGGAGTGTGCCATGGGTGGAGAATAGGTGTGACTGTCAGGCTTATTTTCGAAAGAGATCGCCTGCAATCTTCCGACACAAATCGGGAGAAGGCCGGCCATCTTCTAAAACCGGTCAAATCGGTATAATCGAGAGCCGATTTTTGGACACATTCGCCGGCATTCCGTCGCGGAGGTGGCCAAACTTCAAGGGGGCGTGTTGGCAGGGTAGCGAAGATGGGACGTGGGCGTGCTTACGAGATGGCCGGCTTCAGCTGATAATGGAAAAAAGAAAACCGGCGATGACGAGCATTTGGCCGGTTTTACTTAGTCTATTTATTTTCACGACCAAGTCTCAAAAAGGTGCCCAAACTGACCAGATGACCACCGGAAAGAAACGGGGATGACCTCCCCATACTCCCCCAGTGGTCACCAACCCCTTCCCACCCCCCCCCCAAAAAAAACTTTAAAACATTTTTTTGCGAGTCTCTATGCCAGCCAGCTCCATGACAGCAGCATGCAGGTCCCTGGAGCAGATTTAAAGCCAGGTGCACTAACCTGCACGGAAGAGTCCTTCCCTTACCATTCCCTTAGCGAATCGGTAAGGGAAGGGCATGCATGAAGGAAATCGCATGCAAATGAGCTGCTCATTTGCACGCGAATTTCCTTCCCTAGGAGGGGAAGCCATTCCGCCAGCTCGTAAAAAAAAAAAAAAAAAGGCTCTTGCTGATCAGTTATGTTATGACTTACTTGTTCTGGAGTGCTGTATTTTGTGATATTGTTTTGAGAAATGTTCAATAAAGACTTCATACAAATTTTAAAAAGTCCCTGCCATGCATTTTCCCTTGATGGCTGTCCCTGACGTGCACTTCCCTTAATGGCCGTCTTTCTCCCCTAAACGGGAAAATCAAAACTGTTTTTGTTCACAGCTTTTTTTAGTAGTAACAGTGGGCTTTGAACCAGCCACCTCTGCATTACAAGACCAGCGATGTAACCACTTGGCCACAGCTCCACTTGGTTGGATGTCCCTCCCTTTTGATTATATCCCTTCAGGTCTCTCTCAGCCAATCACAGCGCGTTTAGCTGTCTGTGAGTGGCTGAGAGAGACCTGGAGGGGCATAATCAAAAGGGAGGGACATCCAAGTAAGTGGAGCTGTGGCCAAGTGGTTACATCACTGGTCTTGTAATATAGAGGTGGCTGGTTCAAATCCCACTGTTACTACTAAAAAAGCTGTGTGCAAAAACCAGTTCTGATTTTGGCCATCAAGGGAAATGCACGGCAGGGGCTTTTTAAAATTTGTATGAAGTCTTTATTGAACATTTCTCAAAACAGTATCACAAAATACAGCACTCCAGAACAAGTAAGTCATAACATAACTGATCAGCAAGATCTAAATATCCAGAAGTACCAGTGCACTACGAATGCTGGCCCCTCCCACGGCCAAATGCCTTGGATTTGGCCGGGTTTGAGATGGCCAGTTCCAGTTTCCATTTTCACTGAAAAACAAAGTCGGCCATCTCAAACCCGGCGATCTATGACATTTGGCCGGCCCCAACTGTATTATCGAAACAAAAGATGGCCGGCCATCTTTTTCGATAATACGGTTCTGGACAGCTCTTTGCGGCGCCGCCAAAATAGATGGCCAGCCATCTATTTGGCTGGCACCGTTCGATTATGCCCCTCTGTGTTAACTAGCTAGCATGTTCCAATTAGCGTTCACTAACTGGTTAATGCAGAGCTAATTTTGAAGCACCTCTTAATAGGCGCTCTTGTGTTAATTTTTTTTTGGAACTCTTACACACTAGTGGAAAAATTAGAGCGGGACCTGAAATAATAAAAATCAAAGCCCTATTTTAGGGCAGCATTACAAATAGGTGTAACACACAGGAAAGTTTTGTGTTAAAATGCACTAAACCTATTTTCTAATGCATTTTAGTAAAAGGGCCCCACAGGTAGCTGAGTGCAGCTGATTGAATATTGATGTGTCTGTATTTCTTTACCAGTTGCTTGTGCTGTATTCATAAATCCTTGCATATCAGTATGATGTCTGCATCAGATTCTTGTAAGAGTCAGCATAGCAGTGTTGCTTATTTTTTTTGTGTGTGTTTCAAAAATATTGTAAAAGTATTATTAATTCTAAGATAGCCATCTGTCCATTGGTCTATTACAGGAGCTGTCCAGATCCTGGTGCTGAACTACTATGAAACATGCTAAAATTTGAGGCTCATTTTCAAAGCACTTAGCCTCCCAAAGTTCCATAGAAACCTATGGAACTTAGCCTCCCAAAGTGCTTTGAAAATATGCCTTTTAAAGTAAACCCTTTCTTGTGTTCTTTCCTGTTTAATTCTGACAGTAACAAAGCAGTGAGAGCTTTCAGAAACTTGACAATTACAAAGTGGGTGTGCCACCATACACAGACAGCACATACGTGCTCATTCCTAAAAGAAAGGCTTTACATCAGCAGCTTTTCTAAAAAAAAAAAAAAAAAGCTAATGGAATTTGATACATCCCAACCTGAACATCTCAATTCCATTCTGTACGGAAAGGATGCTGACTTTGTGGAGCTGCCTCCCTGTGGAAGTGGTGGCGACAAAGACTGTATCTGAATTCAAGCAAGCTTGGGACAAGGACATAGGATCTCTGAGGGAGAAGAAGGGACAGTAGAGGGCATGAATGGACAGACTGGCTAGGCCATCAGGCCTATTTTCAAAAGAGAAGGGTTGCCATCTTTCGACACAAATCGAAAGATGGGCATCCTTCTCACAGGGTCGCCCAAATCGGCATAATCAAATCTGATTTGGGGCATCCTCAACTGCTTTCCGTCACGGGGACAACCAAAGTTCGCAGGGGGTGTTGGAAGCGTAGTGAAGGCGGGACTGGGGCATGCTTAACAAATGGGCATCCTCGGCCGATAATGGAAAAAAAGGGTGTCCCTGATGAACACTTGGATGACTTTACTTGGTCCTTTTTTTTAAACAACCAAGCCACAAGAATGTGCCCTAAATGACCAGATGACCACCAGAGGGAATCAGGGATGACCTCCCCTTACTCCCCCAGTGGTCACCCACCACCTCCCACCCTAAAAAAGTTTTTTAACAATTTTTTTCAGCCTCTATACCAACCTCATATATCATACCCAGCTCCATGACAGCAGTATGCAGCTCCCTGGAGCAGTTTTAGTGGGTACTGCAGTGCACTTCAGGCAGGTGGACCCAGGCCCATCCCCCCCACCTGTTACACTTGTGGTAAATGTGAGCCCTCCAAAACCCACCACAAACCCACTGTACCCACATGTAGGTGCCCCCCTTCATCCCTAAGGGCTATGGTAGTGGTGTACAGTTGTGGGGAGTGGGTTTTTTTGGGGGGTTGGGGGGCTCAGCACACAAGGTAAGGGAGCTATGTACTTGGGAGCTTTTTCTGAAGTCCACTGCAGTGCCCCCTAGGGTGCCCAGTTGGTGTCCTGGCATGTGAGGGGGACCAGTGCACTATGAATGCTGGCTCCTCCCATGACCAAATGGCTTGGATTTCGTCGTTTCTGAGATGGGCATCCTCGGTTTCCATTATGGACAAAAATCGGGGACGACCATCTCTAAGGACAACCATCTCTAAGGTCAACCTAAATGTTGAGAGTTGGGCGTCCCCGACCATATTATCGAAACGAAAGATGGACGCCCATCTTGTTTCGATAATACGGGTTTCCCAGCCCCTTCGCAGGACGTCCTACGAGGAAGTCCTAAGGAAAACTTGGGTGCCCCATTCGATTATGCCCCTCCATATATACTTTATCTGCCTTCATTTTTCTCTTTCCATTTTTCTAAAATCTGCCTTACAGCAGTGCTCAATATATATTTTAATTTTAAACACCAATGTCAGTGTTTAAATTAATCCACTCACCACTGCAGCTTGCACTAGATCCCTTTGTTACAATATTGCATTTTGTACAGTGCTATTACGCTCAGCCTAATGGTGTTCTATTAATAGTAGAAGAAATTAAGCATGAGATTTCAGTGTCAGGTAATACTAGGTTAAAAACAGTTCAAAAGGCTTGTGAGTGAGTTTGCTCACACGGTGCTATTTTTAAATCCCTCTTCTCTTTCACCTCCAGGCTTTAACTTCATAAAATTTAAGGAAAACAAAAGACAAATCAGAAAAAATAGTCGAGCAAAAACTTTAGCAAAAAAGCGTTTTGTTTTGCCCGAAAGTACTACATATCAGAACTGAACCAGAAGTTCCAAAATTGTATTTGTTGAACGTGTGGAGGCAATTTTAGAAGACTGGCTATGCAAAATTTGCTGCTATTTATTTGCTGCAATCTGCAGCATTCCTGGGGGATGGAGCTGGGGTTTGCATGAATATTTCAAAATGTAAAGTATATGTGCATAACTGCATCTGTGTATTTATGCCTGCTATGGAATGAACATTAATATACACACATGCCTGCCACTACATGCTACACATATAAGAGAATTCAATAAATGACACTATGTTTGGTGCTACAAAACTTGAAAATTAAGGGGGAATTCTATATATGGTGCCTAAAACATTTCCGCCTAAGCGTATTCTATAACTGACGCCTAGATTTAGGCACAGTATATAGAATATGCTTAGTTGATATCCTAGCACCTAAAACTATGCATGTCCATTTACACCAATGAAAATATGGCGTAAATCCCAGTGTGTACAGTTAGACGCACTGGGCCATATTCTAGAACTACACATGTAAATATTGGAACGCCCATGAAATGCCCAATTGCCCACCCATAAATATGCCCCTTTTTGGCAACACATGCTAGAAGTTAGGCACACTACGTTGCAGAATACGCTTAGCTAGTTGTGCACTTAAATTCTAATTATTGCCAATTAGTGCTCATTATTGCTTGTTAAGTGCTGTTATCAATGCTGATTGGCTTTTTAAGACAATTAAGTTACACACGTTGTTACAGAATATGCTTGGATTTCTGCGTGGATCTCTAGGCGTGCTATATAGAATCCGAGGGTAAGTGCTATTTTATAAAGGGTGTGTGGCATTTATAGAATATCATTTGGTGCAGATCCTGCACCTTAACTTTTGGGCACCGTACTTATGCCTGCAAAAACCAGGTATAAATACTGGCACCCAACTTAGACATGCATTGGGCAAATTTTGTAAATCCCCAAACAACCTTTTGGAACGCCTCTGGCATTGCACTGGCCATGTCCCCTTTTCAGATACACACGATTGAAGTTAGGTGTGTCATGCTTTATAGAATAGTGTCCAGCAAGATACACGTGCAAATTTAACAATGCCCAATTATGACCCCATTAGTCAATTTTTTTGCTCACACATCTGTGATGTGTGCACAAAGTTGGGCACAGAAATTTGGATGCAATATATAGAATCTGGGAAATAGGGGGTAATTCTGTATAGATTGCCTAAAATTAGGCGCTGTGATGATGCGTGCTAAGAGTGAATTCTATAATGGAACTTGTGCATGCGATTTCTGTTATAGACTATTAGCATAAGTCTGCATTTCCACACCTAACTTTACACTTATGCTACCTCAATAGCTGGTGTAAATGCTGAAGCCTAACTGTACATCTGAGAAACAAGGAAGGATACCCTATGGAGCAAAGTCCATCCAAGAGAGTAGGGAAGGGACGTACGTCAACCAAACAAGTAGGACTCCAATGATGAATCAACGTTTAAACTTTTATTGTCAAAAAATGGATATGGTAGACTCTATTTAAGATTGTACTATATTGGAAGTAACTGGGCAAAAGTATAAATACTGACAGATAACATTCAAAACTACGGTTGGCAATCTGTAAATAAGCACTGTGCTACAATGTATGCTGCCATTGAAAAGTATATACATGATAAAACAATATGCTGCACATCCAAGAGTCATGTTAGGCATGTAAATAATGGTATTCTATAACCTGCAGACGTAACTGCCCGATACACTTCTGATCTACCCAGTGGAGGAGTATCATCTCTATGCTGATGACACCCAACTGTATCTCTCCACACCAGACATCACCGCAGAGACCCAGGCAAAGGTATCGGCCTGCTTATCCGACATTGCTGCCTGGATGTCCAACCGCCACCTGAAACTGAACATGTCCAAGACCGAGCTTATCGTCTTTCCACCAAAACCCACTTCTCCTCTTCCTCCACTTTCTATCTCAGTTGATAACACCCTCATCCTCCCCGTCTCATCTGCCCGCAACCTCGGAGTCATCTTTGACTCCTCTCTCTCCTTCTCCGCGCATATCCAGCAGATAGCCAAGACCTGTCGCTTCTTCCTCAGCAAAATTCGCCCTTTCCTCTCTGAACACACCACCTGAACTCTCATCCACGCTCTCATTACCTCTCGCCTGGACTACTGCAACTTACTCCTCACCGGCCTCCCACTTAGCCATCTATCCCCCCTTCAATCTGTTCAGAACTCTGCTGCACGTCTCATGTTCCGCCAGAACCGATATACTCATATCACCCCTCTCCTCAGGTCACTTCACTGGCTTCCGATCAGATACCGCATTCAATTCAAGCTTCTCCTTCTTACCTACAAATGCACTCAGTCTGCTGCCCCTCACTATCTTTCTACCCTCATCTCCCCTTACGTTCCCGCCCATAACCTCCGTTCACAGGATAAATCCCTCCTCTCAGTACCCTTCTCCACCACCGCCAACTCCAGGCTCCGCTCATTCTGCCTCACCTCACCCTATGCTTGGAACAACCTTCCTGAGCCCTTACGCCAAGCCCCCTCCCTGCCCATCTTCAAGTCTTTGCTTAAAGCCCACCTCTTCAATGCTGCGTTCGGCACCTAACCCTTACCATTCAGTGAATCCAGACTGCCCCAATTTGACTGCCCCTATCGGACCGACCGTTCACTTGTCTATTAGATTGTAAGCTCTTTGAGCAGGGACTGTCTCTCTTTGTTAAATTGTGCAGTGCTGCGTAACCCTAGTAGCGCTCTAGAAATGTTAAGTAGTAGTAGTAGTAGTAGTGCATTGGGCTTTGATCCTGGGGAACTGAGTTTGATTCTCACTGCAGCAGCTTGTAACTCTGGGCAAGTTACTTAATCCTCCATTGCCCCAGGTACAAAATAAGTACCACTGGCTACCAATACCCCAACAGATAATCTTCAAATTACAGACTGTTACTTTTAAGGCTCACAGGGTGGGGTTACCTCTTTATTTGAGTACACTCACCATCTCTTATTCTCCTGCTTGTCTGCTTCGTTCATTGAATGATCACAGACTTGTACTACCAGATCCTAAGTTTGCTCAATTGGAGTTCACCAAGAACTGCGCCTTTTTCTTTGCTGCTCCTTCTTTCTGGAACTCACTCTCCCTTCATGTACATGCAGAGTCTTCATTCAAGGCTTTTAAATCTGCTCTGAAGGCTTGACTTTTTGCAAAAGCCTTTGAAATCACCTAAATGTGTCCCCTCTGAGATACGATACTGTAGTAATATGTTATAGACCTTAGCTTTCTGTTGTTTTCGTGTGTTTGCCTCTATTTCCTCCTACTCTGTACTTAAATAGTGAATTGCCTCTTGCTAAGATGTGTTGTTTTTCCTATCCAAATTGTAGTTCCTTTCTGTTTCAAACTTTTTTTTATATTTTTTATTGTAAACCGCTGAGACCTGTGAGTTAGCTTTGGCTGTATAGCAAACTTTAATAAACCACAGACCATGTAAAGCACTTGGATTGTAACCACAGAAAGGCGGTATATCAAATCCTACCCCCCTCCTTTCAGGTCCATGGTTCTCTTGAAGTTGTACGCTCTGGAATTTGAGTATACAACTTATAAAATATCAAGGGTAGGTATAACTACTAATTGTTTTCAATTAGAACCAATTATAACATAATGCTCATTAATATCAATTGTCGGTTCATTATTAAATTGTTATGTGTGCGACTGACCTTCAAGGCCACTGAGAGGGGGGGCAGGGGGAGCATAATTTCCCGGGCCCAGGCCTTCAAGGGGGGCTTGGCACCTGGGTCTGTCTCTCTGTCCTGCTCCTAAGCAGGAGAGAGAAAACTCCGGTGCCGGGCCCCCCTTGGAGGCCAGGGAGGACCCGGAGCTTCCTCCAACGCTACTCTTCTGCCCATTGCTTGCTGAGCGGCTGCTTTTCTTCTTAGGTACACATACTCGGTTTTCAAACCGAGCATGCCATGACAGGAAAAGCAGCCACAGGGGCAGGTAGTCAGCGCTGAAGGGAGATGTCTTCTGGCGGGGCCTCAGGATCCCCACCAGCCAAGGTATTTAAATCCTGTTGTGGTAGCGATTGGGGGGGGGCACAGTGGCAGCGATGGGGGGGGGGGGGTGGCATCGGATGACGATTGTGGGGGGGGGGGGGGTTTGCGGCCCTGCCCCGGGCCCGGTTCAGTCTCTTAGCGGCCCTGCTGATTTTATTCTATAACTTGTGCATGTAAATTTGGATACACAACTATCTAGAATTAGGGGGAAAGGAGTTGATATTGAAAATAATTTAGTTGGGTAGGAGAGTCTCCTAACCAGTTAAATGGTGTTCAGCTGCTTCTCTGGGAAGATTCAATGGCATACGCCTGGAGAGTGCCACTGAATATCACCTCTAATTATGAACATGGAAACCAGCTATTTTCAGAGAGAAGTGCCACACAAATAATGGTCCTATCTTTGGCCATTTTAACTTAACTGGTTAAGGCAGTGGTTCCTAAACCTGGTCCCAGAAGCACCCCAGCCAGTTAGGTTTTCAGGATATCCACAATGAATATTCATGAGAGAGATTTGCATACACTGCCTCCATTGCATGCAATATTCATTGTGAATATCCTGAAAACCTGACAGGCTGGGGTGGAAATCGCTGGGTTAAGGGCTCAATATCAGCACTTATCCAGTTAACTGCTATCTGTTTGTAGATACACAGATATTGTATTGTATGGCCTGGCATTAAATCTCTGGGCATAAAGCCGGCAGCAATGAAAATATTGCTGAATATTTACACTAGAAATAGCAGTTTTAGTATAATGCACTTTCTCTTTCTTAAAGCACTGCTTTTAGACATATTCCTTTTGGATCTGCATAATGCAGTTGGCTCTAAAATCACTCCTTCGCTTGCGTGCTTTCCCTCTGTGGAATTTTTTTCTCTGCAAACACTGAAACAGCCTTTTATGACCCCAAAGAACACAAAGCTGAAGTTGGATAGTTCAAGTTACACAAGGGCAGAACGTGCCTTTAACCAACTTCTGTACATCTGCCCATATTTATAATCTCTTTTTTATACCCTTTTTATTTTTAACTTTAGAAAAATAACATGATCTCTCTTTCCCCTCCTGCAAAGTCTCTTCTCTTTCCCTTCTTTCTGTTCCTTACTCTTCTTTTTGTTCTCCAGTCTTCCAGAAGATGACCTTTGAACTGGACACTATAACTCACAGCAGTGACAGGTTCAAAGGTCATTTGAGCCAAGTGATTACAGATCCCTTCTGGTATTTTGCCGTGTGCTGAATTGGAACAATGCTGTAGTCTCTTTAACACAGCTTCAGTCTCTTTACCTGGAGATGATTAATTCCCCACATAATATATATATATTTTTTTCAAAACATGAACAGAAGTTCTCATTTTCTCTCTCCTGCTCCATATTTTCACACTTGTTCAGCCTTTCATAATCAACTGTCAGCTTCATTCCACATCATTCAGTTAAATAAAACTGGAATAAAAAAGATTCAGTAGGTTCTGAGCCTTGTTTGTCCTCCTGTTCCATAGCTCAGAATGCCAGCCAGAACTGTTCCATGGGGATCCATTAATTTTACATAATTCCAGCTCTTGTCCTTGCCACTGAATTTACATAACCCAACTTGTATAGATTGTCCCTGTCTATCAAAACAATCTACAGAGTAAAGGTTGCCTCCTCACCATTGCAAGACCTAAACTGCCCCCCTCTACTTTCAAGACCATTTCCAGTCCTATTTTGATATTCAAAGAAGGATGCAACAGGAGACTAGAAGGATGGGCGGGGTTATCGGGATGAGATGTCAGGATGGCAAACATGCTCAGACATTCTATGGCCAGTCTGTGCTGGCCCGTCATACAAAAAGCTGTACATCACAAGCAAAGCTCTATCAGAGGAACAAAGACTAACACGTAACAGCATTCCGATAAACCATCTGCAAGAGCAAGAAAGGATGAGCCCCAGAATAAAAGACAAAAAATGCTTCTATTACTTCCCATCGCCACCCAGACGTCCCTACTACCCCCACCATAACACAGACCTGCTGCCTTTCTGAAGTGAGTGGTTCAAAGGCTCCTCTGTTCCCTCTCATCAGCTCTGAGCTCCACAGGAATGAGAAGCAACTCTGCTTTGCACAGAAAATGCAAATGACACAGATGTTGTTGCAATTTTTTTTCTTTTGTATAATCAACAACAAAACATGCAAAAAAATAGGCAAAAGAAGAAAACATGAGACAATCAGCAATTATTATTATTTTGTTTTGTACTCTTTCCGGATGCTGAAGAAACACAGTTAACACAGCAAAACAATAGCTCATAAAAGCCAACTGGTTTGTCCTTGGCAGTTGGTTTTGAGATCAGCAGTAAAGAAAGAAAGGGAACTTTGATTCTGGAGAAACCAAAGGGGGATAAGATATTCCCAGACATAATAATTATTACTTTTGGTTGATGAAAGTTATAGAAAGTGAATCAGCTACTTATGAACTGAGATAGAAGTGAAGGGTACAGAACAGAAACAGAACATGCTTCACAGTCAGATGGAGATCAGAGATGCAAAAGAATCAAGTAGATACCATGTGCTCCCCATCACTGTACTGGGAATGTCAGTGGGTTTGTTTAGGAATGGCTACATGCCCTGCACTTATTCTCTTCATGATAAATCAACTTGTGTTGTGGGTATATTTAAATTACATTGGCGTTGTCGCCATGTTTAAGTAGCATTTATAGCTTTGCGTTCAATGCGGTAAGTGAGAGGTTTTTCATGGTTCTACTAATTATTTTTAAAGGAGATTTATCTGAAATCTATATTTTTGATATGTCTTTCTGTTTTTTTTCAGTGGACCGGATCCTGACGCAGCATTAGCGAAACATGCAGCATGTTGGCCAATGGTCCTTATATATATAAGTCAAGTTGAATTTATAAATCTGATCAAGTTAAATCAAGTTGAATTTATATAAGAAAAGTTTTATAAAAACATTATTTTAAAGAAACGGAGGAAAATTTGTAATAAATGATATGACACTGGGCCAATTGTTTGGATTATCACTTGTTCTCTTCATGGACACCACCGGTTTTGCCTCTGTTTTTCTCATTGGAGTAAGAAAAATAGGACCTTTTAAAGTCTTTTGTGTGTAAAAGTTTTAAGTGTGAAATATTATTTAATGGTATGATGATGTGTCTTATATTTTATTCATTTTGTTTCCACTTTCCTGCTAAGCAGCTTCAAACTGCATGGAAGTTCTCTACTGGCATTCCTGCTGGTGAGGGTGGCCTTCGATATCATGCTTTCAATTGTAAGGGACAGCCAACACTTCCTGACTGCCAGACCCCCACAAATTCTGTCTTGGCTAGTTTCAGGCCAATATATTAGTAATCAACCAGTCTTTAATCATATTCAGTAATTGCCACAAGGTCTCTTCAGCCCCACCCCTTTCCTTCTCAACTAGAAGAATATTGTCTGCATATATATATATATGAGTGAAGATTCTAGCAATTTATCCAATGACTCTAGATAGAAATTAAATAGTGTGGGTGACAACAAGCAGCTCCATGGGCTTGACACAAACCTAATCTGACACCTCATTGCACCATCTAACCTGCTGGACACAGTTCTATAGGTAAGATTGGAGCCGTGGCTGTCAAACAACAAAAAAAGAATATCATGATTTAGGGTGTCAAATGCAGAGGAGGCATCCAATGAAACCACCAAATAAGAAATGCTCTGATCCAGGCCTCAATGCAACTTATCCAAAATTGATATTAAAACAGTCTCTGTACTATAGCCACATCAGAAATACAATTGGCTCATATGAAGAATCTGAGATAATTCTATATTGCCCTGAAGTTACTGTAGCTCTATAGCCTTGAAGCAATGTAGGTGAAAAAGGGAGACTAGAGACAGGCTAATAAGAAGCCACCTGTGCAACATCTAAATCTGTTTTCTTAAATTCTCAGAACCATGGAAGACTTCAAACATAAAGGAACATACGCCTACCTTAATGATTCATTAACCACTGATGTACAGCAGTGTACAAATTCAGATGCTCTTATCTTCACCAAGCCTGTTAGACATATATCCAGAGAATAATAAGATGTCTAGACCTTACCTGTCATCTATAGCATCTCCTCAGTGGTAACCAACTGAAAGAGGTCCAGATCTCCCCATCACTTTTTGTAAGATTACCAAACTCTTCCACCCTATCTCCCAGTAAGGCACACAATCAATCCATCCATCTTATTTAACCAAATATCACTCAGGGTGGATGGATGACAAGAGACACTATCACCAGAAGTATTTGGCTTAACTGTCAAACTCTGCATGAGAGAAAATAATCCCTAAGATTGATTCATGGCAGTGCAGTTCCAGGGGGTGTCGTATATCCACTTTCTTCTGATAGCCTCTCATAGTAGTTACATATGCCACCCTATCAAAAGGAGCTTATGACCTATGCCATTTCCTCTCTAACTGGCATAAAACCTGTTTCATCTCCCTAAGTTCAGGTGTATACCATCAGGCATGTTTCCTACCTCGGTTACCAAATGACTGCAAAGGGGCAACAACATCCAACATCTGCTTTATTGATTTCTCAAAAGTTTTTAAATGTCTATCTAATTCCACTTGCAAATCATGCAGTCATGACATAGTGAAAAAAAAAACATCTGAGAATCAACTGGTGAACAGTGCCACTCAACTTGTTACATGTCTGGATTGGGCCCAAGCTAGTTCAGGATGTAGGACAGTAAACAGTGCATGATCCAAATATGAAACAATAATTTCTCTCAAGTTCTTTATATTAATATTTTTCCCTGTTCCTCATGTACAAAAATCAAATCATGAGTATGGACTTTAGCAAGCTTTGGAAATTCCATGAATTGAGAAAACCCTAATCCCTTTGTGCTTCTAGAAAAATCTGCCCAACCATCTTGCACCCATCAATATATATATTTTTTTGTTACATTTGTACCCGGCGCTTTCCCACTCATGGCAGGCTCAATGCGGCTTACATGGGGCAATGGAGGATTAAGTGACTTGCCCAGAGTCACAAGGAGCTGCCTGTGCCTGAGGTAGGAATTCCTATATACATTAAAATTCCTCAACAATACAGGAATAACCTGACCCATATCCCCTACCACTAATTCCAATAAATGACAACATCAAACACATAAAGAAATACAGAGCCAGCAGTGATACCTCACTCAACTCTAATACAACTCCTTCACATTCTCTCAACTCAACCACAGAGTTTTAAAAACAAACAAATAAACAAACAGATAATACATACCCTTCTTTCCCTAAACAAAAACCATAGTCAACTCTTCCGACAAATTTGCTAACAGGCAAGTACATTGGCCTTCAAAATCCAGGTCTCCTTTAACACAAAAATGTTAGCCTTCCCTCACAAAACGAAATCAATAACCATCTTATTATGTGTTGACCTTATTTTTAACAACCTGATTTTCAGACTTGAATTTTCCTTAGAGTAGAGAGTTTTGACAGTGGTAATTCATGTCCCATATAACCCTTAACCTCTAATAATGGAACAAATACCTGGCTAGAAGCCTTTCTAGCCTATTCTGATGCATCATGAAACTGCTTCCACCCACTGTTGATCACAGACTACCTCTATAGGATGCAATAACCCCATTATACTATCAGCATAGTCCCCACCCTCACTCATCTCCATAGCTGAGGAGCTATAACTGAAAAGGCCTTAAATCTTCAATATTCCTTCTAAATCTAGAGGGAACTATTAACTGACACCGTAGGCTAGATTCTAAAGAACCAAATGTAAGGCAATGCAACAGACAGTGAAGGTTGAGCACTCTTTGTTCTTTTTACACATTATTACCCTAGCTGCTGCATTTGAAAAGCTTCTAAGGGAACCCAGTATACAGAAGTTTACAGTATTTAGGGTATTAAAGAAAAGAGCTTGCATCACAGAACACAGCACATTACAATGTACCAAAGGCTTCAGCTGCCTAAGTGTAATTTATAGTAAGCACCGAGAGATACAAAGGCCATTTGTGATTTGAAAGTGCAAACCACGTCAAGATTTATCCTCAAACCTCATACTTTCCCCATCTGTGGGCTAGGTATTCCATTCAATAATGGATATTTTTGAATAGACTGCCAATCAACATCTCCAAAATGCACAGCTCCTGTCATTTGAGTATGGATTGCCAGTCCCTTGTTCCTCAACCATACAGCTAAATCAGTGAGGCAGCGATTATGTTTGTTTACACTCTGCTCTAGATTTTGACCTGGGAAAACAATCAACTGGACATCATCAGAATAAATGAACAAGAAAAATCAAGGGAATGAAGAAGATATCAGAAAGCAATGAGGGCAGGGAAGAACTCTGAAGGATCTCCAGAGAATATCTTGTTTTGAACTCCTACTCCCCAAATAAGTCTGAATTCATTCTAAAGCAATTCCTGAAAATATTAATAATTTACACTTAACATTAAGAGGGGACAATGATCCACCAAATCAAAAGAACTGGAAAGGTCCAAAACTACCAACAAAATTGGAAACCCCTATCCAGTTCAGAATAAATCAAATCCATAATCGCACTAAGGGGGGAAGTTATCAAGCTGTGTTAGGGCAATAACCCACGTTATTTGGGACTTTATCCAGCTTATAATTGAAAAAGAAAAACGCCTATATTGCGACCCAAATCGGGAGATAGACGTTTATCTCACAAAAACGAATAAAGCGGTATAATCGAAAGCCGAATTTGGACGTTTTCAACTGCACTCCGTCGCGGATGCGTACAAAGTTGATGGGGGCGTGTCAAAGGCGTGGTGAAGGCGGAACTGGGGCGTGGTTATCGGCCGATCAGAGATAGGCGCCTTTCGCCGATAATGGAAAAAAAAATGCGTTTTTTTTAGCGAGAATTTAGGGCACTTTTCCTGGACCCTGTTTTTCCACGAATAGGGCCCCAAAAAGTGCCCTAAATGACCAGATGACCACTGGAGGGAGTCGGGATGACCTCCCCTGACTCCCCCAGTGGTCACAAACCCCCTCCCACCACAAAAATATGCCGTTTCACAACTTTTTATGTTCACCCTCAAATGTCATACCCACCTCCCTGGCAGCAGTAAGCAGATCACTGGAGCAGTTATTAGGGGGTGCAGTGGACGTCAGGCAGGTAGACCCAGGCCCATTCCCTCCCACCTGTTACAATTGTGCTGGTAAATGGGAGCCCTCCACACCGCCCCCCAAACCCACTGTACCCACATGTAGGTGCCCTCCTTCACCCCTTAGGGCTATAGTAATGGTGTAGACTTGTGGGTGGTGGGTTTTGAGGGGGATTTGGGGGGCTCAACACCCAAGGGAAGGGTGCTATGCACCTGGGAGCTCTTTTACTTTTTTTTGTTTTTGTAAAAGTGCCCCCTAGGGTGCCCGGTTGGTGTCCTGGCATGTGAGGGGGACCAGTGCACTACGACTCCTGGCCCCTCCCATGAACAAATGCCTTGGATTTATTCGTTTTTGAGCTGGGCGCTTTCATTTTCCATTATCGCTGAAAAACAAAAACGCCCAGCTCACAAATTGTCGAATAAAACATGGACGTCTATTTTTTCCCAAAATACGGTTCGGTCCGCCCCTTCACGGACCTGTTCTCGGAGATAAACGCCCATGGAGATAGACGTTTTCGTTCGATTATGCCCCTCCACGTGACTTAAAGGGCATTAATGCAGTGTTATTTAAGTCAATGCTGAAACATATTATTGATATGCAAAACACATGCAAATGCGTGTAAAGTAGCTTATTTCAATGTAAAAGGTATACCATGGCTTTGCACATTGCAAGCTGTGGTATAGCTGATTAAATTTTACTGCCCAGGAACATCAAGTGTCAAAGCATGGACAAATGATCCCGGCCCACGTTTCCCAGAAGTTAATGCAGAGGCTTTGCAGTTAGAGAATATCAGTTTTGAAAATTACCAAATTAGTAACTGCAAAACCTTACAACATTTTAGTAAATAGGGGTTGAAATATTTAATGGGTCGGGAAAGCATGTAGAAACATGGCTTTGGGAATGATTTCAACAGGTTTGTAGAAGGAGTGGTGGAGTTCTTACATTACACATTACAGGATGTTATTTTCCCACTTCTTGCAGGTTACAGATTTTACAAAACGTTACAGCAAAGACAATTTTCAGTACACGGAGATTTGACCAGGCTACGCCTCTGCTAAGGTGCCTTCACAGGCTTCGATGGAGGCCTGTTGTCAGTTTAAGCTCTGCACCTTAGTTCACAAGATATTCTATAGGTATTCTCTGGAGTATTTGGTTGAACTGGTTATGGTAATAACTATAGCCCAATCTCTTCAATCAACAGCTACCTGTATATTGACATACTCGACTTTGAGGGGGGTGAAATTTAAGTCCATTTATTCATTGTGCTTAGCATATCGAGCTGTGCAATGTTGGAATCTATTTCCTTTGGATCTCAGATTAACCCCTTGTTATATGAGATTTTGCAAATTACTGAAAGCACATTTATATTACAGGTACCTGGGATAGTGGATTATTACTTTTGTGATTCATGGTTACTTTTGAAACATGTATTTTATGCTGTTTTAAGATGTTGTGGACTAGCTTTTTATGTATTGTGATCCGCACTGACCCTGAAAATGGTTTGTAGCGGAAATCCAATTGTAATTGTAATGGCTTCAAACCTTTGTGTCATGATTATGAAGAAAAGAAAAATATGCTGGACAAGAGAAAATGGACTTCTTCAGAACAAAATATTGTATTTAAGATGTGTTTGTCTCTGCGTCTGTATGAGGATTCAGATAGTGGTGCTTTTGTAATCGAGCAAAGAAGAACAGGGTCTACACTTTAAATACAACTGCTTTCTCTTTATTTCCAAAGTCACAGGAGGGTGTTGCATTTACAGACAGGGAAGTGGGGACCCCCTCCCCCTCACGCACAAACAAGTTAATAAATCTCAGATGTTTGTGTTTGTGTGAGGGTGGGCTGGATGTGTGTGTGTATAAACTTGAGCACACAATTATTGACCCTTAAGTGGCATTAATTGGCATCAACTTAGCCTATAAATGTAGCACCTAAGTTCTAGTGTGTGTAACTGCAAAGCATGTACTAATATGGGAGAGGCATGCGTGGGTCACAGGCATGTCAGGTACTAGAATACCGTCAGTTACACAAGCATTTATACCAGCCTTTGACCTGACATAAATGCTCGCTCAGATACCGACTTACACCAGGGCTGCCAAGAGGTGGGGGCAGGGGGGGACAAAATTCCCCGGGCTCAGGCCTCCAAGGGTGGCCCAGCGCTCCAATCCCCAATCTCACCCGCCCTCGGCTCCATCGACTGTCCGCCACCGGGCCAGGCCCACCGCATTGAAATCATCACAGCAGCTCACCTGTCACCTCGCTCCGTGACTGAAAGCACAGCCAGCAGCGGCAGATCGGATTTGCCTCCCTTCGGGCCTTCCCTCCCTGTGTCCCGCCCTTGTGGAAGTTACCAGGTGAGGGCGGGACACAGGGAGGGAAGGCCCGAAGGGAGGCAAATCCGATCTGCTGCTGCTGGCTGCGCTTTCAGTCATGGAACGAAGGTGACAGGTGAGGCACCGTGATGATTTCAATGCAGGGGGCCCGACCCCAGTGGTGGATAGAGGGGGGTGGGTGTGGACTGCGATGCGGTGCCCTGGGGGGGGCAGCGGCGATGACGACCTCAGGGGCAGGGCCCCAGGGGCGCCTTGCTCAGGCCCGGCCCAATCTCTCGGCAGCCCTGACTTACACTAGTATTCTATAACGGCTTCAGCACCCAGCTTTTCCATTGTAGAATACTTACCCCCAGATTCTATATAGCGCACCTAGAGATCTGTGCCGAAATCCAAGCATATTCTATAACAACACACATAGCTTAATTGGCTTAACAAGCTAATGAGCACTAATTGACAATAATTAGCATTTACACACACAACTCGCTAAGCACATTCTATAATGTAGTGTGCCTAACCTCTAATGCGTGCAGGCAAAAGGGGGCATGGTTATGGGCGGGGAAATGGGTGCTTCGTGGGTGTTGTGAAATTTAGGCATGTAGTATGGAATATGATCCAGTGAGCTTAAATCTACGTGCTGGGATTTACACCACATTTTCATTGGTGTAAATGAACGTGCATAGTTTTAGATGCTGAAATATCAACTAAGTGCATTTTATATATTGCGCCTAAATCTAGGTGCTGCTTACAGAATATGCTTGGCATTGATTTCTGTGCCAATTCTTTAGGTGCCATATATAGAATCTCCCCCTTAATGCTCAATCTTGCACCTAATTTGGTACCCTTTCTTGAATGTCGCCTAAGAGACTTTGATGTGTACTTCACAGAAAATCACTTAGCACTGTCTATAAACCAGTAGAGTAGCCAGAGAACATATTTTGGGTGGGCATAAGGGATAACTGGGTGGGCAATAACTGTCCTCTCAACCCCTGCTATGCCTCCCCCCCCACACTCACTCAACTTTTAAGAGACTATAAGTAGCTGAGCTGGCGGGAATCCCCAGCTGAAGATCTCCCCGAAAGTGCCCAGAAACTCCTGTGCACAGCTTGCCAGTTGGCTGCCGGCAGCTGCTTCCTGAGCTGCTGTTGCCCACACTCTGTGCACATGTGAAAACTGAGCATGTGCAGAGTACTGGCGTCAGTGGTTCGAGAAGAAGCTGCCGACTGCCGAGCTGTGCACAGGAGTTTCTGGGCGCCTTTGGGGAGATCTTCAGCTGGTGGGGCTTGGGGATCCCTGCCAGCTACCACAGCAGTATGCCACTTTTGGGTGGGCCTGACAGCAAAGTGGGCTCATTATCTAATTTGGCACCTACTATAAGGCACCAACCTCTGGATTCTATATAGCGCGACTGAAATTGTGCACGCAAATCCAGTCGTATTCTAGATTAGCATGTGCAATTTATTTAACAAGCTAATCAGTGCCCATAATTGCCGCGTAACAAGCAATTATTGATACTAATTGGAATTAATTAAAATTTACACGCACACCTTCCTAGATGCATTCTGTAAAGTGATGCGCGTAAATTCTAATACATGCTGCCAAAAAGGGGGGCATGGCCATAGGCATGGAATGGGTAGACTGTGGGCATTCTGAAAATCTAGGCGTATGGTTATAGAATACACCTGCTCCATGTCTAACTTATGCACTGGTATTTACACCAAGTTTTACTTGGCATAAATGGAAGCACCTAGAGTTAGGTGTAGGCATGGCCACTAGGCGTATTCTACAAATCGGCTAAGTATATTCGATAAACTGTACCTAAATCTAGGCACAGTTTACAGAATATGCCTAGGCAGAAATATTTTTGGCGCCAATTTTTCAGGTGCCATATACAGAACCTAGTCCCAAGTGAATGAGTAATTTAAATCAGTGGCATAATCACAGGTGGGCCTAGGTGGACACAGGCCTACCCAACAGCGGCACAGTTTACTTTACGTGTACACAAAAAGCACAAGAATAGTCTTCCATGAGGAAGCTGCAATACATTCACTACATGAGAACTTTTCCCTTTCTGCTTAGGTGTAGCTCAGCGATAATACACAGGTGTAAGCCTAAAGGTATTCTAAGTAGAAACATTCACATGAGAACATGATATATGCTTTCTTGTTTTCTAAACTCTAACGTTCTTTGAACATATTAGTCAACAGACACCCTTTTTTTTGTATTTCAGTTTCACCTTAGAGCAAAAAAAACCAGAAGAAAATAAATCCTTGTGTATGACTGTCACAAAAATGAATGTGGCCCACAGCAGCAGGAAGAATCATGTGGGCAAAGCCATTTTTATATTACCTCACAGAGATTTTCTTAATACTTAACACAAAGCCCTAAATTTACGTGGAAATCAGTATCAGTTTTACCAGGCACTGATCAGAATTGGAATGGGATGATGGCTCAGTAAATTATTGAAGAAGCCGGAATGCAGGTGAGTTGCACTATAGCTAAGGCAGAAAGGGTCGGGATACTAACCGAATGGGTACTTTAGCCACTGTGCGTCTGGTAGCGCTATATAAATGCTATTAGTAGTAGTAGTAGTAGTAGTGGAGCTTGCACTAATAATCAAAGCAAAACTGCACTGATGGCTGCTTTGAGAATTATTTATTTAAAACATTTATATTCTGCTCTATCCTACAACTCTAGGCAGATTACATCACATACATAATCAATACATTAAAAATAAAAAAAATAAACTCCAGCTCAAGAAACAGTAATAAAACAGCTCACATCAGCTTCTCATTGAACATTATCTCTAAACAGCAGCAAAAGCTTCAGTAAAAAGATAAGCTTTCAAATGTTTACGAAACTGAAGAAGCAAAATGATACTACATAAAATAAAAGATAAAGAATTCCATTGTTTTGCCCACTCAACATAAAATATGGAAGAGCGATATTCTGTTAGTCTAATATGATGAAAAGAAGGGACATTAGGAGGTCCTTTTACAAAGGCACGCTGAAAAACGGCTTGCGGTAGTGTAGGCTCGGGTTTGGGTGCGCGCCGATCCATTTTTCAGCGTGCCTGTAAAAAAAGGCCTTTTTATTTTGCTGAAAACATATGTGCGGCAAAATCAAAATTGCCCTGCGTCCATTTGTGGGTCTGCGACCTTACCTCCAGCCATTGACCTAGTGGTAAAGTTCTACACACGGTAACCGGTCAGTAATGATCTGCACACGCCAAATGCCCTTTAGCGACGTCCGATACACGAGTCTGAAAATAAAAATTGTTTTTCGGTCACGCATATCGGATACAGGCCAAAAATGAAATTACCGCAAGAACCATGCGGTAGCAGGGTGGTAACTCCATTTTGGCAAGCGTTGAGTGCGCGTAGAGTCTTACGCAGCTTAGTAAAAGGACACCTAGAATAGGTGGAACCTTTTTTCTGATATTCTCATGTAAATGTCTTATTAACGTTCAAGAAAAAAATATATATTTTCTCAGATCCTCAGCATTTGGATAATTTCCTGGCTAAGAATATGGATTCATTGGGACAGGCAGTAGGGTTGAGTTTATTAAAATATAGCTCTTGTTTAGTTAAGGATTGTCCTTAGAGATTTCTTTGATATGATTTACTTTTATTAGTGTTTCAGGTATTTCTTCCCTGAGATGTGGGCTTGTTATGAATTTCCTATTTTGGAAAAGAAATTTCTGGTATTTTCTTTATATTGTTATGGATGTAATAATTTTGAAATTTTCAATAAGAAAAAAAAAAGAAGGGACATCAAGCAGTAATTTATCAGCAGAATGCAAGGATTGAGAAGGGTGATTGATTCTCAAGGAGCTGATAATGACGATAAGAACATCATTGTTCGGTGCTTTAAAAATCAACTTCAGAACCTTAAATCTAAGCCTTCATTGAATGGGCAGTAGATGAGCAGTGACATGTTTATCCACGCCTACTCTAGCTGGGATACTATTTAACCATCTCTCTGACCTCATGTGCACCTTTCTTTAAAGTAGTCCCCTTATTTTGTAACTCTTCTCTCTTACCTATCTACATGTTCCATCTTTGCTTATACCCTTCACTGTCAATTAAAATGTTCTATTATTATTATTGTGTTGACATTGTAATTAGTATACCATGCCATACTTTGTATTGTTATTTGAATATTTTTACTGCTGTAACTGTTTATTGCTCATGTTTGATTTATTCTTACTGTACACTTGAGTGAATTCCTTCAAAAAGGCGGTAAATAAATCCTAATAAATAATAAATAAATAAAAGTACAAAATTATAGAGGTTATATAAGTATGCATTAATGCAGGGTTTTTTTTTCAGGGGGTGCTCAGGGGTACTGAGTACCAGCAGCTTTTCCATTGCCTGCTAAAAATGACCCATGGTCCCCAAGTATTAATAAAAGATCCCAGGCTCTGCAGACTATTTCTGCCTTTCAATAGATTCTGTGGCTGGTTGCAGGGTATCTGGCTATTGTGGGACAGATCCTTCAGTTATCACCTTATCCCTGAAGGATGGCCTGACATTTGAGTACCGGCACCTTTTTTGCTGGAAAAATTGCACTGGATTAATGAGACAAAGCCAACATGGATTTAGTCAAGGGAAATCTTAGTCAAGGGATAGTTGGTAATTGTGAATTAAAAACTGTTTAAAAGATAGAAAACAGAGAGTAGGGTTAAATAGTCAGCATTCTCAACGAGAAGGGAAGATAGTGGTATTCCCTAGGGGCCTGTGCTGGGACCGCTGCTTTTTAACATATTTATAAATGATCTAGAGATAGAAGTAACTAGTGAGGTAATTAAATTTGCTGCTAACACAAAGTTAAATCACAAGAGGATTGTGAAAAATTGCAAGAGGACCTTACAAGACTAGGCATCCAAATGGCAGATGACGTTTAATGTGAGCAAGTGCAAAGAGATGCATGTGGAAAAGAGGAACCCGATTTATAGTTACATAATGCAAGGTTCCACATTAGGAGTCACTAACCAGAAAAAGGGTCTAGGCATCATCATTGATAATATGATGCTGCACTAAATATATAACACAGTCTGTAAATTTATTTTAAGGCTCATTTATTTACTAATATGTTTTTTTAGATTGTTTCTATTGTGCATTGTTATTTGTTGAGTCATATATGTTGTAACTCTGTAACCCACCTAGATGGAAAGATACTTATAACCTACACTATTTTAAATAAATAAATAAATAAATAAATAAGCAAGCAAGCAAGCAAAGTGGCCATATTTTGATAGACACTTATCTACTGGTGTGAGGCCCTAAGTTGAAGGGTCAACATAGCCAGGTATTTGTATATCATCACCAAAGAGAAGAAGACTAAGACCTAGAGAACACGTGTGGCAACAAGTCTAAGGAATATGTTGATTAGCACTGGAGCCAAGACAGACTCCTGTGGAGCTCCAACCATAATGGCATGAAAAGAAGATGATGAATCATCAGTCTTAACCTGGAAGGAATGATCGGATAGAAAATAAGTAAACCACTGCAGTACAGTAAATCCAATACCAAAGACAGGCAGCCTGTTGAGGAGGAGACAATAACGTAACTTAGTAAATGATGACAGATAAAGACCTGAATAGTCCATCCAGTCTGTCCAACAAGATAAACTCACTTCGCATGATTGACCAAATCACAAGCTGCAGAGAGATCAAGAGAAATCACCAGAGCAAACTTACCAGAATCAAAATGCTGTCTGACTTAGTAATGGGAGACAGGAGACAGGATTTGGTGCTATGATGTGCACCACATTGTCTTGGGTGCAAGGAATTTGTTTTGGTGAGGGAAGTCTGAAACTGCAGCAAAACTACTTTCTCTGGAAGTTTAGAAATGAATGTGGTGTAGGAGATAGGCTGATAGTTCGCAGGACAAGTAGGATCAAGAGAAGGTTTTATTTCAGGTTTATTGGTCTGTAATTTCCAAGATCACCCCTAGAACCCTTTTTAAAATTGGTGTCACATTGGCCACCCTCCAATCTTCAGGTACTATGGACGATTTTAGCAGCAGGTTACATATTACTAACAGCAGATCAGCAATTTCATGCTTGAGTTCTTTGAGTACCCTTGGATATATGCCATCCGGTCCAGGTGATTTACTACTCTTTAATTTGTCAATTTGTCTCAGTAACCTTCCAGGTTCATTGAGATTTCTTTCAGTTCCTCCACATCATCACCCTTGAAAACCATTTCCGGTACAGGCAGGTCTCTTACATCTTTGGTAAAGACAGAAGCAAAGAATTCATTCAGTTTCTCCGCAATGACCTTGTCCTCCTTCAGTACCCCTTTTGCTCCTTCGTGATTGGTCTCACAGATTCCCTCGCAGGCTTTCTGCTTCTGATGTACCTGAAAAAGTTGCTACTGTGAGTTTTAGCCTCTGAGGCAAGATTCTCTTCATATTCTCTTTTAGCCTTCTTTATAAATGCTTTGCATCTGACTTGCCATTGCTTGTGTTGCTTCTTATTTTCTTCATTTGGATCCATTTTCCATTCTTTGAAGGACAGTCTTCTGGCTGTAATAGCCTCTTTTACTTCACTTTTTAACCACGCTGGCTGCTTTCTCTTTTTTCCACCTTTGCAAATATGTGGAACGCATCTGGACTGGGCTTCCAAGATGGTATTTTTGAATAACATCCATGCTTGATTTAGTGTCTTAACCTTAGCAGCCAATCCTTTTAGTTTCTTTTTAACCATTTTCTTCATTTTATTATAGTCACCTTTTCAAAAATTAAATGTAGCTACAGTAGATTTCCTTTGCAGGTTCATCCCAGGTAGTAGCTCAAACTTGATCATGTTACAATCACTGTTTCCCAGGGGGACCCAATATCCTCCATATATACTGGAAATGCACTGGTCAATATTCAGCTTGTGGTGGTCAGTGATGTTTTAAATGCTGATTGCGATGGGCAGAATTAGCCCTAGATATTCAGTGACAGGCCATGTCTGGGCACTGGCACTGAGTATCCAGGCCTAAGAAGACTGTAGTGGGTGCCAAAGCTTATGCAGGTCTTAGCTGATAGTCAGACTGGTCTGTATAAGACAGTTATATGGTCCCTGGCTGAATATCAGCCAAGACCCACACAATATAACAGAGGTGTATCAGCCTCTTTGATCCCCCCTCCTACCGCTTTGGTCCAGATCCCCCCTTTGACCCCCACAAGGCCCAGACCCCCCTCTCATACTCCTAATAAGGCAAGATTCCCCTTCCAGCCCCTCACAGGTCCAGGTCCCCTCCCAACTGCTCTGGGCCTACCTAAACTCCCTTGTGGTCTAGCAGGGTGATGGGGACAGAAGAGAACCCCACTCTCTCCTGCCCCTAGTGGCTGCCTGTACAAAATGGCTGCTGTGACCTCTTGTGCCAGCCTTGCGGTACGCTGGTAGTACAGCCCAGTTAAGTGCTGCTGAATATCAGTGGTTAGCTGGCTTCCAGCAATTTAAGTGGGCAGTAGGTTTTCCTGCCTGCTTAAAATCACTTTGAATAATGACTAGCAAACTTTTTAATTTCTGGATTGAACTGTTTTCCCTCTTTATCTGTGCCTTTCTTGCTTGGGGGAGAGATATTTAGAATGGAACAGTCACTAATATTCCACAGCCTTTACAGGGATTGAGCAAGGGTATTAGGCATCATACCCAAAATTCAACTTTGCATCCCTCAATTAATTTTTAGACCCCCTCCCTTCTGAGATTTCAAAAGTTAAACTCAACAATTATGATTAACCTAATTCTATCCCTTCTAAAATAATCCTGCAAAAATTCATAAAAGAACAATCATACTGATGGTTCTTTGAGTTTATGTGGCTATCAGGACCTATTTTACTTTAACTGTGGCTGCTTATTGCCACTCCCAAAAGGAGCCACCCTAGGTCACTGCCTAGTTTATCTAATGGTTAAACTGGTCCACAGCCTCTAACTTCTTTCCGTAGGTGGGTTAGTTCTCTGAAAAAACTGACCTGATGTTTCTGGTTTTCAAACTCATCCAAGATATTCCCATGTTCCTCTAGCAAGCCAAGTATAGAAGCTTTCTGTCACTTCTTTGGAGAGCTATTTTGCCCTCAGACAATCTATTTTATACAGTTCTTTTCCAGGCAGTTCTTTTTAAGGCAGAAGGGCGAGACTGATTGAGTTGCAAAATAAAAACTCCATGATAATAGAGCTACAGGGAATTTTTTTTTGAGCAGCTGTCTGTATACACAGTTTATAAGGGGAACTAGAGGATCTGTAGGCCTACCATTAAATTGGTCTCAGGAGACAATCTGAACATTCGGACCACTTTTATTAAAAAGAGCTCCCATGGAACTATTTTACACTCCCTAGCTTAACTACATATGCTTATTTCAATGCATTTTGATAGGAATTTAACAACTCCCTCTTTTCTCTTATTCTTCTAGTATATATCCAGCACCTGGCACAGAAATTAGAAGGTGGGATGGGAATATTGTTGAAAGAGAGGGTAAAAGGCACTAACAAAATATAAAAATAGCACTGAACTACAAACAGCTATATAATTATATTTTATTGAACTACTGTTCACTCTTACGTGTATTTATTACCAAAATTATGAAAGGATGGTCTGACCATTCCTGGATTCAAGTACTTGGGATGTAGTTGGAGGCTTGGGACATAACAGAAGAAGAAACTAGAAGATTACATTTGTGGCTGGAGCTGAACATACGACATAGAGATATAGAAGGTGCCCACAGATAAGTAATACCTGGTTCACCCAGTCCACTCATTTGTGTCCACCACCTCTTCCATCAAAGATCTTGATTTGTGGTCTTTTCCTTTGGGATAGAGGCAGGAGAATCCAGTTCTGTTCTGGTCTTCTGCCTTCTTGGGGATGAGGCAGGAGAATCCAGCTCTGTTCTGGTCTTCTCCCTTCTTCTACTATAATGCCTTTATATCACTCTAAGGTGAGTCTGCACTTTGAGTATTGCGTTCAGTTCTGGTCGCTGTATCTCAAAAAAGGTATAGCGGAATTAGAAAAGGTTCAAAGAAGAGCGACCAAAATGATAAAGGGGATGGAACTCCTCTCGTATGAGGAAAGGCTAAAAACGTTAGGGCTCTTCAGCTTAGAAAAAAGAGATGGATGAGAGAAGATATGATAGAGGTCTATAAAATAATGAGTGGAGTGGAACAGGTAGATGTGAATCGCTTGTTTACTCTTTCCAAAAATACTAGGACTAGGGGGCACGCAATGAAGCTTCAAAGTAGTAAATTTAAAACGAATCAGAGGAAAATATTTCTCCACTCAACGTGTAATTAAACTCTGGAATTCATTACCAGAGAATGTAGTAAAAGCAGTTAGCTTAGCAGGGTTTAAAAAAGGTTTGGATGGCTTCCTAAAGGAAAAATTCATAGACCATTATTAAAATGGACTTGGGAAAAATCCACTGCTTATTTCTAGGATAAGCAGCATAAAATGTATTGTACTGTTTTGGGATCTTGCCAGGTACTTGTGACCTGGATTGGCCACTGTTGGAAACAGGACGCTGGGCTTGATGAACCTTCAGTCTGTCCCAGTATGGCAATACTTATGTACTTATAGACAGGCACAGAAAATAAGAGAAAGAACATCAGAAATGGAGGTATTCAAATGTGAAAATGAAAGGTCAAACTGGGGAAAGAAGAAAATGTAGAACAAGATCATGAAATGGGACAAAAAAAGGGGAAAGGGCTGAAAGCCAGAAAAAAGAGGGACAGAAACCAAACGAAAATGGGAAAAGAGTAAAGGAGCAGGAGACAAAGAAAGAGGAAGTACGGGGAGAACTTCCTTTACTTTCTGAAGTTAAAGAAGTGATTGGTATCCCATACTATAGGTGAAAAACAATGTACCTACGTGTAATTTAAAAATAAGTCAAACATGTTTATGAAGATTTTGATGTTTCACTTTTATTCACCTTGTTATATTTAATGCTACAATATATCATAGTAATGTTTCTACCAGTTCCCCAGAGTGAATGAAAAAGCCTGCTCACTTTCTTTAGCACATTCGCCCTTTCATTACCTTTAAGTCTTCTAGGGTTCTGTGCATCAGAAGCCTTTATATGTTTGCTTGTTTTTGTTATTTTTGATAAGATACTTTAGCACCATGAACATTACATCTAGTTGCTATGGCAGCAATGACAGGGGTTATATACCGTGAGAAAAATACAAAAAAAAATTAATGACTGACTGAAGCAAAGTGCAGAATACAAAAAAAAAAGGCTAAGGGGGAAAAAAAGTTAAAATGGTAATAAAAACAACCACTCAGTAATCATGCAGAAAGGATCCTGCAGCCAAACCAAATTGCATTCTAGTAAAAGAAAATGGTTGGGGTATGGTCAAAGAAACCACCACTGTGTGCTTTTTATCCTTCATCTTTGAAAACAGACTAGGCATGTTCACAATTTTACTATTGATCTCAGCAAGAACTCCCAACCTCCTCCTTTCTATTTCACCCACTTTAAATAGCATATCAGCTTTCCTTGGCATCTCTGTGTAACCCTTGGACTTCACAGCTAGCTTCTCTCCCACTCCCCCTCCTTCCCCCTTCTAGCTTCCTCATGTGTCCCTCTCTCCTATCATCTTCTGTTTCATATACCTCTGGTAATAGCTGAAATATCATGGTCCCTTTCTCTCACCCTTCTCTCCTATATTTCTGATCACAGATGAAGTTTCTTAGCCTTATTCCTTCTACTACACCCCCATAATCTTTGCCAGAAAAACGCCCATCTCCCATTTTGGGTCGCAATATAGATGTTTTTCTCTTTCGATTATAAGCAGGATAGTGTACAAGATTGTGCGTGCAAATTTGGGCATGCACAATTTAATTGAGTAATGAACCAATTAGTGCTGATAATTGGGTGCTAATCAGCGCTAATTGTCAAAAATTAGAACTTAAGAGTTCATCTTGCTAGGTGTTATTCTCTAATGATGTGCATGTAAGTTCTTGTGCATGGCGGTGGCAGCCCTACGGCACTCTTCTGAGGTGGCATCACCCCCTACCCCCTTCCTTCCTTCCCCAACCATTCCTTCAACTTACCTTTTCTTATCTTGCTTTTAAAAGATGGCGGTGACAGCAGCAGCAGCAGCGATTCCCATAGGCTGCCTTGCCACCAGTCCCAGCTCCTTCTCTCTACTGTGGCCTGCCTCTCCGATGTAACTTCCTATTTCCTTGGAGGCAAGCCGCAGTAGAGGGAAGGGGCAGGGTCCGGCAGCAGGACAACCTATGGGAATTGCTGCCGCTGCCTCCGCCTTTTAAAAAACAAGAAAAGAAAAGGTAAATTTGGGGAAGAGGGTTGGGGAAGGAAGGGAGGAGATGTCGGATCATGGCAGGGGGTGGCAGAAGAGGAGCCAGGGCAGCTGCTCATTCCTTGCCTCAGGTGGCAGATTGTCTTGGACCGTCCCTGGAAACTGGTGCAACCCATCCTTGAATATTTTGTGCAGTTTTGGTAAGCCCATCTCAAAAAAGGTACAGCTGAACTAGACGAGGTTCACAGACATGCAACAGAAGTGATAGAGCGGATGGAATGGCTTCCATAGGAACATAAGTTAAACAGGTTAGGGCTTCTCAGCTTAGAGATAACTGAGAATGGAATAAATCATATGCAGCAGAATTGGGGATTGGGTACACTGGGGCCATGGCACAACCAATATTTTCCCAACATAACATTGGCAACAAGAAAGTACCCTCTACAAGCTTGAATCTCTTCATTGCATTTCTTTTTTTGCTCTCACCTTCTGGACTATGGAGTATTTGATATATATATTTGTCAGTGCACCTTAAAATATGTTAGTGTATGCAAAATTGATGTAATGTGCATTAACCAATGATTTAATGTACATTCAATTAATTTGCATGCATTGAAAAGTTCTAACATGCATTGAAAATTGTTATTAAGATGAATATGTGAAATGCTTTAAAAAACATTGAAAATTGGGGGGGAGTGGGGGAGCCACAATTTCTGCCTGTGCATCTCTCTAATCTCCAATACAGCTTCAACAAGTGAAAGGCTGTAAAATGCCATCTCAAGAACTCGCCTTTGTGGACCTCTATTGCCACTCCAACAGGTCTCTGGACCACAGATGTTTTTTTCTTTCTCAGAACCTTATAGCCTTCTTGCTGGTAAGCTTGGAAGCAGTGCAGCGGGTTGTAACCTCTTTCTACTACAAGCTACTAAAGTGAGATAGGAAACAAACCTCCTTCTCTCATCCCCAAGAAGATACTCCTAAGAATCACCTGGACACACTAACCAATCCCTGGACTGTACCATTGTGGTCACACCTAGAGGAGAGTTCCATAGCAAAATGGTTTAGTCCACTGTACACTCAGTTCTATCCATACGCTCTCTGCTGGGAGTACAGACCTTAGTAAAGGGTCTGAAAACTAAACAAATAATATAAAGAAGAGATATCACTAATAAACAACCAGATGATGCTCAATGAAAGTATTGATTGAGTTAATAAGGGAAAAAAATCAAAGTCAGCTCTGTTTGTTCCTGCTAAGGTTAATGTAGCCAATAGCAGAATTATTCTATGCAGCATAGCCTGCATCTAGTGCTGACTGGTTGCCTGTCTTTATGAAAATAAACCTCAAAGGTCAAAACACACATTAAGAAATGTCAAGAAAAACCCTAAATCAGGGGATGGTCTGTGAACAATAGCTTGCTTGTAATTTCCGTTCCATCCCCCAGCAGAGAGCAATAAACTATCCATTTTCTCAAAGTTCACTGTGAAAGGACATATCATCCTTTGGCTTGATGCACTGGGTTTGGCATCCAGCTACCCATAATTCCTTGGGCTGCTGATTTCACTATGAAAGAAGTTAGTGGGGTAGTTCAACAGGATCCAAAACCAGGAGATAGCTCTGATTTTAAAAACATTTTTAATGTAGATTTTTTTTTTGTTTGTTTTATTGGCTGTGTTATGGTTTCCATTCTTTTCTTGACTGCAATCATTTGACATGCATTCTCAGCAGAACCTTCATAAGAGCTCCGTTTGATAGACCATATCATTAAGGTCAGATTTACAAAAAGGTGCTAATGCATTAGTGTGTGCTTATGTAAATTAGCAGATGCTATTTACCACAGGTCCCATTTTAGACAGTGGGGCCTATTTACAAATTAGCATGTGCTACCGCAGTAGTGCATTTTAGTAAAAAGGTAGATGATAAAAATAATTAAAGGCATGACAATAGGACTATAATTTGGAATGGGTAAGACAGGAGCTCCCCCAGGACACGTGGAGAGGCATAATCGAAAGGGGCGCCCAAGTTTTCCTGAGGACGTCTTCGCAGGTTGTCCTGGCGAAGGGGCAGGTAAACCCGTATTATTGAAACAAGATGGGCATCCATCTTTTGTAATTGTAAATTTAGTTCCAGGCAGTTACAACAAGTAAAACTTGGTGTAAATGCAACACCCAACTTAGGTGTGGGCCAAGTGTATTCTATAACAACATAGATTTTAGAAACACCTTTGTCCTGCCCATTCCATGCCCATGGCTAAACCCTCTTTTCAACTATGTGCCTTAAAATTTACATGCATCACTTTAACAGAATAGCTTAGACAGTTATGCACATAAATTCTAATTAATGCCAACTAGTGTCAATAATTGCTTGTTAATTGGCAATTATCGGCACCGATTGGCTTGTTAGCTAATTATGTTGCATGCACAAATCCAGAATATGACCGTATTTGCACGTGCAACCTAAGTCACACTACATAGAATCCAGAGGTATATGCATAAATATATGGTACACACCTGTGTAGATGAGTATGCATCAGAAACAGGACTGGTGCTAGAATCTGAACTACCCTAGGCAAACATTCACTGCTATGCCCCCTTCATTAACCTTTAGTTCCTTAGGCTCCTCCCCTGAGATTTTTTTTGAGAATATCTTTATTGAAGAGCAAAGCATTACAAACCACCAAAGTATCACAAAGACAGATCATATATTAACAAGCTCAACAGGAGCACTAAGCAGACTGCTCTTTGTCCCCTCTCCTTATCCCCCCAGAAGCTACCACCCCTAGGCAACTACCTGATCAGACTAATGGTTAAACCAGTCTTGATCATAGCCTGTCCCACAGCAGCCAACCTATAGCTAGATTGAGTGTTCCAGAACTCAAGAAAGCACGGGACAAACAGAGAGGCACTGCGAGGGTCCGAAAAGGATTGTAAATCTGAGCAAGAGTTGCGGATGTGCTGTCTGGTCTTTACCTGTCATCATATCCTATATTCAGCTCACAGCAGTCAGTATTTTAAAATGCTGGCTACCATTGGCCGAACAGGATCCAGATATTCGGTACCAGCCCATATTCAGGTACCAGCATTGTATATCTGGGACTTCGGCAACTCCCAGTTATCCATGTACCATTGGTATTTAGTGCTGGTATGCGAATATGCAAAGTGATGCATATTAGGAAGAATAATCCAAATCATAGTTACTTGATGCTACAGTCCACCTTAGGAATCAACACCCAAGATAAGGATCTAGGTGTCATTGTAGACAATATGCTGAAATCTTCTGCCCAGTGAGTAGAGACAGCCAAAAAAGGAAACAGAATGCAAAAAATTATTAGGAAAGGGATAGAAAATAAGACAATGCCTCTATATCGCTCCATGGTGTGATCATACCTTGAGTATTGTGTGCAAGTCTGGTTGCCATATCTTAAAAAAGATAGAATTAGAAAAGGTTCAAAGAACGGCGACCAAAATGATTAAGGAGATAGAACTTCTCTCATATGAGAAAAGGCTTAAGAGGTTAGGACTCTTCAGCTTGGAAAAGAGACAGCTGAGGGAGGATATAATAGAGACCTACAAAATAGCGGTGTAGAACAGGCAAACGTAAATTGATTTTTTAACTCCTTCAAAAAATACAAAGACTAGGGGACACTCAAGGAAGTTACATTGCACTACTTTTAAAACGAACAGGAGAGAATATTTTTTCACTCAACGGACCATTAAGCTCTGGAACACGTTGCCAGAGAATGTGGTATTGGTGGTTAATGTATCTGGGTTTAAAAAAGGTTTGAACAAGTTCCTGGAAGAAAAGTCCATAAACTGCTACTGAGATAGAAATGGGGAAGCCACTTCTTGCCCTGGGATTGGTAGCATGGAATCTTGCTATTCTTTGGGATTCCAATCTTGTTGCTCTTTGGATTCCAGAATCTTGCTGCTATTTGGGTTTCTGCCCTGGATTGGCCACTGTTGGAAACAGGATACTGGGCTAGACAGACCATTGTTCTGACCCAGTATGCCTGTTCTTATTATGTAAATAGTCCTATTTGCCCAGATAGTTACTAAATATTAGTAGTGTTTAGATAACTCCTTGCTCCACCTCTGCCCCACCCCTGGACTGCCCCAACACTAAGCAGAGACTGCCGTGGTAGGTTGTATTGATATTTAGTGGCACTCTCTGTTTAAGTGCCACTGATTATCAGCACTAGATCCAGTCAGCCTGATTCAATCATGTAGGAGCTCTCCTATCCAGTTAAGTCATGCTGAATATTGATCCCCTATCTATCTCCAATAAACAAACTCTTTCCTCTGCTTCCATATCAAAAATGTATATTAGAAGGGATCTGCAACACGTATCCACCTTCTGTTTGAAATTATTGTCAAGGCATCATCCCAGCAGTGCAAAAGTGCCAATTTAGTGGAATAGCATCAGAGAGTTCTGAAGGGTCTCAATCTCAGGGGGTACATCATATGACTCTAATGGCTTTTTGACACTTGCCTCCTCCACTGTGACTTGTAGTGCAGTTGTGAAATGAAAGAACCAGCATAAGAAATGCCACCATGGGAAATACCAGTGCATAGGGAAAGGGGATGAGAATTGAAATACTGCCTATGTGTGGCTAAAATCAAAGTGGTTTACAAATTATATATGGGTACTTATTTTGTACCTGGGGCAATGGAGGGTTAAGTGACTGGCCCAGAGTCATAATGAGCTCCAGTGGGAATCCAATCCAGTTCTCCTGGTTCTCAGGCCACTGCACTAACCATTAGGTATAGAGATGCACATTATTTTTTTGCCCAAAGTATAGGCAGGCTAAGTTTTCTGTAAATCTTCCTGGAGCTGCGATGAAATTCAAACCTTATAACCCTGGCTGTCAAACTGCTGCTCTAACCATTATTTATTTATTTATTTGATACATTTGTATCCCACATTTTCCCACCTATTTGCAGGCTGAATGTGGCTTACAATGGTACCGTAGAGGCGTTCGCCCATTCCGGTATAAACAGTTACACAGTGATTTTATGGTAGAGTAGGGTTCATGTGGAACAAACATGGTAGGGAATCATATAGAGGAAGAGTTACGTTATGTCCATTACGTTCTTTGGTTTTGTTGTGTTGCTGGGTTCCGGTGTTTAAGTAGAGTCGCTAGGTACGTTTTTAGTGATATCCGGAAGTTTAGTTGGTTATACGTTGTTTTCACGGCTTTTGGTAGTGCGTTCCATAATTGTGTGCTTATGTAGGAGAAGTTGGATGCATAAGTTGTTTTGTATTTGAGTCCTTTGCAGCTTGGGTAGTGGAGGTTTAGATATGTTTGTGTTGATCTGGTTGTGTTTCTGATTCGTAGGTCGATGAGGTTTGTCATGTATCCTGGGGCCTTGCCGTAGATAATCTTATGAACCAGGGTGCAGATTTTGAAAGCGATACGTTCTTTGATTGGGAACCAGTGCAGTTTTTCACGGAGGGGTTTGGCACTTTCGAATTGCATTTTTCCAACTATAAGCCTGGCTGCCGTGTTTTGAGCGGTCTGAAGTTTCTTTATGAGTTGTTCTTTGCATCCCGCATAAATTCCATTGCAGTAATCTAAGTGGCTTAGTACCATTGATTGTATCAGGTTCTGGAATGTTTCCCTTGGGAAGAATGGTTTCACACGTTTGAGTTTCCACATTGAGTGGAACATTTTCTTAGTTGTGGATTTCACGTGGCTCTCTAGTGTTGGGTTGCATTCGATTGTAAAGCCAAGGAGTTTCAGGCTGTCTGAGGTGGGGAGGGTGTAGTCTGGGGTGTTTATATTTGTGGGGTTGTTCACGTTGTATTGGGATGAGAGGATGATGCAGTGTGTTTTTTCTGTATTGAGTTTTAGTTGAAATGCATATGCCCATGAGTCCATGATGTTCAAGCCGAGCTTGATTTTGTTGGTGATTTCTGTCGAATCGTGTTTGTAAGGAATGTATATTGTAACATCGTCTGCATAGATGAAAGGATTAAGACCTTGATCAGATAAGGACTTGGCTAGTGGGGTCATCATTAGGTTGAAGAGGATTGGTGATAGTGGTGATCCTTGGGGTACTCCGCAGTCTGCATTCCATGGTGATGATATGTTTGAAATAGATTTCACTTGATATGTTCTAGTCACTTGATCCAACTGAGTATATTTCCTCCGACCCTGAAGTAGTCTAGGAGTCTTAGTAGTATATTATGGTTTTACCATGTTGAATGCACTGGACATGTGGAATTGGAGGAGAAGTATGCTTTTTCCTTTTGCTATTTCTTGCTTGAATTTCACTAAGAGAGTAGTTAGTACTGTCCTGGGGTAGCGTGATATGTAATTTGTAATTTTTTCATTGAAGTATTTAGCTACTCCTCCACTTTGCTGGCCTTTGACTTGATGATACGTTTCCAATAGCGTAGTGTAGTGTTTCCAAACCTTTTATCCAAAATGGTCCCATTTTAACAGTACAACATTCACATGATCCAGATGGTGATGAAAATAGCAGAACTCTATTCCCTTCCACTTCCTCCTCACACACTTATTCAGTGCATGAATGCAGCAGGGGTGGTGTTGTGGGCTCACAGAGCTTGGAACTCTGCATGGGTTCCCAGTCTAACAGGAAGCCCATGTGGAAGGAGAGAGCAGGGCCTGTGAATGTTCAGTGACTCACAGGCCAGGGACATAGTTACAAGCGGGTCAAAACGGGCCTGCCGTCCACTTTCAGCTCATGTAGCTGGTGAGGATCCCCAAGACATTCTTAGCCAGAATGTCTCTGTCTGAGCATGAGTGGGGTACTAGCATTGGTGATTAGGAGTGTGGCTACTGAGTGCAACACTGTTCTGATGCCCTGAGAATGTGTTCAGATGATGGGACTTGGGGATCCTTGCCAGTCAACGTATTATGTGTGTGTAAGTTTAATGGGGGGTGCAGGGAAAAGGGGCAGAGATGAAATGTGTGAGCCTACCCATTCCACCCGTAGGCCCACCCAGAAATGGCCTTTTGGCTATGCCATCATCAGAGTCCCCATGCTGACCACTGATACTGGGTATAGGCTGCAGTGGCAGTCCAGAAAGTGGGGGAGCAACCTTGTTTCTGTGACTCCATCCACTGACGATGTGACCCCATTTTGGGTTCTGTCCTACAGTTTGAGAAACACTGTAACAGCGGATCTGGGGTCAAAGTTTTCACAGGTTTGCAGCCTACCTCACACAGAAGCAGCAGCTTTTGAAATACAGTGCAGCATTTAACAAGCAGCAAATCCACCTAGCTTTGGAATAAGTGTGAACACTTATTAACACCTAACCCTGGGTGATGGGGAACAGGGAATGGAGGGGGAACAGGGATTAGTAGGCAGAATGGCAGCACACCACGATGCAGAAAGAATAACAAATAAAGGCCAACCCATTTAAACTTCTTTTTAATTGAATTTCTTTCTTTCTCTCCTTTTTTTTTTAAATAGGTTAGCCAGTGCTGCAGCTCCTGCTGTTATAATGAGATTTGCCATCATTTTTCTTGATTTGTGTCATTGTTAGGGGAAGGAAAGCAATCTTCACCTGCTCTTTAGCAAGCAAAGTTTAACCTGCTGGTTTTAAGCTGAATTCTGCCTATAAAGGGTGTGACTGTTTGGGGTGCCTTCACTGCTCCATTGCTTTCAGAACTCCAGGGGATCATTTTTCATCTTCTATGGAACTAAAAAGAACCCAGCAAATCAAAGCTACTTCCATCTTTGAAGGATTTGCACTGGAGATGAAACAGGAAGTCGTGCCGACATCTGTGACAGCAAAATGAGAATTATGATTCATACAGGCTCTTCCTCTCTCTCTTTCCCTGACTTGGTGCCTCTCCTGTGCTCTATTTTTTGTCAGTCACTCTCTCTCTGTCCAAAGATGAAGAGGCTGTGAGAGAAGAGAATAAGGCTTAGCCCTGGTTGCTGCTGCCTTAAGGACCTGTGCAGTGCACACCCCGCTTTCAGGGAAGGAGAGCTTTTGCCATTCTTAATCAATCAAATAAAAAATATAAGGGCTCGAGAAATATGCAGAAAAAAAAACTGCTCAGAACTGATTTTTGTGAGACAAAACGCCCCTTTGGAATTAAAATAATTATCCCCCACCCCATTACAAAGCTACACTAGCGGCTGCTGATACGGTAATGCCGACACCGCCCATTCAATGTTGGTAGTTGGTAGGCTCTTCTCCCATGGTGCTTTTCCCCCTGCCTACTGGGTCAGAGTGTGCCCTGTTGTGTTTCCTGTTGTAGTCCATGCGGTAGTGGCCATTTTTGTAAGCCAGTTTTAGTTCCCTTTCCTGTGTTAGCCACGTTACAGAACTTAGTTCTTACCTTGAATGTGGCTGAAAGAGGGCATTGTACAGCATTCCGCCAGCTCTGACCTACAGCTCATCTCAGTACCAGGGAGACTCGTTGCCAGTGGGGCACAACCTCTGATCTGCAGTTAACTGTGAGTAAACGCGGTTATTCCAATAAAGGACGTTTTCGGAGAGATTAGTCTTCAGGTGTCAACTGGTGTGCCAATGTTATATAGCAGCAACCAGTCCTAGAGGCCTGCGTGTATGCAGGTCACCGGAGCACTTTTAGTGGGTACCGCAGTGCACTTCAGCCAGGTGGACCCAGGCCCATCCCCCCCACCTGTAACACTTGTGCTGGTAAATGAGAGGCCTCCAAAACCCACTGTAACCACATGTAGGTGCCCCCTTCACCCCTAAGAGCTATGGTAGTGTTGTAAATTTGTGGGTAGTGGGTTTTGGGGGAGGGGGGTTGGGTGCTCACCACCTGTGGTAAGGGAGCTATGCATGTGGGAGCGTTGTCTGAAGTCCACCGCACTGACCTCTAGGGTGCCCAGTTGGTGTCCTGGCATATCAGGGGGGCCAGTGTACTACAAATCCTGGCCCCTCCCACGACCAAATGGCTCGGATTAGGACGTTTTTGAGCTGGGCATTTTTAGTTTCCATTATCGCTAAAAAAAAACAAACGCCCAGCTCAAAAACGTCCATTTTTTCGAAAATATGGTTTGGCCCGCCCCTTCACGGACCCGTGCTCGGAGATAAACGCCCATGGAGATAGGCGTTTCCGTTCAATTATGCCCCTCTATGTAAACTGCTGATTGTAACCACAAAAATCCAAAAAAAGGTATGTGACAACAGCATTAGAGTGGGGTAATGGGATCATTTTCAAAAGAGAAAAACATCTCAAAAATGGCATAAAGTAGCATTTGGACAGTTTTCTCTAGGAAAGCCTAGGAATCTATGTGATAAAGTCAGGATGTTACCTCTGAACAAGAAATTGGACAGCAACCTATTTCTGTAGTAGCATTCTGTGCTAGAGTGCAAAGTATAGAAAGAAAGATTAAGGAAAGCAAAGGGTGGAGAAAAGTATCTACGCAAGCTAAGAGATCCATTAACTAAAGGAGTTCTCTTGTGCTGTATGTGTGGGAAGATTTTTAATATAAGGGTCTTCCAAATATCCACGTTTGAAGACTTATCCAGTTCCTGTAGTGAGATTTTAGGCTGGTCCTGGATTTCAATCTACTCTACCCTGATATACTATGAGATCCGCAGTACAAACTCAATGCATAGATTCAGGGACTGCAATTTCTATACCACCTTGAGATCTAAATCCAAAATCAGGACGTCAAATATCTCCACCCTGGAAATGCATAGCTTGGTGGCACTGCTGCCCCTTTAAATTTTGTGGTAAGGCTGTGCACAGGTTCAAGTGTCCTGTCTGAGAGAGCCAGTGATGCTTGGGAACATGTGGAAGTGATGTACTTGAGTTTCAGGAATGAGGTAAGGTTGCACAGAAAGTTGTTCTTGGATGCAACCATCTGGTCCTATTCAGCAAGGGATCTTGTGTTGTCTGGGCATTCCATCTGCAGCATGATTGACCTCAGGTGGTAGTGAGTGGGTCAAGCACTCTGGGCCCCTTTTACTAAGCCACGTAGGCATGTACGTGTGCCCAACGTGCACCAAAATGGACTTACTGCCCGATTACCATGTGGCTCTTGCGGTAATTTCATTTTTGGCACACGTCCACTACGTGCATCTGAAGAATATTTGTTATTTTTTAGCACACATAGAGGGGCATTTTCGAAAGGGACGTCCAAGTTGCGATTTGGATGTCCTTGCAAAACGGCGAAATCTAGGGGTGGGGAAACCCATATTTTCAAAACAAGATGGACGTCCATCTTTCGTTTCGAAAATACCGTCAGAAACGTCCAAATCCTTAAATGTAGCCGTCCCTAGACATGGTCGTTTCTTGTTTTCGGTGATTTTCAAAACCAAAAATGCCCATGTCAAAAACAACCAAATGCAAGCCATTTGGTCGTGGAAGGAGCCAGCATTTGTAGTGCACTGGTCCTCCTGACATGCCAGGACACCAACCGGGCACCCTAGGGGGAACTGCAGTGGACTTCAGAAATTGCTCCCAGGTGCATAGCTCCCTTACCTTGTGTGCTGAGCCCCCCAATCCCCCCAAAACCCACTACCCCCAACTGTACACCACTACCATAGCCCTTATGGGTGAAGGGGGGCACCTATATGTGGGTACAGTGGGTTTCTGGTGGGTTTTGGAGGGCTCGCTGTTTCTTCCACAAACGTAACAGGTAGGGGGGGGGGGGAAAGAGGCTGGGTCCACCTGTCTGGTGCACTGCACTCACTAAAACTGCTCCAGGGACCTACATACTGCTGTCACCGACCTGAGTATGACATCTGAGGCTGGCATAATGGCTGGCATGACATATTTTTTAAAATGTTTTTTGAGGGTGGGAGGGGGTTAGTGACCACTGGGGGAGTAACTGGAGGTCATCCCCGACTCTCTTCGGTGGTCATGTGGTCAATTCAGGCACCTTTTTGTGCCTTAGTTGTAAGAAAAACAGGTCTGGGTGAAAACGTCCAAGTGTTCGTCAGGGACGTCCTTGTTTTTTTCGATTATGGGTCAAGGACGTCCAAGTGTTAGGCACGCCCAAGTCCCACCTTCGCTATGCCTCCGACACGCCCCCTTGAACTTTGGCCGTCCTTGCGACGGAGTGCAGTTGGGGATGTCCTAAATTGGGTTTCGAATATACCGATTTGGACATCTCTGGGAGAAAGACCTCCATCTTCCGATTTATGTTGAAAGATGGGTACCTTTCTCTTTTGAAAATTAGCCCAATAACGGACGTGCACCAAGTGGCATCTGACATGCATAGGTCATTACTTCTCAAATTCTTTACCACTAGGTCTATGCTGGCGGTAAGGTCAGAGACCCAAAATGGACACGCTGCAATTTTAATTTTACTGCCCGTCCATTTTCAGGAAAAAATAAAAGAGGCCTTTTTTACAGGCGCACTGAAAAACAATTCTGCATGTGTCCAAAACCCGTGCCTACACTACTGCAGGCCACGTTTTACCATGGCTTAGTAAAAGGACCCCTCTAAGTCTTGTGGCTAAAGCAGATATGTTCTGGCTTTTTCCTGGCCCACCATACTTAACAGCTTAACAGTTTGCCGGCTGTTATGATCTACTGTTCCTTCGCATGATGATAGCTAATCCTCAACACAAGCATCAGCATCCATCCACTCCTTCTCAGTTTGTGATGATCCTTCTCACGCCTCAACTTGCCTCCAATGTTACATCCCAACTACGGCTTGCCCCTTGTATAAGGCTGCTTATTTCACATGCTAGAATTTTTCATAAAAAAGACACTCAGTACTAAATCTTTATAAAATTATTCACAAAATAAGAGTTCTGCTTAATGCATACCCACTTTTCCTCAATGCCATTCTCTATCAGCTCTTCAAATCTGAGGCTAGTCAGCTCTTGTATTTTGTCCCAAGGGCCAAAAGCACACATCACCAACTTCTGATAACAACATGGAAGGAGCTAAACTAAATATTCTGGCCAGAGGTCAGCCCAGTACCCCAGAGTGCAGCTTAATACCTTCACTTAATACAGTGCAACCCCCATCCCAGTATAGTGCAACTGTGAGACAAGAGCACTAGTACAGTGCAGCATAGCTCAGGACCTAACAAAAGGTATATCTCAATACCATTGCAATTCAATTTATACAGGTATTGAGCGGAGTCTCCTATGAAAATTACAAACTGCAGAAAACACAGCTGTCCGCATTATATATAGACCGCCACGTTACCTTAAATCATCTCCTCTTCTTACGGATCTACATTGGTTACCTATCAATGAAAGAATTTCATTTAAGCGCTGTGTTCTTGCTCATCAGGGGTCCTTTTACAAAGGTGTGCTGAAAAATGGCTTGCGGGTTTTGGGCGAGCGCTGATCCATTTTTGAGCCTTAAAAAATTTTTTTGCCGAAAATGGGAGCGCGGCAAAATCAAAATTGCCGCGTGTCCATTTTGGGTCTCAGACCTTACCGCCAGCCATTGATCTGGCGGTAATGACCTGCGCACATCCCATAATAAAAATTATTTTTCGGACGCGTGCACCAAAAATGAAATTACCGCAAGAGCTTACACGGCTTAGTAAAAGGGCCAGCAGATTCTTTATGGTATCTTACCATCTTAAATGACAGATCTCATTATGTTATTGTTGGGCAGACTGGATGGACCGTTCAGGTCTTTATCTGCCGTCATTTACTATGTTACTATGTTATCACCATGAAATGCCACCTCATCATCTAGAGAATATCTCATATTACATTTCCCAAGTTGTAAAAACTTAACCTACAAAACTATCCATAATGCTAATTTTTCTTACCAAAGTACCAAACTCTGGATCTTATTACCCAAGTATATCAGACACTCAGTCGATTATATGTCATTTTGAAGTTTACTTAAAGCCCACTTCTTTAGATCTGTGTTCAGCTAATATGAAAATAATTTTTTTAAAGTTGCATTCTTGAATTAATATTAATTGCCTTGAAATGTTTCTTCTTAACTTGTTACATAAGCTGCATTGAACCTGAGCTTTCTTGGGAAAATGTGGGGTAGAAATGTCATAATAAATAAATAAATAATATTGCCTCTGTAAGCATAGCGTTTCTCCACACAGCATAGTGTAATCATGCCATGCATAAAGTACAGCTATTTAAAGGGTAATGGATTTAATATACTGCCTTTCTGTGGTACAACCAAAGCAGTGTATATGTATTATATGCAGGTACTTTCTCTCTCACTAGTGGTTCTACATGTCGAGAGTAACACAGCTAAGCCCAATGCAGAAAGTGAACTAACACATCATAGGTCACCTCAACAAGTCAGGGCCCATTGGAGTCCAACAAATCACCTTCAACCTCTGCACAGCCCATGTAATGCAACACAATCTAGTCCTGGAGGGCGCAGCCTTTCACATCCAAGTGCTGAACAGCTGACCGTGCTAGTAAAGAATCCTTCTCATAGGCAGCTAAACGCTGATCAGAATAACTCAGTCTAGCTCACTACTAGAAAGAATACAATACTTTCAAATTCTTTCAGTCCTCCCTCTCCCCCTCCCTTTCTCACTATGTATATATAATATATTCAGTTCAGGGAGTAACTAATTCTATGACACATATGTATATTTTTATCCAACATTTCAGTACATTTAAGAATGACATAAAGTGTAATGTGTTATTTTCAGGTGTCACAACTTCAGAAATACAGCTTGAAAATGGATCTGTCAAAAACAAAAATAAACAGGACCAGAAGAAGCTGAACAGGAAGGCCCCAGTTTTATTTTTTTCCATCTTAAGGAGGATTGGTGCCTGGAGTTTGAGCAGAGGGATAGAGGAGAGCTGTGGGAAGCAGTAAATATGTAGAAAGCCCTTTTATTTCTGCTTACAGATGGCTGTCTAGCCAGTAGGTGGCAGTCGGAGGAGCCGAGTCCCCAGTGTGAGGTGTATTATGGCTGCCATCCAGCTCAGTCATAATCAGACGCTTCAGAGATTAATGGAGTTTTGTTTTTAATTTTGCCTTGCAAGGTCTGAGAGGCTGGAGAGTGGTGTAAGGGGGAGGGAGGGAGGAGAGAGGAAAGAGGAAGAGATTATCAAGGTAAACGGCTGCCTGATGATTATGAAAATGGGGCAGAGTAGCTGTCCAAAGAGATAGATGTCAGAAGAAAATGTTTTCTTTATTCTACAGAGACAGATCTGAAGCACTAATGCTTTGCCACCATGGCACCTCAGATCTCTCTCAACAACTGCATTTGTTAAACCGATGTTTCTTCAATCAGCAGCATCCATCCCTGTCACATACACTAATACAAACCTGTTCTGGTCTCTTCATAGGTAGCCTCCTCAGTAAGGGATAGGTCTGCTTTATTCTGTAATAACCTGCTCTCCACTCTCTCGAAACTACCTACAGGGATGCTGTGGTTTTCCATGTGCTGTACCAGACTGAGGGTTCTGTGGCAGTGAACTCCAAGCATGTGCTCCTCAATCAACTCCAGTCCATCACATGCGTTTAATCAATATTGGTTTGTCAGCTCTTGGGTTTGGTCTGTAGTCCTGATCTTGCACTGAGATGCACCAGGGGAATCTTTAGCCTTCCAACCCCCCCCCCCCCCAATTAACTTTCTGGCCCCTGAAATTTTGATAATTAAATACAATTACCCCAGCATCTCCCCTCCCAGAATTTTCCTGTAAAAATAAAATGGACAAAATACATTTAAATATTAAACTATTATATCTATATCTACAGTGAGGCAAAAAAAAAAAAGTAACCCCCTAGATGAATTTCAACGTGAAATTTTACAGCTTCATTTGCTGTTACTATCTACGTTTCTGTGCAAAGTGGGATGAGACTATCTTTAAACACAGTGGAGTTACAGATTTTTTAGTGTGACCTCCGAGTGATTTTCGTACGTCCCAAAATGTATACACTGTTAAACTACCATTATTTGAAAAATAAAAGGGGGGTGTACCAAATTACTGTTATTCACTGATGTAGACATTTGTCTGAGGAGCAATGTTGGAGGCCTATCACAAGCTCCACCAAAAGCCGCGATCGCCTAACTCAAGGAAGCGCTGCAGATAATCTGGGACAGCCTGCCACAGGGACCGATTGACAAGGCTGTTAAGAACTTCCCAAAGCGACTGAAGGCCTCTGTTAAAGCTGGGGGAGGACATTTTGAGCATTCACGGTGATTACGAAATTCTGGCATATTGATAATTGTATCAGTTGAATGATGTTATTTTACTATGTTTCAGCACTGTGGGGTGGACCGTGGCAGAGGGAGAGCACCAAGGAGACCAAAAGCAGCATGTCTGAATCGCTGCCATGCTGGCAACCCTCTGCAAAGAAAAATGCATTTACCAAGAAGGTGAGGAAGACACCAGATGGGTGTGGGGTGGGGGGAATAATGGGCCCAGAAACAGAGGAGAGGGAGATGGACGGAGGGAACAGAAAGTGAGAGAAGTTGGACTGGGGGGGGGGGGGAGGAGGAGGTTTGGAGCAGTGAAAGGGGGAGAGTGAAATACTGGGTGGGAGGGCAGTTGCGAAGAGGAAGGGGGAGATGGTGTTCTCAGGGGTGGTGGGGAGGGAGAGATTTGGGAAGAGAAAGGGAGAGATGGTAGGCCTGGGGTGGTGGGGAAGGAGGGAGAAATGCTGGATGGGGGAGCAGTCTGGAAGAAAGAGAAAGTTGTTGGACCTGGGGATGGGAGGGAGGGAAGGAAGAGAGAGGGAGATATGTTGGGTCAGGAGGTGGAAGGAAGGAAGCGATGCTGAACAATGGGATGGAGGAAGGAAAGAGATGCTGCATCAAGGGGGGGAGAGAAGAAGAACTGAAAAGAGTAATGTTGGACCATGGAGGTGGGGAGAGAGAGGAGCAGGAGAGATGGACCCATGGATGGGCAGGAGGGAAGAGAGGTGGAACAGGAAGATGCTAAGGGGTGGAGGGAAAGGGGCAGGGAGATATCAGAAGGGAGACTGGTAGGGTCTACAAGAGTGGAGAGAGGCAGAGGAGATTCTGGAAATAGTGGAACCATGTGGGAGAGGTCAAAAGATGGGTGGCGGCAAGAAGATGAGTGCAAGGAGAATAGTGAGTACAGAGTTAGAAATGTGGTAATGGGGAGTAGAAAGAAGGAGATAGGATGCTGGGGAATGAGTGAGATGGGAAATGGGAGAGCTAGAGACTGAGAAGAGATGGAAAATTGATAGGTAGCTGAAAATTAAAAAGGAGAAGGCTGTGAGAGTGAATTTGAGTGGACAGAGGCAGAAAAGGAAAAATAAAGAGGAAATAGATGAAAAGGGAAAAATCAATATGTTAGAGACAGGTGTAGTGAAGGGATTTATTTGTTGCATTTGTATCCCACATTTCCCCACCTATTTGCAGGCTCAATATGAGATATGAAGATGGAGAGAAGAGAGTAGAAAAGAAAAATGGACAGCAGACACTGGAAAGAGAATTAGCAGAAGACAGAAAAAAGGCAGAAAGAGAAAAAACTGGGACCAAGATGATGTAAAAAACAAAATGTCCAGACAACATAGATAGAACAAAGTGTTTTATTTTGAATTTATTAACTAGAATATCTTTGGGACATGTGCATCACAGATGGTTTTTGTGCTGTATTTAGTGGCATAGCCAGATGATTTGGAAAGTGGGGGGACAGGGTTTGAGCCCAAAATGGGTGGACACATTTTCTCTCCACCCAAATACAAAATATAAATACTTGAGCAGGTGGGGATCCTCAATCCCCGCCAACTGAAGACCTCCTCCTCCAGTCCGGCAGCCAGAAATCTCTAAGCTCTGCAGCTGGTGGCAGTATCCCTGAGTTTTCACTGCCACCCTCCTCCACCACCACATGTGTTTGGTTTTCATGCATGTGTAAAAGTCAAACAGGTGTGGAGGGGGGGGGGAGGGTGACAGCAGCAGCTCTGAAATACTGCTGCTGGCAACAGAGCTTGGAGAGTTTTGGTCAATGAATGTGAGGAGAGGAAGGAGGTGGTCATCAGCTAGTGAAGCTTGTGGATCCCCACCAGCCACAGCAAGGGAGATGTTAATTTTTGATGGTTATGCCACTGATTGTGTTCACTACAAAATGAAGTGCATTTCTATTTTTATTTCTCCAGTGTTGCTGAGTTTAACTTCTTGGGATTCTCAGTTCCATTTTGGTGTTCATATTTCTAATTTGTGATCCCTTGCTCTGTATTAGGTGAAGGTCTGTCTGTGTTTTGCATATGAAGTGGTAGTAATGGTGTGTGGGGGAATTGGTGGAGGGGGCAGGTTGGAGAGGAAATTGGGGGCCCCTTTCTTAATTTCTGCCCTGGGCCTCAGAATGTCTAAAGCCATCCATGGGTGAGTCCTCAAAAACTCACCAGAACCTACTGTACTGAACTGCCCACCACTACAATAGCACTTATGCCTGCAGGTGTCACCTATATGTAGGTATAGTAGGTTTTTGGTGAGATTTGGAGGGCTCACACTTCTCACCACTAGTGTACCAGTTAGAGTGGGATATGGGCTTGGGTCCCCTTCGCTACAGTCCACTGCACTGACCACTAGGCTATTCCAGGGACCTGTTTGCTACTCTAATAGGACTGACCATCTGAAGCTGTCATAGAGGCTGGTATTTACTGTTTCTTTCACATCTTTGAGGAATGGAAGGGGGTCAGCAACCACTGGGGGAGTAAGGGGATCTGTCAAGTGGTCATCTGGTCATTTATGGCACCTTTTGTGGCTTAGGTGTGATTGAAACAGGTCTAGACCAAAACGTCTAACTTTTCACCCTGGACCTTTTTGCTTTATTCCATTATGGCAGAAAAACGTCCACGTTTTGGGAATGCCCAACCCCCCCCCCCCCCCCAACATACCCACTTGTGATTTGGACACACTGCAGAGAAAAACATCTCAAATCTGAGTTTTGAAAACTGTGATTTGGACATTTTTCTCTGAAAAACATCCAAACACCACCGTTTTTCTCTTTTGAAAATAAGCCCCTACATGTTATTTAGTCATTAAATAAGTATGTAAAATTTCACATTTAAATTCCAAGTGGTTGCTGAGAAAATAGCAGAACATCCTAGGAGTTTACTTTATTTTGCCTCACCCTATATATTTATCTAGATATATCTACAATTGAGTCAATATTCAGCCCACAGTGGTCAGCAATTTTTAAGCCACTTATAGCCACTGGCCGAATTAAGGCTGGATATGCAATGCCAGACCATATCCAGGCATTGAATATTTGAGTATCCAGGACAGCGATCCAGTGCCTGGATATCTCAGCTTGGAGAAGAGACGGCTGAGGGGAGACATGATAGAGGTATATAAAATAATGAGTGGAGTGGAACAGGTGGATGTGAAGCGTCTGTTCACGCTTTCCAAAAATACTAGGACTAGGGGGCATGCGATGAAACTACAGTGTAGTAAATTTAAAACAAATCAGAGAAAATGTTTCTTCACCCAACGCATAATTAAACTCTGGAATTCGTTGCCGGAGAATGTGGTGAAGGCGGTTAGCTTGGCAGAGTTTAAAAAGTTGTTAGACGGTTTCCTAAAGGACAAGTCCATAAACCGCTACTAAATGGACTTGGGGAAAAATCCACAATTCCAGGAATAACATGTATAGAATGTTTGTACGTTTGGGAAGCTTGCCAGGTGCCCTTGGCCTGGATTGGCCGCTGTCGTGGACAGGATGCTGGGCTCGATGGACCCCTGGTCTTTTCCCAGTGTGGCATTACTTATGTACTTATGTTAAGAAAGCCTTTTGCTGTCTTTTATTATTCTTATTGCTGTTGTAACCTTCTCTGCTTACTTTCCTGGTTAGTGGACTGAATGTTTCTGCTAAGTAAGTCACAACTCTGCTCCTTCTCTGTCTTGTACTGCCCTGATGAACAGAGGAGATAGACAGTGGCATGGTCCTTTTAACTGCTACTGAATATCCCCTCCCAGCCCACTCAAGGCCCGATGCACAGAACTCCGGCGCTGTAGAGAACAATGCCAGAGGAACACCAGCTCATTAACGAGTCAGAATTAACGACCAATGTTCCTACCCTCCTGCCTCCAATGCTTATAAGGTATGTGAAGGGGAGTTTGAGTTGCAAGGGAGGGGGCGCGAGAGGGGGTCCAGTGGACCTCCAGGGAGCTTTAAAGGTTGGGGGGTCAGGGTCAGGGTCCGCTGAGAGTTTTAAGGTTAGGGAAGTTGGGAGGGGGGAGGGGTCCATTGGATCACTAAGGGTACCATGCAAAACTTAACAGCTCCAGACCTGCCATTAAGTTCCTCACGTTAAAGGTGGGTATTCAGTGCACAGAACTGTCTGTGCATCAGCCGGAATGCTCATTTTAATACGGATGAGGTTTTTTTTTCATAGGGTTATCAGTAGCTCCTACGGCAATGGTAAAAAGGACACAGAATCCCTTTAAATAATGTTTGCTTTAGACAGGCTACATGCCTTCATTACTCCCCATAATGAAAGCATTTTCCAAAAGCTATTTACATAGGCAAAAGACAATTTTCTTGCATAAATAGGCTATTTGAAAATGTCCAAAGCATGTGCTGATGATTCTTTGAGCAGGTGTGTGGCGACTTCCTTGTTTGCCTAATGGTGAAGCTGCCCCTCATTGAGATAGTAGAATAAAAATCCCTGAAGTGCTATGAGAATGGAATTAAATAACCACTTCCTCTCTCTTCCCTCCCCTCTATCCATGTCCAGCAATTCTCTCTGCCCTCCCCTCCCCTCAATCCATGTGCATCTCCCTTCCTCTCTCTTCCTTCCCCTCTATTCATGTCCAGCATTTCTCCTCTCTCCCCTTCTCCTCTATCCATGTGCATCTCCTTTCTCTGTCTTCCCTCCCCTCCAACCATGTCTAGCAATTCTCCTCTCTCCTCTGCCCTCCCCTCCATCCATCCATGTCCAACGATTCTCCTCTCCCCTGCCCTCCCCTCCATCCATGTCCAGAAATTCTCTCTCCCCTGCTCTCCTCTCCATCCACATCCAGCGATTCTCCTCTCCCCTGCCCTCCCCTGCATCCACGTCCAGTGATTCTCCTCTCCCCTGCCCTCCCTTTCCATCCACATCCAACGATTATCCCCTGACCTCCCATCCACGTCCAACAATACTCCTTTCTCCAGTCTATGTCCAGCGATTCTCCTCTCTCCCCTGACCTCCCCCATCCATGTCCAGTGATTTTCCTCTCTCCGCTGCTCTCTCCTCCATTCGTGTCCAGTGATTCTCCTCTCTCCCCTGCCATCCCATCCACATCTACTCCCCTGCCCTCCCCTCCATGTCCAGAAATTCTCCTTTCTCCCAGCCCTCTCTCTGCCCTCCCTTCCAATCCATGTTGTAGAGATAAACTTTCACAGATGTACCGGAGACTCTGCCTCTATGATAACTGACCCTCCATGCCTCCCAAGAGGTAAGGTGGATGGCTAGCGCAAGTAAACACATGTCCTTGGATGAAGCCAGCACAGCTATGCCAAGTAGTAGATTTCCTTTGTAGAAAGCTAGATGGTTCAGGCTAAAACAGACCTCTGACCAGCAAAGATGAGATAGCAGGAAAATTTACATACAATGTCTAGTGATTTTCCTCTCTCCACTGCCCTCCCCTCCCATCCCATCCATGTCCAGAGATTCTCCTCTCTCCACTGCCCTCCCCTCCCATCCCATCCATGTCCAGAGATTCTCCTCTCTCCCCTGCCCTTCCCTCCACTCTCCTCTGCTCCCATCCATGTCCAGTGATTCTCCTCAGGAGAAGTTGAGTCCCTCTCTCCCCAGGTCCAGGACTCTTTCCCGCTAACACCCTTGTCTGGTGCAACTCTATAAGAAGAAGAGCCGAGTCTTTTACTCTCATGAGGCCTCTTCTTCTGCACTGGCACCGGACCATCCCTTTGCCAGGGCCTACCCTTGAGGAAGAAGGAAGTTACATCAGAAAGGGGGTAGGCCACGACATCAGAAAGGGGGTAGGCCACGGCATAGAGAAGTTCCAATGCCAGTGCAGCGAATCGGGTCTCAGGCGAGTAAGTGCACCATGCAGACTTGATTTCTCCTTCTTACAGAATTGCACAAGATAGAGTGTTAGCAGGAGAGAGGGGGGCGTCCTGGTCCCATGGAGTAAGAAGGGGAGAGAGGGGCCACATGGGAGGGAAATACTGGACCCCCACTGCCTTAGGCACTCGGGCACTGCCTGGTTGCCAGAACGGTCAGTCCTCCCCAATAGGAAACGGGAGGTATAAAAGGTGCCGGTATGCTGTACTGGCACAAAAAAGCCCTGTGTCTCACCAAAGGTCTCCTATTTGTTTTCATTGTGCATCCTGTCTGAAAGTCATGATTAGATGGTAAATACCAAGGAGTAGGGACTGCCCACTATGGGCCTGATGGTGTAGCAAGATGCAATGGTGAGAATGCCTATTTTAAGCTTTACGGATCGCTAAGGGCTCCCGCGTTATGGATGCAGTAACCAGTTATCTCACACCTCCTCATGTCACCCCACTACTGATAAATTTTCACTGGCATCCTATTACTGGCCAATTTTCAAAACTCTCTGCTTTGCCCATAAAGCCCTTCATCTTGGTTTGCCCCTGTACCTCTCATCTTCATTCCCTATACTCGCAACCATACTTTTAGATCCTTAGATGCCAATTGTTTGACCCCCACCTTCTCCCCGATCAGCCCACTACAAGACCACATTCCACAGCTTTCTTCTTCTTCTTAGCACCCAAATCCTGGAATGACCTCCTGCCCTCAATTAGAAATGAGGCTTCCTTCTCAAAATGTAAGCAACTTTTGAAAACATATTTTTTCTAACTAGCCTTTGGGTTTACAGCCCTGTCACTTTGAAAATTATGGCATATTGTTCCCCAAACTTGTAGTGCTGAACCCTGCTCTCAGGGTTGGCAGGAACCACAATACCCCCTCTATGCTTCTGTACCCTCTTTTTAAGTGATTGCTGTCCTCTTGACAATTTTGTTCTTTTCCTCTTTCTTTTTCTTTTGTAATTTTATCCTTTGTTAATCGCTTCGACCAACTTTTGTTGTATTAACGGAATACCAAATTTAAATAAACTATAATGTCAGTACACTAACTGACTTGCGCATTCATGCCCATTCTCTGACTCTGACACGTCCCCTAACTCTCAAAATAAAAAAATTAAATACTGCATGCTAAGGGCCCTCTTTACTAAGCATCACTATGGGCGCATTAGTATTTTTAGCACGCATTGATTGGCCCATGCTAAAAATGGTAGTGCAGCTTAGTAAACAGGGCCCTTAGTGTGTACAAATGGCAATACTAATGCAGAACATTATAGCGTGCAATCTGTTAGACCACTCAGGACCAGCATTAGGGGGTGGCAGATAGGGCAACTGCCCAGGGCCCCTATACTACAGGGGGCCCCCAAACCTGCCTCAAGTTGAATAAGGCATAGGCTGAAGACCAGCTTTGGGGCCCCCTCCTGTTTCTACTCTGGGCCCCTGAGTGCCTAACACCAGCCCTGAGGCTCAATTTGCTTACCATTTGGGTACTGCCATTCCAATACATGTGGATTTGGAGAGTATGGAAATTGCTTTTGTCCTGAATTTGCTTTTCATTTTACCAGAGAATATCTACCAATTAAAACAAATTATAAATGTGGGTACTTGGCATGACAATTTGCACCTTCGTGTTGAGAATCCCGAGTATGTTGCTTATCAACAGGATGACCCTCAACATTATTTAGTCCCTAATTTTGACCTGTGTCAGAAAACCATGGATAACCATTGGTTATGTCCTGGAAAACGTTTTCTGAAAGATACCAAAGATACTCTTTGTGGTTTGTCCACTGAGTATGTTCAAGGGAAATGCAAGGTTACCATGACTAAGTATGATGATTTCTCAGCCACTACTGTGGCCGTTGTAAATTGGTTAATTAGTACACCATGTAATGAACTTACAGTCACTTTCCATAAACATGATATCAATCGTTTTCCATTACCTTGTAATGTTTGTTTGATAGCTGTTCCCAAAAATTCTGCTGCTAATGTTGGTGGAGTTGCTTTGTTTTACCTTGACCCAGATCCAGTTGTTGCTGACATTGAAGTTTTGGATGTGTCGTGGACATCCTATTGACTTTGCTCAAGAAATCAAGCCCTATTTAATGCTTGAAGACTCACATGCCATTGAACTGGCTATTGATCAAACAGCTATTCATGTTGCTGACTACAAGCATGATTCATCGTCAGATGTTGCTGCAGGCAATTTTACCTCCCATTTGGTCATCCTCATCTTCATCGTCTTGTTCCTGTTTGCTGTCTTCTTGGTGCAGGACGTTTGTTATCTATACTGCATCATTCGTCATGGTTCCTCACCAGTGACTTTGAGATTGCATGATTTTGGGGAGACTACCCCTGTTTAATTCTCCACTATGCTGTGTCTGTTTTCAATATTATGTCATGTACTAATTTTTGCTGATGCTTTTGCCATGCATTACATAGTACCATATGATTTGATATTGATTATAGCTTCATGTGTTAAGACATTCTACTAACACCATATTATTTGTTCTAGTATTCAGTTATTTGCTGTATTAGCATTTTTGAAATTACTGTTGAACATTGATCTATGCTTGCCTGAAGTATTTGCTTCTAGCTTTCATTTTAAGAGTGTTAGTTTTGAGTTTGATGATATTTATATTTTGATAGTCTTGACCATGAATCCTGGTTCTCACTTGTCTAGTTGTATTGTTAGTTAGGTTGGAGATGGCATTGACTTCCTTGTAGTAAATTCCATCTGTGTGTGTGTGGGGGGGGGGGGGGGGGAGCTATAGGGGTATTTTCCTGCTATCTCACCTTTGCTGGTCTCAGGCCTGTCCAAGCCTGAACCAACTAATATGGATTCTACAGCCTGTGGCCTGAATACACCAGAAACCAGCTTTCCAACAAAGGAAAATTACTTTTTGGCACAGCTATGCTGCTGACTTCATCAAGGACATACATCTACGTGCACTGGCAAACCATCTTGTTTCCTGGGAGCATGTGGAGGAGTGAACTTCTCAGGAACAGTGTCTTCAGTAACAACTGAGACTAATGGAGGGCAGCTTACTACAATCAAGCTCATGACTGTTAAGTTATTCTAGCTGGACGCACACAAGCCTTCTTTGTCATGACGTGGGTTATTTGCTTGACAGAGATACATGGTTGGTGATTGGTCCATGGGTCACTGACCAAGAGCAGGGCCAAGGAGGACGGAGAGAGAGAGATCAGAAGAGGAAGAGAAGATGATTTGCCTGGTGTATATATCTCTCTCAGAGGAGCTAGAGGGACTGACTTCTGGCCTGAACACCTGTGAACTGCGATTCCTTGTGCTGAGAGCTGACAAGGCCAAGTTCAGGCGCAGCTCTGTGGTTTTCCCCAAAGACTGTGCAATCAGTGTACAGTCTAGGGGAGACTCAAATGTACTCTGCTGGAGTCTAAAAGGAGGAATCCAATTCATCACCGGAAGCCTGAAATTTACAGACCCAGGGTGAGAGAAGCAGAAATATTTCTTCTTATAGTTCAGGGGTTAGGTAGTCTGTGGTGATTGCCTGTCCTTGGTTGGTTATCACAGGACTTGTGGTTTTCAGCCTTATATTGCTGCTAAGAATGTTATCTTCGCAGGATATATTAATGGTAGGATATATTAATGGTAGAATATTTATATATCTATTTATATATCTATCTATATATCTATATCTATGTAGTACAAGTCTATTTTTGTAACTTGCATTGCATTTTACCATTTTATTTATTCCTCTCATTGGTGCAGCCTGTCAGCAGAGCCTGAGCAAATGAGACTAGAATAATTGCTATTTTGTGATTATCTGATATAGAAGTACCTACAACTTACTAGCTGGAAGGACACTGTCTCAAACTGAAGAGTTCAAGAGATAATGGGAGATGGAAAACCCTACTAGAAGAACTAGTCAAAACAAGATGTGATAGTCCTTTACTGAGAGGGGTTAGTGGCAAATTAACTACCAGATGCACAGAGCAGTCCTGGATGATGACAAAATAATGACCCAAAACAATTTATAACAGGAGAAGAGGCCTTGGAAGGAGAAAGTTGAGAATCCTGGCTTTAAATCACCAGCTCTTCTGTTATCTTAAATAATATACTGAATTATACCACAATGATCCTGAAGACAAAAACATAAGAAGAGCACTGATGACAGAGGTGTCAGTGACAAGTGATTAGTCTGTGCATCGAGTGGAGAATGAGAAGATCTTCAAGTACCAAGAAATGCAGAGACCCAGAAAATATGGCAAAAAGCTAAAGACATAATCCCCTATCATATTGTGAGCTCAGAAAGAAACTCTCTTTATGATGTAGGTACTACGGTGAGAATTAGTAGTAAACTTTGATAGACAGAAATTATATTCCACATATCCTGGTTTATGAGTGAGGTTCGTTACTGTCATGCTATGCACAGATCTATTTGGAGATACCATAGTGAAGGAAACATCTGAACAAATATTATTTAACTGTGCACTTTTGTCTGCTATGCTATTGAGTACATAGGCCTCAGTCTTATGTGGACTTTCTCATATAAATATTAATATTGTATACCATGACATGAACGAATAAATTAATAAATAATAAATAAACCAATAAGAATAAAGATCTGGACATGTGGGAAGCAAAGATGCAAGCTGAGCACAGACAGAACTGTCATATCATAATGCCAACCTTTGTGTTGAAGAGGTCACGTGATAATGATGATGATAATTTGTATTCATGAGATCACCAGAACCTTGTATTCATGAGATCTTTTGTTCTTGTATGTAAACATAAAGAATTGAGTTCACTGTCAGAGCTAGGGTTAACAACTTTCAAATTCTACTTTGAGAGCTAGTTTGGGGCATGTGTGGTAAAATTGAGGGAGATGCCAGAAAGCTTCATTGATATGCATAGGACTGGAGTAATTCTTGTGTAGAACAGTGCATAAAAATGTCAATCTCTTTTTAAATCAAGATGAAGAACTGTTGCTCTAAATGCAGGATCATTGGCTAGTCAAGTCACTGCTCTAGAAATAACATATTCCAAAATAAATCTTATACCTATGCCACTGGGTGTCGTACTGTAAGCTAAAATTCTTTCTAGGCTAGAACAAAGGAAAAAAAAAAGAAACAATCCATCAGCAATATAGAAAATAAAATTGTTTACCATGTGCTCAATTCATGCTTTATAAATCCTGACCTTTGTGGATGACAAGAGGTGGAGGATATGGACAAGGTTCTTCAAGGATTTCACATTAATAACATGAGTGTCCAGTATATAAAATAGGTGACCTTTGGCTCAGAAGCTATCTATTAATAGACAGGCTCTATTACAAGCCATGTACTGGTAATTAGGAGGTAATTGTTTAAATAAAGTGCTAAAGTTTTAGTTTAGATTATTGAGGGGCCCTTTTACTAAGCCGTGTAAGCATCTATGTGCACCCAATGTGCACCAAAATGGAGTTATTGCCCGGTTACCATGTGGCTCTTGCGGTAATTTCATTTTTGGCACGCATCCGATATGCGCAGCCGAAAAATAATTTTTATTTTTGGACGCATGTATTGGACGCACACCAAGTGACATTTGATGCGCGTAGATCATTACCACCTGGTTACCGCATGAGACTTTACCGCTAGGTCAATGGATGGTGGTAAGGTCGCAGACCGAAAATGGACGTACAACAATTTTGATTTTGCTGCACATTCATTTTCAGCAAAAATTTAAAAAAGGCCTTTTTTACAGGCGCACTGAAAAATGGATCGGCATGAGCCCAAAACCCGCGCCTACACTATCGCAAGCCATTTTTCAGCGTGCTTTAGTAAAAGGACTCCTAAGACTTGCTATACCACCTGGACTAACTAGCAGATCTAAGCGGTGTACAAACTACTACATAAAACATTCAACGGGGAAAGAACGACAAAAATGATAGGAAAGACTGTTACATACCTAGGTACACTCGTACTCAAAAACTAACACAGAGCAAGTATGGGAGAGAGGGATGAAAATGGGCAAAAGGAAAGGAAAGAACCAGATAAAGAGGGAGGATGGGAAAGGAAGAGAAGTGGAACAGGGTGAATGAGAAAAGTGAACTTGGAGGTGGAAGAAGGAGCCAATATAGTTATATGAATCTTAGGAAGTAATAAACATGTGGTGGAAGAGCCAGGCTTTTATATCTGTTTTAAACATTTGAAATGAGAGGTCCGCATGTGTGAACAGAGGGACAGAGTTCCAAATAAAAAGATCCATAACGTAGAAACCATGATATCTGGTGGATTCTAATTGCACAGATTTGGGACAAGGAAGCACCAAATGATGGTCATTTACAGACCGAAGAAGATGAATGGGTGAATATGGTATGGTGAGGGTTGCCAAATAATGAGGGAATTCCATCGTATGGGCCTTGAAAGTAAGCGACAACAGCCATCTACACTTATAAATGATTAGAATACTGGAACATGTGTATATTTGTACAGATACATATGTAAATGTCAAAATTCTGCTTATGGCTTGTTGAATTGTCTGTGTGCCATTTCTCAATAAAAAGATTTTTTTTAAAATTCTGGCTCTGCACTCTTCTATAAAAAGACACCTAAATGCAATAACATGTATTTGGAAAGTGGGTATACACATAGGTGGTGTTCAGGTTGAGGATGGACAGGGTGCACAGTCACACTCATGCGGGAGAATTCTATAAATGGCACTAAAAATTGTGCATGCAAATGTGGGCATGTGTCCAATTTGCACCCGACCTTCATAAAACAGGAAGTTGCATCAGAAAGGGGCGGGGCAGTTCAGGGAGGAAGTCCCGGTGCAGACTACAGGCCAGCTACGAATGTTGCTGCTACTGCCCAGGTGAATTCTGTAGCAGAGATGATTTTAAAGTGGAGCGGGGGGCTAGGTTTGATGGGGGGGGGGGGGTGAATATGCAACAGAGTCACCTAATTTAAATATGCCACTGATTTTCAGTGGCATGCATGTGAACCTATCAAATATATATTCCTTAAGGGTATCCTGAAAACCTGAACCATTTGTAACTCTCAATGACCAGTGCCTCTTGGATAGTACCAGAGCAGTCAGTATGATTTTCAGTGGCATTACTGGATAGTGCCACCAAACAGAGCATAGCAGAAGGACTTATTTGGATAAAAATCCAACTCACAATTTCTAATAATCACTTCAGTATTTGGGATGTGCACAGAGAAGAAAAATTTGGTTAATTTTTGTTTTTACACAAATTTTTCCTGATTTTCAAGTGATTTTCTGTTAGCTTCACACATTTGTTTCAACAAGGAATTTTTAATGTGTTCAGCACTAATCTATTCTAACGTGCACTAACTGGGGAAACTCAACAGGATAGGCGAAGGGGATTTAGATTAAATCCTAACCCAAATGAGACAGGACTCAACTCTTCTCGGCCAGAAAGAGTCCTGATTACTGGCAGGCACACCCCTGGTGATAGAAAATTAAAAAAATTCCTGGCGCTGGAAACAGTGCACATCGGAAGCCGAATTACTGCTGGGTTCCTGAGTTGAGCCCGGAGCAGGGCTGATTTTCTGTGCGCAACCCGGCGGTAACCCTACCGCTGGGTAGCAAGAGGTCCCCATAGTAACCTATGAACTTTGTAAGTCTAAAGTACTTTGAAAATGAGCGCCAAAGGGGCCAAGAAATATTCATTATGTATTTATGGAGTTGCTGGGTGTATAGACCAGACATAAAACAATGTTGAGAAAAGAATTTTCCAGAATCATGGCCTTCTACAAAATATTTACTTTGTTTACTTGTTTACTTTAATTTGCCATCATTTTTCTGTACTAATAACTTTAAATACTTAGGTTTAGTGAGTTTTACAGTTCACCTTTCTCCCTCCTTCATGGGGCTAATCCTGGTCTGACATAAACTGTAGGGATGCACACAGAGCAAACATTTTTCCTGATTTTTCAGTCATTTTTGTTTGGTTGATTCACAAATTCAATGCTTATTAAAACATTTTAATGCATGCTAATCAATTTAATATATTAATTCATAAGTTAACATGTAAAATTGATTTAGTGCACTCTAAGGGGCCATTTTTTTTTTACACTTATCACACTTTGGGGCCCTTTTATTAAAGAACATAAACCCTCAGATTCTATATAGCGCGCCTAGAGATCCGCACCGATCTATAACAATGTGCATAAGTTAACAAGCTTAACAAGCTAATGAGCGCTGATAACAGCACTTAAGCAATAATGAGCACTAATTGGCATTGATTAGAAATTAGGTGCAGAACTCACTAAGTGTATTCTATAATGATGTACGTAGCAAAAAGGGGTGTGGTTATGGGTGGGGAAATGGGCATTTTGTGGGCGTTCTGAAATTTATGCAACTTGTTATAGAGTACGTCCCAATGTGCCTCAATCTGTACGCTGGGATTTACGCCACATTTTCATTGGTATAAATGGATATATGTAGATTTAGGTTCTGAAATATCAACTAAGTGTATTCTATAATCGGCACCTAGAATATGCTTAGTTAGCACTGATTTCTGCACCAGTTTTTTTAGGCGCCATATATAGAATCTCGCCCAAAGCCCTTAACACGTGGTTAGTGCATGCAAACAGGTTAAGCAGTTTGCACTAATTTGCCTGGGTGCATGAGCTAACCCACGTTACAATTTTTTTTTCATGTATATTTTATTGGTTTTGTATTTTATAAAAATGAGTTAACGACATCTCAAACAACAAAAGGCCAGTCGAGCGTTTAGGTATTCAATACAGAAGTAATCGGTGTAGACAAATAACTACTACTACTACTATTTAGCATTTCTATAGCGCTACAAGGCATACGCAGTGCTGCACAAACATAGAAGAAAGACAGTCCCTGCTCAAAGAGCTTACAATCTAATAGACAAAAAATAAATAAAGTAAGCAAATCAAATCAATTAATGTGAACGGGAAAGGAAGAGAGGAGGGTAGGTGGCAGGCGACGTGGGTTACAAGTGGTTACGAGTCAAAAGCAATGTTAAAGAGGTGGGCTTTCAGTCTAGATTTAAAGGTGGCCAAGGATGGGGCAAGACGTAGGGGCTCAGGAAGTTTATTCCAGGCGTAGGGTGCAGCGAGACAGAAGGCGCGAAGTTACTACTACATAAAAAGAGTCCGAGTTTTTCCACATGCATATTCTTGCTGGATTGCCTGAAAAATTATATATACATATATTGTTTAATTCTATTTCCAAATTATACATCAAAACAAAATCTTGAAATAAGCAAAGGAACAGCATTACAAAAAAAAAAAAAAAAAAAAAAAAGAATCTTATAACATACCATCCCTAAAGTAAACAATTATTGAAGAGAGGGCAAGAGAACAAACCATATAGTGGAAATAAACACTAACCCCCCCCCCCCCCCCGTTTACTAAGCCACACAGCAATGCCGACAGCAATGCCATCAGCATTAGCACACGCCAGCTGCTGGCACAGCTTAGTAAACGGGGGGTAAGACATAATGAACAATAATACCCTAAAATGCAGAAAGACAATCAAATCAATTAGAGAAAGGTTCAGATCCGAGCATCAGGGCCCTCTGAAAAAGGAGGGAAGGCCTCTTGAACCCGATCCACTGTTTTATTACTCAGAAACATCACCGACTGAGAAGGATTAAAAAATATATACTTCTCATTCTTATATCTAACCTTACATTTCCAAGGGAGTTTCAACAAGAAAACAGCCCCAGGGCCAATACCCTGGGTCTCATAAGTAGGAATTACTTGTGACGCCTGAGTGACCTTGGTCACATCTGGAAACACATGAGCATTTAATGTATAAAACAAAGTGTCCCTGTGTCAAAGTAAGCTTCAAAAGCCAGTCTCTATCATAGTCAAGTGCCATAGTAGCAATCAGCGTGGCTGGAATTGCAGGTTCATCTTCAGATGATTCTAGAAAAGCTGTTAAATTTAAACTGTCCTCAGAAACAGGTGATTAATGATCAACATCAAATTCTGCAGGTTTTCTCTTAAATGGAGGGAGACAAAATACCCTAGAGGCAGGTGATATTGACTCTTTAGATACCCAAGGAGGGGCATAATCGAAAGGGACGCCCAAGTTTTCCTGAGGACGTCCTCGCAAAATGTCCCAGTGGAGGGGCAGGGAAACCCGTATTATCGAAACAAGATGGACGTCCATCTTTCGTTTTCGATAATACGGTCAGGGACACCCAAATCTTGAAATTTAGTTCGTCTTTAGAGATGGTCGTCCCTAGACTTGGTAGTTTCTGATTTTTGGCGATAATGGAAACCAAGGACGCCCATCTCAAAAATGACCAAATGCAAGTCCTTTTGTCATGGGAGGAGCCAGCATTCGTAGTGCACTGGTCCCCTTGACATGCCAGGACACCAACCGGGCACCCTAGGGGGCACGGCAGTGGACTTCAGAAATTGCTCCCAGGTACATAGCTCCCTTACTTTGTGTGCTGAGCCCCCCATCCCCCCAAACCCACTCCTCAAAACTGTACACCACTACCATAGACATTACGGGTGAAGGGGGCACCTAGATGTGGGTACAGTGGGTTTTTGGAGGGTTTTGGAGGGCTCACATTTACCACTACAAGTGTAACAGGTGGGGGGGGGGCTGGGTCTGCCTTCCTGAAGTGCATTGCACTCACTAAAACTGCTCCAGGGACCTGCATACTGGGGGGACGGGCCTGGGTCTGCCTGCCTGAAGTGCACTGCACCCACTAAAACTGCTGCAGGGACCTGCATAGGTCCTGAGTCTGACATTTGAGGCTAGCATAGAGGCTGGCACAAAATATTTTTAAAGATATTTTTTGAGGGTGGGAGGGGGTTGACCACTGGGGGGGTAAGGGGAGGTCATCCCCGATTCTCTCTGGTGGTCATCTGGTCAGTTCAGGCACCTTTTTGTGCCTTGGTCATAAGAAAAACAGGACCATATAAAGTTGTCCAAGTGCTCGTCAGGGATGCCCTTTTTTTCCATTATGGGTTGAGGACATCCATGTGTTAGGCACGCCCAAGTCCTGCCTTCGCTATGCCTCAGAGATTCCCCCGTGAACTTTGGTCGCCCTTGCGACAGAAAGCAGTTGGGGAACGCCCAAAATCAGATTTTGATTTTACTGATTTGGGTGACCCTGTGAGAAGGACGCCCATCTTCCGATTTGTGTCGAAAGATGTGCATCCTTCTCTTTCGAAAATGAGCCTGAAGGTATCTCAAGGGGTGACATAAACAACAACTTCCATTGTGTTAGCATAACAAAAGTAAAACAATAATTTCCATTGTGTTAGCATAAAATGACCAAATGTAAGTCTGAAATACGATCAACGATGTAAACTTGGAGATAGGGAAATTAAATCCTATTAATAACAATGATATAATACAGTATCAGAATATTTGAACAGTACAGTAGAACATTCATGACAGAAATATAATAAATGTTGGTAGAATACAAACAATAAATCATAAAAGGTAGAATAGCAGAGCATTCATTTAACAGATATGGTACAATGTCAGAACAATATAAATTAAAAACCTTAATAGATAATACAGTAGAATATACACAGGGCTGGCATTGGGAGGGAAGGCAAACAGGTCAGCTGTTCTGAGGTCCAACATCTCTCCCTCTCTCTTCTTTCCCTCCATTGCATCTCTCCCCCTCTCCTTGATCTCCAAACCCATCATTGTTTCCTCCACTGCCCGCTACCCAGTCTACTTTAAAGGAGCTCCAGGGTACCTTTGTGGTCTGGCATCTCTTCCCCTTCCCCCACTGCAGTCCCTCATCTCCTTGGTGTACCTTAAAGTATTTTGTTTAACAGGGGTCACCTGTCCTGCAGTGATTCTGATGTACTATCTGCGGCCAATCCCAGAGCTTTCTCTCTAATGCGTTCTTTTCAAATAGAAATGGGAAATTCTGTCAGAAGAAGACAGGACACATCAGAGGGAAAGCTCCAGGGTCAGCCACGAGTAGCAAAAGAAAAAAGGCAGTGTCTTACAGACTCCGTAACATGGTATTTATGTATTTTAACAAAATACAACATGAATAATAATACAAACTCTTATATAGACAATCCTAAATTCTAACTTATTCCCCTATCCAACTACAAACTGCATATCCAATTACATAAAATCTAATTATTACTACTCATTGTGATCCAAAAATACCATTGCAGGTAAGCTTCTCCACTGGAATTTATGGCGAGAGCAGTGGACCATTTCCAAGATACCCACCCAAATTTGAGGCTTAAGGCACTGAGATAAATAAATGGGTGGAATGAGTGGATAATCAGTAGCTACAAGCATTAACCCCCGGATTCTCTATCCCAAATCAGTGCGTAAACTAGTCAATAAGGTGCTAACAATTATTGCAGTTAACAATTACTTAATTGGCAGTAATTACGTGCAAATCTGACCTACACCCTAATCTATAACATGTGCACCTAAATTTCTTAGAATGCAACTCCAAAGAGGGCTTGGTTGGGAGGGGTGCAGGTGGATCATGGGCGTTCTCAGAAATCAGGCGCGATGTTATAGAATACCCTTTCTTTCCGAGCACTCTACCAAAACCCTCATCCACACCCTTGTCACCTCTCGTTTAGACTACTGCAATCTGCTTCTTGCTGGCCTCCCACTTAGTCACCTCTCCCCTCTCCAGACGGTTCAAAACTCTGCTGCCCGTCTCGTCTTCTGCCAGGGTCGCTTTACTCATACTACCCCTCTCCTCAAGACCCTTCACTGGCTCCCTATCCGTTTTCGCATCCTGTTCAAACTTCTTCTACTAACCTATAAATGTATTCACTCTGCTGCTCCCCAGTATCTCTCCACACTCGTCCTTCCCTACACCCCTTCCCGTGCACTCCGCTCCATGGATAAATCCTTCTTATCTGTTCCCTTCTCCACCACTGCCAACTCCAGACTTTGCGCCTTCTGTCTCGCTGCACCCTATGCCTGGAATAAACTTCCTGAGCCCCTACGTCTTGCCCCATCCTTGGCCACCTTTAAATCTAGACTGAAAGCCCACCTCTTTAACATTGCTTTTGACTCGTAACCACTTGTAACAACTCGCCTCCACCTACCCTCCTCTCTTCCTTCCCGTTCACATTAATTGATTTGATTTGCTTACTTTATTTATTTTTTGTCTATTAGATTTGTCTATGTTTCTGCAGCGCTGCGTATGCCTTGTAGTGCTATAGAAATGCTAAATAGTAGTAGTAGTAGTAGTAGTTGTACAGCGCTGTGTAAGTCTAGTAGCACTATAGAAATGTTTAATAGTAGTAGTAGTAGTACCTGTATTTGCGCGCTTAACTGGCATCAGTTGGGCGTAAGCATTTACATCAGCTTTTGGCAGGGGTAAGTGCTTGCACCCAAAGTTAGGTGCAAAATGTGCACTAAGCTAGTATTCTATAAAGAACGTTCCGCACAGAGTGCCCTTTACAGAATACTAGCATAGCGCAGATCATCACGGTGCCCAACTGTGGGCACCATTTATTGAATCTAACCCTAAATGCTTTGGAGAAGTCGGGCTTCAGTGTTCTGAATTCTTTGGAGTTGGTGCACTGCAAATTCTTCTAGGTTTGACCAACAAACAGGGAGTTACAGTAATCTAATCATAAAGTTATCATGGCATGGGCCTCTATAACCAGATATTCCTAATGAATGGTAAAGAAAACAAGAAGGAAAGAAGTGTGAACATTCATTTATTTCCTCTGCCTTGCCTTCCATTCACTTGATCTCTTCCTAAAACAATACCACAACACCATTAAAAGGTTTAGCTGAGTGCCTGCAGCATAAAGTTTGTGAGTGTATGAAAAATACAGTCTTCTTTGTCTGGTGAAGTAAGTGGTAAGATGATGAGCAATAGTCATCCATTCTTCTGAAGGAGTTCTGACCTGGCATGTGGATTTCTTTTAAAGGATGACAGAAGAAATGTATATCATGAGAGCTAGCAATCTTATTGTCTGGATAGGGAGAAGGAGTAGAGAATGCAACAGGGACGGGGAAACGCAGTAACCGCAGGGATGGTGACAGAGCTCACGGGGATGGGGCGGGGACAGATCCCACAGGGATGGGGTGGGGACGGGGATAGATCCCACGAGGACGGGGCTGGGATGGGGACAGAGCCCACAGGGATGGGGACGAATTTTGTTCCCATGTCATTTTCTAGTTGGAAGGGTAGAGGGTTGTGGTGGGAAGGAGGGTTATTATAGCTGCTCATTGTTATTATTGTTTTCTATTTGTAATTTATACACAACAGTTGCACAGCATATTGTTCCTTTTTATACTTTAATAAAAAGATTTAAATATAAAATCATAAGTGTTCAAGGCTTCTGTAGATGAGTACAGAGCCAACAGGGTGGGGACAGGGACAGAACCTGCGGGGACGGGGCAGGGATAGAGACAGGGTCTGCGGGGATGGAGACAGAACCCATGGGGATGGGGCAGGAACGGGGACAAACCTTTTCCCCATGTCATTCTCTAAGAAGGAGGCCTGTCTGTATCTACCAGCACATCTTTCTGTAGTTTGTGTACATAATCTGCATATGTCTCCGTAGCACATTGAATGCTTTTTAATGTGTATACATTTTTGTATTACTGTTTTTGTGAAAGTTTGTGTAGTATTAGATCTTTATTTTGGGGAAATGGCCTGGAACACAGTCACTTTTTTCAGTCTGGTCTACAGCATTTGGGGGGAGGCAGGAGTGCAGCATTTCCTACCCCTTCAATATCCTCCTATCCCATGCCCAGTATCTTCCCCCTCTTTTCTGTTCCCACCACTGCTGCACCATCTCCTTCCAGAGTTGGGCTGACGTCTCAAGCTGACTGATCACTAGTGCATCCTGCTTTCCCCCCAGCAGATACTTCGGTGTCAGAGAGGGGAAGTGAGTCTGACGTCGGTGCCGGGCAAGATGGTGGAGGCTATTATTAAGAATAAAATTGCAGAGCATATACAAAAACATGGACTGATGAGACAAAGTCAGCACGGATTTAGTGAAGGGAAGTCTTGCCTCACCAATCTAATGCATTTTTTTGAGGGGGTAAGCAAACATGTGGACAATGGGGAGCCGGTTGATATTGTATATCTGGATTTTCAGAAGGCGTTTGACAAAGTGCCGCACGAAAGACTCCTGAAGAAATTGCAGAGTCATGGAATCGGAGGTAGGGTATTATTATGGATTAAGAACTGGTTGAAAGATAGGAAGCAGAGAGTAGGATTGCGTGGCCAGTATTCTCAGTGGAGGAGGGTAGTTAGTGGGGTCCCGCAGGGGTCTGTGCTGGGTCCGTTGCTTTTTAATGTATTTATAAATGACCTAGAGATGGGAATAACTAGTGAGGTAATTAAATTCGCCGATGACACAAAATTATTCAGGGTCGTCAAGTCGCAGGAGGAATGTGAACGATTACAGGAGGACCTTGCGAGACTGGGAGAATGGGCGTGCAAGTGGCAGATGAAGTTCAATGTTGACAAGTGCAAAGTGATGCATGTGGGTAAGAGGAACCCGAATTATAGCTACGTCTTGCAAGGTTCCGCGTTAGGAGTTACGGATCAAGAAAGGGATCTGGGTGTCGTCGTCGATGATACGCTGAAACCTTCTGCTCAGTGTGCTGCTGCGGCTAGGAAAGCGAATAGAATGTTGGGTGTTATTAGGAAGGGTATGGAGTCCAGGTGTGCGGATGTTATAATGCCGTTGTATCGCTCCATGGTGCGACCGCACCTGGAGTATTGTGTTCAGTACTGGTCTCCGTATCTCAAAAAAGATATAGTAGAATTGGAAAAGGTACAGCGAAGGGCGACGAAAATGATAGTGGGGATGGGACGACTTTCCTATGAAGAGAGGCTGAGAAGGCTAGGGCTTTTCAGCTTGGAGAAGAGACGGCTGAGGGGAGATATGATAGAAGTGTATAAAATAATGAGTGGAATGGATCGGGTGGATGTGAAGCGACTGTTCACGCTATCCAAAAATACTAGGACTAGAGGGCATGAGTTGAAGCTACAGTGTGGTAAATTTAAAACGAATCGGAGAAAATTTTTCTTCACCCAACGTGTAATTAGACTCTGGAATTCATTGCCGGAGAACGTGGTACGGGCGGTTAGCTTGACGGAGTTTAAAAAGGGGTTAGATAGATTCCTAAAGGACAAGTCCATAGACCGCTATTAAATGGACTTGGAAAAATTCCGCATTTTTAGGTATAACTTGTCTGGAATGTTTTTACGTTTGGGGAGCGTGGCCACTGTCGGTGACAGGATGCTGGGCTAGATGGACCTTTGGTCTTTCCCAGTATGGCACTACTTATGTACTTATGTACTTATGTACATGGGAAGGTACTGAACACAGGAGGGGGGGGGAAGGGCAGAAGAGATGTTGAATGGGAAGGTAGGGAGTGGAAAGTTGTATGCTGACAACCTGGGAGGAGGAGAGAGGGGATGCTGGAACAATGAGTGGTTTAGGGAAGTGAAGACGAGATGCTGGACTATAGGTGGGTTGAGTCTTGAGCTGCCTTGGGAGGAAAGGCATGGCTGAAGGTTCACCTAGGGCATAAGTTACCTCTGGGCTGGCCTTGCCTTTCAGACACCAGAGCAGCAGAGTGTTCTACTCTGATCCCTCCCTTCCAAGCAGCCTGCAGGGAAGAGAATGAGTGAGAGTGAACCTGAAGCAGAGTAGAGAACAGTCACTGTTCCCTAATCCAGTCCTCGTTGTTCCTGCCCCTGGGCCACCCATTCTCTCCCTCAGCTATACAAGCCCACTTCCTTTTATCTACAAATTAAGTCTGGCATACTGTAATATGTGTTGTATATCTATCTGCAATGTTTTATGAGCATATATATATATTTATGGTTGTGGGGTTTGTGCTTTTATTAGTGAGTGTAGTGATTGTGAGCATATGCCAAAGATGGCATGTACTCGGGTATGGGTGCATGGGTTTGTAGGGTTTCTATACATGCAGTATTCATCAAGTTTCAAATTTCTTTATTATTTGATATACCGCCCATCAAAATTTATCTGAATGGTTTACATGTGTAATTGCATTAAAAAGAAAAAGAAAAAAAAAACACAAAACACAAACAAGAGATAGAAAAGGGAAGCAAAATTCCATTAGGATTGGGAAGGAAAGACAGGGGGCAGTAGAATAGGGCTACAGTGCCCTCCAGGGCTCCCCGCAACACTCATATCTCAAGCTCTACCCCTGAAAGTGGAGACCTAGGGAAAAGCTTTCATAAACAGGAAGGTTTTTTATTTTGGTTTTAAATGCCGATAAGGACTCCTGCAACTTCAGGAATGAAAGTAGAGCATCCAGTAATACTAAAAATCCTCACTTATGAATATTCAGGATAAAATGGAATTGGTACATCTTTTGTAGCTATGTATGATGGAGTAATTCAATAAATAAGGTGTTAACATTTACATGGTGATTATTAATTGAAACTTACTATGGGGCTCATTTTTAAAAGAGAAAAATGTCCAAATGGTGGCATAAATCTGCATTTGGATGTTTTTCTCATAAAAATGTCCAAATTGGTATTTTTGAAACCATTTTATTAGATGCTTTTTTATGAAGTCTGTCAGAAGTGTGTTCAAATCACAAGGGGGCTTGTTAAGGGCGGGATATGGGTGTTCCTAACACTTGGACATTTTTCTGCCATAATGGAACAAACAAAAGGCTTTAAGCTGGACATTTTGGTCTAGACCTGTTTTATTAATAAGCCACAAGAAACTACCCTAAATGACCAGATGACCACTGCAGGAATAAAGGAATGATACACCCTTACTTCTTCTGTGGTCACTGACTCCCTCCTACCCTGCAAAGATGTAAATAAAACAGTGCATACCAGCCTCTATGACAGCCATATGGGCTATTGCAGTGGGATCTGAAGGGCTCACCATACAATATAAGGGGGTAATGTGTAACTAGGACCTTTTATATGAAGTCCACTGCAGTGCCCCCCCCCCCCCCCAGGGTGCCCCACTGCTTTGCTGGGTTGCCTGTGTGGCCAGTCTACAAGAAAAGCTGGTTCCTCCTACGTCCCAATGGCTTGTTTTTCTGTGTTTTTCACATTGACATTTTTTTTAATGGTCCAAAAAGATAGACGTACTAAGCACAGCATCTAGGTCATTTTCAGTGAAAAAAGATAGACATTTTTCTAGTTTGAAAATGGTCATTTTCACTACTTGACTTGATTTTTGGACATTTTCAGCAAAACATCCAAAGTCGGATTTAGATGTCATATCGAAAATGCCCCTCTATACTGCCCTTTAACTGCAACATTGCAGATCAAAGCTGTTTACAATGTAAAATCCAGTAAAAGGAAAGGAAAGGAACTCCAATAAGTACAATAGAAAAGTAAAACCAATCATCCAAAACAAAGAACAAACATAATACAAATAGTGTAAGTAATGCTACTCAACTCCAATCTCAACAGCTCAATTATTACTGAATACCTTTTGAAAAAGCCACTGGACCACCAGGGAAGTTAAAGGTCTTTTTTTAGGGGGGGTGTTGAGGGACTTGAGCGTTTACCATGGGGAGCAGTCTGCTTGCACTATACAGTGCAAGCAGACTGTTCCCCATAAGTACAGGTCCAGACCTGCTGTAAAATCTTTCATGTTAAAGGTAGGTGCTCAGGTCTGTGCCTTGCTCGGAATGCTCATTTTAATACTAACGAGCTCATTACAATGCATTTGCATAGAGTAGTTGGTGGCTGCTATGGGTAATGGCAAAAGGGACATAGAACCCCTTTGTGCATTAGACGCTAAATAATGTTTGCTTTAGATAGGCTACAACCTGTCTAATGCAAACAATACAAGCACAGTAAGCTTTGTGCATCAGGTCCTGAGATTTTATTTTATGAAAAATGATTTGCGTGTGTGAGTACATATTTTTGAACTTGTGTTACAGAAGTGAGTGAGTCTTTGGATCTTATATGAGTGTGAGTGTGTGTAGGAGTGCTGGTCTGGTTCTGCATGCAACAAATGTATGTGTGCAAATGTGACTGACTGTGGGCCTATGTGTGATGAGTTTGGCTGTGAATGTCTCTGGATTCATGAGTGATAAGACTGTATTTGAATATGCATCTTTGGATATGTGCGTAGTGTGTGTGTGGCTGACATATATCTGTCTCTGTGTTTGATGTGTGTGTTTGTGGCTCTCTCTGTGTTTCTGTATACCAAAGAAGCCAATTCCATCTATTAGTCAAAAGCAAACTATCCCTGGGGGTTAAAAGCTTTAGACTGTTTCATTTTGGTGTCTAATGAATTTCAATCAAAGAGAAATGTGTGTTTATATATTGCTGCCCTCTGCATCTATGCCCTTCTGTCGATCTCCATATCTTTCTGAATCACTCAGTTTTGCATTGATATTTGCCTATCAATGCAGAATTTTAATGTCAAGGCAAAGAGCTCCAGTCTCTCTCATGAAGACTCTGGGCTGGAGCAACATTTTAATCCTATGTCTCACCATAAAGTCTTACGTGCTGATACCCCTCCTCATTTTTCCTCCCTACCTTCCCTCTAGAAATCTCTGTCCATCAATGACCGAAAACTTCAGATCCCTCCTGTTTGTCAGGCTCGATATGAATCTATGAGAAATAGAGTTTTTCTTTGTACAATGTCTTCTCTCTGGTCTATAAATTACTGAGTGGAATGGAACAGGTAGACGTGAATCGCTTGTTTACTCTTTCCAAAAATACTAGGACTAGGGGGCACACAATGAAGTTACTAAGTAGCCAATTTAAAACAAACAAGAGAAAATATTTCTTCACTCAATGAGTAATTAAACTCTGGAATTCGTTCCCAGAGAATGTGGTAAAAGCAGTTAGCTTAGCAGGTTTTTAAAAAGGTTTGGATAATTTCCTAAAAGTCCAAAAGCCATTATTAAGATGGACTTGGGAAAATCCACTGTTTATTTCTAGGATAAACATCATAAAATATGTTTTAATGTTCTGGGTTATTGCCAGATACAAGTGACCTGGATTGGTCAGTGTTGGAAACAGGATACTGGGCTTGATAGACCTTTGGTCTGTCTCAGTAAGGCAAGCTTTTGTTCTTATGTAATTCTCTCCCACAATCTTTAAGACTTGAATTGTCTTATCCAAAATTTAGGAAAGTACTGAAAACAGACTTGTTTGAAAACACATTTGGTCTGTGGCCAGGAGATGACACAATAAGGGTTCACTTGTACCCTCAATCTCCCCACCTCTTAACCTCCTGTTTTCTTTCCTGTCAAAAACTGGTGTTCCTTCCCATTGCTGCCAGTGGGGGGTGGTGCTTCAATATTGTGTTTTCAATTGCAAAGGACAGGCCGGTTCCCTGGAGTCCTGCAGAGCTTCCGTATCCCTCACTATTGAAAATTTGATAGTGAAACAGCACCCCTCACTGGTAGGACTGTAGGTGGAGGACTCCCACTCAGCTTATAGGGAACAGTGCTTGTGGCACAGGGGAAAATGGTTGATGCATACAGCTGATAGAATCAGGGCTTTTTTTGAGGAGTTACCTGGGGGTACTGAGTACCGGCACCTTTTCCATTGTCTACTAAAACTGGCCCATGGCCCCCAAGTTATAATAAAAGAGCTCAGGCTCTACACACCAATTCTACCTTGTCATAGATTCTGTGACTGGTTACAGGGGCCTGGCTATTGTGGGGTGGGTCCCTCAGTGATCACTCCACCCCTGAAGGGTGGCCTGGCATTTGAGTACGGGTACCTTTTTTGCTAGAAAAAACGCACTGGATAGAACCAAGCAGAATGCACCACCTAAACAGGTTCTCCATTCCAGTTACATTACAATAAATCAATAGCAGTTCTCTGTGGATGCATTTATCCCTAGTCTGCTTGATTGTTCAACTGATCTACTTGCATTTATTTCAGAGACTTTTTGCTTAATGATAGTTGCTCTGTTAATGTCATTGTTTTTGTCTGCAAAGGATCATGCCATCTCTTCTACAAAAGGGGGTGGGGATATCTGGAGTACTTAGCAACTCCCAGCTCTCTGCCTGGAAGCTGTTTCTCTCTTTCTCTTTCCCTACAGATGGATTTAAGAGCAGATTAGCTTGAGAATTTTTTTTCTCCATTTCCTGTCTCTTGTTATTGATTACTCACTATGTATTGGTCTGGTAGGAGCTGGGGAGAGATGGGGAAAGGTCTGAGTGAGAAAGGAAATTAGAATTGATAGTTAAGTGTTATAGAGGCCCTACGATAGGTTCTTGGAGTTTTTAAAGGCTGATGGTTTATAAATCACACCGACAATCATACTGAAGGATCATAACCTCTTCCTCCAAGTATGACAGAAAACCTGCTCCCTCCTCCTCCTAGGTACATTACATTCTCATAACAGCAACTGCTTTTGCTGTGGTAAAGTCTACTGTTACTGGTCATATATAATCGTAGCAGTGAGACTTCACATTCACTGCCACAAGTACTGTAGAATTGCTGCTGCTTGGATTATTCACTTGCCCAGACAGTATTTGGTTACTGTCCATTCATTATTGCTGGCCCTGAAATCTGTAACGTTGGACTCACTGTTCACCGTGCCTGTGACAGGGTGGAGTAAAAAGGAGATGAATAGGAGCAAACTAGTCTACCTAGATAGGGCTTGCTTATTAGGCTAGTCAAGGGAGTTGGTCCAGTAGCTCAGAGTCAAAAGTTGTAGCCTCAAATCTTGAGATCCCCACTTAGAAAACTAGGCCGTTGCACTGTCACATCCTATCTGCTGATGGCGCTATGATAGTATCTATACATTCACTGCTGATGCCGCTATTACAAGGGTAAATTTGCAAAGGGAACTACACAGGACAAATTGCTGAATTCACCTAACTAGATTTTCAGCTAGCGAACAGTATACGTGTATGTCTTGTTTCAATAAAATATGTTATCTAGAAGCATAAAATTATACATGCATATTGAAGTTTTAAAAAATGTACACATGAAGTCAGCACCGACAGCCTCAGGAGTCTTAGACTGCTGTGATTAATAGCTTTATCTCAACTCAGGATAATTAACTTGCAATCAGATTTCTTTATGCATTACGACTGAGTATATCAGTTCTTATAGTGACGGCGGTTTTTAATTTTCCCACCAAGACTCGCTACTAGTATTGTCTGATTGCAAGTTAATTATCCTGAGTTGAGATAAAGCTATTAATCACAGCAGTCTAAGACTCCTGAGGCAGGCCCTTTGGCTGAAACATGGCCATGTCGAATCTGTAGATCGTTCAGTAAACTCTGTATTCAAGAGCATCGTTCAATAGTTTGCGAAATCTTGTTCTTCTGTGTTTAGTGGAGGAGTGGCCTAGTGGTTAGGGTGGTGGACTTTGGTCCTGGAGAACTGAGTTCGATTCCCACTTCAGGCACAGGCAACTCCTTGTGACTCTGGGCAAGTCACTTAACCCTCCATTGCCCCATGTAAGCCGCATTGAGCCTGCCATGAGTGGGAAAGCGCGGGGTACAAATGTAACAAAACAAAACATCCACATGAAGTCAGCTGAAGGACTTCCACTTCCATTGTACACTATTTACGGTTGTACATATACCCCCTACCCCCGATATTCAACGCTATTTATCTGGCCAAGAAAGGCTCCTGGCCTGTTAAATAGCATTAAACTGGCTAAACGCTAATCTTCAGCGTGGGATAGCTGGCTATCTCGGCTGAATATTAGCGCTTACCCCCGGATTCTATATAACATGCCTAGAGATCGGTGCTGAAATCAGCGTGGATTCTATAACAATGTGCACAATTTAACAAGCTTAACAAACTAATGAACAATGATAATAGCACTTAACAAGCAATAATGAGCACTAATTGGCACTAATTAGAGTTTAGGTACACAACTCGCTAAGCGTATTCTGTAACGATGTGTGCCAAACTTTTAACGTGCACAGACAAAAAAGGGGCATGGTTATGGGCATGAAAATGGGTGTTTCGTGGGTGTTCTAAAATTTAGGTGCCTAGTTATAGAATATGGCCCAGTGCACTAAAATCTACACATTGAGATTTACAGCATGTTTTTGTTGGTGTAAATGGATGCAAGTAGATTGAAATATCAACTGAGCGTATCCTATAATTGGCGCCAATTATAGGATACGCTTAGTCGATTTTGTAGGTACCATATACAGAATCCCCCCCTTACTGGTTAGCCCGGTCACCAACTATTTGTGCGACATAGATGACTGACCAGCTATGTTCAGTGGCCAGATAGATCCATAGAAATAGCAGGTCTATATTTGGCCATTATGTTCCTACAGATACGGCACGGCATTGAATTTGCAGGTTCGTCACTAACTACACGAGTTAGTCAGGCTCCCTCCTGTGGTCTGAATACTGGCCCCATAGGTTTTATACGCATATTGGTCAGTTTTCCAGAGAATTAGGCACAGTGGGGGGATTCTATACATAGGATTGACAGTTTGGCGCTGAAAAGATCTGTGCTGAGCCCCTGTTCTATAAAGGGTGCCCAAACTTTATAGAATACTGGCATAGCACGCAGGTCACACCTAAGTTTGGGATCTGGATTTACGCCTGATAAAAATGGGTGTAAGTCCAGCACCCAAAGTTAGGCACAGATCAGGAGTATTGTATAACTCAGCACCTAAATTTTTGGAATGCCCATGGCCTGCCTATGCCCCTCCCATGGCCATTAGGCCCTAAGTTATGGACTAGCGTGCAGGGGAAATCAGCACACAACTGAATCAAGCATATCTCTCGCTGAATATCCTGGCTATTGGCTAGCCACTAACCAGCTATATTGCATAACATAGCCAGTTAGGCATAGATATTCAGCACCTAACCGGCTATGTTGAGTGGTCAAAATTAGCCACTTAAATAGCAGAGCTATATTTGACTGCTAAAAAGTTAACTGGTTAGTGCTGAATATTAGCACAGCCAGTTAACTTTTTAGCGGCCAAAATAAACCTGGATATTCAAACCGGTTACCAGATACAGCCCAGCATTGAATATCTGGATTTAATGCCAGTGGCAGACAGTAAAAGCGCTGCCCGCCAGTGGCTGAATATTGGGCTCTTAGTATTTAAGGATACTGCTCAAAAGCTTACCATAATTCAAAATTGAGGAGCCCTAAAATTGGGAATCACCCACTTATCTGCCTAACTCAGCCCTGCTTGTTGAGGGAAAAAGTCATGTGTCTTACCTGTAACATGTGTTTTCTATAGACAACAAGAATGATGAGGAACACAAACTCTCCCACCTCCCTGAAAGTTGTTTTTTTTTCCCACTGTACAACTTTTGAACTAACTGTCCAGCTGAAGGGCCACACATGCTTATAAATTTACACTAAGGTCTGAGCTGGGGGAAGGCAGTTCCATTCTGGTGCCTTCAAATAATGTTACCCATTTGTATGCCTTATCAATCTTGCTATCTATGGAAAACATCTCTTACAGATATGCAGCATTGTTGTTTTTTTTTTTTTTTTTTTTTACACGTGGAAACCTTTTGAAATCACCTCCTTAGTCTTCTAAATTTCAATTTTGGTGCCTAATTTTAGGCCTAAATCCGAGCACCTAATTTTGGCTAAAATAGTACCTAAATTACCCCTTGGCTTACAAAGCTGCACTAGTGGCTGCCGGTGCACCAATGCTGTCGGCATTGATACGTGGCAGCAACTAGTGAGGCTTTGTAAACAGGGGGTTAGAGACTTAAACTAAGGCACTTAAATCTTGACACAGAGCTATCTCTGAATGTCAAGCTGACAACTTCTGACTCATCAAGCACAAACCATGAAGGTAATTCATTGATGAAGATTGTTAAGTCTTAGAAGTCTGAAAAATACATACATGGCAGTTAGGTGGCTTACTGAAAATGTGCCCTATATCTATACAATGACTGCTGATAAGCTTGGGTTAGTATAAGTTCAGTACTGCTGGGACTCACGTACATTTTATTTATTTATTTGGATTTTGCTCACACTTTTTTTCACTAGTGGCTCAAAGTGAGTTGCATTCATGTACAGTGGGTATTTCCCTGTCCCTGGAGGACTCAAAATCTGTTTGTACCTGAGGTAATGGAGGGTTAAGTGACTTGCCCAAGATCACAAGAAGCAGCAACAGGATTTGAATCAGCCACCTCTAGATATCAAGACCAGTGCTATAACCACTAAGCCACTCCTTCACTCAGTAAACTCACTGAAACTGGCCATGCTTATGCAACATTAAGCAGAGGGGCTGACATTTGGGGAATAGTCAAGAGTGGTATCTAGAAACCTGAATCTAGACTATAACACAATGCCCAGTGTTTTCTTTTGCATTAAAATGCAATGAGTTTTATTATGGATATGAGGTTCATTCTGTGATTTTCTGACTAGAAAATAAGTGTGGCTTGACAGGCTAAATTTTCTGACTCATTGCTGTATGTCTGACTCTCTGAAAATGTGTTCCACAGGGTCATAATTTTCCTTGCCAGTCTGAATGACCTCTTAATTGAAATTCAATTGCTTGGAGGAGGTCCTGCAAATGCATTAAAAAGCCAGAATTGTACTCAATATATCCCTGAGGCATAGGGACTTTGGACACTTTATAATACTTACAGCAAGATATTCCAATTATATATTCTTGGGCTTTGTGTATCTTCACCAGTTTGATAGCCAAAGCACAGGTCATCCTAAGCACTTAGGCACATACATACTGTAAATCAGGTTTAGGGACCATCAACATCATTTTTATCATATTTCCTGAGGATTTATGGAGTTAGTTTTTTAAATGAGAGAAAATCAATGAAGAAATGTCAGCATAATTTATGGTGACTAGAACTCAGCAGAGCACTTTTTCATGGATCATGCCTAGAATCTACATCTAGTAAATTCATAAGATGGTCATCTCAAATTGTCTTCTTGGGGTAAATTTTGTATTGAAAAGCCTCAGAGCATTAGGAAGGCTAGGTACAGGACTATCATAAATGGATACATTAACGAGGTAATTCTATAATCATGGACTAATATGTGGAGGGGCATTATCGAACGGGGCACCCAAGTTTTCATGAGGGCGTCCTCGAAGGACGGCCCCACGAAAGGGCGGGAAAACCCGTATTATCGAAACAAGATGGGCGTCCATCATTTGTTTCGATAATACAGTCGGAGACGCCCAAATCTCAACATTTAGGTCGACCTTAGAGATGGTCGACCTAAATGTTGAGATGGTCGACCTTAGAGATGGTCGAACCCGGTTTTCAGCCATAATAGAAACCGAGGACGCCCATCTCAAAAACGACCAAATCCAAGCCCTTTGGTCGTGGGAGGAGCCAGAATTCGTAGTGCACTGGTCCTCCTGACATGCCAGGACAACAAACTGGGCACCCTAGGGTGCACTGCAGTGGACTTCATAAATTGCTCCCAGGTGCATAGCTCCCTTACTTTGGGTGCTGAGCCCCCCAAAACCCACTCCCCACAACTGTACAACACTACCATAGCCCTAAGGGGTGAAGGGGGGCACCTACATGTGGGTACAGTAGGTTCCGGGTGGGTTTTGGAGGGCTCACATTTACCACCACAAGTGTAACAGGTGGGGGGGATGGGCCTGGGTCCGCCTGGCTAAATGCACTGCACCCACTAAAACTGCTCCAAGGACCTGCATACTGCTGTCATGGAGCCGGGTATGACATTTGAGGCTGGCATAGAGGCTGGCAAACAATTTTTTTAAAGTTTTTTTTTTTAGGGTGGGAGGGGGTTGGTGACCACTGGGAGAGTAAGGGGAGGTCATCCCCGATTCCCTCCGGTGGTCACCTGGTCAGTTCGGGCACCTTTTTGAGGCTTGTCGCAAGAAAAAATGGACCAAGTAAAGTCTGCCAAGTGCTCATCAGGGACACCCTTCTTTTTTCCATTATCGGCTGAGGACACCCATCTCTTAATCACGCCCCAGTCCCGCCTTCGCTATGGTGTCGACACGCCCCCGTGAACTTTGGTCATCCCCACGACGGAAAGCAGTTGAGGCCGCCCAAAATCGGCTTTCGATTATGCCAATTTTGGTGACCCTGAGAGAAGTATGCCCATCTCCTGATTTGTGTCGGAAGATGGGCACACTTCTCTTTCGAAAATAAGCCTGATAGTAACATAGTAGATGACGGCTGATAAAGACCTGTACGGTCCATCCAGTCTGCCCAACAAGATGCTCATTATGGGCCAGATTCTGTAAATGGTGTCTAAAAAATAGGTGCATCCAAAAATAGTGCTTAGCGTGATTCTATAAACTGCGTCTAAACTTATGTGTGGTTTATAGAATAGAGCATGGAATATGTACATAACTTATAGAATACTGTAAGTTATGTGGGTGTTTACAACATTTAGGTGCTAACACACCAGCTTTATGGCTGGTGTAAGTCTTCGTGCCTAAATATTAAGTACATGTGTACTCAGTTAGGCTAGTACTCTATAAAGGAAAGTAGGCGCCTATGTTCCTTTATAGAATAGGCTCCTACCAGGTGCCCAGTTAGAGAATTGCCCTCTATGTTTTTGTTTATTAAGACGATATACCATCTTTGCTCACAAGAGGTCAAAGCAGTGTACAATATTCAAATAAAAAAATGGAGAGGAATTAAAAAAAAAAGACAGTAAAGACTCATTCATATACTCTCAGATAGAGGGAGAAGTATAGGGGCAGGTACAAGATCTCTGTTTTTCCCAAAAGACCCAGCACTTAATTAGGGGCAAAGCCAAAGGCCTCTCGGAAAAAATGGGTTTTGAGTTTAATTTTAAATTCAATCAAGGAAAGTTCCAATCTAATGTCTGCTGGTAAGCTGTTCCAAAGGAAAGGGGATAAGAAAAAGAATGCAGAATGGGCTTTCTTAGGGGGGGGGGGGGGGCACCAACAAACGATTAGTGTCCAGGGATCTAAAGGCACAAGAAGGGAAATATGGGATGATCAATGAGGACAGGTAAGCAGAATTGCCAAGGTGAAAGGTCTTATAGGCTAGCAGTAAGATCTTGAATTGAATGCAATATGACAGGGGAAGCCAGTGTACTTTTGCTAGTAGGGGCGTTATTAAGACAAATCACTTCACTTTAAAAAGTAAACAAACAGCAGAATTTTTGTATAGTCTGAGGTCGGCGGAGTTGGCATTGAGGAAGACCAGCACATACCACATTGCAATAGTCCAGTCAGGTTATAATGAATGCATGAATTAAAGTGTGCAATGAAGAAAAATCCATAGTCTCCTAAAACAGAAAAATCTTGAGTTCACAACCATAGAGATCTGTTGGTTGAATGTGAGCCCCCAATCAATAACACCTAGATATCTAAAGGAGTTAACTGGAGTAATAGGTAAATTGAAAAGATTGAGGGGTACTGTGGGTTTGGATGACAGGTCAGAGATTCAACAAGCAACAGTTTTGGCGGGGCTTAGGACAACTCTATGGGATGATAACCAGAGAGACAGAGCCTTTAATGCAGCCTGGAGAGGGAGTAAGTTCAAGTTCAGAGGAAAAGTAGGGTAGATAGTATCATATCATCGGCGTAAATGAAAAAATGGAGTTGCAAGGGGACTGACAAAAATATTAAATAAGAGTGGGGAGAGAACTGATCCCTGGGGTACCCCAGCACAGAGGGAGATCTCAGTGGACAATCCAGATGGGGTGGAAACTGAGAAGCTATGGCCTGATAGAAAGAAGTGGAACCAGCTATGAGTAGATTTGTCTAAGCCGATAGATTTAAGACAGGATATGAGCATGGAATGGTCAACAAGGTCAAACGCTACAGAAAGTTCAAGAGAAATGAGAAGTGCAATTCGTCTGCCATCCAGAATAGAGTGGAGTTCGCTGAGTGAGGTTGTAATGGTTCTCTTCCTACCTCTCCCTCCGCACCTTTAGTGTTCACTCTGGTGGATCCTCTTCTACTTCTATTCCTCTGCCTGTCGGCGTACCTCAGGGTTCTGTTCTTGGTCCCCTCCTCTTTTCTATCTACACTTCTTCCCTTGGTTCATTAATCTCATCCCATGGCTTTTCCTACCATCTCTATGCTGATGACTCCCAAATCTACCTTTCTACCCCTGATATCTCACCTTGCATCCAAACCAAAGTTTCAGCGTGCTTGTCTGACATTGCTGCCTGGATGTCTCAACGCCACCTGAAATTAAATATGACCAAAACCGAGCTTCTCATTTTCCCCCCCAAACCCACCTCCCCGCTCCCCCCGTTTTCTATTTCTGTTGATGGCTCTCTCATTCTCCCTGTCTCCTCAGCTCGAAACCTTGGGGTCACCTTTGACTCTTCTCTCTCCTTCTCTGCTCATATCCAGCAGACCGCCAAGACCTGTCGTTTCTTTCTTTACAACATCCGTAAAATCCGCCCCTTTCTTTCCGAGCACTCTACCAAAACCCTCATCCACACCCTTGTCACCTCTCGTTTAGACTACTGCAATCTGCTTCTTGCTGGCCTCCCACTTAGTCACCTCTCCCCTCTCCAGTCGGTTCAAAACTCTGCTGCCCGTCTCATCTTCCGCCAGGGTCGCTTTACTCATACTACCCCTCTCCTCAAGACCCTTCACTGGCTCCCTATCTGTTTTCGCATCCTGTTCAAACTTCTTCTACTAACCTATAAATGTATTCACTCTGCTGCTCCCCAGTATCTCTCCACACTCGTCCTTCCCTACACCACTTCCCGTGCACTCCGCTCCATGGATAAATCCTACTTATCTGTTCCCTTCTCCACTACTGCCAACTCCAGACTTCGCGCCTTCTGTCTCGCTGCACCCTACGCCTGGAATAAACTTCCTGAGCCCCTACGTCTTGCCCCATCCTTGGCCACCTTTAAATCTAGACTGAAAACCCACCTCTTTAACATTGCTTTTGACTCGTAACCACTTGTAACCACTCGCCTCCACCTACCCTCCTCTCTTCCTTCCCGTTCACATTAATTGATTTGATTTGCTTACTTTATTTATTTTTTGTCTATTAGATTGTAAGCTCTTTGAGCAGGGACTGTCTTTCTTCTATGTTTGTACAGCGCTGCATATGCCTTGTAGCGCTATAGAAATGCTAAATAGTAGTAGTAGTAGTAGTAGTAATGGTGGGCTCTGTACTATGGTGGGCTCTGAATCTGGTTAGTTTGGGGTGTAAGATCCATTGCTGGTTCACAAGTTGGCCAAAAACAACTTTTTCTCTGATTTTCGAAGCTATACAAAGATTAGATTGGGCGGTAATTTGAAAGACTTGATTGGTCTAAAGACAAATTTTTAAGTGCTGGTTTAACTATGATGTGCTTCCGACATCAGAGCACAGTTCCCATTATAAGACTCAAAGGAGAAATGGCGAAAGACCGTGACGCTGGTACTGTAGCCAGCCCGATGGAAATGGATCCAACAATGATACTGTAAGATGAGTGTGCTTAATGATGTTCTCTAAAATTGTTAAAGTAGAAATTGAGAATGCATTCCAAGAGGAAGTGAGCATGGGATTGGGTGATGGAGAAGACGCAGGGGCACTAGAACAAAGGGTAGTTGCTGCAAAAGGGTCTGAGCTTTACTCTGAAAGAAAAGAGCCAAGGAATTTGCTGGTGGAGATGCCCGGGTATAGAGTACTGGCTTGTAGTGGTTAGATTAGAAACAACACAAAATAGGGTCTTTGAAGAGTTAGATGAATTACTAATGGCTCTAGCATAATAATTCTTCTTGGCACTTTTGACTGCACTATTGTAATGGTTTGCCAAAGAACAGTATTTACAATGCACTGAAATGTCATTCAACTGCTTCTGCCAGAAGCGCTCTGTTCTTCACAGTTGGCGTTACAATAACAAAAGACCATGGTGGAACCATGGGGACCTTTTTACAGAGACTGTTTTTTGGAGTAATATTATGGGGTGACGATGCTTCCGAAGTGCGAAATAGGGGAGCAAGGGAAGAATTGCAATATTCAGCAGCCTCACCAAGGGTCAGGTCAAGAAAATGAGCTGGAAAATGTAAACTGTTCCCTCTAAGCTGAGTGAGAGTCATCCAACTGTATTGCTGCCAGTGGGGGGGTGGTGCTTTAATATTGTGTTTTCAATTGCTAGGGACAGGCAGGTTCCATGGAGTCTCACAGAGCTTGCCTGTCCCTCACTATTGAAAACGTGATAGTGAAATAGCACCCTCCACTGGCAGGACTGAGGGTGGAGGACTCCCGTTCAGCTTAGAGGGAACAGTGATGGTCACTTGGAAACATTTGGCACGCACCAAGTCCTGCATTAAGAGTCCTGCATGTATGCAGCACTTGCTTACGTAAATATATAGAATAACAGCATTTTTGTGAGCAAGAGTACACCTATGCATGTAAGGGGGCAGCAAAGCAACTAAGCACTATACTGTAAGGCAAAGCATGGGTGGTGCATGGGAGGGGCATGGGTAGTGCTACCACTGATGCGTGCAATTTACAGAACAATCTACAGGGATCTTTTAGTATGCTGCGGTATCATTCTTAACTCGCGGTAGAAATCAGCTTGGTGGTAAACACCGAGATGCCGCGGTTGGTAAAAGACCCCCTAATATCTTGCCACATTTAGGTGAGCTGATTCCAGGTTACACAAATATTCTATAATGGAATCCAAGCTCCCAGATGCTATTATAAAATGTGGCATCGGGGTGCCTAAAAGGAGGTGCCCAATTATTGAATTGCCCCCTCAGTGCTTAATACATTATAGGAAAAGGCCTCTTAGGAGTCCACACAAAGTATCTGAGCAATAGTCTTTTCATCTTTCAGGAGCTAGACTGGAATTAATACATAAAAGAAAACCTGTTTATAGGTACTAGTGATATCCACAGGGGAAAAACGTGTTTCCTTTATGGAAAATTAGACTTTTCCCCCAATTTTTATTGATTTCTTTGGTTCATTTCACACACTCATGTTCATAAATATTTCTTGACCCACAGTTGAACCTTTTAGTGTGCAACCATCAACTGTACACATACTAATTCATAGGTCAATGCATATTAAATTGATTTTTCACAAATATCTTTTTGAATTTGCCTTAATGAACCAAATGCATGCTAACAAGGGGGAGGTAAAACACCTTTTTGGTTTTGGGGGTCAAACTAACCTTCATTTCTGCCCCCCCCCCCAAGCTTCCTAATAGGTGATGCAATGAAGGGGGGGAAAGGTTGGCTCACTTCACTCCATTCTGTAGGTCAGTGGTTCTCTGTTTGCAAATCTCATGAATATTCATTGTGGATATCCTAAAAACCTGACTGGCTGAGCAGCACCCTGAACAGATTTTGGAGCCACTGTCCTAGGTAGCAGGTACAAATCTCAGAGGTCAGGAACTCTGGTGGAGATGCCAAGCGTTATGAAGTACAGTTGATTAGAGTTATTACCCAGCTTTTTCTCACACTACACTCCGCACTGCGACTACGACTGGTGGTAGTCATACTTGAGTGGCACTTGCCACTCTGTCTTGCAATCAAATCCCTCTTACTCTTGATCAGAAATTTAAAAGTAAGTGCCGGCAGATAAAGACCTTATGGTCCATCCAGTCTGTACAACAAAATAAACTCATTTTACATGGTATGTGATACTTTATATGTATACCCGAGTTTGATTTGTCCTTGCCTTTCTCAGGGCACAGACCGTAGAAGTCTGCCCAGCATTCTTCTTGTACTAAAGGTTCTGAAGCTTACGTCAAAGCCCCTTAAAATTTACACTCAAGCCCATCCATATCTACTCAGTCATGATCAGGGCGTAGACCATAGAAGTCTGCCCAGCACCGGTTTCGCTTCCCAATTACCAGCATTGACTCCCAATCTCCGTTAAGATTCCGTGGATCCATTCCTTCTAAACAGGATTCCTTTGTGTTTATCCCATGCATGTTTGAATTCCATTACCGTTTTCAGCTCCACCACCTCTCGCGGGAAGGCAGTCCACGTATCTACCACCCTCTCTGTGAAAAAATACTTCCTGACATTACTCCAAAGAATGATTTCAAAGCTATTTTCCAGTCCTCAATCCTCCACCCCTGCCACTGTGCCATATGGTATATACCTTATTGGTATATGGCATACAGCTACTCAGAGCTCTGCAAATGTGCCAAGGGAAGGACAAGATGACAAAAATTAAATTACATTTTGGAGGTGATACTGGACAATTAAACTACAGAAAAGGAAAATGAAAATTCTAAATTATCATAAAAATTCCATATGGGTCTCTCGCTTTGTGTGTGTGCTCTATTTGGGCAGAAAAGTGATGGATTAGTTAAAGTTCCTTTTTAGTTGTGTAATATCTTTAACTGGAAGCCAAGCCATTAGCTATTTGTCTTCTGGTCGAGAGCCTTGTCAGAGAAGCCAAAAGAATTTTAAATTACTGTCACATCAGGACCTGTAAAAAGGGCACCCCTATGACAGAATGGAGGTTTTTTTTTTTTGTTTAATTTGCTATTTCTTTAATTTATTTAAGAGGACAGCACACCTTTCCCAGTTCAGCCTTTTGTTCCATGGCTGTATGGAAATGATGGCCCTGCAGAGTCGGGGGCGTCAGCTGAAATGCCAGTAATTAAAGCTGATCAGGCTTCTAAGAAGCTAAAGCTGGAAGGTTTGGACAGGTAACGCACTTTACAGCTGCACTGCTGTGCTATGTGAGCTATCCAGGTGCCAATTTAGTTAGCTAGTCATGCTTTCTGCAGTGCAAGCTGCCTAGGGCTAACCTGTGCAAGGCAGTCAGGCAGAAAATGTATCCTTCTCTGGACTGAGCATTACATTTCGTAATTTCTGGACTACAGTTGATCCCCAGGAAAGAAATCGTGAGGGTTGATGAGTAGTCTGGTAGAAACCAATTTAGTAAAAGTGGTAGAGCAAGCACTGAATACGCAGAAGTATAAACAGAAACAGTAACACAAAAAATACTTGGTCTAATTCTAAGTAGCACCACTTCAACAATTTCAAGTGTGCCACAATATCATAAAACTATTTCAAAAAAAAAAAAGAGGAGAAAAGGATCTCGGATGCAAAGCCTTATAAGTAAACATCTAATAGGCCATTCTGTCTCTTTCATCGGTCTTTAAAAAGGCCTCTAAACAATATAAAGCTATCTTATTTGCTGAAATCTTCAAACTGTCCATTACAAAAAGCAGCAAAATATAATACCACTTAGCTTATTCCACCCAATGGAGGCTTCTGTTTCACAATTACTGCCACATCAGTGACTGTCTCCAAAGCTACTTACTTCCAAACATAACGCTCTCGGTGACATTCTTCACTTTGGGGTCCTTTTACTAAGCTATGGTAAAAAGTGGCCTGTGGTAGTGTGGCCATGTTTTTGGTGTGCGCTGGGCCATTGTTTGGCCTGTGGTAGTGTTGGCGCGTGTTTTTGGTGTGCGCTGGGCCATTTTGTGGCCTGTGGTAGTGTGGGCGCGTGTTTTTGGTGTGCGCTGGGCCATTTTTTGGCCTGTGGTAGTGTTGGTGCGTGTTTTTGGTGTGCGTTGGGCTACTTTTTGGCCTGTGGTAGTGTGGGTGCGTGTTTTTGGTGCACTAGGGGCCATTTTTTACCGTGGCTGGGAAAAAGGGCCTTTTTTAATGGGGCAGTAAATGACCATGTGCTAAAATTAAAAGTAGTGTGTGGCTATTTACTGCCTGAGCCCTACGGCCACCCACTGACCTAGCAGTAAGGGCTCACACGCTACTCTCGTGGAAATCAGGCAGCATGTGCCAATGTGGACATGCTGGTGATTATCACCAGGAGTGCCCCCTGCAGTAGGAAATACTACTACTACTACTACTATTTAACATTTCTAGAGCACTACAAAGTGTACGCAGCGCTGTACAAACACAGAAGAAAGAAATAGACAATTATTTTCTACCACGGGAATCAGTGTGCGCCAACTTCGGAATTATCGCTGGGCACCCGCACTACCCTGGCAGTAGTGATGATTTGGCATGCGCTACCCGCAAGTTAGCCCTACCACTGCTTAGTAAAAGGGACCCTCTGTCCACTCTATGGAAGTAGGCAGAGGGGGGTGGGAAATAGGGGGAGGACAAGCCAAACTAACATACCCACACATTGTGGTCATCACCACATCACAATCCTTCTCCCGCCTTTAAATTAGCTATAAAAGCAATAGGAAAAAAATCTCAAGGGACCTTCTTTGCATGAGCAAAGCCCCAGCTACCATCAGCCTCCCAATAAAGTTATCATTACAGTTGATGGCATCATTCAATGAATTTTGATATACAGGAGTAAAGTCTGGATTCTCTACAAGATTGGATAGAATCCTAATGTAAACCCATACATCTAATTCTGTAAGGCACACTTCACATTTCTCAGTAATGGAGCTAGAACAGAGGTTTGGAAGCCTGTTTTGGGGAATTCTCAGCCTGTCAGGCATGAGAGAAATCTGCAAGCAATGGAAGCAGTGCATTCGAATCTTTCTCATGAATATTCATTGTGGATACCCTGAAAACCTGAAAGAGTGAGGGTCCCCAGGACAAGTTCAGGGGCCTCTGAGTTAGGATTTCCCCCTTATAATTCACCATTCAGAACAGGAACACACTCCTCTTTTACAGTTAGACACCTGTGTGTAGATTATAGAATACTGTAATTTACCTGAGTGCTTTAACAATCCAGAATTTATACCAGCTCTGTATGACTGGTGAAAGTGCTCAAGCCTAAAACATAGATGTGCATTTGACCAATATTATACTAGTATCCTATAAAGAAAAGTAGACACTTACTTTACAGAATAGGCACCTAAAAATAGGTGCCCCTTTATAGAATTAGTCTTCAAATGCATATATGCAGGCGTGTGTATAATGCATGTATGTCTACATATTAAGGGGCAATTCTATAACTGGCTGCCTGCATTTACATGCCCCTTGTGCATGTTAATGTACAGAATACTAGCACTTAGGGGGAAATTCTATATATGGTGCCAAATTTTCAGCATGGAAAGGCATTCTAACAGATGCAAAATGGGGCAGAAACAGCAGATCTGTGCAAAAACACACATGTCTATTTATTGACTAGTGCCTAAGTATTTCCATGCAGCTCTGCAAAGGGGATGTGGCCACGGGAGGGGCATGGACGGGTCATAACATAAGCTTTGCCATACTAGGACAGACCGATGGTCCATCAAGCCCAGTATCCTGTTTCCAACAGTGGCCATTCCAGGTCACAAGTACCTGGCAAGATGCCAAAACAATAAAACAGATTTTGTGCTGCTTATCCTAGAAATAAGCAGTAGGCCTCATCTTAAGACATGCACAGTGTTATGGAATTCGGGGGATGTGCGCCCAACTTGTGTGCCAGGATTTATACCTGTGTGTAACTCCTCATGCCCAAAACTGAGCGTAGATCCTGGAGATACACGCTATTCTATAAAGTGTGCCAATCCCGGAATACCATTTGGCCCCGACTTTAGAGCAGCATTTATAGAATTTCCCTCTTAAGTTGCATAAGTGTATACTTACCTGGGAAAGTGCCAGTAGCCTGCTAAGTGCCATTCTGTAAGGGTGCACTGCATGCATGTGGTATATCATGTAAATGCAAGGGGGGGGTGGATACATGGGTGGATCATGGGCAGGGCTTCCAGTTACATGTGTAATTTACAGAATACTGTAAGTTACGCTCAGCCCTGCTACATTTATGTGACCTCAGTTACACTAGGTCTATGGCTGGTATAACTGCGGGAAACAAAACAAAGCAGTGAGGTAAGTCCAAGGAGGATAAAAGATGCTTTATTGTAAAGGGTAATGACGACCCGACACGGCTGTGTTTCGGCCTGAAGGCCTGCCTCAGGGGTCCTGATCAATCTACATAAAAGACGGATATACACAAATATAAACATATAATAAATGTATAAAATGATATATAATAAATATAAACACAAATGTTGTTTTGTTTGGTATAACTGCGGGCTCATACATGTAAGGTCTGTTGATATCAGGGTATGCTAGTATTTTGGGATCCCAAGGTTTTGCGTATTATTCTGAGCACTCAGTTATCAATGGATTTAAAGGTAAATTATCAGGGAAAGAAGTTATTTTTTAAACTATGTCAATTAAGAGTAATAAGATCTGCTTTCTTTACAGAACATTTTCGTATACTGGTTCAGGCTATAATATTGCCACAGTTAGATTTATGCAGTGCTTTATGAAGTGGAATAAATTCACAACTTATTAATAAGTTGCAATTATTGCAAAATACCACAGCTAAATTGATATATGGTTATTCACGTTATGACCGTGTGACACCGCTGCTTAGACGGTTACATTGGTTACCAGTTTCTGCTCGGATAGTTTTTAAGATTGCCTGTATTGTGTTTAACATACTGCAGGGGGACTGTTCCTCTCTCCTCCCGCAGTTGATAGCTTATCCAGCATTGCGAAGGAACTCTTGTTTCTATTCTACTTTGATGTTGTGGTATCCATCTGTTAGGAAAATTCATTATAAAAGAATCCATGATGATTCTTTTTCTTTTCAGGCTAGTAAGTTGTGGAATTCCATACCTGAACAAGTTTGTCTGATTTCTAGTTATTTACAATTCTGCAATGGACTGAAAACGTATCTTTTTGATAAATATTGGAATGACTAATTTTTGTGAGCTTTCCTAATTTTCCAATTAATGTTTTATATTTATGTAACCCACTTAGACTATTTATTGATTTTAGCGGGATATAAATACCCTGAATAGAATAGATTAGAATAGAAGCTCTCACTGCACAGTTTTGAGGTTCCTAATCGGAGGTGCTGACTTATAGAATTAACCCTGATGGATTATGTGCTTTTAGGAGAAATCAGGCATCAGATTATACCACCATTCAGCTTTGAGATCTTGCCACCTGGATTAGCCTGGGTATCAGGTCAACCGAGCCACTTTGTGTAGGGGCAAAGGAGGAATGTATCATTTCGAAGGTTCTAGTCAGCAGGTGAAGAGCTGACATGGCAAAATGAGAATACTGCACTAGGTATGAAACCTTGTGGTTGGGGCAAAAGGCAGACCATGCCGCACATGTTGTATTGTAGATGGCTTCAGCACGGAGCAGGATATTGTTACGGCCAAGTCACAAGCACTGAAATGTGCTTGTCAGTGGAAAGGAACACAAATTTGATGGATGGTCATAAGAAGAAGAATTGATCACTTAGAAAGTTATTTAAGGTAATGAAGAAAAATACAAAGATGACTCATCAAAACAACAATTACCTATTTATTTTACTTACAATTGCATTTTCAGGATCCTTTTCAGTACAGGAATGCTTCTTAGCCACAAATTTTCATTTCAAAATGGTTTAGTGGGCTTATAATTCCAAAGTGGTACATTTGTACAGGAAAAGAACTGTAACAGGGTTGATAGAACAGGTCTGCGTTAAAGAGTGGTAAAGTTTTACACGTACCATGCATTAAGGGGGAATTCCATAACATAGGCACTGCGGCATAGCCACAGGGCTGGGGTAGGGGTGGAGGAAAAACCACCAGCTAGTCAAACAGTGCTCCGAAGAGGGTCTGAGCCAAAAGTAGGGTGGGGGGAGGATGGAGGCCTGGGTCCCTACTTTTTGCTCAGGCCCTCTCTACAACTGGAGCACCGTTTGACTAGCTGGTGTGTTTGCCCAATCCCTTCTAGTCAATGAGATCCGCTACCAGAGCTGCCCCAGTGCTGGCTCAGTAGAGAAGTTGGCGGCCTCCCTTCCTGCTGCTAACAATCGGCACTCTTTGTGCATGCACAGGTTGTGCATAAACCGAGCGTGCGCAGGGAGTGCTGATTGTCAGTGGCAGGAAGGAAGGCCGCTGACTTCATCCCTAATGAGCCAACACTCGGACAATTCATCAGCTGGTAGCCATTGAGCATCCCTGCCAGCAAAGGTAAGAAATGTGGTGGGAGGAGGAGGAGGAAGAAATGCATTTCCCCTCCATCCACCCCTAGGCTCCCCTAAAAAGCCAATGTGGGCTACACCCCTGTAAATGTACCTGTTATATGAATAAATGTTTCATGTGTGCATAAATGTCAAACTTTTGCTAAACCCTATTCTGCAAATACCTGCTCAACTTATCACACTTTTTCAAAGTCAAACCCCTCCATTGACAGAGTTGATGTAGGTTCCCCATTTTGCTGCCTTGTGAAGACACCAATATTGCAGATTCTTTGCACTTTCCTTAAAATGGAAAATAAAAATAAAGTAAAAATGCATTATTAGAAGGCCTGATATTCAACTGGCAGCGATCAGCATTTTGCTGTCCACTGCCGGCATTACACCTGGAAATTAAATGCCAAGCCAAGTCACTGGCATTGAATTTCCAGGTTTCTGGAGCCAGCTAATGCATAGTTGGTTAAGTGCAATATTCAGCACTTAACTGACTATTGGTTACCACATAAAGATAGGACTGACTTTAATGCGGTCCTGCTTATGTGGTTAATCTGGCCAGATAAATGCTGAATATCAGTATTTAACCAGCCATGTGCTGACTCCACCCCCAAAATAGCCGGTTTTCATTTCGGTGCTAACCGGATATTTTCAGTGGCACTAAGTGGGGGCACCCAGTAATAAAATTGTCCCCCAAATGAGCTGAATGTATGCTCATAAATGCACATTCTCTGCAATGTCATATGAAGGGACTTGGGTGGGATTCCCAATTAAGTCTTTCACTCCTAGGTTTGCCAGGGCTTAGGATGCTGGGAAAGCAGGGTTCAAAGCTCTGGGTAAAGAGAGTCAAAATAGTGATAGGATTGAGGGTCCATGATTGCAGGATTCCAGAAAGAGACCTGGTGCCTGACCCTCAGCTGAAGACTATCACTAAAGTAAGTTGGGAGGTGAATATGAAAACAGGGAGAAATTCATGAGTGGTTGCAAATATACATGTAACATAGTAAATGATGACAAAGACCTGTACAGTCCATCCAGTCTGTCCAACAAGATAAACTCATTTTACATGGTATGTGATACTTTATACCCGAGTTTGATTTGTCCTTGCCATTCTCAGGGCACAGGCAGTAGAAGTCTGCCCAGCACTGTTCTTGTACTAAGTTCTGAAGCTAACGTTGAAACCCCTTAAAATTTACACTCCAGCACATCCATATCTATTCAGTCATGATCAGGGCGTAGACCGTAGAAGTCTGCCCAGCACTCGCTTCCCAATTACTGGTGTCGCCACCTAATCTCTGCTAAGATTCTGTGTATCCATTCCTTCTAAACAGGATTCCTTTGTGTTTCCCACTCACGTTTGAATTCCATTTCTGTTTTCATCTCCACCACCTCCCATGGGAGGGCATTCCACATATCCACCACCCTCCCCGTGAAAAAATACTTCCAGACATTACTCCTGTCTGCCCCCCCCCCCCCTTCAACCTCAATTCATGTCCTCTAGTTCTACCACCTTCCCTGTCTCCAAAAAAGGTTCGTTTGCGGATTAACACCTTTCAAATATTTGAAAGTCTGTGCCAGACCAGCTTTGTTGATTGAGCAGGAAATTGCCAGTCAAAGACTAAAAAAATAAAATAAAAAGAAAGCGAGAGCATGTGCTCACCCTGACTCATGAAGAGTCTGTCTTTGTGCCAGAAACCTTTCTAACAAGTCTAGTAATCACATTTGTTTCCTGTGTGATTAAAGAGATTTTGGTACTAATGTACTAGTTAAGTCCAGAGATTATCATAGAAACAACTGGTTTTAACACAGGTGTCATGCCTCTGATCCTAGTGTCTGGGTTTACAGCCTTCACTCAGTGCTCATTCACAGCTAATACAAGGGCTATGGTCAGGCTGTTAATGTCATTGGATCAGGGATGAGGCTAGTATCCTCTCGCATGTTCCTTGCTTTTCTTAATACACTGTCCTCTGACTGTGCTTGACTGCCTCTCTTTTTTGCCTGTGCCATCAAACCTTGAAGAAGATCCTCCATTGCTATGTTTGATCTACCAATGGATGTAGAAGAATAATTATAAGGGAAAGAAATCTCAATTCAGCCTACAGAAGTGACTTATATACATCAGTTTGAAAACTGTGCTTGGGAACAATCCCTTAGGCAACAAACCAGGTGCTTCCACATATTTCAATCAGTCAATCTTTGTTTCCCGTATATCTGAGCCTTTGCCTAGCCAGTAACCAACCTAAAGTCTGTCATTCACTAAATAGCTGCAAATTGAATGCACCCCTATTGAACTACTCTGTAGCAGCTGAAAAAGTTTTGTTTTATTGGCACTTTCATTTTATTTGGGTGTTTTGGGCTATTGTGTTGTTACAGGAGTGGTCGTTAAGAGTGTGTACTCTTTCAAAAAAGCCTGCGCTCTTCGCAAGGAGTGTGTACTATTATCAAAAATAGAAACATGTAGGCAGATAAAGACCATCTGGCTGATATTTAAAACCATTTAACCGGCCAGGAACAGCACCTGGCCAGTTAAATGGTACTTAACCGCCTATCTGATGATATTCAGCGGGAGATAGCTGGTTGCATCCCACTGAATATTGCCAGTTAGCGCTTATCGGATAGCTGGTTATATCACGCAATATAACTGGCTATCCGCAGATATTCAGCACATCGCCGGATAAGTTTGGCAGCCAAATTCGACTGCCATAATAGAAGGTATATCTTTGGCCAGTTTAAACTTAAGCAGTCAGTGCTGAATATTGGCTTGGCCGGTTAAATTTAAACTGGCCAAAATACACCCAGATATTCACTGGAAATAGCCCAGCATGACCATGGGAGGTGGCCTGGCGACCTCCTGCGGTCTGAATATTGGACTCTATATGGCCTGAGCAGTCTTCCCATCCATGCCATCTGCTCTCCCAATCACTCCCTTAGAGATCCTATGTACTTGTCCCAAGCTCTCTTGACTTCAGATACTGTTTTCATCTCCACCACTTCCACCAGGAGGCAGTTCCAAAAATTCACCACCCTTTCCATTTAGAAGTATTTTATCAGGTTACTTCTGAGTCTGTCTCCTAATACCTCCATTCTATGGCCCCTCGTTCCAGAGCTTCCTTTCAAATGAAAGAGACTCACCAACTGTGCTTTTATGCTGCATAGGTATTTAAATGTCTCTATCATATCTCCCCTCTCTCGCCTTTCTTCCAAAGTATATGTAATCCTCCATTAGGTTGGGATCACTAAGGGAGTAAATCCCTGTGGTGAGTCACTGGGGAGAGGAAGACCAGCCCAAGGGGAGTGTTCTGAAATAAAATGCAGAGAGATAGTGCTGAGAGAGGAAGAGTGACAAGGGGGAGGAGACTAGGAGGAGATAAAGTTAAGTGTTTGCTGTGTAAGGGGGGGTGGGGGGGTCTTGTCTTTTGTTCTGATTTGTACATTCAACTTTAGTCGTCATTTATAGAATCCAGGAGAAAATGTATTAAGTCAGTCCAATAAAAAAGGTATCACCTTATCTTTTTAAAATGTGTATTCTTAAACCCTAAATCTATTTATTTATTGCATTTGATATACTTCCGAGGACTTCCGGTACTAGTACTGTCCCTAATGGGCTCACAGTCTAAGTGGTATATATTGTACTCAGGGCTGTGGAGAGCTAAGTGACTTGCCCAGGGTCACACAGAGCTGCAGGGTGGAATTTAACCTGGTTTTCTCAGGATCTCAACCCATTATTGACTGTTGGGCAGCAGCGGAAATCAAACCCAGTCCCCCAGGTTTGCAATCCACTGCACTAACCAATAGGCCACTCCAACCTAATAGGAATATTACCTTTACAATAGCAATTTACACTCTCCTAAGACTATTGCAAAGGTAAGTACAAATACAGATTGTTCCATTTCTGAAGCCAACTAGGAGTCCAGTAGTACATTCCTAGTTTCTTCCCTTAAGGGTCACCGGTTCAAGACTTGTTATTTTCTTAAGCCCGAGAGGGAGTTTTGCTATTACATTATCCCTATTTTTTTTTCTCCTTCAGTACAGCTGTGATGCACCATTAACTTTAGAAGTGATGGATACTCAATTGGTGTAAATTTAAGGGATATAATAACAGGGGTTGGAGGACAGTTTGGGCCACACTAGAAGTAATTCTGACATCTAAATTATGGAATAATATCCCTTTGGTTATAAGGCTCTGAAAGACATATATGACATTTGATGTCAGTTGAAGATATTTATTTTTCAGGAGGCATATGGGGCTGGATGATGGCCGTCTCTCTGGTAGTAGGCATGTGAGACATCTGAGATGATAGATATGCTGAGATGAGTTATGTGATTTCATGTAGATTGTTTTAGTTTATTGTTTGTATCTTTTACTTAGATTGTATTTTAGTAGTTGCAATTCGCCTAGTATAGTGATTCCTAAACCTGTCCTTGGGAACCCCAGCCATTAGCTTTCCAGGATATCCACAATGAATATTCATGAGATTGATCTGTATGCTGCTTCCTTGGTATGCAAATTTACCTCATTCATATTTGTTGTGAATATCCTGAAAACCAGACTAGCTGGGGTTCCCGTAGGACAGGTTTGGGAACTCCTGACCTAGAATGTTTGGTTATTAGGCATATAATAAACAAAAATAGAATAAATACCCACATGGAGAAATTGCAAAGAAGGAACCAACTGTCTAATGAAAAAATAGGGTAAGACAGCATGCACATCTCTTCTAAATTTTGGGCATTCACCCACTAGAAAGATGACGATGTCACTAGGACAAAGATCTCTGGGAGGTGTAGTTTTAAGTGACTGTTCTGGGAAGTGAACTGAAAATAGTTAGTGAAATTTGAAGAATGGAGAAAAACAGAAAGATGAGAGAGGACAGTCAGAGTGAGAAAAAAAAAACAGGTGCTGGGATGTCATCAGAAAGACAGAGAGAACCTTAAAGCTAACATGTGATGGGAAATCATTTGAGAAATCTGTGGCAACCAGCTGCTATGGAGCTCAGTGGCTTTTTAGTCTACAGGAGAAGAAGTTGTTTCCTCACAGCTTGGAGGTATCCTAATGCTTTAAAATCTTCATATACCCAACTAGATTGCCTTTGTGACTAAGCCTACTGAGCTGAATTGTGACTGGATTTCTAAACGAAATACAGAAAAAAAACCCCCAAACCTGTGCTTGACTGTCATGCTTTTTACCTGGGACCAGGGGCATAGCCAGACCTCGAGGTGGGAGAGGGCTAGATCCCAAAGTGAGGGGGCACCGCTGTCTTGCCTTCCCCACCTACCGCCACCGCCGCTACTGTTGCTGCTACTACTTCACGTACCTTTGCTAGTGGGGATCTGCAACCCCCGCCAGCCAAAGCACCGTCCCCAACCCCCACCAGCTCAAGTGCGTTTTCCAGCACTGGTCTCTGGCGCCATCACATTTCCTGCCCTGCTCTCTCTTCTCCTCATGTCAAGTCCAGCATACTCATTGTAATGAAATTGAGCATGTGCACAAGCTCAGTTTCATTAAAACGCATGTGCCGGATGTGAGGGGAAGAGACAGCATGGCAGGAAATGCAGCAGCGCCGGAGAGTAGCGATGGGAAAAACGCTTCAGCTGGTGGGGGTTGGGGCCCCCCGCCAGCCAAACCAGGGGCACAGATCCAGTTTAGAGGGGGCCCAGGCCCCCCCATAGCTATGTCACTGCCTGGGATGGGAATACTACTGCATAGGAATAAAATCCAGTTATTGAGAATCTAAACAGGTTTTGTTTTCATAATTGAGTTGCCAAGGTTAGCTTAAGAACCAGACCTGTTTGGACTGTGAAAGACCTGTGGGCTAATATCCCAGCATGAGGTGAAAACAGCAAGCCTTTAGGTTCAATTTCTCCTACTGGGAGGAGTCCTGGCGAGGTCCCATATAAAGCAGGGCTCTGCTTGCTTTGTGCCTGAAGTAATTTATAAACAGCAGGGAAAGCAGTTGTTGCTTAAGTAAAGAACAGATTTATCCTTTCCTCTGACATTTAAAATAACAAAAACAGAGCTCCATCCTATTTCAAGATCAGTTGCAACATTTTCCATTGCAATCAATACTGTTCACCAAGGCAGACAATTATGATTTGTTTTTCATTGGAAAAAGAACATTTGGAGCTTGTCCAAGGACGGAGTGGCAGTGTCGTGCAATGCCATGTGGAGAAACCGGGATTCAGTTCCCAGCTCAGTTCTTTTGTTATGTAGGTTGGTCAGGCATGGGGTTGTCATACAGGCAGCACCCACAGCCCCCAGGAAGGAGTCAATGCCATCACACAACAGCAATAACTATTGGCCACAAGGACCTACAGGCCCAATATTCAAAGTGATTTAACTAGGCAGGCGGTTTTATGTATTTATTTATTTTCTGTGTTTGATATACTGCAATTGATCCATGGAGGTGACCATCAGGCTCACTTTCAAAAGAGAAAAATGTCCAAAAAGTGACGTAAGTCTGCATCTGGACGTTTTTCTCACAAAAATGTCCAAATCAGTATTTTCAAAACCTATTTTTAGATGTTTTTCTCTGAAGTCCACCAGAAGTGCGTCTAAATCTCAAGGGGGCCTGCCAAGGGCGTGTTCAAGGCGGGACTTGGGCGTTCCTAAGACTTAGACGTTTTTCAGCCATAATGGAACAAAACAAAAATGTCCAGGACTAAAATTAAGATGTTTTGAGCGAGACTTGTTTTTATAATGAATAAGGCACGAAAAACTGCTCTAAATAATCAGATAACCACTGGAGGGAATCAGGAATGGCCGCCCCTTATTACCCCTTCCCACCCCCCAAAAATGTGATGAAAAACATTACTTACCAACTTCTATGCCAGCCTCAGATGCTATACTCAGGTCCATTAGAATAGAATGCAGGTCCCTGGAGTAGTCTAGTGTTGGGTGCAGTGCACTGCAGACAGGTGGACCCAGGCTCCTACCTCCTCCTACCTGTTATACTTGTGGAGGAAACTGTGAGCCCTCCCAAACTCACCAGAAACCCACTGTACCCACATATAGATGCCTTCTTCACCCATAAGGGCTGTGGTAGTGGTGTACAGTTGGGGGTAGTGGATTTTGAGGGGCTCAGCACACAAGGTAAGGGAGCAATGGTCAGATGTGTGCCTGGGAGCAGTTATGAAGTCCACTGCAGTGCCCTCTAGGGTTCTCTATTGCTGTCCTGGGATGTCAGCGGGACCAGTCTACTAAAAAAACTGGCTCCTCCTTCATCCCAATGGCTTAATTTTGTGCATTTTGCACTTGGACTTTTTTTTTTTCGAAAATGGACTAAAATAAAACCAAACATCCAAATCACAAAACATCCATAGTATTTTCGATAAAAAAAGATAGATGATTTTCTTTTTGGAAAATGACCTTCTTTCCTGTTCAGAATTTGGATGTTTTGTGTAAAATGTCCAAGTTCAGATTTAGCCGTCATATTGGAAATGCCCCCCCCCCCCCCCCCCCATGTGCTTTACAGTCTAAAAGCAATCAGGGGTTAGAGACAAGAGAAAAAAGATTAAAACTAAGAAGATGTGCCAAAAGACTCAGTAAACAGAAGGGGTTTTGAGTAATGATTTAAACTTAGGGTATGAGGTTTCTAGGTAGATGGGAGACAGTTCAAGAGAGAGGGACCCTGGAAGCTGAAACTGGTTTCTCAATAGTTTGAAAGGCTGAATGAAGGAAGAAATGGGATGGTGACAGAGGAGGAGCGAAGGGAACATGAGGGGACACAGGGAGTGAAAAGGGAAGAGAGATAGGCAGGGCCAGAGGAAAGACAGGACTTGAATACAAGACAAGTAGCTTAAATGTAATACCGGCACAGACAGGCAGCCAATGCTCAAAATGGAGAAGAGGAGTGATGTGGTCAAAATAGCGGGTGGAATGAAGAACCTTTACTGCAGTGGACTGAATGAATTGAAGACGCTTAAGGGAGTAAAGTGGGAGACCTGCATAGAGCGAGTTGAAGTCTGTATGAGAAATGACAAGGGAGAGGACGAGGGTGCATATGAGAAAGGGGTCCAGCAGGGAGCGGAGAGAGTGTATTCAATCCTCCTGCCTGGTTAAATCACTTATGACTGCCTATTTGCTGATGTTCAATGGCACTTAACCAGACAGTGATGCTGAATACCAGCACTAACCACCAATGGCGTAGCCATAGGGGTCTTGGGGATTTGGCCCCCCCTCCCAATTTGATTCAGGCCCCCAAGGTCTGCTGGTTTGGCTGACGGGGGTCCTCCCCCACACGCATGCTCAGTTTTAATGAAATTGAGCATGCACGGACTTCGTTCATGCTCAATTTCATTAAACCCGAGCATGCACACCACAGGGGGAAGCAGGGCAGGCGACGTGGCAGTGACAGCTCTGGAGAAAGGCTTTTGCTGGTGGGGCTTGGGGACTCTCACCAGCCCAGATATGTAGGGTTGTGAAAGGGGACGGACAGCAGTGGGGATGCGAGGCAAAATGTGTCTCCCCCACTTTGGGGTTTAGGCTTCCCTGCAAGTTGCGGTCTGGCTGTGCTCCTGCTTACCATCCCCACACTGTCTGGTTAATGTTGGGGCAGATCTTGGGAGGAGCTGGCACTTAACCAGTTAGCAGTGATATTCAGACCTCTAACTGATTAAGTGGTTAAAACCATGTGGACACAAATTTAACCTATGAAACCTCCCTCAATTCCACTGTTGAATTCTTCACTCTTTAATTTCATAATTTACAATTTTCCAAATTTTTAATTTTTAATTATTCTTAAAAGGAGGAGAAAAGCCTCAGCAGTCGCAGGTTAATGCTGTGGAAACTGGGTGGCACTATTCATTTCCCCTGCCACTCTCAACAAAAGAACCACAGTTTCCCACTGACTCAGACCAATCATCGGCAAAAACCTCCCAATAATCTTTTCAATTTCTTCACAATTCTTGCAGCAAACATGTGATAAATGCGTTTATCTAATCTCCAATCACACAGCAAAAAAGGATTTAACTAAAACGTGCTCTATCTTCATCCTGATCCCAATGGGGACCCGTTTCACTTGGGTTGACTGTGGTTAGGCTTATTTTATGAAGTTTTTTTCCCCTTTTCTATATTTATTTATTTATTTAGAACATTTATATCCCACATATTCCCAACATATCAGGCTCTATGTGGCTAACAATGTTTATAAAGAATGAACATCAAACAAAGGCAAGGGCGGAACAGAGAAGAAGGAACATCTAGGGGGGGAAACAACAGGGGAAACAAATGAGGGGCAGTAGGAAGTTAATTAACAGCGGAATAAGCCTATTTTCAGATTTGGCAGCATAAACCGTACCTGTAAATAATAATAAAAATGGAAGTAGAGAATGACACGGGGGGGGGGGGGGGGGGGACAGATCCCACTGGGATGGAGCGGGGATGAGGACAGAGCCCATGAGGATGGGGACAAACTTTGTCCCCATGTCACTTTCTACTTTGAAGACTGTTAATGAACTGGACTGTTATTTATGTTTGATTGATGCAATGACAATATTTTTATTTTTTGGAAAAACAAGCAAACATGCTGGCCACAACTAGCAAAACTTGCATGAGGGATCCTGTACATCCTGCTACCAGCACATCTTCTAAGAAGACATCTTCTATTGCAGGAGGGACTGTGGAAGACAGAAGAGCTAGACTGAATCCTGAGATTGTTGATGACTTCTTATATAGATTTAAAAAATCGTAACAGCACTTTATGGAGCATTTTTTTCTCCCCTCAAGGGCATACAGAACGGGTTGTATTTTGTACCCCTGGACATTTTAACAGGGTGGATTAGGATTCCTTGGGGTAGCAGAAGTCAGCTATTGTTGTAGTTGGAAGGGTAGAGGGTGGTGGTGGTGGGAGGATTTTATTATAGCTGCTCGTTGTTATTATTGTTTTCTATTTGCAATTTATACACAACAGTTGCACAGCATATTGTTACTTTTTATACTTTAATAAAAAAGATTTAAATATACAATCATAAGTGTTCAAGGCTTCTGCAGATAAGAACAGAGCCCCGGGAATGGAGTGGGGACAGAACCTGCGGGAACACGGCAGGGACAGAGACAAGGCCTGCGGGAACGGGACGGGAATGGAGACGGAGCCTGAGGGGATGGGGTGGGGACGGAGGCAGAACCCATGGGGACGGGGCGGGGACGGAGGCAAATTTTATCCCCGTGTCATTCTCTAAATAGAAGGCAAATCACTGTCACTCATGAGAGATCTGTCAGAAAATTAAAAAGTTGTGGGATAGGAGGCAATGTCCTGTTGTGGACTGATAACTGGCTTAAATATAGGAAACACAGAAGAAGACAAAATTGTTATTTGTGTCAATGGAGAAAAGTAAATAATGGAGTATTCTAGAGATCTGTGCTGGGCCTGGCGCTTTGTAATATACTGATAAGTAATCAGGAGAAAAGAGAAGCAAGCAAAGTGATCAAATTTGCTAATGACAAATTATTCAAAGTTGTTAAATCACAAGCTGATTGTGAGGAACTGAAGGAGGATCTGACGAGATGAAACACACATTAAGCTTTATAGCAGTTTTACATATTTTATCTTATCATTCCAAGTGACATCAGTAAAAGTAGAAAACAATCCAAGGAAATAATACACTGAATATATAATTCCTCAATAGAGCCAATAGCGAATATGGAAAACATCAAGGGACACACAGAGAAAATTATCATAGCCAACCCATACAGCATTATCTAACTCAGGGAAGCTAAGTCCTGGACCTTTAGCAATCAAAATGTATATGTTGCTTAGGGTAAAAAAATTAAAATAAAACAAATAATTGTTACCCTCAAAAGATACTGTGCACTTACAGGGAAAATTCAAAATAAAGCTAGTGTCTGGCACCAAGACCCTTGGTTTATAAACCAAGAAGCCCTGTCATCTCTTTTGCAAAACCATCGACAAATCAGCAAATGCATGTATCACAGATCCTGTAAACAACTCATTCATATGTGTGAAATACAGCTGTGGGCCAGTACTGAGAACAGGTTCAAAAGCAAAAGTTGCCTCTGTTGAGATCTCCTGTGTCACTACCTCCACAGAGGGTTTTAGAAATGTCAAATTCAAGCACTCTGGGTTCCCTCATTATGGTCCAAGGACACATTCCATTTCCACCCAAAGCAAAAGTTAAATTACTTTTACAATCTATAAAATGCATGAGGAGGGGGGATTAACCTGTATGAAGCAGCAGTTACAACCCTAAACAAAAGCATGGGAAGGGAGAAGTTTTACCTACATGGTAACAGAGAGGGGCATTTTCCAAAGAAACGTTTACAAAGACGTCCAAATTCTGAACAGGAAAGAAGGTCATTTTCTGAAAAAGATAGACGTCTATCTTTTGCTTTTGAAAATACTATGGACGTCCTGTGATTTGGATGTCCTTTTTTGGTCCGTTTTCGAACAAAAGATGTCCAAATGCAAGACGTCCAAAACAGTACAGCGGGCTTTGATCCTGGCAAGATGGGTTCAATTCCTACTGCTGCTCCTTGTGACTTTGGGTAAGTCAAATGCACAAAGGGCATTTTTGGATATGACATCTAAGTCTGAATTTGGATGTTTTTTGTAAAACGTCCAAAATCAGAACAGGAAAGGTCATTTTCTACAAAAAAGTCTATCTTTTCCTTTTGAAAGTGCTGTTTGGAAAAATGTTTTGTGATTTGGGGGAGTAAGGGGAGGTGATCCCCGAGTCCCTCCAGTGGTCATCTGGTCATTTGGGGCACCTCTTGTGTGGAGTAGCCTAGTGGTTAGTGCAGTAGACTTTGATCCTGGGGAAGTGGGTTCAATTCCCACTACAGCTATTTTTTTTATAAAACCAGGTCTAGGTCAAAATATCTAAGTTTTAGTCTTGGACATCTTTGTTTTGTTCCATTATTGCTGAAAGACGTCCATGTCTTAGGAACGCCCAAGTCTCGCCTTCAACACGCCCCTGGCATGCCCCTTGAGATTTGGACGTCCTTCTGACGGACTTCAGAGAAAGACGTGCAAAAAGAGGTTTTGATAATACTGATTTGGACATTTCTGTGAGATAAACGCCCAAATGGTGACTTATGTCACTTTTTGGACATCTATCTCTTTTGAAAATGAGCCTGATAGTAACATAGTAAATGATGGCAGATAAAGCCTGTATGGTCCATCCAGTCTACCCAACAAGATAAACTCATTTTACATGGTATGTGATACTTTATATGTATACCCGAGTTTGATTAGTCTCTGCCTTTCTCAGGGCATAGACCGTAAAAGTTTGCCCAGCACTGTTCTTGTACTAAAGTTCTGAAGCTAATGTCGAAGCCCCTTAAAATTTACACTCCAGCCCATCCATATCTATTCAGTCACGATCAGGGTGTAGACCGTAGCAGGGGCGTAGCTACGGGTGGGACTGGGTGGGCCCAGGCCCACTCAATCTTGGCTCGGGCCCACCCAGTCTTTTGTGACCCTTTTCATCCACCCATCATGCAGCACGAGATCCCTCCCGTTGCACCTTGCTGGGTCCTCACTAATAAACAATCAAGGCAGAAGCACAGGACTGCAGCTCTCTGCCTGCTGCTACTGCTTCCTGTGCCGGGCCGGAGGTTTACCTCAGAAGAGGCAGGACCGGCACAGGAAACAGTAGCGGCAGGCAGAGAGCCGTGGTCCCGCGCCTCTGCCTTGGTTGTTTATTAGCACGGACCCGGCGAGGTGCAACGGGAGGGATCTCATGCTGCATGGCGGGTGGATGAAAGGTGAGAGAGAAACATGGCGAGGGGATGTGGTGTGAGTGCGCCGCTGCTCCGGTTTATCCCGTCTCGAGAGCCCCGGCGTTAGCCACCCTGAGTAGCTTGGCAGAAATGGTCCTTGCACTGTTCGGTTGTGTCCTTGATTTGTGCCCCCAGCTGGACCCACCATCCTTATCCCATAAGATGCCTGGTCTCCCAGGGTGCGGCCTCCTCCTTTTCCCTCGGCTCTCCAGCCCCCCCTTTGTCTTCCCTGCAGGGGGGAGAGGGAGGGGATGGTATGTTGGTTGGTTTCTGGGCAGGGATGGGCTCAGTGCCAAGATTAAAATAATAATTTTTTAAAAAGGTTGTATGTTTTTTGTTGGGTGGAGGTGGTCTCTGCAGTGCCCAAGACATTAAAAAAATAAAATGTTTTATATTTAATACTGGTTTGGTTCAGGGTGGAGGGAGAGGAAGATTGGGAACGGACAGTGATGAGTGCCTGGTCTTAACACACTACAAAGCTAAGTGTTCCTTTTTTGAAATGCTGATGTGTAAAAAACATTTAGAGAAAAAAATATTTAAAAAAATATATTGAAAGAAAATCCTTTTGTGTATTTACAAATCAATTTGAGGTGATAAAAACTTTATGAGCCCTGTTTTTTAAATGGAGTTTTTTTGCCCAGTGATTGAACTGTAGCATGTGTTATAAGTTGATACAAGCTCTAACCACGCTCTAAACCCATTGGCAATCTGGCCTACGGTTTCTGAGGGCTTTTCTCCATTTTTTAACAAATAAGCACCAATTTGTTAATTTTGCTAGAGCGGTTTTTTTGGTATTAGGTTACTGCTTTTGCTCTAGAACACTGCTTTTGTTCAGTTTGATTGTAAGAGCAGGGTAGATGCTAGACTATGGGGGGGATAGGTAGAGGGTAGAACAGGGCTGACACTAGGCTACAGGGAGAGGTGGGGGAGTTAGGGTACAGCTGATGCCTAGCTGCAGGGATATATGGTGGGGAAGAGAAGGATAGAGCTGATGCTGGGCTATGAGGATGGATGGGGGGAAAAAGAAGGGAAGGGTAGGGCTGATGTCGGGCTATGGGAATGGATTGGGGGGTAGGGAAGGGCAGAGAAGGGCTGATGCCAGTCTACAAGACAATTTTTAATTTTTGGTCCTCTATTCTGTAATTGATGAGGGTTGGTATGTGTTCTGCATGTGACTGAGGTGAGAGATTCTGCTGGCATGTAGTTTGTGTGGTATGAGTCTGAGGTCTGAATTTTCCAATAGAATGTGTATTGCTGCTATGTATATTCACCTCTGCCTTTATAAAAGTATTGTTGTTGGTAAACGCGTTCAGAATTGGTGTTAAGGAGCCTCTTTGCAGCCTTTAGCTTACTTCACAAAGAACCTGGCAGTGAAGGGATTTTGTGTTGCTATTATTGAGGTGCTACCAGAATTTGAATACACTTTTCCTATGTAATTATATTGCAGGATCCTGCCACGTGTGTTGAGAAGTTTGCCATTGTAGTAGACTTATGTATGGTCAATGTTAAGATATAGGATAATGTAATCATATTTAAAAATATAATTTTTTTCCATTAAATATGTATGTGGTGATGTTGAGGGTCCAAGATAGCAAGAAGGCAGACGATCTGTAAACTCCAACCTGGTTATGTTGATTCAGGGCAGCTGTTGGGCAGACTACTTAGAAATCCATTATCAAGGGCATTCTAAGGCATTATTTTGTAGTATCACAAGAAACACTACTATATACACAGTGCCCACCCATATTAGCTCTGGGCCCACCCAAAATCTCAGGTCTGGCTATGCCACTGGACCGTAGAAGTCTGCCTAGCACTGGTTTTGCTTCCCAATTACCGGAGTTGCTACCCAATCTCTGCTAAGATTCCGTGGATCCATTCCTTCTAAACAGGATTCCTTTGTGTTTCTCTTGTGTGGCAGTTGCAACCCTAGATGAAAATACTGGGAGGGCAGAGGGGTTATTCTACACAGGTGGCTAAAACTAGAAACGTAAACCAAAACATGGTGGTGGTGGTAATGGGGTCTCTGCATGGCAACCCTAAATTAAAGGCATGGTGGGAGATAACCTGCTTGGTGCCACAGTTACAACATAGTAACATAGAGGGGAATAATCGAACGGCGCCGGCGAAATACATGGCTGGCGATGTATTTTGGCGGTGCCGCAAACAGCTGGCCAGACCCGTATTTTTGAAAAATATGGCCGGCCATCTTTTGTTTCGATAATAAGGTTCCGGTCAGCCAAATGCCTTGGATTTGGCCGGGGTTTGAGATGGCCAGCTTCGTTGTTTAGCGATAATGGAAAGTTATGTCGGCCATCTCAAACCCCGGCCAAATCCAAGGCATTTGGCCGTGGGAGGAGCCAGCATTTTTAGTGCACTGGCCCCCCTGACATGCCAGGACACCAACCGGGCTCCCTAGGGGTCACTGCGGTGGACTTCAGAAAAGCTCCCATGTGCATAGCTCCCTTACTTTGGGAGCTGAGCCCCCCAACCCCCCCAAAACCCACTACCCACAAATGTACTGCACCCACTAAAGCTGCTCCAGGGACTTGCATACAGCCTCTAGGACTTATTGCTGCTGTATAACTTTGGCACACCAGTTCACACCTGAAGACTAATTTCTCTGAAAAAGTCCTTTCTTGAAATAACCACGTTTACTCACAGTTAACTGCAGATCAGAGGTTGTGCCCCACTGGCAAAGAGTCCCCTGGTACTAAGATTAGCAGTAGGTCAGAGCTGGCACAATGGTGTACAATGCCCTCTTTCAGCACCATTCAAGGTAATAACTAAGTTCTGTAACGTGGGTAACACAGGAAAGGGAACTAAAACTGGCTTACAAAAATGGCCACTACCGCATGGACTACAACAGGAAACAAAACAGGGCACACTGACCCAGTAAGCAAGGGGAAAGCACCAGGGGAGTAGAGCCTACCAACTACCAATACCTACACCTACCACAATGCATTGCTGATGTGACTCTGCAGTGCAAATAACAGAAAAGGTGTCACACTCACCCCAGAGCCACATCACAAGCAGGAAAAGGCTGTCGGAGGACAGAACACATTCTGCTGTCATGGAGGTGGGTACGGCATTTGAGGCTGGCATACAGGCTGGAAAAAAAAGTGTTTAAAGTGGGGTTTTTTTGGTGGGAGGGGGTTAGTGACCACTTGGGGAGTACGGGGAGGTCATCTCCGCTTCCTTCCGGTGGTCATGTGGTCAGTTTGGGCTCCTTTTTGATGCTTGGTCGTGAAAATAAAAGGACCAAGTAAACCCGGTGAAATACTGTTTAACGCTGTATTTTTTTTTCCATTATCGGCAAAAGCCGGCCATCTGGTAGCCACGCCCATGTCCCACCTTCGCTTCACCGCCGACACACCCCTTTGAACTTTCGCCGGTGAGGCGACGGGAAAGCGGCGATGCTGTCAAAAAAAAGCAGCTTTCGATTATACCGATTTCGCCGCTTTTCACAGATCGCCGGCCATCTCCCAATTTGTGTCGGGAAATGGCCGGCGATCACTTTCGATTATAAGCTGGATAGTAACATAGTAGATGACAGCAGAAAAAGACCTGCACGGTCCATCCAGTCTGCCCAACAAGATAAATTCACGTGTGCTACTTTTTGTGTATACCTTACCTTGATTTGTATCTGCCATTGTCAGGGCACAGACCGTAGAAGTCTGCCCAGCTCTAGCCCCGCCTCCCACCACCGGCTCTGCTACCCAATCTCGGCTAAGCTTCTGGGGATCCCTTCCTTCCGAGCAGGATTCCTTTATGTTTATCCCACGCATGTTTGAATTCCGTTACCGTTTTCATCTCCACCACCTCCCGCGGCAGGGCATTCCAAGCATCCACTACTCTCTCCATGAAAAAATACTTCCTGACATTTTTCTTGAGTCTGCCCCCCTTCAATCTCATTTCATGTTCTCAAACAACCATAACCATTTTACTAGGCAGACTGGATGGACTACGCTGGTCTTTATCTGCCATCATTGTTTAAGTTACCAGGTTACTACGTATCCATTTCCCATTCTTAATATTTACGAAGTATAATGTGCTTCAGCTCAGCTCTCTACAATCCAGAGAATAATTCAGTTAGACTCTAGATACACATAGTTGCAGATTCTATAAGGGTAGGATGGAAAGAGCATTTGATTAGTTGTTATTATGCGTCTTTAAATTAGCGGCATGTGTTTAGCTACTTGGGCACTAATTGGTAAAGCTCCTTAGACATGAAAATACAGCTTGGCTGTACTCAGAATGAAACAATTGAACATGGCTGTGATAATTTCTACAGACTTAATTTAATTACTTAATTACAAAGCTTATCCATTTAAATCGAAAGACTTTCTTGCACTTTACCAGGTTTGTTTTTCTGTATGGCTGGAATTCTATCTGATAGATGTCTAATCCTCCATCTGTGCAACTGTTTTCTCCAAAGCTCTTGATTTTACCTCCAGTACTCCGCTGAACCTAAGTGTGTCAGTCACCTTTCCTCTCTCACAAATGTGGAGTCTCTTTCAGGCAGTGTTCAGAAAACCTTCAATTTTCTTCCAACTCCAAAATATGTTCCTCTCTTAGCTATCTCACTTTTGCTGCCCTAGTTCTGACTTTAACATAGGTTTATGCAAAGCAGATTAAATCATAGCAGCCTGGCTTTCGTATCACATCTACTTTTTGCTGGATTGCATTCCTAAGAGGAGCAACAGGGAAGGGACCACTGGCTATTACCACAGCCTCCAGTTCAGCAGCTCAAGACTAGATTTGGCGAAAAGAGTGGGAAATGTCTGAGGCAAAGTTTCTGAATTATGTGACATCTTAGCGTAAATTTGCATATTAAACAAACAAAAGGACTTATACATTTCAAGGGCAATTCTGTAACCTAGTGCAGTGGTTCCCAAACCTGGTCCTGGAGGCACCCCAGCCAGTCAGGTTTTCAGTATATTCACAGTGAATATTAATGAGCTAGATTTGCATGCAATGGAGGTAATGCATGCAGATCTCTCTCATGAAGATTCATTGTGGATATCTAACTTCAATTCTGCAAATATGCGCTTAACTTACATAGGGGACCTTTTACAGAACGGCAGTAAGCCCAACGTGGGCTTACCGCTTGCTCTTCCGGGACTACTGCTGGCCCAACACGGCCGCTGGCGGTAGACCCGACCCGAGCGCATGCTATTTCTGGGGGAAAAAAGAAAACACCTGGAAATGGCTTGCACAGCAGTAACCCGGCCGTAATTGGACATCACCACATGCTACCCCGTTCCCGCTGGATTAGCGTGGGAGCCCTTATTGCCACCTCAATATTGAGGTGGCAATAAGGGCTCTTTGCCACATGGCCACGAGGTAAAGGGGAAAAGGAATGGGGCTTGATATACCACCTTTCTGTGGTTTTTGTAACTACATTCAAAGCGGTTTACATAGTATATACAGGTACTTATTCATACCTGGGGCAATGGAGGGTTGAGTGACTTGCCCAGAGTCACAAGGAGCTGCAGTGGGAATCAAACCCAGTTCCCCAGGATCAGAGTCCACTGCACTAACCATTAGGCTACTCCTCCATTTCTTTTACAGCATAGCTATGTGTGCCTGGCACATGGGAAAAATGGCCCCCGCCGCTAGCTCAGGGCCCTTTTCCCCACAGCTTGATAAAAGGACCCCATAAGGTCCCTTTTACCAACTCCAGTAAAAAGTGGCCTTATGTGAGTCATTCCAATGTACTAAGGTCATTTGTACTGCAGGGGTAACATGGATGATTTAAATATTTTCCATATTAATGGCCAAGTGCTAATTTTGCCATTAGTGCGTGAGCCCCTACCATCACTTATTTTCAAGGCGGGAAGAGCTCACTCGCTAACCACACATTAATTGGTTAGCGTGTGGCAATGTAGCTGCACTAAAAAATTAGTGCAGAACATACCCACTCATCACCCCCAGACCCTCACCCAGTGCATGGATAGGACACACTGATCCCCAAATGATGGTTGGACGCCTGAGCATGCCTCATATTGAGGCATTTTTAGCTGCAGTAAGCTTAATAAAAGGACTCTATAGTGTATTTGTAAAGGGGGCATAGACATGGGTGGAGCATGGGCAGGACATAGGACTCCCACTTCCCCCTCCAAGTTATGCAGGTACCTATGCATTTAGGTACTCACTAGCCATAGAGTGTGCATAAGTGTGAGTACCAGTGGCGGAGGAGCCGGGGCGGCAGCTTAGTTCTTGCCTCAGACGGCAGATTGTCTTCGGCCGCCCCTGATACTAGCCATAGAGTGGGCATAAGTGTATCAGGGGCGGCCGAAGACAGGCAAGAACTAAGCTGCTGCCCCGGCTCCTCCGCTACTGGCCTCCCGCCCTTCCTTCCCCAACCCCCTTCCCTGAAATGACCTTTTCTATTCTCTTCTTGTTTTTCAAAGGAAGGCAACCGCGGCAGCGACTCCTATAGGCTGCCCTGCCGCCGGTCCCGGTTCCTTCTGTCTACTGCAGGCAGCACAGCTCTCTGATGTAATTTTCTGTTTCCTCGGAGGCAGGCCACCTGCAGGAGAGAGAAGGGGCCAGAATTGGCGGCAGGGCAGCCTATGGGAATCGCTGCCACTGCCTTCTTTTGAAAAAAAAGAAAAAAAAAAAGGTAATGTCAGGAACGGGGTTGGGGATGGAAGGGCAGAAGGGGGGCGATGTTGCCTCACAAGAGTACCACCTGAGGCCCCTGTCTCAGGTGGCCAAATGGTAGAGTTGCCACTGGCTAGTATAAATATGGGCACCTAAATGTTAGGCACATCAATATCAGGTTACACTAATATTCTATAATGGAAACTAGGCATCTAAGTTCCTTTGTAGAATAGGCGCCTACCATGTGTCTTTACAGCACTGAAATGGTACTGCCCCTATAGGAGTAATTCTAAAAAGAAGCACTAACATTTCTATGTCATTTACACACAGAAAAGATTAGAATGCAGGCGAATGCAGGAATATGTGTGCATATACGTGCATCAATGCCAGATACATGCTTATGCGCTATTCTGGAACTACATATCTTCAGTAGATCTTAGTTTTCAAGTGCATATACATGTGGGCCGGGTCTTGGCAAAGTGCAGTTAAGTGTGTAAGTTATAGAATACTGTAAGTTAGATGTATATCTTCTATAACTAGATGCACATACTTATACCAGCTTGTATAAGTGGTCATGCCTAAGTAGATGGCCTTGGTTACACTAGTATTCTGTAAGGGAAAGTAGGCATCTACCTTACCTTTTAGAATAGGATTCTACCAGGCGACCTCTGGGTGCCTAATTATTTGTTTATTAGAATTCATATATATCGCTTGCCTGCCTCCAAAAGAGGTAATCAAAGCAGTGCACATGAAGCATATCCACCCAACAATTTCCTTGCCTTCAACTTGCAATCCTACTATTGGATCATCATCCACAAATTCAGCCTATTAAAGGAATAGGAGTGGAGTCTCTCTCAATTGAAAGGAAGCTGTAGTATGAGGGTGAAGTGATGAAGGTGAAAGGGGATAGGCTCAGAAGTAACCTGAGGATATACTTCTCCATGGAAAGGGTAGTGAATTTGTGAAACGGCCTCCTGGTGAAAATAGTGGAGATGAAAACAGTATCTGAATTCACGAGAGCTTGGGACGAGTACATAGGATCTCTATGGTAGTGATAGGGAGAGTAGATGACATGGATGGGCAGACTAGATAGGCCATATGGTCTTTGCCTACATTTTTCCATGTTTCTATCCTTCCACAAACAAAGTTTGTTGATTTTGCTGGACTGTTAAGTACCTTGCTGGATCAGGGTTTCCAACCTAAGTTTGCTTATGCACACGCCACAAACATTAACCTTTTGTCTTGATCCAAAGATTTTATCTGGTGGATTTTCTGGCACAGTTATACAAGGGGACAAATATATGAAGGGCGCCAAGATTTAGGTGCCAAATTCAGCGCGTTCTGCATGAATTCTACAGCAGGATTTAGGCACCCAGATTCTGTTATAGTATAAGTCAGCATTTATGCGTCTACATTTAGGCATGCCCAGTTCCACCATGTTTATAGCAGGCATTAATGCAGGCACCTAGACGTAGCACTTTAGCTTGTAAATGTCAGTATTTGATCATCTACATACATGAAAGATTGACACACCCATGTCCCACTCATGTGCCTCAGCTGTGAACGCCCCCTTGCATTAATGTGCTATGGACTAGATTTATTTATTTATTTATTTGTTGCATTTGTATTCCACATTTTCCCGCATATTTGTAGGCTCAATGTGGCTTACATAGTACCGGAAGGCAGTTGCCGGCTCCGGTGAGAACAAATACAGAGTGAGATTGTGCTAAGTATTCTATAATTTTTGCAGGTTATAGCACTGCCTTGAGTGAATCTCTTCATAAAGGCGGTTAATAAATCCCAATAAATAAATAAATTGAATGAAGGGGTCTATGTATAGATGGAAGCAGTGACCACCATATAAATATATTCAGTATTGCTATCTGTATGTATAGTGACACTGAACACACATTATTTTACGTGCCATAGCTCACCATAATCACTGAATATTGACCTGGGATATATTTTTCTTTACTATATAAAAATTGTCATTTTCTAACATTTCTGTGACCAGTTTGTTTATTTGCTTCTTTATTTGGGGAAAAGTGATTTAGCAGTGTATCTGGGTTTAAAAAAGGTTTGGACAAATTCTTGGAGAAAAAGTTCATAGTCTGCTTTTGAGACAGACATGGGAAGAAACTGCTTGCCCTGGGATTTGTAGTATCGAATGTTGCTACTCTGAGATTCTGCATGGAATCTTGTCACTGTTTATGATTTCAGAATTTTGCTATTCTTTGGGGTTCTACATGGAATGTTGCCACGATTTGGGTTTCTGCCAGGTACTTGTGACCTGGCTTGGCCACTGTTTGGAAAACAGGATACTGGGCTAGATGGACCATTGGTATGACGTGGAGGAGCATAATCGAATGAGGCGCCCAAGTTTTCCTGTGGGTGTCCTCGCAGGACGCCCCCGCAAAGGGGCAGAGAAACCCGTATTATCGAAACAAGATGGGCGGCCATCTTTTGTTTTGATAATACGGTCGGGGACGCCCAAATCTCAACATTTAGGTCGACCTTAGAGATGGTTGTCCTTAAAGATGGTTGTCCCCGATTTTTGGCGATAATGGAAACCGTTGACGCCCATCTCAGAAACGACCAAATCCAAGCCATTTGGTAGTGGGAGGAGCCAGCATTCGTAGTGCACTGGTCCCCCTGACATGCTATGACATCAACTGGGCACCCTAGGGGGCACTGCAGTGGACTTCAGAAAAAGCTCCTAGGTGCATAGCTCCCTTACCTTGTGTGCTGAGCCCCCCCAACCCCACTCCCCACAACTGTACACCACTACCATAGCCCTTAGGGATGAAGGGAGCACCTAGATGTGGGTACAGTGGGTTTGTGGTGGTTCTTGGAGGGCTCACATTTACCACCACAAGTTTAACAGGCAGGGGGGGATGGGCCTGGGTCCGCCTGCCTGAAGTGCACTGCAGTACCCTCTAAAACTGCTCCAGGGACCTGCATACTGCTGTCATGGAGCTGGGTATGATATTTGAAGCTGGCATAGAGGCTGGAAAAAATATTTAAAAAATGTTTTTAGAGTGGGAGGGGGTTAGTGACCACTGGGGGAGTAGGGGGAGGTCATCCCTGATTCCCTCTGGTGGTCATCTGGTCATTTAGGGCACATTTTTGTGGCTTGGTCGTAAAAAAAAAAGACCAAGTAAAGTCAGCCAAGTGTTTTGTCAGGGACGCCCTTCTTTTTTCCATTATCGGCCGAGGACACCCATGTGTTAAGCACGCCCCAGTCCCGCCTTTGCTATGCTTCCGACATGCCCCCGGGAACTTTGGTTGTCCCTGCGACGGAAAGCAGTTGGGGACGCCCAAAATTGGCTTTCGATTATGCTGATTTGGGCAACCCTGGGAGAAGGACACCCATCTCCCGATTTGTGTCGAAAGATGGGCGCCCTTCGCTTTTGAAAATAAGCCTGCTAGTATGGCTACTCTTATGTTCTTATGTTGGGAACAGAGGAGGGGCATAGAGAAGAGAGGAAGAGAACTGGGGGGGGTGGGAAGAGGAGGATATCCGAAAAGTAACTGGAGAAGAATCTCAGGCAAGAGGCATACAGGAAAGAGTGAGACTGGAGGGAGAAGAAGGAAGGGAGGATTGGTAGAATGAGAGCAGATGAAGGAAGAAGGGATTGGGATAGGAATGCTGGATCAGAAGAGGGAAGAAAGATTCAATTACAGCCCATTTCCTTACACTACCCCTTCTCTCATCCTCCCTTTCCAGTCTCCTCCCTTATACCACATAACCCTTCCAATCCTCTTACTCACTCTTGCTTCTTCCTGTTTCTGACTCAAAGCTTTCTTCTCCCTTCACTCATGTTCCAGTTTTCTTTCTGATTCTCTCCTATGTAATCTCCAATTCACTCCCTCTCTTCTGCATGCACTCTGATCCTGGCAGCAGTGCATATGGATATGAAGCTGTGCAGCATCATAAACCATGTACAGATGATGCAAAGTTTGGTGCCTGGTGTTAGTGTACTAACGGGTGCTAGTTAGAAATGCGAATTCTGGCAGGAGCATAGCTGCTCACTGAGTTCAGAGCCTGGAAGTTGGAATCTCAATATTCCTAGGCTTCTCTGCTAATGCACTTTGGCTCAGCTATGCTGCCTTTGTGGATCCCAGAAGGCTGTGCTGTTATATCTGAGAGCTGGAGTGCTCTTAATAAAATACTTAGCTGGCATGTGTGAAATATGAGTGTGAGTACTGTTGAAAGGTCCGATGTTATTTGACAAATAATCAGGGACCCTCTAGGATTTCTTAGGCTTTGTGTTTGTTCAGCTTTTATCAGACTGCAATGCTCTTTCCTGTCTTTGAAAATCAGATACATCTTATTTCCACCAGCATCTTGGATTCCAAAATAACATTTTTAATCCCTGCAAGCACTTAAAACACATAGGAATAGACAACAGGAAGGGGGCAGAGTAGTTCTCCTCCTAAAACCATCAGATTGTAGGGGGGGGGGGGGGGGGGGGGGGAATCCTTTTCCCATCTTCTCTCTTACCTTTGATTCTATGCTGAATGCCAGCCCAAAAACAGCTTTTCTTTAGGGTTGCATCATGATAAAATTTGTAATCGTGATTGATTAATTGCATGATTAAAGGCAGGGTCGTAGCCAGCAGTCCATGGGGAGGGAGGGTACAGGGAGAGACTGAGGAGCCACATAGTCACCCCCCCCCCCCACACACACTTTGCTTTTGAGGATGCCAAAGCCATGCCAGTCAAAGAAATCCAATGCCAAAGCCGCCCCCTTCCTCCTTGTACTGCCTCAGGTGTGCCTCCAACCGCTGATACCCCACCCCCTTAACATGCTCAGTTCATGCACAAACTGAGCATGCTTGGGGAGTGCATGAGTTGGTGTTTGGAGGCATGCCGCTGACTTCCTCACTCAGGCAGTGGATTTCTTTGGCTGGAGGGACTTCAGCTACCCCACCAGCCATTGAACAGGTACTGCAGGTTTTGAGGGTACCTGAGCCCAAAGTGGGGGGGGGGGGGGGCCCAGGTCCACAAGGCTCCCCATGTGCCTATACCACTGATTAAAGGCCCAATATTTTCCTCCCACCCCCACTTCCAACTCTCTTTCTCTCCCTCCCTCCCTCCCCTCTACCCCAGGCCCATTATCTTTCTTTCTTCTCTTTTTCCCCCCACCGTCCAACATGTCTCTTTTTTTCTTCCTTTCCTCCATCCTTTACACCCCCAGGTTCATTATTTCTCCCTCTCTCCCCCTCCCCTGCATGGCCCAGCATCTCTCCCTCCCCTCCTGGACCTGCCCGCAGCTCTCTCTGAAGTCCCCCCCACCCAGTATACCTTTTGAAAAGCAAGTCTTTGGCCCTGCAGCGCCAGCGGCAGCCATACTCAAAGGCTGCCTGTGGTCTGCTCCGGGTCTTTCCCTCTGACCCATCTCACCCCTTCTGATATAACGTCTTGCTTTTGGAAGGGCAGAACAGATCAGAGGGTCAGAGGGAAAGGCCCAGTGCAGGCGGAGGCAGCCTTTCAGTATGTCTGCCACTGGCGCTACAGGGCCAAAGACTTGCTTGCTTTTCAACAGGAACACTGTGCGGGTAGGGGTAAGGCTGAAGAGAGAGCCACAGGCAGGTCTAGGAAGGGAGGGAGAGATGCTGGATCGGGTGGGGGGGAGGAACTTGAGAGAGAGCGCTGCAGCCACGGCCGTGACGGGAGGAAGAGATGCCACACTGAGGAAGAGAAGGATGGAGGGAGGGAAGAATAAAAACTTTCCTCTTTGAGAGGTTTCTACCCATGAATGGAGTGTGTTAGATTATAACTGGCCATTAATGGTATATTATTTAGTTATTTGTATCTTATTTGTGCTACTCTGCTTTTACTTGATATTTTGTTTATGGTATTGTAAACCTTGATTATTGTTTTATTTATTGTGAGCCACATTGAACTCAAGTATGTTTAGGATAATGCGGGGCATACATGTAAAAATAAATAAAGTGGAGGAAGAAGAACAGAGAGGGAGAGATGTTAGACTCAGAGGGAGGGAGTGTATGTAAATGCAAGGCGTGCTTATATAGGGTCATGATGATACTCTGTAAATGGAATCTGGGCACCTAGATGGAGTGGAGTGGCCTAGTGGTTAGTGCAGTGGACTTTGATCCTGGGAAACTGGGTTCAATTCCCACTGCAGTTCCTTGTGACCCTGGGCAGTAACTCAACTCTCCATTGCCCCAGATACAAGTAAACACCTGTATATACTATATAAACCGCTTTGAATCTAGTTGCAAAAACCACAGAAAGGCGGTATATCAAGTCCCATTTCCCTTTCCATATGTGAGATTCTATATGGAATGTTGCTATTATTTGAGATTCTTTACCAGAAAATAAATCAAACACAATAACCCACTAATATAACAAAAATAAATGGTAATATAGCACATCACACCATGAGGAAGGAAAAAGCCTCAAAGAGCTCCAGACCTACAGATCTTAAAGAGCTAATAACAATCTCAATGATCAATTCCTCATCATTGGCTGAAAAAACCTTCCTCAATGTTTGTCAAAAAGCTGGAATTAGATTCTCAAAAAGACAAAGTCCAAATATCAGAAGGTGAAACATGTGCATAACACAACTGTACATTCACTTAATGTGTCAAATACTGTAACAAATCTCCAGAAGTACCTAATTTTGAAATGTCATCTATCCTGAGGAAATTTCCAAATCTCAAAAAATTCCACGGACCTAATTGAGATTCTACATGGAATGTTGCTAGTGGAGGAGTAGCCTACTGGTTAGTGCAGCAGACTTTGATCCTGGGGATCTGGGTTTAATTCCCTCTGCAGCTCCTTGTGACTCTCAGCAAGTCACTTAACCCTCCATCACCCCAGGTACAAATAAGCACCTGTATATACTATGTAAACCGCTTTGAATGTAGTTGCAAAAAACCTCTGAAAGGCAGTATATCAAGTTCCTTTCCCTTGTAGGATAGGCTCTCATCATGTAACCTTGAGGCACATAAAATGGAAGCACCCAGCTACAGAACTGCCCCCATATAATTTAGGTGCAACCACTTATCCTAGCCATAAAGCTGGTGTAAATGCTCATGCTAAAAAAAAAAAAGTAAATTATAGTCTTCTATAATTTACGTACATAATTGTGCACACCACCTCATGGTCCACCTAGACTCTGTCCTTGTGTCAGGCCGCCTTCAAAGTATGTGCCACGTATTCAGACATCTTGTTAGAGAAGGAGATTCGCAACCCAGTCCTCGGGACACACCTAGCCCATCAAGTTTTTTAGGATACTCACAATGAATATGCATGAGATAGATTTGCATGCCCAACCTCCATTGTATGCAAATTTATCTCATGCTTATTCACTGTGCATATCTTGAAAATCCAACTGGCTAAGTATGTCCCAAGGACTGGGTTGAGAACACCTATGTTACAGAATAATGCATAGCTGGAATATTGGCATTTGCAGACATATGCTGGTTAGCCGACACTGGTCATTTATGTGTGTTCTTGCCACCTAAATGGTGGGCCACTCTTTACAGACGCACTCCCTCTGTACCTGGGCTTTACAGATGAAGCCTTCTCTCCTCTCCGTTCCTCCACCAGAGAACCCACCGTTAGGGCTAAGAGAGGAAAGGTGATCTCAGGCAAGTCACTTTACCCTCCATTGCCTCAGGCACAAACTTAGGGGCCCTTTCACCAAACTGCAATAAAAAGTGATCTTAGCGTGTGCTTCCGTGGGCCATTTCCATGCGCTGTTATTTTTTTAAGCATGGGTAAAATGGCCGCTTTTTCTATCTTTTGAATTAACGGCCACGCACTAATTTTGCCATTAACACATTACAAGTCCTTTACACAGAAAGGGTTCCGGCTAGATTTCTGTAAGCAACTGGCTTGTAGCAGAAGGACCAGAACAACTTCAGACTCATTGTACGTTGGAAGGATGCCGCCAGGGCTTTCTAAGATAGTGGCGTCACCAGACAAAGGTGTTGGGGGGGGGGGGGGGGGGGGCACAGGGGAGGCAACCCATGTAATGGGGGAGGCAAGTCAAAGTGACATTTCTGCACATCACACCCTACCTTCCCCTTTTAAATGAGCTATAAGCAATACTATAAGTCCCAAAGCCTTTATTCAGAGAACGGGTATTATTTGACAGCACCAGTCATGAATTCTTCCATATGGGAGTGAAGTTTGTACACTACAGAACAGTGGTTCTCAATCCAGTCTGCTTTCGGGATAGTCACAATAAATATGCATGAGATTAATTTGCATAACAAGGGATTAGTGCATGCAAATATCTCTCATGCATATTCATTGACGATATCCTGAAAACTTGACTAGCTGGATGTGCCTTGAGGACTGGTTTGAGAAGCACTGCTAAAGAGGATGGGACAGAAACTCAGTATAAACCTGTCACTCCACATTGCCCAATAATGAAGCTAGGACATAGTTCAACATACAAAAATATATAAATATTAAAACTCTAGTATCTGTTGGATTATTTGTAGCAAATAATTAGCAGATTTTAGTACACACAGCTTCAGCTTTAGAAATGTTAATTTCTTTCTTCATCTCTCTCTCATTCACCCCTGAATAATTCACTGCTGAGTCACTTTAAAGTTGAAGTAACAAAACATCTGTTTACTCACAGTTTGCAGTTAGATTATATTCAGACAGGCTTATATATACATATTACTATACATTTGTATTATCAGCTCCTTCCATGTGCTTAGATGGTAATGGATGCTCACACCACCATAGATCCTCTCAGGTTAGGAGAGATCATGAGCTCCATGTGCTCCATGTGCTGCATCTGCTGCATCTAACCCCCACAGGAAGTTGCATAGCTGTGTGACCTCTCTAAGTAATTCACATCAGAGGTCACAGAGTAATCACAGAGAAATAATAGGTGACAGGCAATGCATGTAAAATACAATTACATTCCAACAAACCCCTTCTCATGCATAACTGTCATGCAATTATTTATTCATACAAAGTCCAAGCTTTATACGCAGATTCACAAAATGTTCTCTGGGTAACGGTTTGGTCATGATGTCAGCTGTCATCTCACTGGTGTGACAATAGTGTAGACTGATGACCCCTTCTTTTGCCAACTCTCGCACGTTGTGGTATTTCGTTGCGATGTGCTTGGTGCGTAACTGAACCTTGTCATTCTGTGACAGTCGGATGCAGCTCTGATTATCTTCCATTATCTGGATTGGTCTCTGTTCAGCTATTCCGAAATCCAGCAAAAGTTTTTCAATCCACATCAGTTCTCTGCACGCTTCCGATACAGCCACGTATTCAGCTTCTGTAGAAGACAGACTCACAATACTTTGTTTATGACTGGCCCATGAAATTTGTACATTTCCATACATAAACACATATCCACTTGTGGATTTATAATTAGAATGATCCCCTGCCCAATCTGAATCACAGTAACATATTAGTTTTGGATTACTATTGGCTGAAATCTTTAATTTACAATCAATGGTACCCTTTAAATACCTTACCATCCTTTTAACTGCAGTCCAATCTGATTTGGTAGGTGAGCTGACCCTTCTGCTCAAAATTCCTACTGCATTTGCTATATCAGCCCTGTATGTGGTAGCTAGATATAAAAGCTTACCTATGGCTGATCTATATTGGATGTTATCTGGTAAAGGTTCTCTTACTGTTTCATCCTTCAGAAAATCAGTGATCATGGGAGTGCTTACAACTTGGGCATCTTGCATACCTAAACTTTCAATAAGCTCATTTATTTTCTGCTTCTGGCTTAGAAGATAAGAACCATCATTTTGTTTCTCAATTTCTATACCAAGATAGTATGACACATTTCCAAGTTCTTTTATCTCAACATTGAGGTTTAAACACTTTACAATGTCCTTGTACTCTTGCTCACTTTTGCTTGCAATGAGCAGATCATCAACAAAAGCTAAAATGTATGCATATTGTCCATTTGTGCACCTAGTGTACAAGCATTTATCTGCTTCACCTTGCTTAAATCCTAAATTTGTCAATATTTCATGCAATTTTTCATTCCAACATTTTGCACTTTGCTTTAATCCATAAAGACCTTTGTTTAATTTACACACTAGCTGTCTTTGTTTTGTATTTATGAAACCTGTTGGCTGTTCCATGTACAAGTCTTCAGTTATATCTCCGTGAAGAAATGCTGTTTTCACATCAATGTGGTTGACTTGCATGCCTTTTGAGACTGCAATGCTCAGAAGTGTTCTGATTGTCGTGTGTTTCACTACAGGTGCAAACACTTCATCAAAATCTTCTCCATATTTTTGAAGATATCCCTTTGCCACTAATCTGGCTTTATACCTTTCCACTTTTCCTTGTGCATTCCTTTTTAACTTGAATACCCATTTGCATCCTATAGCTTTCTTGCCAGGAGGTAATTTTGTAAGAATCCAAGTATTATTTTTATCCAATGCATCAATTTCTTCTTGTGCAGCTTTATGCCATTCAGCAGCTTCTTCTGCTGGCATTTTCTCAATCTCATCCCATGTTAAGGGCTCTTGAGCTTCTGCTGACTTTGTTAGGTAAGACAGTCTTGGGGGTGGAACACCTTTGTTTTCCCTGGATGAGCGTCTGACAACAGGTTGGTCTGACCTTTCCGCATCCTCTAAATCTGAGAGTTCTTCTCCAATTGATTCCCCTTCTCCAACTGTACTGTCTTCTTCAATGATCCTTTCTGTGTCTGCTTCCTCTGCCTGTTCCTCGTTAGATACAGGTGAGTTGCTTTCAGACATCTGCCTTGGTATGGCATTTATATACACTGGCATGTCTATTATGGTTCTAGTTTCATATTCTGGATGATAAGGCTCATCTGGGATAATCCAGCCTTTATCAACCCTTTTGTTTTCATCAAAATATGTAACATGTCTTATGCCAACAATGCCAGTTTTCAGATTCAAAATTCTATATCCTTTGTGTCCTGGAGCATAGCCAACTAAAATGCCCCTTTCTGTTGTGGAATCCAGCTTATGCCTTCTTTGCTTTGGTACATGAGCATATGCTGTACTTCCAAATGTTCTTATATGTGACAGGTTTGGCTTCCTACCATGCCATGTCTCATGTGGTGTGCGCTCAGCGCCTTTAGTTGGCATTCTGTTTTGTAGGTACACTGCTGTGAGAATGGCTTCTCCCCATAGTCTTTTAGGGAGATTGCTATCTGACAGCATACATCTGGTCATTTCCACAAGTGACCTAAATTTTCTCTCTGCAACAGAATTTTGCTCTGGTGTATAAGCTACTGTTGTGATATGCTGAATGCCTTCTTGTTCTAGAAATGTGCGCATGCTTTGTGAAGTGAACTCACCACCATTGTCGGTCTGAAGAACCTTTGGTTTTCTTTCAAATTTATTGCTCACCATGGCTACGTATTTCTTCAGCATGTCTGTGACTTGACTTTTTTCTTTCAGCAAATAGGCCACACAATATCTAGAGAAATCATCCAAGAATATTAGCACAAATCTGTTATTTCCCAATGATGGGATATTAAACGGTCCACATAAGTCACTGTGTATTAAGTCCAGCACTTTATTACTCCTATTTCCTGTGTTTGCAGGAAATGAGGGTCTCACACCTTTTTGAGTAACACAGTCTATGCATTTCTCCATATTACCAGCATCTGCACTTATCTGAATGCCGGTGGCTAGTTGCTTACTGTAAAGATCCTGGATCACCTTAGAATCACGATGTCCCAGGCGGCGGTGCCAGATTTCCAGACTACATTTACCATCATTCTTCCTTACTTGCGCCATATGTGAGGCTTCACCTGAAATGTTCAGCTTATAAACATCATTATGCATAAAAGCTTCAGCATACACTTCATCATTTTTAGAGATTGTGCACTTACTGTTTTCAAAATGAATCACAAATCCCTTCTTATCTAATGTAGATACACTAAGCATATTGCAAACTGCTTGGGGAATATACAAGACATCACTTACAGGAATTTCTTTAACTTCATTAGACACTTTGCATTTTAAGAATCCAATACCTTTTGCTTGGATCTTAGCAGTCCCTGCGTTTGCAGTTTTAAGAATACCTTCCTCTGGACACATTTCCTGAAAGAAATTCTTACAATTGGTTAAATGGCATGTACTCCCTGAATCCAAAATCCAAGTACTTTCATTTGAATTATTATTTACCATAGTCAAAGATTTTTCTGCCATTAGAAAGCCCTTGTGTTTATCTTTGTCCTTCATACATTTCCTGGTTTGAAAATTCTTTAGTTCCATTGGCTTAGGTGAGCTAGAGGGAGTGTTTTGTGTTTCCTTACACCATTTAGATACATGTCCCTCCTTTCCACATGAGTAGCAAATCAGCTTGCCCTTGGGTGGAGTTTTCCCATAGCTCCGCCTTCCTCTGTTCTTTGCCAAGAAATTTGTTTCATTTCTCTCTGACTTGCTTTGAGAACACATCTCCTCAGAATCATTTATTATGCATTCCTGCCTTAGTTTTGATGTTGCCTGTTCAAAAGATTGCCCTTCAATGGCCTCATTTACAGACCTAAAAACATCAAACTTCTTTGATAGTGAGGTAAAAAGAAATGCTCTTTTCAATGCATCACACATGGGAATTCCAGAAAGTTCTAACTTTTGAAATGAAGACATAAGATGCATAATGTGATCATTACATTTACTTTTATCCCTTAATTTGGTTTCATTCAACTCTGCCAGCCAAATTGGTTGCTGCTTTGCATATGTAGTTGCATACATAGTTCTCAGTTTATATAAAATGTCCTTTGGTGTATCTTTTCCCTCCACTAATATGGCTCGTTTCTCTGAGAGAGCTTCCAAAAGCATGCACTTCACATAATAGTTTGCATTGTCCCATTCAGCCATATTTTCAGCTGTTCTGTCTTGGTCTAAGCATATATTTAATCCTTTTGCTCGAAGGAGACATATGAATCTTAGTTCCCATTGCTGATAATTAAACTCAGTTAATTTTGGCACCTTGAGAGAATAGAAAAATGGTGAATTTCTTCCCTCAGCCATTTTCTTAGCCTTCTGTCTGCTGTGTGGGGGGGGAGAGAGACAGACTGAATCTTTCCTTTAAAACTTAAGAGAAAAATGTGGCCTTTTTTTCTGCCTGGTAATATTTCTCTTCTTTTTCAATTCCTGAGCCTGGGCCCATAACCCTTTTGTTGGATTATTTGTAGCAAATAATTAATTCACATCAGAGGTCACAGAGTAATCACAGAGAAATAATAGGTGACAGGCAATGCATGTAAAATACAATTACATTCCAACAGTATCATCTTGGGAACATACTCATCTTCCACTGGAAATACTTTGTAGAGTAAAATAAAACTCTGCAAAAAATAGACACTCAGAACCTATATAGCAAATACCATGCCAAAATAGTACTAACTCCCACGATTCAAACTGCAACAACCCTACCTGTGAAAAGGCAACACTGCAAATATTGCACCAGGCTCTAGACGTCAACAAACCCCCTACTGGGAAACTCAACAAATCACACAGGAAATAAACATGAACTGAATCCTTCACCTCACGAATATATGCAGACCCTCATCTAATACAGAATAAGAGATCACAAATTGGAAGCAAAAATGCAGACAGAAGCTGAAATAGAAACTCCCCAAAGAGCTAGACTGAGACGTACCGTACTGAAAAATGAAAAACTGAAATGCATTTTATCTGTACTTTGCAAACATACAAAAAATAGATGTACAGAAATCTCAGTTCCTAAAATGGAAAATAATGTTTTTCTTTTCTACCTTTGTTGTCTAGTCATCCTAGTTCTCTGTTCTCCATTTTTCTTGTCAGTCTTCTAGGTTCTTTTTCAGAGTCTCCTTTTCATTTCTTCTCTCTCTCTCTTACTGTTTTCTTCCATTCCTCCCGACAATGATTTTTCCTTTTCATCTTTTTTCTCATCTCTGCCTTTCTATTCACTCATATCTATTTTACCCCTCATTTTCCTGTTTTTCACCCTTGCTTCCACCTTTTCACTCACCTTCTAGCTTTCCATCTCTTTCACCCCTTCTCCAGAGCTCCCATTGCCCCCATTTCTCTCTCTCTCTCTCTCTCTCTATATATATATTTTTTAATATTCTTTATTAGAACCATAGAAAAACAGCATAAATAATCAAAACACAAAATAACAAGGCAATGCACAAAAATGCATATATACGAAGCAAAACATTGTGGTTATTTTCATTTTCATCCATCCCCACCTCTCCCTCCCCTCATCCCCACCAATCATGGAAAACAAAACAGCCCAAATCACCTGTGTTGTGTTTTGTTTTGTTTTTTACAGCGATCTGGACCCAATACCAGACTTGCCCTAATACCAGTAGATCACCCCCTCCCCCATTAGTCAAACGCTCCAGGTAACAAACTGAACAGGTAACTGTGAGCACCAAATTTGTTGAAAAGCTCTCCACACCCAGGGAGACCCTCATTAAACATCCATTTTCATAAGTATATTTCTCCAGGTTGTCATGGAAGGCGCTGCATCTTGTCACCAGCACATTAAAATACACTTTCTGGCCAAGAAGGCGGCTTTGTGTAAAATCAGGTTAGGACCCGATTTAAGGCCCAAAGATACAAAGTTTGAATACAACTGAACGACCGCTCTAAGGGGCAACCTTTTGCCCAAGAGCAGGGCCATGTAATTCGGTACCTCCACCCAAAAAGGTTTAATCAAGGGACAAGTCCAAAACATATGTACCAGTGTGGCCAGTTCAGCCTTACAGCACCCCCTGCACTCGCTATCCGAGTCATATTCGCTCTATGAGGAGAGATATAAAGTTGAAGCAAAAATTTATACTGTTTTTCTTGAAAGCTTGCTGATCAGTGGTGTTTCAAATGTTTCATTAATAGCCTGTTAAGTCCATCACTTGTAACATGCTCCTCAGCTCACAATTCCATATACCAAGCGCAAGCCAAAGCTTCAAATCCCAAGCAGGCACCAAGCAGCGCAGACTAATCTGATAGAAGGATAAGCCCGCCTTAGTGGTTCAGGTCAAAAGTAAAGTTTCAGTAAGCAGGTCCACAGCATCCTTGTTAAGAGTGGATGCTTCTAATGTACCAATATAATGTTGATCTTGTCGATATGCAAACTAGTCAGCTGCTCGCAAACTTCCCTCTTCCTGGAGCAGTTCAAAAGATTTCATAAACCCCTTCTCAGTCACTAGATCATGGACATAAATCGGTATCAGGTGAGTTCCCACTCAGACATTTCCCACCCACCAATTCCCCCCGGGATAATTCCCACTTAAGGAGAAAATTCCCACCAAGGACTTCCCCCACTCAGGACATTTCCCACCCTCCCTAGCCTTTTTTTTTTTTTTTTTACTGACTATAGCTTCTTTCTGCCCCATAAGTCCTGGCGGTGCTTTTTTTTTTTTTTTAAACGGCGTCAGAAATAAGGTTAGAGCAGCATACGGATGTACACAGAGAACATATAATAATGGAATAACTTGTCTTAGGTAGAGTAGTAATTTGTTATAAATCATAATCAGTGTGTCATTTTGAGGGGCTGAATTAGGTTGAAACCTAGTTTGGGGGTGTGGGGGGGCATTGCCCCCCATATGAACTGCAGTTTGTATTTATCTATTTATTTACTTATGCCATTTAGATCCCAGATTAAACATGAATTAGGTTGAAACCTAGTTTGGGGTGTGTGTGGGGGGCATTGCCCCCCCCCCCCCCACATGAACTGCATGTCTAGAAGGGGAAAGGGATGTGTAAAAGATAATGTTGTGAGGGATGTGAGGGGGTACTGCCCCCAAATGACGTGGAAGAGAAAAGGGAGGGAGATTATTTATCCTAGTGTGTTTTGTATTGTTTTGGTTGTGGTGGGAATTGGTTCAGTGGGAATTGTCCAGATGGAAATTGGTAGGTGGAAACTGTCCAGGTTAGAACTGACCTAGAACCCATAAATCAAACTGTGCTAGGACCATCTCTTCAAATAAAGTGAACAGTCCTTGAAGAAGTGCTGTTTCATACGCTTAGCTAGACTGTCAGCTAAACCATAGTATATGGAACATCACTGTGAAGACTCAGAACTCTTGAATCAAACTTCTTTAATGCAAATCAGACAAATGAAATATGACTTACAATTTGTAGTGATGCGCAATAGTCTCTGTCTTGCAGAACTGGGAGTCTGTTCTCTACCTGCTCACCATGTAACCAGGGGAAGCCAGGAAATCTCAGCACTGGCTGATGAGTAATGCTGTCAGTACTTTAAATGATGAAAATTTGATGATGTTATAAGGCTTTTGAAAGGCTTAAATTAGCTAGGCACAGTGTTAGACACAGTTCTTAGAATCCCATGCTGCGGACAGACCCCTATTACTCAATGGAGAGAGAAATTGCAGGCTACATCCCATCCTACACAGACAAGAAACCAGCCAATAGGAAAAGTCCCACAAGGCATAGGGAACTGGGACATGTGCTCAGGAAAACTAATATTTGTAGTCCAAAAGCACTTCCTGCCTTTCTTAAAGGCACAAACAATGTAACCTGATACAGGTAATGCAATCCAAAGAGTTTTAATAGACAGGAGTGGGAGTGAGCCTGTCTAGTGCACTGTAAGCAAGGAAGCCAATTTGGCTAATCTCTGTTTCCACTCCCCCACGCAGCTGTCATTGCCATACACTCAAAACAAAGCAAGCAAATCTATGAGCTGCTACATCCACATTGTCGTTCTTTATTGTTGGTCCATCTGTAACAAGTCTAAAGCTGTTTCAGTTGGATAGGCAGTGCCTTAAAAGGTGGAGGAGAAAAGAAATAACAATTGAATATCACTAAAACAGCTTCAAAAATTATTGTATTGGGTAGAAACAGCAATTATAAACTCTGTACTGTGTGCTCTTTTTTCTTCACTGTTCTTCCATTCAATACAGATGGTCAGATTTCAGTGAGGATATCCTGTTTCCTGAAGGGTTCATCTTAACTGTTGTTGTAATCTGCTTTGGGAAGCCTGGTGTTATAAAGATGAAAGAATTTATTGAAATTAAATGGAAGTATAATTAAACTCTCCTTTCATTTGGGGCACATTGAATCACATCTTCATCTGTTTTGTAGAAATTTACCTTTTAGATACACAAATGGATTATTCAGCTTTGAACATGTTTCAGGGGCAAGTGGTTTTATAAGTCAAAATAAAAACAAATATTTTGTTTCATGCAGATCTCTTTTGTTTAAACATAAATGGGCTATGAGCCCCTAATGCAGCCCATTGGTTTTCTTATATTTTGTTCTTGTGATGACTTATACTGTGCCAAAACTGAAAACTCTATCTGGTCGATAATAAAAGGTGCTCATTGTGAATACTATCCACCCTAAAAGGTTGTTTTGTGGCTGTATATGAGAAGTTATGATATTGAATAAATAAGTGCATCCTAAGTTTATATAGTCCTTTTAAGAAATCCAGTTAATTGTGCAACTTATTGGTGGAACATAACCAAAGAAGTATGGTATGGTCACATTTTCAATATGGTAATACTAGGGCCCAGCTAAGGAGCAGGCTATTTTGAGTTAGTCTTCACTGGACCAAACTTGCTTTTCTTGTGCCATCACTATCCAGCAGGTAAGCAGTGTCTTAAAAGGTGGAGGATAAAGAATTTTTTGAAAACATTTACATCACACATTATCCCAAGCAGAGTCAGGTTCAATGTGGCTTACATTTGAAAATACATTGAGGCAAAATAATAGAATTCAGTTATATTATGAGAACAAATAGATGGATATGTCTGAAACAGTTAAGAAAGTTGAGATTAGCATATATACCCAACTGGGCATTTAAAAGTTTGTTCTTTAATGATACCACGTGTTCAGAAATCATAGCCATAAGTATAGGCAGTTATTCAAAGATTATCACATGTACACACCAGAACAGGCATCCATCACATTGCAAAAGTAAACAACAACTTCTACAGAGTACATCCAAAATTTAATTTTTATTTCCTTATTCCTATCTTCCAAAATTCCAGACATCAGATGTACAGATCAGCAGGACCCAAAGCACTCCAAAAGAAGTAAAGTCAGAAACAACACAGTTTATACCTAATTGTTCAACCACCCTTAGGATTCACTTTTGGGTTTAAAAAGCAAATCATGTGTATGTAAGTTCTGGATAAACAAATTAAAACAATCAAAGTTTAAAGCAAATGCCCATATGTAATAGTTGTAGCAATAATGAAACAATAATGGAATATTTACATAGGCAGCCTGAGCCAACAGGTTTATTTTCCAGTGAACATAATTAACTTTGTATGAACTTGACAGCTAATAGTGTGCTTAACTGGACAATGCTGGCACATTTAGACTGACTCTGGACTTCTGCCTTCATTATTTAATATCTGTCTTTTAAATAATAGTAATAAAAATATCAAGTGCATTTTTATAATATACCTCTGCAGTCCACAAAACAAAAGGAGCAAGTTCCCACATGCCATCTTTTTCTTTTGATCTAGGCACAGGAAAAAAAAAAGATTTAAAATGCTCCCAGGTTTCAACCTAATTCATGTTTAACGTGGAGGATAAATGTCATAAATAAATAAATAGAAACTCTGAATGTTGAGCACCGATTCTTATAACATGATGTCTGTTTTAGTGGCCTTTTACCATGGGAAAAAAATCTCTGCACAAATATAACACATGCTAGGGTGTCCCTATAATTAGCCCCCCCTAATGACACTCTGATTACGATTTCTAAGAAATTACTACTCTACCTATGAGAAGTTATTCGTTTATTATACTTCCTCTGTGTATATTTCTATGTTGAACAAGCCTACATGTTTGAAAATATAAGTGAGATTAAACACAAATGCTACCAACAATATAGAGCAACAATGTGGATGCAGCAGCTCATATATACTTACCCCTCCCTTTGACTTTATTGAATCTGTACTTTCCCGGAATTGTAACCATCTGTAATTTTGTAAGCCACATTGAGCCCACTCTTGTGGGATATTGCGGGGTATAAATGTACCAAAATAAATAAATAAATAGGTTTGTTTGCTTTGTTTTGAGAATGCAGCAATGGCGGCTGCCCAGGGAAGGGGAAACTGAGACTGGCCTAATTAGTTTCAACAAAAAAAGCACCAAGAGCCTTCCAACGGGACACAGTTCCTTTAAAACCCTTTAGTGTCCAATGTTCCCATTAATCTGTTCCCATATGGCTTATTACGGGAACATTGGACACTAAAGGGTTAATTGTAAACATCAGTTTTCCAAGATGGACCCAACATGGGCCGTGTTTCAGTGCACAGCGCCCGCGTCAGGGGTCTGTTTTAAACATATACAACATTGTAAATCACAAAATGATAAAACTTCAAATCATAACATGGATAATAAAACTGATTGACATAATCCTATATAATAAAAAGCACCTCCATCCAAGTTAGCTGTCTTACCTGTGCTACAACCAGGACCTATAACAACTTCTATGCCTTAGAATTTAAAAGGCACTTATAACCCTTCTCTGCCACCTTTTCTTATTTAACTAGTAATATAGTTTTCCTGATAAATAGTTTGATTTGCCCCCAACATTGTGGACTAAAGATGAGCATAAGATCATGTGATGATTTTGATTTAATCATGTATGAAGTAACAAATTTTTCTTTATTTTATAATGACTAATAGTCATCTTTTCTATTTCAAGAGTTGTACTTGAAACATATAGTAAATGTGATTAAAAAAAAAGCACCTCCAATATTCTGAAGCTGACTTCGTGGCAGTGAAAGTTTGAAGGGTTCATGCTGCCTCTAACGCTGTATCCATCTCCTGGAATTGATGTCACGCACTTCCGGGTTTGTCACAAACAGCACTGACCAACCACAGGATAGCAGCACGAGGCACAACCTCAACATCTATAGCCTTCCCTTCGAGTTCGTTCCCTCAGAGTCCTGCCCTCGCGGAAAGAGGAAATGACGTCAGCAGGTGGGACTCAGAGGGAACGAACTCGAAGGGAAGGCTACAGACAGGCAGGCCTTTCAAAGATGCGGCTGCTTCAATGTAGGTAAACATGGGAACAAGAAGAATCTGGGTGGCTGGAGGGGGAGCAGGGGAGACAGGACAATTGCTGGGTTTCTGGAGGGGGGCAGGGGAGAGAGGAGAATTGCAGGGTGGCTGGAGAGGGGGCAGGGGAGAGAGGACAATCGCTGGGTGGCTGGAGGGGGGCAGGGGAGAGAGGAAACTCACAGGGTGGCTGGAGGGGGGGCAGGGGAGAGAGGAGAACCACTGGGTGGCTGGAGGGGGGCAAGGGAGAGAGCAGAATCGCTGGGTGGCTGGAGGGGGCAGGGGAGAGAAGAGCATCGGTGGGTGGCTGGAGGGGGCAAGGGAAAAAGGAGAATCGCTAGGTGGCTGGAGGGGGGCAGGGGAGAGAGGACAATCACTGAGTGGCTGGAGGGGGGCAGGGGAGAGAGGAGAATTGCTGGGTGGCTGGAGGGGGGCAAGGGAAAAAGGAGAATCACTGGGTGGCTGGAGGGGGAGCAGGGGAGAGAGGAGAATCGCTGAGTGGCTGGAAGGGGGCAGGGGAGAGAGGAGAATCGCTGGGTGGCTATAGGGCAGGCAGGGGACAGAGGAGAATCGCTGGGTGGCTGGAGGGGGGGGCAGGGGACAGAGGAGAATCGCTGGGTGGCTGGAGGGGGAGCAGGGGACAGAGGAGAGTCACTGGGTGGCTGGAAGGGGGACGGGGAAAAAGTAGAATCGCTGGGTGGCTGGAAGGGGGTAGGGGAGAGAGGACAATCACTGGGTGGCTGTAGGGGGAGCAGGGGAGAGAGGAGAATCGCTGAGTGGCTGGAAGGGGGCAGGGGAGAGAGGAGAATCGCTGGGTGGCTATAAGGCAGGCAGGGGACAGAGGAGAATCGCTGGGTGGCTGGAGGGGGGGGCAGGGGACAGAGGAGAATTGCTGGGTGGCTGGAGGGGGAGCAGGGGACAGAGGAGAGTCGCTGGGTGGCTGGAAGGGGACAGGGGAAAAAGTAGAATCGCTGAGTGGCTGGAGGGGGGTAGGGGAGAGAGGACAATCACTGGGTGGCTGTAGGGGGGCAGGGAATAAAGGAGAATCACTGGGTGGCTGGAGGGGGAGCAGGGGACAGAGGAGACTCGCTGGGTGGCTGGAAGGGGCAGGGGAGAGAGGAGAATCGCTGGATGGCTCGAGGAGGGGGCAGGGGACAGAGGAGATGCACTCGCACCCAGCGGTCTCACTCTTTCTCTGTCACACACACACACTTGCACACTCACTCTCTCTGTCACACACACAGTCACTCTCACACACACTCTCTCATACATACACACTCCGAGAAAAACCTTGCTAGCGCCTGTTTCATTTGTGTCAGAAACGGGCCTGTTTTACTAGTTATGTCATAAAACATGAATATAAAATGAAAATGAAAAAAAAGGTATAATGTATGAAGCAGATAAATGAAATCTTTGTACTATAAATAACATATATATATACATTATAAATGAACCTTGACACAGTTCCACTGTTTAAACACAAAAAGGCTATTATTAATGATTATAGAGAATGGTGTGATGAGTGAATAACCATGTTTATAAAAACTGTTGACTACAAGTAAAAACATACATGTGTACATTGTAAAACGTGATATCATTGTTCCATTAATTAAATAGAGAGATAGAGATTTCCAACTTAAATGGATGCTTCTTTGTGAGCACGTAATGAATGGCAATCTACATTGTTGCAACTCACCAAATATGTTCAGTTGTGCAACGAATACTGTGTACAACAACCAAACTTCTTCCTTGTGAAACGTGAAAGATATGTAAAAATGAAGAATTTAATAAAGAAATGTTAAAGACAAGGCAAGTTTGAGGGAAGGGGGTGGACCACTGGGGAGGGGGGAGGGGGAAGGGAAACAAGAGGGATATACTGCACCCTGCAGTGTTTGGGAGGACAATACCCCCCCTCACTTCCCCCCAGACTACCCCCATGTGACTCGCCTGTGGACACAACCCTGCTTGCCATGTCTCTAAACTTGCACAGAACAGCGCAAGCAGCTTACTCCGCAGTGCCTTTCTTGGCAGGATTGCCTTCTTCCTTTATTTACAGTTCCTGTTCAACAGAGTAGGGCCTGCTACAAGAGCAATAGTTCAGCAAGTTGCTTGCACTGTTTCATGGAAGATTAAAGAGAGGTGGCAGGAAGGTACAAATCTGGGAGAAAAGCCCCGGGGCACTGGGGGTAGGTACTGGCAGAAATAAACCAATGAGTTTGGGATGGCAAAGACATATTTTTGGGGTGGCATTTGCCACACCATAGGGACACCTGAGTTCTAAGATTGACCTACAAAGCCTGCAGGCATCAGCAGGACCCCAGGGATTACTTGCTTTAGTAATTTATTTTCCTACCAAATTGACAAGATCTATTTACCAAAGGTGTGTGATATGTGAAAGTCATTCACTCATAGATTTCTGTCCTGTATTATGATCTGAAAAAAAGATGGCTTATCTGGTTAGCTAGAGAAGAGAAAGAATGAGAAAGAGAAAGACAGAGAGAGAGAGAGAGGGAGGGTGAGAGAGAATGAACATAAGATGAATTTAAAAAATGAGAGTAAGAGAGAAATTGAGAAGAACAGAGTCAGCTGGGACCTTGGCCATAAACATTGGCCTGATGGTCACACAATCAATAAGTTGAGGCAGTACTTAATGTTCAAAGATTCCCAGTTTAATTCATAAATGGAGATTAGTCATTTCCATTTATGTCTAATGGCTGTGAATACTTTCTGGTTTTATCTAGAGAGGATGAACAAGCAATAACTGTTTTCAATTTAGAAATGTAACTAAGTCGCCAAGAGGCATCTCATTTCACTCCTACTGAGAGAACAGGAACATGTGATCACACTTTGACCAGGAAAATATGGGGATGGTGGAGGAGCAGAAAATGATAGGAAAAAAGGGTGAGAATAAGTATTTTAAAAAACTGTGAAAGAAACAAGTATCTCAAGAAGAGAAAAAAAAGATATAAGCCTAGATAGAACTCGGAATCTTCTATTTTCTGTAATTATGCATTATGCAGTCATCATTAACTAGTACCTGCACCACCTCTTCACCATGGCTGGATCTGATCCCCTTCTTCCATCTTCCAATCTAACCTCTTTGAGCTGATTTAGTTTGCCCTGGCCTGGCCTGATATTTCTGTAACTTGCTTCTCCAGCACATTAATACAGTTCTAATATTCCTTTTTTGTTGTTTGGGTTTCTTCCTGGGTTCTGTGAATGGGAATCTCTTTAATAAATTTCTCCTCCACACCTGGAATCCAGCTCTATGATGTGTGTTCTTTTTAATATGTGCTTGGCAGGAGAAGAGGCTTTTTTGTTTTATTAGTGTGACCCCCCCCCCCCCCCCCCCCCGCCGAATGCCTCTGCTGCAGGGAGGTCACTAAGACAACAAGGGCTAGTCCTGCCAGCCTGGTGGGAGGGTTTGTGAAGGGCCAGCCTATGGAGTCAGGGCCAAGAGTTAATAAAAGGCATTGCATGGAAAAAATTATGGTCTTTGGTACCCACCCCTGCCGAGACTCTGAGAACTGAGGGGGAAGTCCTGAGAACCAAGGCAGGAGGAGTTTGCAGTGTGTGGTTTTTGAAGCCCCTGCTATAGAGTAGTGGTTCCTGTGGGGTGTTTCCAACTTGGGAATGACAAGGAGAGCTTGGGGAAAAAGACACCTCAGGTAAGAGAAGTGGGAGCAGGCGTGCTTCTCTTCTGGCAGGACTTTCATTGCACATGTGAAAGACCCCTGTTCCAGGATGAGAGAGAGAGAATTGAGTAAATCATGTGGAGCTGACTGTGAAACTGTAAGAATTCTACGGGGAGATTTCCAAGTACTTTATTCTGGTTGCAAATAGAGGAGATTTGAGAGAGAACTGAACTGTGATTTAAATGCCCTGATATCATTTGGAGATTATGTTTGCTGACCATCTAAAAGACCCTGAAATGTACAGACCAAGTTGATAAGTTTATGAACTATTTTTTCAAGTTACTGTTAGTAAAGCAAGTTGGAAGTTGAAATACAAAGTCTGCTGCCTATTTTGTGCACGATTGAAGTAGAGTGCCAAGAAAAGAGTACCCTTTGGCCTACTGGGATTTAGCCCAGCCCTAGCCTACGCCCAGCTCAAGATCTTGAACTCTGTTTTTGTTCATCCTGGTCCCAGGGTGCCTGACTCAACGAGATTAGCTGGTGCCTGTGAACTGAGTGAGTAGGACCAGGGTTACTTTTTGTTTTAATCTTGAGAATCAAAAGGAGTAAGGAGTACCCTTAACAAGATGGTGGTCTCTATTTTGGAGATGAGGATTGAGTGTTTCTAGAGAACTCTTTGAAATTATTGAGACTTTGTAGAACCTATTTGTCTCATAAGAGATGCTCTCATTGCCTCTGTCACGTTTTCAAAGCTGGAACTAGGTTTGTGAGCCCTTGGGCCACTGCCGAGGAGCGGCAGTGGCAGGCAAAACCACCCCACACCAGAGACTAGGCAGAACAGGACTGGAACCCCAGACTGGAGTTGCAGCAGAGGCAAGCAAGCAGGAATAAGCAGAGCAGGCACACTTAAACTTCATCTGCACTTGGCCACCTTTCACCAGGAGTTGAGCCCCTGACTGCAGGTGGCCGGCAGGACCTACTGGGCAAGGCAGGACTGGATACCCACTAGGCTGAACCAGGACTGAGGGTCAGAGGGGAAAGGAACAAACAAGGGCAGCAGGGCAAGGAAGGGAAAGCTAAAGGGCAGGACTGAAAGCTGCGAGCAGCCACTAAAACAGGGAACAAAACACTGATAACAAGACACAGAACTGAAAGCTGCAGAGCAGCCACAAAGATACAAACAGACAAAGACTAAACACAAAACTATAACCCAGAGACAGGACTAGCAAACAAACAACAACCTAATCTAAACTACACACAGTCTAACTAGAAATAAACAAGAATCTCAGGCAAGAACTTAAACAGAAGTGCAACAAGCACCAACATACCAGGGCCTAAGGCGATGCAAAGGCAAAGCAGAAAGGTTTCAAACTAGCTAATAAGCCCAGCAGCAGCTGAGGCTCAGCTGTAGCAATCACCAGGAAACTACGGGTGCTGTGTAGGTTCAAACAGAAAGAGCAAGTCTGGCAGTCTGGAAGATCCGGACCGGACTGCGCTGAAATCTGGAACGGGTGACAGTAACCAGACAGTCCATTGCAGCCACCAGGTCTGGCCACCAAGTGGCGAGAACAAGGAGAGCATGAAACATGGGCACAACTGTGACAGCCTCAGTGACAACAACTGTTCAACTGTATTTGTGTAACATCAAGGTACCTCTTTTATTGGAGGACCAGAGTACAGTATGAGCAGTCTAGAACCTTCAGTCTTGTGGATATGAGGAGCAAAACCTTACTTTCTGTGGACATGGAGGTCCTCTTGGTATGCTGCTCACAATCAATCACTTAAAGGTAATGTTCAGTCAGAACCACCATCCAAAAAAGAAAAGGGTTCTTACTGTCCATATTCTTCTAAACATATAGCCATGGAAGTAAAAAAAGAAATAAGTGGAAAAAGTTTAAACATCAAGGAAGAATAAATATTCAAATTCCCTAAGTTCCTTTCTGCTCCTCTGGACCACCCAGTCATTTCTTTCAGCGCAGTCTGACATTTCTTCACTTACATCCTTTGTTGTTTACCTGCTGACACCTGCTGATTCCTGACTTTAATTTAGTAGAGATCACATAGATGTGGTTCATGGAGAACCATGACTGGGGTATAATTATACCTGGCTATAATCTATTCAGAAAGAATAGGATGGGAAGAATGGGAGGAGGAGTACTGCTACAGTATATGTTGAAGATAATATTAAAGCAACAGAATTGCAGGATTTAGAGGCTAAACAAAAGGCACTGTGGATTAATCTGTAAAAAGGGAATGGAAAACACATTTTCATTGGTGTGATATACAGGTCTGCTTCACAGGCAGAAGTGGACAAAGATTTGGCTGAATATAATACAACTAAGAAGGAGAAAGTACTACTAATAAGTAATTTTAATATGCCTGATGTTGATTGGAGCATTCCTGTTGTAAGGTCATCTAGAAGTAGGAAGATCCTGAATTCTGTACAGGAAGAACTGTTTCAGCAGTTGGTAATGGGCCTAGTGTAGTGCTTATGAATGGGGAGAGTGTTTCTGTCTGACATTCAGTGATCACAGGATGGTGTTTAAAATTAAGAAACATGTGGAAAGGGTCATTCAAAAGTGGAGGTTCTAGACTTCAAAAAAACTAACTTTGTCAAGGTGGAGAAATACCTCAATGAGTTGTTAGTTGGGTGGGAACATCTGGGGGAAGTAGAGAAGCAGTTGAAAAAACTGAAAGGAGATATTTCAAGGGCAACAAACCTTTTTGTTAGGAAAATAAATAAAAGTAAGAAGAAAAGAAGGTCATTTTGGTTCTCAAAATTAGTAGCTGAAAAAGTAAGGAAAAAGAGGCTAGCTTTCGTAAACCACAAAAGATTACAGAAAGATGAAGATAGGCAACAATATCTGGAAAAGCTAAGAGAAGCTGGTAAAGTAGTCAGGAAAGTAATATGCAAATGAAACAAAAAATAGCCAGCATAGTACAATGGGGGCATAAGACAAATTTTAGATTTGTTAGTGGTAGGAGGAAGTGTTAAAGTAGCATTGTGAGACATAGGTAACTTATAAATAAACTGAATGTCCTCAGTACAGACCTTAAAGTAACTAACTGGGTTAGAACTGGTTCAGTGGAAGGTGACAAAGGGTTGTGGTAAATGGCATTCACTCTGAGGAAAGGGACATTATCAGTGGTGTGCTGCAAGGATTTTTGTAGTGTTCTCTGAATGATAGAAATGGAGGGGTACAAAAATAGAAACCACAGGAGAGGAGGTACTGAATTGGGGAGCAATTGCTCTTTGCTCAGTGTTATCTGCTCCTATCATGCATGCTGCTGTGGAGGGGAGGAGCTGGAGCAAGAAGCAGAGATCTGCCGATTGAGATATGAGATGCTACGTACCAAAGTCTAGTGCTGCCCCTGGTGCTGCCCCATAATTTTGTTGCTATCTGAAATTATCTAGTTCTCCTGGTGGAAGAACTGGCCCTGTTCTCAGGACCCCTGGGAGTGACCTGGCTCCCAACTATTCCAGATGAAATGTACTTTCCAAGACTTCATTTGTAAAGAAATTGAAAAGAGTTTTGGAACAAAGACTGCAGGGATTGAAACTGAAATACAAAGAGAAGAAAGCATAGAGTTATTTAAACCTGGCAGCTTTCCCACAAAGCCATTTTGTTGTAAGCAACAAATAAATAAATAAATAAATAAATAAATAAATAAATAAATAAATAAATAACTGCAATGATATTTCTACAAAGAGTAATTTGAATATAGTCACTTGTAAGAATGGAATTGCAATGATATACTCACACACTGTCAGCACTTACATCCTGAACAGTGAAGCCTTTGCCTCCTAGACTGGAAATTGACTCCCACTGTTTGTCCATTTCTTATTGATACAGATGAATAATTTTGCTAAAGAATAGGCTGTTGGGTGATATTTTTCATTGGGCCTACATACAAGCGAGCTGAAGTCATTTTGTCATCATTTGTGAATTATGCTGTGGTGAAATCATGGGTGCATCTGCAGTGCTGGGTGGCTCAAATGTAAAAAAGAGAGAGAAAAAATAGAGTGAATTAAAATACTTTTCATTCTTCAGGATTTTATAAAAACAGAGAAAATGACAACAGATAAAGACTATACAGTCTATCTAGTCTGCCTATCATACTATCTATGGTCTTCCATGTGCTTCTGTTATTATGCTACATAAATAAGCAGTAGTAATATATATATATATATTTTTTAATTAATTAATTAATTAATTTATTGAACATATGATATACTGCTATAATGTGCAAACTTCAATATATGGGCTTAAAAATTAAACAGAGAACATGCAGAAAAAAAAAATCAAAACAATGACTTACAGAACTAGAAATGTTAAGAGAGCAGAGGGATCTTGTCAGGTATTTGTGACCTGGATTGGCCACTGTTGGAAACAGGATACTGGGCTTGATGGACCTTCAGTCTGTTCCAGTATGGCTACCCTAGAGGGAGTGCACAACAGAAGAAATCTATAAAAATTACATAAATAATTATTGTATGTCTCTTTAGTTACCTTTACTCTGCACTCGACAAAGGAAAATTGATTTGCTGGTTTCAATAGATCTGACAGTAGCATCCAAATTAGTTGACCACCCTCTACTCTTCCATCATCTCCAGGACATTTGCATCAGTAGTAAAGCCTTTGACTGGCTTGCTTCTTTTCTGACTGACATATCTTCTCAATAGCTATCTCTAACTTTGATCGCCAATTTTTTTCTTGTGGAGTTCTTCAAAGCTTGGTCCGTACTCCCATACTACTACTACTATTCAACATTTTCTTGAGCCCCTTTGCTATACTAATCTAAGACCTGAGCCTTTCCACTTATTAATATGCTGATGACATCCTCATAGTTTATTACACCAATCATTTGGCTCCTGACATTTCCTCCCTTCAGTCAGTACAAATTAAGATCTCCTAGTGGCTACCTGATAACTTTCTTGTACTTAATCACTCTAACACAGTTGGCTGCTGGATTACCGGTCATCTCTCCACCCTGACTATAGCATGATCTTTTTGTGACAATTCTCTAACATTAGTTCCTAATTTTAAATATCTCAGAATATTATTGATAATAAATTATCTTTTGAATCACAGAAAACTGCCCTAGTGAAATTCTGCTTCTATGCTCTAAGACAATTCCGTGCTATCCGTCTGTTCTCGTATCATTCATCTCAGATTACAGTACTACTTGCTTTGCAAATCTCAAGACTTGATTACTGTAACATTTCATATGCTGGACTCTCTCAGACTTTTTTTACGGAGACTTCAACCAGTACAGAACCTGGCTATTAGGATTCTTTGACACACCAGATGTTCTGATCATGTTTCTCTCTAGGTTATGTTCTCCATAATGTTTTGCAGTTAACATTTAATACAAAGAAGTGCAAAGTGATGCACTTGGAGTGTAGAAATCAAAAAGAGAAGTATGCGCTAGGGGCAAGACACCGATGTGCATGGATCAGGAGAGAGAGACCTTGAGGTGATAGTATCTGAGGATCTCAAGATGACAAAACATGTGACAAGGTGGTGGCTGTAGCCAGAAAAATACTAGGCTGCATAGAGAAAAGCATAAAAATCAGAAAGATGGAGGTGTTTATGCCCCTGTACAAGTTATCGGTGAGGCCCCACTTGAAGAATTGTGTTCAGTATTGGAGGTGGTATCTATCCATTGACATAAAAAGACTTAAAAATGGTCCAGGGTTTGCACCAAAAGATTTATGAAAAGAGAACGGAAAACTTGGATCTGTGCATTATAGAGGAAAGGAGAGAGAAGAAAGATATGATAGAGACATTTAAGTACTTGAAAGATATTAATGTATAAACAAACCTCTTCTAGAGATGTGGAGGACAAGGATTGGATTGCAGGGCAGTAGATTTAGGATTAATGTCAGAAAATACTTTTTCACAGAAAGAGAAGTGGATGCTTGGAATGCCCTTCCAAGAGAGGTGATGGAGTTAAAAACAGTGAGAGAATTCAAAAATGTATGAGATAAACATAGAGGATGCCTAAATAGAGAGAGGATGGAAACAAAACTTAGCTGTTCAGGTGTTATTTTGGGCATGAGTAGTTGGGAACTAAGGCCAATGGAGCGCGAACCTCTTCAAGTCTGTGTCCTGCAAATGGCAAAAGACAGATGAAAATCTAGTCTGCATATTCTATATCACTTTATTATCATATGCTATAAGTCAGTGTGCTGTGCATCTCAAGGGGGAATGGAAAACGTCTTAATGTTGAAATTAGCAAGTTAACCAAAAGCATTGCTAACACTATTTATAACATATACCCAAGAATTCTATAAATGTTGCTTTAAATGCATGTGCAAATTTGTGAATGCAATGTAATTGAATAACGAGCTAATTAGTGCCAATAATTGACATTTTAATAAGCAAATATTGGTGCTAATTGGCTTAAATTAAAAATTTTAAGCACCTAAATGTAGGCACAGGATACGGTGTAGATTTAAAATGCAGTTCCAAAAAGGGGACACAGCTGTGGGAGGGTCATGGACAGATTGGGGGTGTTCCCACAATATATGTGCATTGTTATAGAATAATTGGGATCCATGCCTAATCTAGGCGTGGGGATTTAGACCAAGGTTTTGTTGGTGTAAATGGTCGCGCCAAATCTAGTTGTGGGTCCCGGCGCTAAGCACTATTTTATAAACGGCACCTAAATTTAAGCACCGTTTACAGAATAGCCCTAAGCGCTTGTTTCGGTGCCAATATTTTAGGCGCCGTTTATAGAATTTAGTCCATATTGTCCAAAGACTGCATCATTTAAAACTGTCTAAAGATGGTTGGCACAATGGCAAATTGCCAACCAGTATTTAAGCATGAATGACTCTAATCTGTACAGAGTGGCAGATGCAGCTATGGCCACCTTGTTGGGCAGGCTGGTTGGACCATGCAGGTCTTTAACTGTTGTCATTTACTATATTACTATCTACCAGGGGCGTAGCCAGACCTTACGGTGGGAGGGGGCCAGAACCTGAGGTTGGGGGCACATTTTGAGTGCTACCCCGCCGCCCCCCCCCACCATCTTGCCTTGCCTCCTTGCCCCCCCTCGCCTCCTAGCACCCCCCTCACCTCGCAAATTCCTTTGCTGGCGGGGGTCCCCAACCCCCGCCAGCCGAAGCCTTCTTCAACACCGTCTCCAATGCAGCCGCGTTCCTGCCCTGCTCTTCTTTCTTCTTGCTCCTCCTGTCCTGTGCACGCTGATGCTCCTTCTCAGTTTCACGTAAAGGAGCATCAGCATGCACAGGAAGAGCAAGAAGAAAGAGGAGCAGGGCAGGAACGCAGTTGTGCCGGAGACCGGCGCTGAAGAAGGCTTTGGCTGGCGGGGGTTGGGGACTCCCGCTAGCCAAACCTGGGGCCTGGATGAAATTTGCGGGGGCCCAGGCCCCCATAGCCCCCCTGCTATCTACACATCAAGAAAGGGCTATTTTGACTCACAGAAAAATCATGTAGATCCAGCTGGACAAGTGATTGGGTGCGAGAAGCAAATGAGTAGATAATAAAACACAACTCTTGAATTAAATTAGCAAGGAACCATTGAAGCGTCACTGTACCGTTGGCAGAAAGAATGGTAGGGGGCTGCCATAAGATCTTCAAGAAAAAAGAAGAATAGCAAAGCCCATGAAAAGATTATTGCATGAAAACTGAACAAGAAGGAAGAAAGAATTATCAAGAAAGTAATGTCTCTGAGACAACTGTGTGACAGATTCAGCAATAAGCAGGAATTAGAAATGCATTAGTACCAACTTCAAAGCATTGAGGACAGAGCTGAACAGCACAGCCAAAGTCAGCAACATTTGGAGATGAAAAAGAAAAAAAATAATATATAGACACAATACGCAGACTGGAGGGAGGAGGCAGTTTCTTTTGGAAATTCAAGTGAGGAAGAGCTCAGTAGACACAACGGGAGTAGAAAAAAATAATGAGATTTCTGTGTGTGAAGTTTGTATTTGTATTTCACAAGAAATATACAGAAGAACTCAGTTGACCTTTACTTGAAAGCAGTTTACTTATAAAACATGTGTAAAACAAATGAAAATATACAATAAGTGTGTGGAAGTAATTGACTGCAGACATTTTTTAACATTTGGCTTCTTATTTTGACTCCAGGAGAATGACAGCACATTCAGATTTGAATGCATTAAACTTTACACTGTTGAAAATGAGCTGAACTCCTGAATATCTCTAACCCAGGGGTGGGCAGCCTCCATTGTAACAAATAGATCTCATGCATATTCATTGAGGAAATCCTGAAAACCTGGCTGGATTGCGGCCCTCGAGGACCGGGGTTGCCCATCCCTGCTCTAGCTCAAGTCTTCCTTCCTTCTTTAGCTATGCAAGATGAACCAGTAAGAAGGCAATGGTGAGGAAGACTGAAATATGGTTCCATTCACACCTCACATATAGTAGCGACAAAGGAATTCATTGATACAAATTCTTTGGGCCTTGTAAGGGTAAGGAAAATACTAGAGCTATCATAAAAGCAGTCATTCTGCAAAAGTGTACTCACCTGAAAAAGATATAGAGAGAGTACAAAAGGAGTCAATATTGCCTTCTACATCAGTCACAGACATACTGTGATCAGGGTGTATTCCTATTACTAGAACAGCAGCACAGATGGAACCAGAGAACTATGATGAGGATGTTATTATGCCTTTGTATCGTTCCATGGTGCGACCGCACCGCGAATATTGTGTTAAATTCTGATCGCCGCATCTCAAAAAAGTTATAGTGGAATTAGACAAGGTACAGAGAAGGGTGACAAAAATGATAAAGGGGATGGGATGACTTCCCTATGAGGAAAGCGATTAGGGCTCTTCAGCTTAGAGAAAAGGCGGCTGAGGGGAGATATGATAGAGGTCTATAAAATAATGAGTGGAGTTGAACGGGTAGATGTGAAGCGTCTGTTTACGCTTTCCAAAAATGCTAGGACTAGGGGGCATGCGATGAAGCTACAATGTAGAAAATTTAAAATGAATCGGAGAAAATGTTTCTTCACTCAACGTGTAATTAAACTCTGGAATTCGTTGCCAGAGAATGTGGTAAAGGCGGTTAGCTTAGCGGAGTTTAAAAAAGGTTTGGATGGCTTCCATAGACCATTACTAAATGGACTTGGGGAAAATCCAATACTTCTGGGATAAGCAGTATAGAATGTTTTGTACTTTTTTGGGATCTTGCCAGGTATTTGTGACATGGATTGGCCACTGTAGGAAACAGGATGCTGGGTTTGATGGACTTTTGGTCTTTCCCAGTATGGCAATACTTATGTACTTATGATTCTCTTGCTGACAGGAGGTCAGAGGGGATGCAGCTCCTGCTCTGGTTAAAGTGCTTAGGAGAGTTTGTGGGTAGATCAGATTAGGCTTCTGTAGGTTGCAGGAGAAGACCCATAAAATCTAGGGTATCTATGGGTAGATGAAAGAGCTCAAGCACTCTCAAAGCTGTACCTGCAGGTACATCTTTTGTTGAGATGCCTTAAATATTAGTAAGGTGTCTTTTAAAAGTTACATCAGTGGGCATCATAGGTGAGAAAGGAAAATTAAACGTTCTCAGGTTAAGACCCCTAGCTTGATTTTCAAAGACTTCATGCCTCCTATGAAAAAACCCTTTATCCTGAATCAAGGCAAAGTCCTCCATGTTAAATTCTCAGTGTGGAATGACTAAGCTGTTTATATTGTCCACGTGTCATAGAAAAATGTACATTTTGGGAAAAGTTGAACACAGATCTCTTGAGTATGGGATGGTGATGGATAACTAGCATTTAAGGGGCAATTCTATAAGTGCTTCTCTTACAATAACATGCAAGAGAAGCATACTCTATAATGACATCTGGGCACCCAGGTATCATTACAAAATAGTAGCATAACCTGATATCAGAATCCCAAACACTTGTATGCCCACAGTTACACCAGTCATAGACCTGGCATAAATGTGGGTACCACAACTTACAGTATTCTGGAACTCATTGGAGCCGACTCTGTGGGTGCTTGAGCCCCCGTAATATTGATAAAATTCCTTGTATGTGTCCAGGGAGGGGTTATTTTCATTGGGCTTAGCATCCCCAATAATTTTGAAAAGATGACTCCTGGAACTTATGTGCATAAGTGGGAGCCCAGCCCATGTCCCGCCTGTGCTCCACCCACATGGTACATATTATGCTCCACCCACATTACCCCTTGCAGTTACATGCTATAGCATTTATGTTAGCTCTTATAGAATGCTGCTTAGGGTACTTATGCACATACATGGTAATTTTACCTACATTTATGCACACAAGGGGAGTGTAAAAGTGAGTGTTCTGCTATAGAATTGTTTTTTTAGTGTTATCTCAGTGGTCCTTACTAAAGCACTTCCCATTCATTCCTAGATTGTATCGAAGTCTCTGTTTGCTGAAACATGATTGAAATAACAGCATCCAGATTCCATTGTGGGATACCAGCCTAAGAAACAGAGAAACATGATGGCAGATAAGGGCCAAATGGCCCAACCAGTCTGCCCGTCCTGAGTAACCACTAACTCCTCCTTTCCCTAAGGGATTCCATGTGCCTGTCCCATGCTTTCTTAAATTCGGACACAGTCTCCATCTCCACGACCTCCACCGAGAGGCCATTCCACATATCCACCACCTTTTCCATGAAAGAGTACTTTCTTACATTCCTTCTAAACCTATTTTCTCTTAAATTTATCCCATGCCGTCTCATTCCAGAATTTTCCTTAATTTGAAGAAGGCTCACCTCCTGTACAGTAATGTCACTGAGGTATTTAAACATCTCTATTATATCCCCTCTCTCCTACCTCTCTGTCAGTGTATACATGTTGAGGTTCATAAGCCTGCCCCTATATGTTTAATGGAGACCACTTACCAATTTTATAGCCGCCTTCTGGACCGACTCCATCCTGTTTATATCTTTCTCTAGGTGTAGTCTCCAGAACTGCACAGACAGTACTCTAAATGGGGCCTCACCAGAGACCTATACAAGGACACTATCACCTTTTTTTTTCTGCTGGTCATCCCTCTCCTTATGCACCTAAGCATTCTTCTGGCTTTGACCGTCGCCTTTTCTACTTGTTTGTGTTGGATTATTTGTAGTAAATAATTTAGCAGATTTTAGTACACACAGCTTCAGCTTTAGAAATGTTAATTTCTTTCTTCATCTCTCTCTCATTCACCCCTGAATAATTCACTGCTGAGTCACTTTAAAGTTGAAGTAACAAAACATCTGTTTACTCACAGTTTGTAGTTAGATTATAATCAGACAGGCTTATATTTACATATTACTATACATTTGTATTATCAGCTCCTTCCATGTGCTTAGATGGCAATGGATGCTCACACCACCATAGATCCTCTCAGGTTAGGAGAGATCATGAGCTCCATGTGCTCCATGTGCTGTGTCTGCTGCATCTGCTGTGTCTAACCCCCACAGGAAGTTGCATAGCTGTGTGACCTCTCTAAGTAATTCACATCAGAGGTCACAGAGTAATCACAGAGAAATAATAGGTGACAGGCAATGCATGCAAAATACAATTACATTCCAACAAACCCCTTCTCATGCATAACTGTCATGCAATTATTTATTCATACAAAGTCCAAACTTTATACGCAGATCCTCAAAATGTTCTCTGGGTAACGGTTTGGTCATGATGTCAGCTGTCATCTCACTGGTGTGACAATAGTGTAGACTGATGACCCCTTCTTTCGCCAACTCTCGCACGTTGTGGTATTTCGTTGCGATGTGCTTGGTGCGTGACTGAACCTTGTCATTCTGTGACAGTCGGATGCAGCTCTGATTATCTTCCATTATCTGGATTGGTTTCTTTTCAGCTATTCCAAAATCCAGCAAAAGTTTTTCAATCCACATCAGTTCTCTGCACGCTTCCGATACGGCCACGTATTCAGCTTCTGTAGAAGACAAACTCACAATACTTTGTTTATGACTGGCCCATGAAATGTGTACATTTCCATACATAAACACATATCCACTTGTGGATTTATAATCAGAATGATCCCCTGCCCAATCTGAATCACAGTAACATATTAGTTTTGGATTACTATTGGCTGAAATCTTTAATTTACAATCAATGGTACCCTTTAAATACCTTACCATCCTTTTAACTGCAGTCCAATCTGATTTGGTAGGTGAGCTGACCCTTCTGCTCAAAATTCCTACTGCATTTGCTATATCAGCCCTGTATGTGGTAGCTAGATATAAAAGCTTACCTATGGCTGATCTATATTGGATGTTATCTGGTAAAGGTTCTCTTACTGTTTCATCCTTCAGAAAATCAGTGATCATGGGAGTGCTTACAACTTGGGCATCTTGCATACCTAAACTTTCAATAAGCTCATTTATTTTCTGCTTCTGGCTTAGAAGATAAGAACCATCATTTTGTTTCTCAATTTCTATACCAAGATAGTATGACACATTACCCAGTTCTTTTATCTCAACATTCAGGTTTAAACACTTTACAATGTCCTTGTACTCTTGCTCACTTTTGCTTGCAATGAGCAGATCATCAACAAAAGCTAAAATGTATGCATATTGTCCATTTGTGCACCTAGTGTACAAACATTTATCTGCTTCACCTTGCTTAAATCCTAAATTTGTCAATATTTCATGCAATTTTTCATTCCAACATTTTGCACTTTGCTTTAATCCATAAAGACCTTTGTTTAATTTACACACTAGCTGTCTTTGTTTTGTATTTATGAAACCTGTTGGCTGTTCCATGTACAAGTCTTCAGTTATATCTCCGTGAAGAAATGCTGTTTTCACATCAATGTGGTTGACTTGCATGCCTTTTGAGACTGCAATGCTCAGAAGTGTTCTGATTGTCGTGTGTTTCACTACAGGTGCAAACACTTCATCAAAATCTTCTCCATATTTTTGAAGATATCCCTTTGCCACTAATCTGGCTTTATACCTTTCCACTTTTCCTTGTGCATTCCTTTTTAACTTGAATACCCATTTGCATCCTATAGCTTTCTTGCCAGGAGGTAATTTTGTAAGAATCCAAGTATTATTTTTATCCAATGCATCAATTTCTTCTTGTGCAGCTTTATGCCATTCAGCAGCTTCTTCTGCTGGCATTTTCTCAATCTCATCCCATGTTAAGGGCTCTTGAGCTTCTGCTGACTTTGTTAGGTAAGACAGTCTTGGGGGTGGAACACCTTTGTTTTCCCTGGATGAGCGTCTGACAACAGGTTGGTCTGACCTTTCCGCATCCTCAAAATCTGAGAGTTCTTCTCCAATTGATTCCCCTTCTCCAACTGTACTGTCTTCTTCAATGATCCTTTCTGTGTCTGTTTCCTCTGCCTGTTCCTCGTTAGATACAGATGAGTTGCTTTCAGACATCTGCCTTGGTATGGCATTTATATACACTGGCATGTCTATTATGGTTCTAGTTTCATATTCTGGATGATAAGGCTCATCTGGGATAATCCAGCCTTTATCAACCCTTTTGTTTTCATCAAAATATGTAACATGTCTTATGCCAACAATGCCAGTTTTCAGATTCAAAATTCTATATCCTTTGTGTCCTGGAGTATAGCCAACTAAAATGCCCCTTTCTGTTGTGGAATCCAGCTTATGCCTTCTTTGCTTTGGTACATGAGCATATGCTGTACTTCCAAATGTTCTTATGTGTGACAGGTTTGGCTTCCTACCATGCCATGTCTCATGTGGTGTGCGCTCCGCGCCTTTAGTTTGCATTCTGTTTTGTAGGTACACTGCTGTGAGAATGGCTTCCCCCCATAGTCTTTTAGGGAGATTGCTATCTGACAGCATACATCTGGTCATTTCCACAAGTGACCTAAATTTTCTCTCTGCAACAGAATTTTGTTCTGGTGTATAAGCTACTGTTGTGATATGTTGAATGCCTTCTTGTTCTAGAAATGTGCGCATGCTTTGTGAAGTGAACTCACCACCATTGTCGGTCTGAAGAACCTTTGGTTTTCTTTCAAATTTATTGCTCACCATGGCTACGTATTTCTTCAGCATGTCTGTGACTTGACTTTTTTCTTTCAGCAAATAGGCCACACAATATCTAGAGAAATCATCCAAGAATATTAGCACAAATCTGTTATTTCCCAATGATGGGATATTAAACGGTCCACATAAGTCACTGTGTATTAAGTCCAGCACTTTATTACTCCTATTTCCTGTGTATGCAGGAAATGAGGGTCTCACACCTTTTTGAGTAACACAGTCTATGCATTTCTCCATTTTACCAGCATCTGCACTTATCTGAATGCCGGTGGCCAGTTGCTTACTGTAAAGATCCTGGATCACCTTAGAATCACGATGTCCCAGGCGGCGGTGCCAGATTTCCAGACTACATTTACCATCATTCTTCCTTACTTGCGCCATATGTGAGGCTTCACCTGAAATGCTCAGTTTATAAACATCATTATGCATAAAAGCTTCAGCATACACTTCATCATTTTTAGAGATTGTGCACTTACTGTTTTCAAAATGAATCGCAAATCCCTTCTTATCTAATGTAGATACACTAAGCATATTACAAACTGCTTGGGGAATATACAAGACATCACTTACAGGAATTTCTTTAACTTCATTAGACACTTTGCATTTTAAGAATCCAATACCTTTTGCTTGGATCTTAGCAGTCCCTGCGTTTGCAGTTTTAAGAATACCTTCCTCTGGACACATTTCCTGAAAGAAATTCTTACAATTGGTTAAATGGCATGTGCTCCCTGAATCCAAAATCCAAGTACTTTCATTTGAATTATTATTTACCATAGTCAAAGATTTTTCTGCCATTAGAAAGCCCTTGTGTTTATCTTTGTCCTTCATACATTTCCTGGTTTGAAAATTCTTTAGTTCCATTGGCTTAGGTGAGCTAGAGGGAGTGTTTTGTGTTTCCTTACACCATTTAGATACATGTCCCTCCTTTCCACATGAGTAGCAAATCAGCTTGCCCTTGGGTGGAGTTTTCCCATAGCTCCGCCTTCCTCTGTTCTTTGCCAAGAAATTTGTTTCATTTCTCTCTGACTGACTTTGAGAACACATCTCCTCAGAATCATTTATTATGCATTCCTGCCTTAGTTTTGATGTTGTCTGTTCAAAAGATTGCCCTTCAATGGCCTCATTTACAGACCTAAAAACATCAAACTTCTTTGATAGTGAGGTAAAAAGAAATGCTCTTTTCAATGCATCACACATGGGAATTCCAGAAAGTTCTAGCTTTTGAAATGAAGACATAAGATACATAATGTGATCATTACATTTACTTTTATCCCTTAATTTGGTTTCATTCAACTCTGCCAACCAAATTGGTTGCTGCTTTGCATATGTAGTTGCATACATAGTTCTCAGTTTATATAAAATGTCCTTTGGTGTATCTTTTCCCTCCACTAATATGGCTTGTTTCTCTGAGAGAGCTTCCAAAAGCATGCACTTCACATAATAGTTTGCATTGTCCCATTCAGCCATATTTTCAGCTGTTCTGTCTTGGTCTAAGCATATATCTAATCTTTTTGCTCGAAGGAAACATATGAATCTTAATTCCCACTTCTGATAATTAAACTCAGTTAATCTAGGCACCTTGAGAGAATAGAAAAATGGTGAATTTCTTCCCTCAGCCATTTTCTTAGCCTTCTGTCTGCTGTGTGGGGGGAGAGAGAGACAGGCTGAATCTTTCCTTTAAAACTTAAGAGAAAAATGTGGCCTTTTTTTTTTGCCTGGTAATATTTCTCTTCTTTTTCAATTCCTGAGCCCTGGGCCCATAACCCTTTTGTTGGATTATTTGTAGTAAATAATTTAGCAGATTTTAGTACACACAGCTTCAGCTTTAGAAATGTTAATTTCTTTCTTCATCTCTCTCTCATTCACCCCTGAATAATTCACTGCTGAGTCACTTTAAAGTTGAAGTAACAAAACATCTGTTTACTCACAGTTTGTAGTTAGATTATAATCAGACAGGCTTATATTTACATATTACTATACATTTGTATTATCAGCTCCTTCCATGTGCTTAGATGGCAATGGATGCTCACACCACCATAGATCCTCTCAGGTTAGGAGAGATCATGAGCTCCATGTGCTCCATGTGCTGTGTCTGCTGCATCTGCTGTGTCTAACCCCCACAGGAAGTTGCATAGCTGTGTGACCTCTCTAAGTAATTCACATCAGAGGTCACAGAGTAATCACAGAGAAATAATAGGTGACAGGCAATGCATGCAAAATACAATTACATTCCAACAGTTTGGCCACCTTAAGGTCATCAGACACAATCACTGCCAAGTCCTGCTCTTCTTTCGTACACAGAAGCACTTCACCCCCTATATTGTACTGTTCCCTTGCATTCTTGTAACCCAAGTGCATGACCCTACATTTCATAGCATTAAATCTTAGTTGCCAATTATTGGACCATTCTTCAAGCTTCGCTAGATCCTTCCTCATGCCATCCATGCCCTCCGGGGTGTCCACCCTATTACAGAGTTTGGTATCATCTGCAAAGAGACAAACCTTACCAGACAGTCCTTCTGCAATATCACTCACAAAGATGAGGACCGGTCCCTGCGGTATTCATGAACATTATAACCCCCATGGTCTTATGTGCTAACATTTAGGTGTGCCCACTTATGCCGTGTCAATAGTAAGAGATAAAAGCACGCTTCTAAATGCTGCACTTTAGCATGTAACTTATAGTATTCTACAAGCTGTGTATTTAAATGTGAGACCTGTCCATGCACCTCCACCTGTGTATGCCCCTTTGCAGATCTGCACTAACCCCCTAATTCTATCAAAGTCACCAAAAATTGCGTGTGGAAATTTGGACGTGCACCCAATTTGCTTGCTTGACTTTTGAGATGGATAAGAGACTTACATCCACTGAGTGTTTAATTCAGTTCAAAAATCAAAACTGCACACAGGAGGCACAATCATTCTCAGGAGGTACAATCAGTTCAGTTTCACAGACATATCTAATATTTAACTGAATGAGTACTCTCCAGCAATGTCTAATTCAGACAGGTAGCTCTAACAATCCATCACAACCAGGCCACCTTCACAGAATTCTAGGACAGCCTTCTTTGATTGAACTTGCTTTTTCTGCATACAAGATTGCCCCTTGCAGCCAATTTCTGGTAAAACAGCATGCATCGTTTGAAAACCAAACCTACCTGCATGGCTGCATATGCCCCTGGGAATGCCTCTTTTTAATCTGGATAAGTGCACATGATTTGCAAACACCTAAAGGTACCTTTAGCCACTGTAAGGGGTCAGTCTCTCAGGGTAAATACCAAGTTACCCAAGGAAGGAGGGAAGTTATCAAAGTGGGTTCCCATTAAGATGTGTTATTTTACTGTTAACCCCAGTTATTAGTAACTAGGGGGAGGGAAAGTTAACAAGGTGTGGTAAAAGGCAAACCTTTATCACCCCTTGATTCACGGCAGGAGACACCAACCTACAGAATCTTTGTACTGCAGTTCCTGATTCCTGTAGTAAAGGACAAATGTGAGCTACCTCACAAACATCATTAGTCTAGCAGCCAGGGAGCATAGGGCTGCCCTGGTCCAATTCTCTTGGGCTGTATACCATAGGGGTCGGCACTGCCCAAAAATGTCTGTGGCATAGCCCCCTCAACCAAATGCCTGTCCAGGCGGGGCCAGCCTAAGGGAATATGCCGCCTAAGGCGGAGCTAGGATGCTGCCCCCCTTCCTACCTCCAGCATATTTGCAGCGTTGCATTGCTGCCGGCACCCACTTCTTCCCTTTACTGCGGCTGCCTGAGCCTCTGATGAAACAGAAGTTACATCAGAGAGGTGGCTGCAATAAAGGAAAGAGGTGGGTGCTGGAAGCAGGACAGTGTATGGGAATCGCTGCTGCTGCCAGGTAACACCACAAAGGGGAGATGCTAGGTGCCGGCGGCAGGGCAGCGTATGGGAGTTGTTGCTGCTGCCAAGTAACACCGGGGAGATGCCGCTCCTGAGGAGTGCCACTTGAGGCCCCCACCTCAGGTGGCCTAATGGTTGGGCTGCCCCTGCCTCCAGGGCGTCTCTCCAACTAAATGCCCCTAACAAGAACTTCCCACCCAATGTGACCTTCCAACCTGACTAGCTCCCCTAGTGGTGGAGTAGTGTAGGCAGGAGTGATGCCCACTCACTCTTGTCTTTGCCAGCACCCAAATCCAAAATGCCACTGATGGTTTTGGCCAGTGCTGACTCCTGTGCAATGCAGCCTTGGAGCATGTCTTAGCTGGGGTTATTTTACCGACTATACCATAGCTTGCGGTGTACACTGCGGGATGCTATTTACATAGTAATGAGTTGTTTTACATGAATTTCCATGTACCATGGGGTGACTTATTTAGCCCTGTGTTAGGGCACCACACCTAGTGTTAGAGACTTTTAACTCACTTTAAGGGGTAAATAATGCGGATTATTGACCTAATGCAATTTGATAACTTCCCCTCAGGTCTCATTCCATAAAATGGGTGCACTGCTAAAACAGCATGAGTCAGTGGTAAAATAACATATATTAACAACAGCACATATTGATAACTTCTTCTTTAAATCTCTTAGCAAGCTGTCCATTCTGTTTACAATAAACAACTCGTGATAAGCCATCTTTGGTGAAGGGTCAAAGTAAAAGCATTTAGATTTAGCTCACACCTTTCCAGTAGATCAAGACCAGTTTAAGTCAGGTATATTTTCCTCTCCCTGGAGGGTCTCTAATCTAATAGAGCAATTCTATAAATTAGTGCCTCAGTCTAGGTGTCACAATGCTGCGCACTTACCCCCTAATTCTATAAAAGTCACCCAGAATTGCACATGTGCCCAATTTCTGTGCATAATTTAATTAAGAAGCTAATTAGTGCCAATAATTGGCTTTTTAACAAGCAATTATTGCACTCATTAAATTTAATTGAACTTCTTGCGCATAAATTTTATGTGCGATCTGAAAAAGGGGGCATGGAAATGGGAGGGTCATGGGGTGTTCCTAAAATTAATGCGCATTGTTATAGAATAACAGGGATAAGCGCCTAATGTATAACTTGATATTGAAGCATAAAGCACTTATCTTATTCATCAAGTTATACATGAATAAATAACAATTATATAGCATAACGAAGAAATTTAAATTGCATACACCAAAGGAGGTTTTTTAGCCAATGAAGAATTCACCCCGTGAGTCAGATCACAATACATTTTGACATTTTGACAGAGGCTATTTCCTCCATTATATATAAACAATCACTACCACGTTGTTTGCAACCACTGTCTGGACATTAAGTAATACTTGTATCATATATTGTGGTTGAGTCCTATTTTGGAGTGAACATATATGTAAGCACTGTTCCCTTTAAGCTGAGCGGGAGTCCTCCACCTATGGTCCTGCCAGTGAGGGTCGCTGTTTCACTATCACATTTTCAGTAGAGAGGGCCAGGCAAGTGCTGCTTGTCCCTAGCAATTGAAAACACAGCATTAAAGCACCACCTCCCCACTGACAGCAATGCAGCTGAAGGACTCTTGCTCAATTTAGAAGAACAGTGTATGTAAGACCTTCCTTGCAAATGCCTTTAATTTATATTCAGAGGGCTGTGAAGAGATGACGAGGAAGATTTCCTTTTTACCCTTCGGGGCTCATATGGCCAGTGGATTCTTTAACTCTAGGGCCCTACAGTCAGTACTCATTTTCTAGATTTTAGCAGTTACATTTTTCATTCATTCAAATGAAATTGAAATCCAGGTCAGGTTTTAGCTGAATAAAAAGTACAGGCCAATATTTGACATGATTTAACTGGGCAAGAGAGGGCCCTAGCTGGTTAAATTGTGCTGGCTGGGTGATTCCCCAGATTTTCAGCAGCACATAACCGGGCAGTACTACTGAAAATCTGGGCACTCTGCTATGGCGCTATCCAGTTCGTATTGGGGTGGAATGGGTCTCTGGGAGGAGCTGGGAGTTACCCAATTAGTGGTGACATTATCCTGCCAGTTATCTGGTGCTGGTCTGAATATCAGCTGGTACATGGATAACGTCTGGTGGTCAGCCAAGGCCCAGATATTAAATGTCAGAATTAGGCTCATCATTGACTATCCAGATCCTATTTTGCCTGCAGAGGTCAGCACCTTTGAAATCACTGACCACTTCAGGCTCAATATTGGCCTGAAAGTCATTACTGTCTTTAGCATACAGCCTGTAAGGGGTAGGGTTACCATACGTCTGGATTTACCTGGACATGTCCTCTTTTTGGGGACACGGCCGGGCATCCAGGTGGGTTTTGCCAGGCTGTCCGTTTGTCCAGATTTGCAGACGAACGGGCAGGCTGGCAGGGGTGGGGTGGGTCTCAGGGGTGTCCTATCATCCCCTTCCCTCCTACCTTAGTGTGGTGTCCTGGTGGTCTAACGACCTCTTCAGAGCAGGAAAGTGCACCCTCAGGGGTGGGGCAGGGTGTGACGGGTGGAGTAGGGTGTGACGGGGGGGTGGGGGGGGGGGGGAAACTCTAAATTACAGACTATCAGCCCACAAAGCTTGAATGAGAACATCGAGTGGAACACTATTATCTGAGATTGTAGCCTGGTGGGGAATCATTAAATAAAGTTTCTTGTCCTGTTTTTATTGGCGGATGTATCTTTCAACAATGTCATGAAGATGAGTCTGTATGTGCACCATCAGTATACAAGCAGTGTTGTATAACATTCAAATATACAAAAAATATTTTTCATTATGTAGTGACGTCATGTGAATGATTTCCGGTTCCTGTCTCAAGATGGGCGCCTTTATAAGCTACAATAGTGAACATGGTGAATGTCGCACATATTGTTTTGTCAAGAGAAGACGGCTTTAACCCAAGTCCCTGAGGAAAGACTTCTGAAACCCGCGGAGTTGGGCTTTTTCAGGGGAAGGCAGTCGGAGACTCAATAGTGGTTGTGGTACCTTGAAAGAGTGAAGCAAGGACTCAGTGAGAATGCCGATAAAATGTTAAAAGATAAGTTCATGTTTTTTTGATTTTTCTTGATTTATTTATATTCTGAGTTGTAGTACTACTTGATATGTAATAGCACGTACACAAAATGAAAAAAGAGAGTAGCCCGATGAAAGAAGTGCTATGCCACTTGGCAATAGAAATATAATTGCCTGAAAACAGTGGTTTTTGCTGAGGGTACTCTTAAGAAAAATAAAAATAAATAGAAAGTAAAAAAGAAATGCAGAAGTAAATACTTCCACATGTGACTTAATAATGTATGGTTAAATTATCGTTAGCTATGCTAGTGTAGCAGTAGTAGTCTTGGTTCTTGTTCAACATACGTCCCCCTCGAATACTCCGTTCTGTAGATAAATCTCTCTTATCTGTCCCTTTCTCCTCTGCTGCTAATTCAAGACTCCGTTCCTTTTATCTCACTGCACTTCACGCCTGGAATAGACTTCCCGAGCCTGTACGTCTAGCCCCGTCTTTAGCCGTTTTCAAGTCCAAACTCAAAACCCATCTCTTTACCACTGCTTTTGACTCCTAACTCACTTGTCCTGTCCTTTATCCTCACCTCTTTATTCCCTTACCCTTAACTGTTCTGTCTGTCTACCTGTCTTATCTAGATTGTAAGCTCTTTGAGCAGGGACTGTCTTTTGTGTATGGTGTACAGCGCTGTGTATGCCTTGTAGTGCTATAGAAATGATAAGTAGTAGTAGTAATATTTGATTTTTTTTACCAAAGACTAATGGTTAGTGTAGCAGGTTGTGGACCTGGGGAACTGGGTTCGATTCCTGCTGCTGCCTGATTGCCAGCAGTGGGTTGAGATCCTGGGGAACCAGATTCAATTTCTTCAGCAGCTGTGTGTGACACTGGGCAAATCACTTAACCCTCTGTTGCCCCAGCTACAACTGTAGTACTATGTACTACTTAGATTGTGAACCCACTAGGGACAGACCCAGTACCTGTAAAATGAAACTGTAAACCGTTTAGGTCTAAGCGGTATATAAATACTGAAATGAAATGAATGAAGCACAGCCTTGGATTATACAGCCCAATGGATGGGTAATGAACTGGAGGAGATGTATATATTTTGGGATTGCTATAAGAAACTGTTAAATCTAGTGGATAAGACTGTACCAAATAGTCTTGGATGGCTATAGAACCTCTTATTTATGAAGTTGGATTAACTGCCTGTTGCAGAGTTCAGTAATGTTTGCATAAAAGTTAATTCCTTGGCGCAATGAGTATTACTTGAGCGAGAGAGAGTGAAGTGTTTACTCCCCAGACTGTTAAAGGATACTCAAGATAAAGCCCAGCTTAACATCCTACAGCCCTGGCCTGTGTCCAAGCTCGAGTGAGGAAAGAAACTGAACTGAGCGAGAGGAGTGTGTGTGGAAGAGGGGAAAAAAATATAGATTATTCAAATTTTCATTTGCCGAGACCCAGGTCGGTTGGAGAACTGAGCTGGTCGGTGAGACCTGGGTTACATTAGTATTATCACAAGCATAGCATTTTATGGGTTTCTTTGTTTTAATATTTGACAAATTAGTTATTATAATGAATTATTTTTCAGCTTTGTTATGATTCTAGGAAAATGCCCTATCTCTTTTGATTGTAGGCTGTATTAATCCATTTACCGGTTTATGCGACATTTAAGTGTCAGTTATAACTGGAACAGTAACATTAGCTGGTGCCTAAACTAGATATATTGTGTGTGTGTATGTGTACATACACACACACAGCCTGGCCTATATCTCTCTAGCCAAATGAAAATAAATCAAGGCCCAATTCCAGCAAAAAACCCAGCAGAAAATCTGTTGGAACCATAGACAGCTGGCAGATATCTCCTGGAATTGCATTCGTATAGCTTTGTAAACAAAGGGTTTCTGGTGCAGAAGTATTATTTGATTTTATTAAACATTAGAAAAATATTTACTATGTGAGTTATGAAATAAAAGAAAAACAAACTTGATTTCAGGTCTTACATTTTGAACATGAAATCACTACTTGGGAAAATGTGGGATACAAATGCTACAAATAAATATGTCAACAGTGCTGTGTATTTCCACCAGCATGGCGTCCACTGACAAGCAGCTGTTTGTCCTTCTCCCTTGACTGACACACTTCGGTCTGCATCGTCTCTGCTCATAAGCAGATTGAGTTTTTAACAATGGTTACCTTTGTGCTGTGTGTTGTAAGGACTGGTTTTCACACATTTGCCCTCTAATTGACCCATACAGAAGGAACGAGGGAACGAGAAAGAGAAAAAAGGAGGAATAGAAAGAATGAGGGAACGGGAAAGAGCGAAAAGGAGGAATAGAAGGAATGAGGGAATGAGAAAGAGCGAAAAGGAGATATAGAAGGAACGAGGGAACAAGAAAGAAAAAAAGGAATAGAAAGAACGAGGGAATGAGAGAGAAAAGGTGGTATAGAAGGAACAAGGGAATGAGAAAGAGAGAAAAGGAGGTATAGAAAGAATGAGGGAACGAGGGAACGAGAAAGAGAAAAAAGGAGGAATAGAAAGAATGAGGGAACAGGAAAGAGCGAAAAGGAGGAATAGAAGGAACGAGGGAACGATAAAGAAAAAAAGGAATAGAAAGAACGAGGGAATGAGAGAGAAAAGGTGGTATAGAAGGGACAAGGGAACGAGAAAGAGAGAAAAGGAGGTATAGAAAGAACGAGGGAACGAGAAAGAGTGAAAAGGAGGTATAGAAGGAACGGGAAAGAGAAAAAAGGAGGAATAGAAAGAACGAGGGAAAAAGAGCAAAAAGAAGGTATAGAAAGAACGAGGGAACGAGAAAGAGAAAAAAGGAGGAATAGGAAGAATGAGGGAACGAGAAAGAGTGAAAAGGAGGTATAGAAAGAATGAGGGAACAGGAAAGAGAAAAAAGGAGGAATAGAAAGAACAAGGGAACAAGAAAGGGAACGAGAAAGAGCGAAAAGGAGGAATAGAAAGAATGATGGAATGAGAAAGAGCGAAAAGGAGGTATAGAAGGAACGAGGGAACAAGAAAGAGAAAAAAGGAGGAATAGAAAGAACGAGGGAACGAGAAAGAGCGAAAAGGAGGTATAGAAGGAACGAGGGAACGAGAAAGAGAAAAAGGAGGAATAGAAAGAACAAGGGATTGAGAGAGTGAAAAGGAGGAATAGAAAGAATGAGGGAATGAGAAAGAGCAAAAAGGAGATATAGAAGAAACGAGGGAAGGAGAAAGAGAAAAAAGGAGGAATAGAAAGAACGAGGGAATGAGAAAGAGCGAAAAAGAGGTATAGAAGGAATGAGGGAACGAGAAAGAAAAAAGGAGGAATAGAAAGAACAAGGGAATGAGAAAGAGCGAAAAAGAGTTATAGAAGGAACGAGGGAACGAGAAAGAGAAAAAAGTAGGAATAGAAGGAACGAAAGACCCTCCTTTTCGCTCTCTCATTCCCTTGTTCTTTCTATTCCTCCTTTTCTCTTTCCCTTGTTCCTTCTATACCTCCTTTTCGCTCTTTCTTGTTCCCTCGTTCTTTCTATACCTCCTTTTTTCTCTTTCCCTCATTCCTTCTATACCTCCTTTTTTCTCCTTCTCGTTCCCTCATTCCTTCTATACCTTTTCTCTTTCTCGTTCCTTCTATACCTCCTTTTTTCTCTTTCTCGTTCCCTCGTTCTTTCTATACCTCCTTTTTTCTCTTTCTCATTCCCTCGTTCCTTCTACACCTCCTTTTCGCTCTCGTTCCCGCGTTCTTTTTATACCGCCTTTTCGCTCTTTCTCGTTCCCTCTATACCTCCTTTTCTCTTTCTCGTTGCCTCGCTCATTCTATTCCTCATTTTTTCTCTTTCTCATTCCTTCTATTCCTCCTTTTCGCTCTTTCTCGTTCCCTTGTGACTGCTGACTATGCTGGCATAATTTTATATGATAATTTATCTTCATAAAATTAGGCCTACTATTTCTGTGGTCAACTTGCACTGATAAATTTGCCCTCTCTCTGTTTAATTTTGGCCCTGCCCCTAGTATGTCTGTAATCTTGTCCCACTAAATACAGAGGGGCTGATATTGAGACCCCGGGAGCCAGCCCGGCCTACTCCTATGGTCAACAGTAAACTCAGAAACGTTTCCAGTGACCAGCATTGAATTTCTAGGTTTTTTAATGGCTGCTATGAACACAGCCAGTTAAGAATGGCTAAGTTATAACGGCAAAAGATAGACTTGCTATTTATGTGGGTCTATCTGGTTGCTAAACTTAGCCTGTCAGCCGACAGATATTGGCGCTAACCAGTGTGTCGTTAATATTCAACTGAGATAGTCAGCTATCTCATGCTGATTATTAACGCTTAGCCTGCTTAAGGCTATTTAACGGGCCAGGAACTGTTAAATAGCACTGACTATCGGGCGGAGAGAACTTTGTTCACATAGGGGAAATTTATAAACTACTTTTGTGCAAAATCCCCTTTGTTTTATATTTGTAATAGTGCTTTATAGAATACCGCTTAAGCGTTTTTTTTCCATTGCCAATTACCTGCAGTGACAAAACAGTGAGTATTTTTATTTGACACAGAAGGAGAAATGTTCTGGGCAGGAGTTTGGGTGGAGTCAAGTGCCAACCGAGTGCCGAAGAATGTGATGTATTACTACTACTACTATTTAGCATTTCTATAGCGCTACAAAGCGTACGCAGCGCTGCACAAACATAGAAGAAAGACAGTCCCAGCTCAAAGAGCTTACAATCTACATATAGGTCAGATAATTACCTTGATTGCAGGTTATCTCAGTTGTCCAGGGGATGATTTGCGCCTATGAGGTCCTAAGACTCTAACTCTGGTAATAAGCTTCAGAAAGAGGCCAAATTCTGGAAAAAAAATATATATTAATTTATTGGTAGTATAAAAAGATAAATATATTGATTTGGCAAAGCAATTAGCAATTCTTAGCAGCAAAGATTATCACACTACATAATCACAAACAGTGAAAAGTAGCTATTATCAGCACATGTATTAACTTCCTATAGTATATCCTAACAACCCCCCACCCCCCCAAAGAGTAACATAAGGTAACCACACATCATTGACCCTGAGTTGCTTAGTAGTTTAGTAATATTATTCTCTATCTAACTCTGGGCTATAGGAAAGGAAACCACTGTCTCACCTGAATTGTAGCATACATATGGATGGATCCTTGGCAGTACTCAGGGTGGCAGGTCTTCTTCCCCTTCCTGAACCCCAAGCCGATGTCTCACAGCTGGCTACTGGATCAGCCTTGGCTGAATGCACAAGGATATAATGAAAGGATACCTTGGCTCTGCAATGTGTATCAGTGTTTCTGATGTCTTGTGAAAAGGCTGGCTCAGCAATGAAGCAGCCTGTCTGTCTTGGTCACTAGCCTTAGTGCACTGGATCTTAAGTCTGGTGCATTGCTTGTGCTTCTGGTTGGTACCTGTCTGAGCCCTAGGTATGTATGGAGTCAGAGGTACTTATACGTACTACATCTTGCTAAATACAAGATTTCTTTTGGGATAAGAGTTTACAGTATCAGAAGTTACAATACAAGAACTGACTTTTGGCCCTCTCTGTAATGCATCTGCCGTTCAGGGAAGTAGCCTCTCAGGCTGGAAAAGGGGTCCTGGTTGGAATTCTAGTGCTGTGAAATAGCACTGAAGCATCAGGATTACAGGATCAACATTGTATTATGTGCAAACAGTTCTCTGTCTAGATGAGCTGCTCACATGAATTCCCTTGGGACCAATCAGATGTATGTGTACAAATGAACAGGTAATGAATGATTGCTAGAAGCTGGTATCTAACTGGACTGGGCTGGTGTATATACAATGTTTCACCCAAAGTCTTTCTGGAAAGTCCCTGGGTTCCATGCTCACACAAAGAACAATGAACAAAGGCCTATTCAGTGTCTTCTCATAAACAACTTGTCCTTGGCAGAGAAACACAAAGACCCAGAGGAATCCATGACAGGATGGTTCTTAGTATGGCTCATGGACCTAAATTAGGCTAATGCAGGCGTTAACAACACAGAAAGATATAAGTAGGCTTTGCTCCTATAATAAGTACACGCCTGTTCCCAAGCAAGTAACATAAATAGTAACATAGTAGATGACGGCAGAAAAAGACCTGCACGGTCCATCTAGTCTGCCCAACAAGATAAACTCATATGTGCTACTTCTTGTGTATACCTTACCTTGATTTGTATTTGCCATTTTCAGGGCACAGACTGTAGAAGTCTTGCCCAGCACTAGCCCTGCCTCCCAAACACCAGCCCCGCCTCCCAACCTCGGCTAAGCTTCTGAGGATCCATTCCTTCTGCACAGGATTCCTTTATGTTTATCCCACGCATGCTTGAATTCCGCTACCGTTTTCATCTCCACCACCTCCCGTGGGAGGGCATTCCAAGTATCTACCACTCTCTCTGTGAAAAAATACTTCCTGACATTTTTCTTGAGTCTGCCCCCCTTCAATCTCATATCATGTCCTCTAGTTCTACCGCCTTCCCATCTACGGAAAAGATTAGTTTGCAGATTAATACCTTTCAAATATTTGAACATCTGTATCATATCACCCCTGCTTCTCCTTTCCTCCAGGGTATACATGTTCAGATCAGCAAGTCTCTCCTCATACGTCTTGTATCGCAAATCCCATACCATTCTCGTAGCTTTTCTTTACACCGCTTCAATTCTTTTTACATTCTTAGCAAGGTATGGCCTCCAAAACTGAACACAATACTCCAGGTGGGGCCTCACCAACGACTTATACAGGGGCATTAAAACCTCTTTTCTTCTGCTGGTCACACCTCTCTCTATACAGCCTAGCAACCTTCTCGCTACGGCCACCGCCTTGTCACACTGTTTCATCGCCTTCAGATCCTCAGATACTATCACCCCAAGATCCCTCTCCCCGTCCGTACCTATCAGACTCTCCCCGCCTAACACATATGCCTCCCATGGATTTCTACTCCCTAAGTGCATCACTTTGAATTTCTTCACATTGAATTTTAATTGCCAAACCTTAGACCATTCTTCTAGCTTCCGCAGATCCTTTTTTATGTTTTCCACTCCCTCCATGGTGTCCACTCTGTTGCAAATCTTAGTATCGCCCGCAAAAAGGCAAACTTTACCTTCTAACCCTTCGGCAATGTCACTCACAAATATATTGAACAGAATCAGCCCCAGCACCGATCCCTGAGGAACTCCACTACTCACTTTTCCCTCCTCCGAGCGAATTCCATTAACCACCACCCACTGATTTCTGTCCGTCAACTAGTTCCTAATCCAGTTCACTACTTCAGGTCCTATCTTCAGCCTGTCCAGTTTATTCAAGAGCCTCCTGTGGGGAACTGTGTCAAACGTTTTGCTGAAATCTAAGTAGATTACGTCTATAGCATGTCCTTGATTCAATTCTCCAGTCACCCAGTCAAAGAATTCAATGAGATTCATTTGACATGATTTCCCTTTGGTAAAACCATGTTGTTTCGGATCTTGCAACTTATTGGCTTCCAGGAAATTCACTATCCTGTCCTTCAGCATCGCTTCCATTACTTTTCAAATAACCGAAGTGAGGCTTACCAGCCTGTAGTTTCCAGCTTCTTCCCTATCACCACTTTTGTGAAGAGGGACCACCTCCGCCGTTCTCCAATTGCATGGAACCTCTCCCGTCTCCAAGGATTTATTAAACAAATCTTTAAGAGGACCCGCCAGAACCTCTCTGAGCTCCCTCAATATCCTGGGGTGGATACCGTCCGGTCCCATGGCTTTCCACCTTTAGGTTTCCTAGTTGTTCATACACACTCTCTTCCGTGAACGGTGCTAAATCCACTCCACTTTCATATGTACTTTTGCCAGTCCATCGTGGTCCTTCTCCAGAATTTTCTTTTGTGAAAACAGAACAAAGGTATCTATTTAGCAAATTTGTCTTTTCTTCATCATTATCTACATAGCGGTTCGCAGCATCTTTCAGTCTCACAATTCCCTTTTTAGTCATTTTCCTTTCACTAATATACCTGAAGAAAGTTTTGTCATCCCTCCTTACCTTTTTAGCCATTTGTTCTTCTGCTTGCGCTTTTCCCAGACGTATCTCTCTCTTGGCTTCCTTCAGTTTCATCCGGTATTCCTCTCCGTGTTCCTCTTCTTGAGTTTTTCTGTATTTCTGGAACGCCAACTCTTTAGCCTTTATTTTCTCAGCCACTTGCTTGGAGAACCATATCGGTTTCCTTTTTCTCTTGCTTTTATTTACTCTCCTTACATAAAGGTTTGTGACCCTATTTATAGTTTCTTTCAGCCTGGACCACTGCCCTTCCACTTCTCGTACGTCCTCCCAGCCCATCAGCTCCTTCCTCAGGTATTCCCCCATTTTACTAAAGTCAGCATGCTTGAAATCCAGGACTTTGAATTTTGAGTGGCCACCCTCCACTTCAGCCATCATATCAAACCAAACCGTTTGATGGTCACTGCTGCCCAGGTGGGCACCCACTCGGACATTTGACACACTATCCCCATTTGCGAGTACAAGATCCAGCGTCGCTCCCTCCCTCGTGGGTTCCGTCACCATTTGTCTGAGCAGAGCACTTTGAAAAGCATCCACGATCTCTCTACTTCTTTCCAATTCCGCAAATGGAACCTTCCAATCTAAATCTGGCAGATTGAAATCTCCCAGCAACAGCACCTCTCTCTTCTTCCCCAACTTTTGAATATCTGCAATCAGATCTTTATCTAGTTCCTCCAATTGTGTCGGGGGTCTGTAGACAACACCCATGTGGACAGAAGTTCTATCCTCTCTTTTTAAGGTGATCCATATTGCTTCTTCCTTTCCCCAGTTCCCTGTCATTTCAGTTGCTGTGATATCATTTCTGACATACAGAGCTACTCCTCCACCTTTACGAACATCTCTATCCTTCCTAAAAAGATTATAGCCTGGTATGTTTGCATCCCATTCATGGGAACCATTGAGCCATGTCTCCGTGACTGCAACTGTCTAAGTCTGCCTCCAACATCAGGGCTTGAAGCAGGGGCGTATCTGCGTGGGGCCACAGGGGCCTGGGCCCCCGCAGATTTCGCCCTGGACCCCCCTACTGCCGCCATGGGTACCTTTGCTGGTGGGGGACTCCAACCCCCACCAGCCGAGGTCCGCTTCCTCCTGCCGCTGCGAGGTTTTTTAAGTTCTTCATTGGGATTCGTCCTCCGTCACTCTGTGCTGCTGTTCAAAGAAGCTGCTAGCTGAATGCAGTTTCGGACTGAGTCTGACGTCGCTGCTGCACGTTGTACATGAGTCTGACATCCTGCACGTACAACGTGCAGCAGCGACGTCAGACTCAGTCCGAAACTGCATTCAGCTAGCCTAGCAGCTTCTTTGAACAGCAGCACAGAGTGACGGAGGACGAATCCCGATGAAGAACTTAAAAAACCTCGCAGCGGCAGGAGGAAGCGGACCTCGGCTGGTGGGGGTTGGGGTCCCCCACCAGCAAAGATACCCACGGCGGCAGGGGGGGGAGGGTCGGAAATGGCGGCGGCTGGGGGGGGGGCTATAATGTGCCCCCTCACTCTGGCTTCGGCCCCCGCTACCGCCGACTTTCAGATACGCCCCTGGCTTGAAGGTCATGAACTTTATTGCTTAGACTGCGAGCATTTGTGTCATCGCTTTCCATCTACATTTCCTAGTATGTGTTTCAATTTTAGTGATTTGGGGGTATCTTTTCTCTTTGGGTACCTTCATATCTTTTTGTTCCACCTTCATTGCTTTTTCTTTTTCTTCTGCTTAAGTTCTATTTTCAGGAACATCACAGTGCTGTAATGGAGCAAAAGAATTCTGTAGGGGCAACACTTGTGAGGGCGGATGCTTCTGTGTCACATAACGAAGCCTGCCTGAGCCTACTGTGAACCATCTATTCTTAGGTGGTTTTATCCTTTGAGGCAGTGGTGAGAATTTGGTATGATTCTACTACTACTATTTAGCATTTCTATAGCGCATTTCTGAGGGCTCCCATTTACCACCACAAGTGTAACAGGTAGGGGGGGGGATGGGCCTAGGTCCACCTGTCTGAAGTGCACTGCTCCAGGGATCTGCATTCTGCTGTGATGGAGCTGGGTATGACATTTCAGGCTGGCATAGAGGCTGGAAAAAAATGTGTTGTTTTTTTTTTTTTTGGTGGGAGGGGGTTGGTGACCATTGGGGGAGTAAGGGGAGGTGATCCCCGATTCCCTCCGGTGGTCATCTGGTCAGTTGGGGCACCTTTTCGAGGTTTGGTCGTGAATAAAAAGGGACCAAGTGATGTCGGCCAAATGCTCGTCAGGGCCGGCTTTCTTTTTTCCATTATCGGGCGAAGCCGGCCATCTGTTAACCACGCCCCCGTCCCGCCTTCGGTACACTGCCGACAAGCCCCCTTGAAGTTTGGCTGGCTCTGCGATGGAAAGCAGTTGAAACCGGCTAAAATCGGCTTTCGATTATACCGATTTGGCTGGGTTTAGAAGATGGCTGGCCATCTCCCGATTTGTGTCGGTAGATGGCCAGCCTTCTCCTTCGAAAATAAGCAGGATAGCCACTTAAGTTTGAGCAAGCCTAAAAAAAACCTGGATATTCAATGCTGGTCACTGGAAATGGCTGGGCATTGAATATCCGGGGTCAGCCCCGATCATGGCACTTAGGCTGCCTCTTGTGGGTTAAATATTGACCTCATTAAGCCTAGATTTTACTGTACCTTAGTAAAAGGGCCCCTGTGAGTAAATTCTGAGCCAATCTATTCTCTAAAAATTGTTTCAGTTGAACAGGGTCATAAAATAAATATGATTTTTTGCTATTTTACCACACAAATACATGGAAAACATAATAGAAAGATTGCATATCTTAGAAAGAACAAAGTCACTCTTAGCTAAAAAAGCTTTATGTCTTTCCTGAAAGGGTTTAGAAATATCTGGAAAATCAAAAAGGTAACAGCTCTACTCCTGAAGAAAAGCTTCTGAGTTCAGATATTTTTATGTTTTAAAGCAAAAATTACTAACAAAATTCCATGAATCATAGTCTCCATTTAGGAATCTTAAAATATAGCAGAAAACTTCAGAATATTTGCAGAAACCACTTGAACGCTTTGCTCCCCTCTGTTACTCTCCTCAGAACCAGAGGGCATATAAAAGCCTTGGTTATTGGGGGAATAGCCTCAGGGGAAACTTTAAGGGCCGTTTACTAAGCTGCGCTGTAGGCGTGCTAGCATTTTTAGTGCATGCTAAAAATATTGCGTACTAATGTTAGAGATACCCATATATTCCTAAGAGTGTCTCTAGCATTAGAGCGAGCTAATTTTTAGAGCATGCTAAACACACTAGTACACCTTAGTAAACAGGGCCCTAAGTATTTATTTATAGTAACAACAGAACAGTTCCAAAGGGGATACAAGGTCACTCTTAGGAAAATTTAAAAACCTCAAATTAAGGCCCCCTTTTACTAAGGCGCATTCACATTTTTAGCGCACGCTAAAATTGTGGGCGCACTAAACGTTAGAGACGCCAATGCATTCCTATGGGCATCTCTAAAGTTTAGCGCACCCACAATTTTAGCACGTGCTAAAAATACGAGTGCACCTTAGTAAAAGGGGGCCTAAGTCTTTTAGTACAATTTTCGAATGATTCTTGCTTTCTACATAAAGCTGGAACATCCTTTATAATAATAATCCTGGATTTCAAAGAAGTAAAATTCTGTTCCATCTGTTTGACATGCTGAAAAAAACTGGCCTGAGTGGCTCAACACTAAATCCACAAGAGACACCAGAGAGGACTTCATTTTCTGTACAGCAGCCTAGATTAAATCTAAAGTTAGAACTGAATGCTTTGCAGAAATAAGAGGCTTATGCATTTGTTGCGGTCTGAGCAGTGAGCGCTCCTCTTTTGATACATCTGTATTTAGGTGTTTTCAGCCATTGTAGAGCGGTGAGGATCTGAATTTTTCCACCTTACAGGGACTCCTGATGCAGGCCTTCATGGCCAAAACACGATTTAGGTCGAGTCCATTGCATGCTTTCAATAAAACTGCTGATGTGAACTATTTTAGTCCTGTGGACGTTTTGCTTTGACATCATCTTTGGTGTCACCTTTGCTGTGTTTTGCCTGCTTGCAGAAATAAGAGCCACATAGGGTGGAATATCCACAAAAAGGGTCTGACCACCATCCATTCATCCACCATCTCACATTTTTGTGAGAAAAATGTCCAAATGCAGCATTATGCCACTTTTTGGATGTTTTTCTCTTTTGAAAAAGAGCCCCTTAGTGAGATGCCAGATTTACAGAGAGAAAACATGCCCAGGATCAGAAGTCTGGTTCTTCTAGATTGAGGACCCTCTGCAAAACGAGTAGTACTTGTTTGGCTAAAGTGAATCCCCTGTGGATTTGGAGTGCTACCAGTTCTTGCTCTGCTCATATGCTTTCCCATTGAAGTGGAAAGCACAGTGGTAGTTCTTCTCCTTGGCAACAGCTAAGTGACCATCTTGGTTTGCCCCCAATCCTCTTCCCAAAGTGGTTGTTTTCCCTCCAGGGGAGATCACCCATTCAGGGATCTGTGGAACCTCCAGTGGAAGGGATTGTAATGTTGCCAGTGATTTAGAGGATTGCAATTAGGAAAGAGTCCTTACTTCATGGTTTTGGTACCTTACTGGCTATATTCTCTAAGGAAACTGCAGCAAAATCTGAGAACCAGCATAAGAAGTTGAGCCAAGTAGATGCCTGTATTTCTGTTATCTCAGGTTGGAATTTTGCAAACAACAAATATGGCTAATACTAAAGATATTAAAGACTGTTTATTGGCAACTTGAATGTATTTTTTTTTCAACTTTCCTAAGAATAGATTACTTTCGACAACCAAGATGTTAAAGAAAAACTTTTAGGAAAACTTTGAGAACATACAGTGGGGGAAATAAGTATTTGATCCCTTGCTGATTTTGTAAGTTTGCCCACTGACAAAGACATGAGCAGCCCATAATTGAAGGGTAGGTTATTAGTAACAGTGAGAGATAGCACATCACAAATTAAATCCGGAAAATCACATTGTGGAAAGTATATGAATTTATTTGCATTCTGCAGAGGGAAATAAGTATTTGATCCCCCACTAACCAGTAAGAGATCTGGCCCCTACAGACCAGGTAGATGCTCCAAATCAACTCGTTACCTGCATGACAGACAGCTGTCGGCAATGGTCACCTGTATGAAAGACACCTGTCCACAGACTCAGTGAATCAGTCAGACTCTAACCTCTACAAAATGGCCAAGAGCAAGGAGCTGTCTAAGGATGTCAGGGACAAGATCATACACCTGCACAAGGCTGGAATGGGCTACAAAACCATCAGTAAGACGCTGGGCGAGAAGGAGACAACTGTTGGTGCCATAGTAAGAAAATGGAAGAAGTACAAAATGACTGTCAATCGACAAAGATCTGGGGCTCCACGCAAAATCTCACCTCGTGGGGTATCCTTGATCATGAGGAAGGTTAGAAATCAGCCTACAACTACAAGGGGGGAACTTGTCAATGATCTCAAGGCAGCTGGGACCACTGTCACCACGAAAACCATTGGTAACACATTACGACATAACGGATTGCAATCCTGCAGTGCCCGCAAGGTCCCCCTGCTCCGGAAGGCACATGTGACGGCCCGTCTGAAGTTTGCCAGTGAACACCTGGATGATGCCGAGAGTGATTGGGAGAAGGTGCTGTGGTCAGATGAGACAAAAATTGAGCTCTTTGGCATGAACTCAACTCGCCGTGTTTGGAGGAAGAGAAATGCTGCCTATGACCCAAAGAACACCGTCCCCACTGTCAAGCATGGAGGTGGAAATGTTATGTTTTGGGGGTGTTTCTCTGCTAAGGGCACAGGACTACTTCACCGCATCAATGGGAGAATGGATGGGGCCATGTACCGTACAATTCTGAGTGACAACCTCCTTCCCTCCGCCAGGGCCTTAAAAATGGGTCGTGGCTGGGTCTTCCAGCACGACAATGACCCAAAACATACAGCCAAGGCAACAAAGGAGTGGCTCAGGAAGAAGCACATTAGGGTCATGGAGTGGCCTAGCCAGTCACCAGACCTTAATCCCATTGAAAACTTATGGAGGGAGCTGAAGCTGCGAGTTGCCAAGCGACAGCCCAGAACTCTTAATGATTTAGAGATGATCTGCAAAGAGGAGTGGACCAAAATTCCTCCTGACATGTGTGCAAACCTCATCATCAACTACAGAAGACGTCTGACCGCTGTGCTTGCCAACAAGGGTTTTGCCACCAAGTATTAGGTCTTGTTTGCCAGAGGGATCAAATACTTATTTCCCTCTGCAGAATGCAAATAAATTCATATACTTTCCACAATGTGATTTTCCGGATTTAATTTGTGATGTGCTATCTCTCACTGTTACCAATAACCTACCCTTCAATTATGGGCTGCTCATGTCTTTGTCAGTGGGCAAACTTACAAAATCAGCAAGGGATCAAATACTTATTTCCCCCACTGTAAATTGTTTTATGAGTCTTCCTTTAAGATGTAGGAAAATCAGATTGAAGAGGGCTTTGATGAAACGGTGGCTCCTGACAATCTTGTCTGGCTTGTTAGAATCTTCTTCAGAAGTAATTTCAAACAGAGCCATACTTATAGATTCTTTTTCTGTTGAATTTGATGATTTGATACTGAAAATATCCTTTCATGATAAGGCTGAGTTGTTCTGTAGAAAAGGTATTGTAGTGGTGTATCTAGAGCTAAGCAAGCCCATATAGGAGAAGATTTCTCCAGTTGCGAACCAAATGTTTGGCCTTAGGTGCAACTTTCTCATTGAGATTTCCCTGCAAATATTTAAGGCCCAATATTCAACCTGTGGCGGTAAGCAGCTGGTAAGGCACTTTCAACTAACCTTGGATATTCAATGCCAGGGCAGGTAACTCCACTGACCTGGAAGTTAACCGGTTACCAGACAATATTCAGTCCGTTGCCCGGTTAACTCAGTGCATAAAGTTAGGACAACTGTTTTGCTATCCTAACTTTATACAGTTACTTAGCCAGTTAGCAGTTCGAAAATCGTCATTAAACTGCTAAGTTGATGCTCTGCTCATGACCTGCCCTAACCTCTCTGGTTAAGGGCTGGCTGGCTAGCAGACATATTCAGTGGCACTAAACTGTTAAGTGCCACTGAATATTGCCTGTTGGCTCACTCAGTGGGGTTTAACCATTTTGAATATTATTATTATTTATGACATTTATATCCCGCAATATCCCCAAAACAAGCGCAAGATCATTGTGGCTTACAGTTTAGATTAAAAATACAGAGTTTGAATTTCGAAAATAGTGAAGTAGTATGATGAAGTGGCTGAGAATAACAGATTAACAAATAAGCTACAAATGGTGTACATATTGATAGATTCGCAATACAGAAAAGAGACAAGTTTATCAATTGGCTATTGTTATATTAACTAATGTAGGGTCCCTTTTACAAAGCTGTGGGAGGGCTGTGTGGGTAGCGTGCGCCAAATTGGCACTACTGCTGGGGTAGCATGTGCGCCCGGCAGTAATTATGAGTTTGGCACATGTCGAATCCCACAGTAGAAAATATTTTTCTATATTCTATCATGGGGGGGGGAGGGGGGGTGTTTCCGGCAGTTACCAGCAGCATGGCCACGTTGGTGCACACTTCATGGTTATCGCACAGGTAGCACATGAGCTCTTACCGCTAGGTCAATGGCTGGCGGACCGCCAGTAGCGGTAAGGGCTCAGGCTATACAGTGGCGGTAAGGGCTCAGGCTATAAATAGGCACGTGCTAGTTTTAAATTTTGAGCGTGCCCATTAAAAATGGCCTTTTCCCAGCCGTGGTTAAAAGTGGCCCAGCGTACGTCAAAAAGATGCACCCATACTACCGTAGGCCACTTTTTACCGTGGCTTTGTAAAAGGACTCCGTAATGAATTCTGGAATGAATATCAACCTCTTAGTTGCTTATAAGGGGACTAGGTATATCTTCCTGGAATCTACTCAATTAAAGTGGAAGTTAGCAATATGGGTTACCATTAAGACAGGTTATTTTACTACAAGTCATGCTATTTTATGCAATGAGATCCTGTCCTAAAATAACCCATCTTAACGGGTAGCCCACATTGGTAAATTCCACTCTTAGTAAATTTTCTTTTAGGTAGAAATACTGAAGGTTAAGTTCTATGGTTGGTATTGTTAGTCTTCTAGGAATTATGGGGTTATTGCAGTATATTTGAAGATTGCTTCTCATTGAAAAAGGCCCGACTACCTTATATCTATACATTGGTGGTATTTAAATTGCCTCTATAAGTAGGAGGAAAAGTCCATAAAATTATTGACCAGGTAGGCTTGGAACAACTATTGCTCAACCCTGGAAATGAAATGAGCTATGAGAAATAGATAAACTTTTCGGGATCTGCCAGATACATCTGCCAGATGTGACCTGGATTGGCTACTGTCAGAGATGGGCTGAATGGATCTTGGTCTCACTTAGAATTACTTTTCTTATGGTCTTGTGTTCTTAAATGTTGTGATCTTGTTTAAGGACTTTAGACATTCCCAATTCATCTATTCTTTAGCATTTTTCAACAAGGCAAAACAATGCTTATACTCTGGTTAAATATGGCCCTCTGTTTAGAGACAATATACCTTGCCTGGCTGGCAGTGAATAGATTGGATTGAAGTTTGCAAGAGAAGGTAGAACATGGCTATATGATGTATTTTATTGAAAACTACCTTGATCTCAAAAAAGTGAGGTCACTTTCAAAAGGGTCAGGGTTGAAAATGATTCCAAATATACATGCTTATGGCTGTTTTGTCTTCATTTACTAGTTCTAGACATACTCCTAAACCAGGGGTTCTCAACCCAGTCCTCAAGACACACCTAGCCAGTCAGGTGTTTATAATACCTACAATGAATATGCATGAGAGAGATTTGAATACAAAGGAGACAGGGCATGCAAATTTATATCATTGTGGGTATCCTGAAAACCTGACTTGATAGGTGTGCCTTGAGGACTGAATTTAGAACCCTGCTCTAAACCAATCCCTAATGGTATATGTAGTGGGCTGAGAACCTGGGGAATTGGATTCCATTCTTACTGTGGTTCCTTGTGACTCTGGGCAAGTCATTTAGGCCTCCATTGCCACAGTTACAAAAACTGAGATTGTGAGTCCATTAGGAACAGTGAAAGTTCCTGCATATAATAAATGTAAACCACTTTGGCTGTACAACAACAGAAAGGCTGTATATGAACTCCTTTACCCTTCATTATCAGTCTTTTGAGAAACTTTTCTTTTATTAGAATTAGTCCTCAGGCAACTGCTCAGTTTCTTTATCCCAACTTTTCCCAGCCTAATGTTTCAATATTACAGTTTTAAGGAACCCCCCTTCCCTCCTGCCCACTCTACACCCCTTGTTAGAAATCATTTCAATCCTGGGTATGTCTCTGTAGTAACACAACACTCCCCTCTCCTGGATATCTAGCACATTCGTCTTCGATCCTCTCCTGTCTTGTCTATATGCCCAGCACCATTAGCCCTGCAACATTCTCTGTCTCCTTACACGCTCTTCCTCCTCCATGCTTGGTAAATTCTGTTTCCTTTATGGGACTCTCAGGGGAAAGAATATAACATACTTTCCGCTCTTGTTTGCCTGTCCAATTGCTAACAATGTTACAGTTGCCTCCTGATCTCTGTCAAATGCTCATGTCCCCTTCTCTTAACATGCTTCGGACTCTAATCAGCTCTGACTGTGACAGTTTCATTTTCTGTGATAGATGGGACCATCAAACCACAGAACGAGCCTGTTTCCCTCATTTCCATGCCTTGTGGAGAATAGTGAGTTGTGGGGAAGAAGAGAGTTGGACACTGCCGAAAGAAAAATATGAAGAACATAGTTTTGTCTTATAAGCTCTTTGCATGGAAATGCTAGAAGCCATCCTGCTAATTGGTATGGATGTTTCTGATGAGATGACAGTAAGATTTGCAATGACTCTGAGGTCCAGGGCAAGGATCTGCCCTGGAGAAAAAAAAATATATAATGCAAGGCTTAAACATCTATAAAAGCTGTTCAAAAGTCTCCTCACTTATTCCTAGTCCTGATGGACATGAAGAATATTTCTGTGTGGCAAACTCAAAGCTAAAACTGAACAACAGCTTAGTACTATTCACCTATAATCCAGTTGCAAAATAATATTCTTAATCTTCAGTCTAACCTTAAACAAACAATTCCTGTGAAGTTCTGCATTGGATGGTTATGAAGATTACAACATAAGGAAATTAGGGATATGCATGGAAAAGGACTTTATAGGTCAGTGTTTAAACCCTGTGGTCAATGTTCTTTCAAAACACCAGCCATAGAAATTAAATCATCTATATATGTTCATATGGGGAAGAGATATTTTGCTAATGATTAGTATATATCATCTGTAGCAGGACCTATAGGAATAAAATGGGCCCAGTTGCAGGTAGCATGTGCTAATGGTTAGCAAAGGATACATTCCTTAGTGACCTCTACATGGTTTCAGTGAATCCTAACAGCATTTTATGAACACATTTTTAGGCACTATGAATGCATCTATTTGAAACCTATTCTATGAAGAAAAGTAGGCGCCTACTTTTCTTTATAAAAAACTAGTGTAACAACAGGTCAAATATGCCAGCCATAGAGCTGGTGTAAATGTGGGCACCTAGTTTGTGAAAGTACATGCAAAGATGATAGCATTATATAGTCCTATGTGCATAAATGTATGCCCTGCTTCTGCTTTTAAACTCCACCAATAGTACACATCATTGAATATTCGTGCAGACAAACAGAAGAGCACATAACCGGAAATTGCTCATTTATGCACATGTATGTTTATATAGACACACAAATGACTAGACTACCAACATTTATGCACAAACTAAACCTAGGTGGTTCCTTATAGAACCACCCAGTAAGGCAGGAGGTTATCAATATGGGCTACCATTAAAACTGTTATTTTACTGTTAACCCCAGTTACTAGTAATTAGGGAACCTGGTCTGCCCTCATATTTGTGGAGGCAGGGTATATTGTGATGCATATTTAGTATGAGTATTTGTATTTAATTGCATTGTCTGTGTAATACATAGCACTGTGTATTGGGGCTCCCCTCTATAGTGTGCAGTTCCTGTGATTGACTCCTTGTGAGCTTTCCCTATTGGCTTTTAGCTCTCAGCTAGGGTCAGCCCTTCCTCTCTGCCTCTGCGGGCTTTGTGAGAGAGTCCAATTTTCCTTGCATGCCTTGGTGATCAGCAGCTGTTCTAAAGGGCTGATCCCTCCTTAATCTACTGTAATTCCATCAAGATTTTTCACCATCTTCCAAAGTCATTTCCCATTTATTTTTCCTGCATTTCTTCCCCTCATTCTCCTTTGAGTGTCACAACTTTTCCTCTCAGCTAGGCAGAAGTTCTGGCCATCTCCTTGGCTCTGGGGTGGCTAGATACAGAATCAATGTGCCGAAGGCAACATTCTATCTAAGCAACTGAACTGTAAATTGGATTTTCTTTGTTTATAATGAGTACTACAATAAAGAAGATTTGCTTAGGATTGAGAGTCTACTGGTAAAGCTTCTACTTGGATGATTTAGCTGGCTGTTTAGTTACACTATACCTAGAACAGCACAGAGCTATTTTACTAAACTTTGTTAAAATCTGGGCTTAGCGCATTCTAAGGTGAGAATTTCCCATGTGCTATGCCCAGCTTTACCCGCTAATTCTATAATGGTCGCAAAAAAATTGCATATGCAATTTAATTGAATAACAAGCCAATTAGTGCCAATAATTGGCTTTTTAATAAGCAATTATTTTCACTAATTAGATTTAATTGGGACCAACATGAGTAAAGTTATGTATGGGATCTGTGCCTATAATTTACCCCAAGTTCAAAAAAAGGGGCATGGAAATGGGAGGGTTATGGGCGTTTTGGGGTAGAATGGGGGCGTGGCTTCACATTACATGCGTAATTACAGAATAATGGGCGGCGGCAGTAGTTCCAACCCCAGTGCGTACCATTTCCAGTGCTAGGGAAAATAGGTCCCTAATTTTTATTGCAGCAGTTACCTGGTGGTAATCGGACAGTGCCACGTGCTGTCCGGTCACCACCAGGGTAGCGCAGGAGCCCTTACTGTCACCTCAATGGGTGGCGGTAAGTGCTCCCCCCACATGGTCACGTGGTAAGTGAAATCTTACTGCATGGACATTTATATTTCTGGCCACTTTACCCGCTGAGGTGAAAAAGAGCCTCAGTGTGCGGCAAAAACGGCTGCCACTGCTAGCGCAGGGCCCCTTTTTCCACAGCTTAGTAAAAGGGCCTCTGAGTGTTGATACAAATTTTGCAACATGGCAACAGTCCTGCACTGTACTCTGTTTCAGCACACTTCTCTTGCAGCTCTTCATCCCTGTCTTTTTGTTTGTTTGTTTTTTTTTTGACGTATCCTGTTTGAGAAGGCAGAAAAAAGTTGTGGGTTCTGTATGGTCGGAGTAAAGAGAAAGAACAGACATGAAATTCTTATTAATGCTGGTCATAGAAGAATGAGCTAACCTTACACACCCCCTCAGACTTTTCATTGATGCTCCAGTGTTAAAAACAAAACAAAACCCTGCACTTCTTTGAATCTGCATGGATTCTACATATGCTGCCAAAAGATCCGTGCCAAAATTTAAGATGCGTGTGCAACCAAATTAGTTAACAAGCTATCAAGTATGAATTAATGGATTTTATCATGCAACTGCTTGTGCACTATTCTATAACCTTGAGCACTTAAATCTCATTGTGCACAACTCAAAAACAGGGCGTGGCCAGGTGTGTTCTGAAAATTTGCATGCAATTTTATAAAATAGCTCCATTTACACGCTGAACTGCCACGAGTTGAGCACCAAAATATCAAAAAAACTCCTCCAGGATACACATGTGTCAAACAATAATTCCTACCATAATCAAATTTTGTTTAAGTTTGCTCATAATGCTTGAGAGACTAACACCGACCTATACGAGGTCTTTTTTCTTTTTAATTCCTCAATTGTCCAACTGATTTTTCAAAATGATTTTCTATTATTTTGTCATGGCGTCTCTCACACACTGAAATGAAGGAAAGTGAGGTATGGAGTCCCACCCTACTTTGTTATATCAACAACTTTGCATACTTCTGATTAGACAGAGATGATACACATTTTTGGAAGACATTGGACATTTTCTAATGATACTATGTTTTACTTGTCGTGGGCAACACAGACAGAGAGACAATTATTGGGTGCTTGGAAACAGCAGCCTCGCAAAACATGTCGAGATCCAGCAAAAGCTTTAAAGGTAAGTTACTCAAAAGTTTGAAGATTTATAAGTTTTTGCCCAATTTTTGGATGTGTGCATTTAAAATTGGAAAAGCAACAAAAATAACAGAAAATAATTTTGAAAAATCAGTGTGCAATGATTAGACAATGGAGGACTGAAAAAGAAAAAAAAACCTCATATAGGTCAGTGTTAGTCTCTCAGGGGTCCTTTACTAAAATGCGCTGAAAAATGGCCTGCGCTAGTGTAGGCACGTGTTTTGGATGCGCACAGAATCATTTTTCAGCGCACCTGTAAAAAAATGCCTTTTTTTTGGCCGAATGTGCGGCAAAATGAAAATTGGTGCATGTCCATTTTGGGTCTGAAACCTTACCGCCACCCATTGAATTAGCTGTAAGGTCTCACGCATTAACCGGGCGGTAATCGTCAACGCACATACAATGCCGATTACCGCCCGCGTGCCAGAAAATAAAATATATTTTCCGGTGCACGTAGTGGACGCATATAAAAAATGAAACTATATCATGGTCCACGTGGTAGCCGTGCGGTAGTTCAAAATTGACGCATGTTGGATGTGCATAAGCACCTAGCAGCTTAGTAAAAGGTCCCTCAAGCTTTATGAGTATGAGAATCTGCTCTAAGCGTTATTCTATAAAGAGCAATCATCTCAGAGCACCCTTTATAGAATACTGCTTAGTGTTAACTTTTTCTGGCACTGATTTTAGAGCACCATTTACAGATTTGTTTATTTATTGGGATTTATTAACTGCCTTTATGAAGAGATTCACCTAATTCTTCCCTGAACACCTGATACCTTTATTGCCATGGGATTTAAATGAGCTGTGTGCTAGTGTCTATCAGATTTTTTGCACACAGTTAGCTTGTTTCCAAAATTCATTTTAACATAAGATGCTCATGGTGCCCTGTAGAATTGTGTACAAAAGCCAAGCTGAGGTATGCGCAAAGCCTTCTGCCTTTTGTGTATTAATCACAAAGCTGTTATCAGAATTTCCCTCCCCACAGCCTAGGGACTAGCCCAAATCACTCTTTTAATTGCTAGCATGGCCTCCCTGCTCTGGCCTTTCCTCTCCTCTCACCCCTCCTCTTTTCTGCTTGAATTAGAGACCCACTGTGCCCATCCTTTCTAAACTGCAGGCTACACCCATACACAGAGAAAACCAGATGATTCCACAAATTTTTGCCAGCATTTTTTTTCTGTAGTCACAAAATTCCTCTACTTGTTGGTCTGGTAGGAAATGCTGTGCAAGCATTTGTGAATCTTTCAGTAAAATTGCTCCAGGTCTATCAAAAACCTGACAGAGTTTGGCAAATTCCACTGTAGATTTTGCCTCAGTGATATAAGTTCTGCCAGTTTTGCTCTTGAATATGCCAAGCTCCACAGCTCCCTTGTCAGCAGGTTTCTACAGGAACGATGTAGACTGAAGTTCACCTGGCTCATGTCTGCCAGAGTTCTGCTTACTCACACACTGGCAGGTTCTGAAGAAATATTATCAGAACAAGAAAAAGAAGGGCCAAAACTAAAATGCTTGCCTTTAAATAAAAATTATTTTCAAATTGTTTATACGTATGAAGAGAAGAACATACTACACTATCTAGCACAATATTCTGTTTCCAACAGTGGCCAATTCAGGTCACAAGTACCTGGTAGGATCCCAAAATGCAGGAAGATTCCATGCTTCTTACTTCCAGGGATAAGCAGTGGTTTTTCCCCACATCTACTTTAATATAACTTTATAAACTTTACCTCCAGAAATTTGTTCATAAGACAGGGCGTAGCCACGGGTGGGCCTGGACAAGCCCAGGCCCAGCCACTTTCCCTCCAAGCCCACCCACTCAACATCCTCTCGCCCGGGGTTTAAATCTTTTTTACCTCCGTCGAAGCGGCCACGTAATTGAAAGCCCTGCCCATCGAGCCTTCCCTTCGTGAGCTCATTCCCTCAGAGTCCCGCCTTCTGACATCATTTCCTCTTTCTGCGAGGGCGGGACTCTGAGGGAATGAACTCAGGGAGGGAAGGCTAGAGACGGGCAGGGCTTTCAATGATGCGGCCGCTTCGACGGAGGTAATAAAAAAAGATTTAAACCACGCAGGGCGCTGTGGCAGGAAGAAAAAGGGGGAGAAGAGGGCGTGCAGATGGAATGGAATGGGAGGGGGGATGGGGGTGAAGGAGAATCGGTGGACATGGATGGGAGGGGAGGGCAGGGGAGAGAGGAGAATCGCTGGGTATGGATGGATACAGGGGGCAGGGGAGAGAAGAGAATTGCTGGGTATGGATGGATGGAGGGGGGACAGACAGCAGCAGAATCAGATACTGGGCCAGCATGATCAGAAAAACAAAGTCACCAGACAACAAAGGTAGAAGAAATCATTTTATTTTCATTATAGTGTTTGGAATATGTCCACTTTGAGAATCAGGTGCTCAACATTAAAAATTTATATTTATTTACTTATTTATGGCATTTTATCCCACATTAAACATGAATTAGTTTAAAAGCTGCTCTATCTGGGGATGAGCCGGCTGTCTTGGTAAATGTAGGTACCAATGACATAGGAAAATGTGGGAGAGAGGTTCTGGAAGCCAAATTTAGGCTCTTAGGTAGAAAGCTCAAATTCAGATCCTATAGGGTAGCATTTTCTGAAATGCTACCTGTTCCACGCGCAGGGCCCAAGAGACAGGCAGAGCTTCGGAGTCTCAATGCGTGGATGAGACGATGGTGCAGGAAGGAGGGTTTTAGATTTGTTAGGAACTGGGCAACATTCTGGGAAGGGGGAGCCTATTCCGAAAGGATGGGCTCCACCTTAACCAGGGTGTAACCAGGCTGCTGGCGTCAGCATTTAAAAAGGAGATAGAGCAGCTTTTAAACTAGAAATGGGGGGAAGGACGACAGTCACTCAAAAGTGCATGGTTCGGAATAAGGTATCTTTCAAAGATATCACCAAAACAGGGAAGATAGGGTATAATGATAGTGAGGTTGCAAAAGAGACCCTAGTAGATCAGGAGGCATATTTTCAAAGCACTTAGCCTTCCAAAGTTCCATAGAAACCTATGGAACTTTGGAAGGCTAAGTGCTTTGAAAATATGCCTCCAGGTGTCCTTAAATAAAAATCAGACAAAAGATTGCAAATTAATACTGTCAAGTACTAAGCATGATGTAAATAGGAACAACAAACATGGTTTGAAATGTCTATATGCGAATGCTAGGAGCCTAAGAAATAAGATGGGAGAGTTAGAATATATTGCACTAAATGAAAAATTAGATATAATAGGCATCTCTGAGACCTGGTGGAAGGAGGATAGCCAGTGGGACACTATCACACCGGGGCACAAATTATATTGTAATGATAGGGTGGATCGAATTGGTGGAAGGGTAGCATTGTATATTAACGAGAGCCTTGAATCAAATAGATTGAAAATTCTGCAGGAAGCAAAACACTTTTTGGAATCACTGTGGATTGGAATTCCATGTGTAAAGGGGAAAAGGATAGTGATAGGAATGTACTACCGTCCGCCTGGCCAGGATGAACAGACGGATGCAGAAATGTTAAAGGAAATTAGGGACACAAACAAACTGGGCAACACCATAATAATGGGTGATTTCAATTACCCCGATATTGACTGGGTAAATGTAACATCGGGGCACGTTACGGAGGTAAAATTCCTTGATGAAAGGAAAAATTCTAGACCTAGTCCTTAGTGGAGCGCATGATCTGGTGCGGGAGGTAATGGTGCTAGGGCCGCTTAATAACAGTGATCATAATATGATCAGATTTGATATTAGATTTGAAGTAAGTATACATAGGAAATCAAATATGTTAGCGTTTAACTTTAAAAAAGGAGACTATGATAAAATGAGAAGAACGGTGAAAAAAGGAGCGACTGCGACTGCGAGGGTCAAAAATTTACATCAGGCGTGGATGCTGTTCAAAACACCATCTTGGAAGCCCAGGCCAAATATATTCAGCGTATTAAAAAAGAGGACGGAAGACCAAACGACAGCCAGCATGGTTAAAAAGTGAGGTGAAGGAAGCTATTAGAACTAAAAGAAAATCCTTCAGAAAATGGAAGAAGGAACCGATTGAAAATAATAAGAAACAGCATAAGGAATGTCAAGTCAAATGCAAAGCGCTAATAAGGAAGGCTAAGAGGGACTTCGAAAGAAAGATTGCATTGGAGGCAAAAATACATAGTAAAATTTTTTTTTAGGTATATCAAAAGCAGGAAGCCGGCAAAAGAATTGGTTGGACCGCTAGATGACCGAGGAGTAAAAGGGGTGATCAGGGAAGGCAAAGCCGTAGTGGAAAGGTTAAATGAATTTTTTGCTTCGGTCTTCACCGAGGAAGATTTGGGTGGGATATCGGTGCTGGAAACGGTATTTGAAGCTGACGAGTCAGAGAAACATAATGAATTCTCTGTAAACCTGGAGGATGTAATGGGGCAGTTCTACAAACTGAAGCGTAGCAAATCTCCTGGACCGGATGGTATTCATCCCAGAGTACTGACAGAACTGAAAAATGAGCTTGCAGAGCTATTGTTAAAATTGAGCAGGGTACCAGAAGATTGGAGGGTGGCCAATGTAACGCCGATTTTTAACAAAGGTTCCAGAGGAGAGCCAGGAAATTATAGACCGGTGAGTCTGACGTCGGTGCCAGGCAAAATGGTAGAGACTATTATTAAGAACAAAATTACAGAGCATATTCAAAAGCATGGATTAATGAGACAAAGTCAACATGGATTTAATGAAAGGAAATCTTGCCTCACCAATCTACTACATTTCTTTGAAGGGGTGAACAAACATATGGATAAAGGTGAGCCGGTTGATATTGTATATCTGGATTTTCAGAAGGCATTTGACAAAGCACCCCATGAAAGACTCCAGAGGAAATTGGAGAGTCATGGGATAGGAGGTAGTGTTCTATTGTGGATTAAAAACTGGTTAAAAGATAGAAAACAGAGAGTAGGGTTAATGGTCAGTATTCTCAATGGAGAAGGGTAGTTAGTGGGGTTCCCCAGGGGTCTGTGCTGGGACCGCTGCTTTTTAACATATTTATAAAGGACCTAAAGATGGGAGTAACTAGTGAGGTAATTAAATTTGCTGATGACACAAAGTTATTCAAAGTCGTTAAATCATGGGAGGATTGTGAAAAATGACAAAAGGACCTTACGAGTCTGAGAGACTGGGCGTCTAAATGGCAGATGATGTTTAATGTGAGCAAGTGCAAAGTGATGCATGTGGGAAAGAGGAACCCGAATTATAACTACGTCATGCAAGGTTCCACGTTAGGAGTCACAGACCAAGAAAGGGATCTAGGTGTCGTTGTTGATGATACGTGGAAACCTTCTGCTCAGTGTGCTGCTGCGGCTAAGAAAGCAAATAGAATGTTAGGTATTATTAGGAAAGGAATGGAAAACAAAAACGAGGATGTTATAATGCCTTTGTATTGCTCCATGGTGCGACCACACCTCGAATATTGTGTTCAATTCTGGTCGCCGCATCTCAAAAAAGATATAGTGGAATTAGAAAAGGTGCAGAGAAGGGCAACGAAAATGATAAAGGGGATAGGACGACTTCCCTATGAGGAAAGGCTAAAGCGGCTAGGGCTCTTCAGCTTGGAGAAAAGGCGGCTGAGGGGAGATATGATAGAGGTCTATAAAATAATACGTGGAGTTGAACGGGTCGATGTGGAGCGTCTGTTTATGCTTTCCAAAAATACTAGGACTAGGGGGCATGTGATGAAGCTACAATGTAGTAAATTTAAAATGAATCTGAGAAACGTTTTCTTCACTCAACGTGTAATTAAACTCTGGAATTCGTTGCTAGAGAATGTGGTAAAGGCGGTTAGCTTAGCGCAGGGGCGTAGCCAGATAGCAGATTTTGGGTGGGCCTAGTCAAGAAGTGGGTGGGCACCAAGTGTCTCCCCCCCCCCCCCACAATGCAATAAGGCCAGTATCAGCAGCTTAGGAAGCTTAGACTGCTGAAGTGGAAAGCAGTGTTTTTAGCACCATCAGGGGGAGGTCTTCAGCTGGCGAAGCTTGGGATCCCCACTAGCTAGCACTAAATATGTGCTGCTGTTGGGTGGGCCTGAGCCCTAAGTGGATGGGCCCCGGCCCACCCAGGCCCACCTGTGGCTACGCCACTGGCTTAGTGGAGTTTAAAAAAGGTTTGGACGGCTTCCTAAAGGAAAAGTCCATAGACCGTTATTGAATGGGGAAAGTCCACTATTTCTGGAATAAGCAGTATAAAATGTTTTGTACATTTTTGGGATCTTGCCAGGTATATTGTGACCTGGATTGGCCACTGTTGGAAACAGGATGCAGGGCTTGATGGACCTTTGGTCTTTCTCAGTATGGCAATACTTATGTACTTATGTACCAACTCATGAAGTCTATTCCAGGCATATAACATAGCAAGATAAATGGAATGGAGTGGGAGGTAGCAATGGAGGAAATGTGTACAGATAAGAGTGACTTACCTCAACGTGTAATTAAACTCTGGAATTCGTTGCCAGAAAATGTGGTAAAGGTGGTTAGCTTAGTGGATTTTAAAGAAGGTTTGGATGGCTTCCTAAAGGAAAAGTCCATAGACCATTATTGAATGGACTTGGGGAAAATCCACTATTTCTGGGATAAGCAGCATAAAATGTTTTGTACTTTTTTGGGGATCTTGCCAGGTATTTGTGACCTGGATTGGCCACTGTTGGAAACAGGATGCTCGGCTTGATGGACTTTTGGTCTTTCCCAGTATGGCAATACTTATGTACGTATGTACTCATAAAGGGAGTTCCTGGGGAGGGGTGTAGGGAGAGATAAGAGAGGAGAGATAGGATAGGAGAGATGAATGCACTTGTAAGAAGAATTTAAACTGTATACGGAAATGAATAGGGAGCCAACAAAGTGACTTGAAGAGAGGGGATATGTGAAGGTAGCAACACTGGTGGAATATAGGTCTTATTATACCTATTATGGTTTGCCTGTATATAACAATATCTGATGAAAACATGCCAGAGGGAGCTAACCTGGTGACACGACAACTTTGAACCAGGAACCCACTGCATGCAGCACACAGTATTGCTACTGGGTTGCCAGTAGTAATTGTACTGGGAACCCTCCATGTGGCAGGTCATAATTCCTAAGTCAGGTGGGGGGGAGGGATATGTGCTGAAAAATATAACTGATCATCAGTGAGAGTGAAGCCTTATCACTGGATAGAGAGTCCGTGATATAAGGTTCTTAAAAAAAATTAAAACCAGCAACAGTGAAGGCATGAGGGGGGGGGGGGGGGGGAGGGAGGGAGGGTTCTGATAAGATAAGGGGAAAAAAAATCCCTGGGTTGTTGTGATGGAATGCTCTCGGTACTAGAATGCCAGTACTGATTTGAACCGAAAGAGGACAAAGGAGAAACTACTGTCCCCTCTCCCCAAAAATCAGCGAAAGAGACAAAAATACCAGGGCGGAATCCATTCCTGTTCATCCAGTCAGCTCTTGAGACTCACCAAATCCTGTTACCGTAACTCTATAATTTGAAAGGGAAATCCCTTCGATACAGCAGTGGTTTAATAATAATGCATCATTCTGATATAACCACTGGGGCACAAGGTGACGAGGGATGGAATTACTATCAATATTACAGAAGACAGCCCATGGCTAATAAATGTAATTTTAGATCCCATTTACAATGTTGTTACATTCCTTCTCGTTTCTGTAGCCTGAAGAGGAGACCTGAAATACTGGCAGGGCACCATTAATTCTAATCAGGCTGCTTTCAAAGTACTGCATCTTACACGCTTACCATTGCTGAAGATTCAAACAATTTTTCTTGCATTTAGATGATGGATAGAGCAGACAGACTGATCCTGACTAATTTAAGGTTTTCCCCTTAGGAATGGGAAAAGGCCTTTGATAATCTGACCCACAGCCAAGGTTAAAGTGAGCAGAATTTATGTGTCCATCATACATGGAGAAAGTAACATAGAGAAGGAAATAACAAATAATTGAGTGAAATGTATATAATAGGGCTACAGCTTCTGTACGAGTATTAAGTGCCTTAGGAAAACTTTCAGCCATCTGCCCCTCAGTTAACTTTCAGACTCCTATCTTGATAATGAAACTCATCCAGGATCACCCTCAACACCACTTTGCAAGAACAATTTTGTACAAATGCATATTTTGCATATAAAATTACCCCCCTCACCCAGCTCCGCATAACTGTATACATGATGAGAAAAAGGCATGAGATTCCGATGTAGGTATTTTCAAAGATGGATTTGCAATTTACGTATGGGTCTCAATTTTAAGTGATGAATGCTACAGCTTTTCTAGGGAAATATTTATATAGGCCCAAAGGTGCCATATGGACATCTCAAAATGACGAAATGGATGTCCGTGTGTTTGAAACATCCAAATCCCGATTTTGCAAAGGCAGAAAACGGACGTCCAACACTGCAGTTTGCCCAAATAGCAAGGGGGTAGGTTGTGGGTGTCTTTTGGGTGCGACTAGGGAGGGCCCAAAATCAGGACAATCAACAGCGCTTTCTGAATGGATAGAAACGTCCAAGCCTAAAAAGAAGGACATCCTTAGTTAGACCTGTTTCAATCATGTATAGGGTACAAAAAGGTGCTCTGATTGAACAGCTGGCCACTGGAGGGATTAAGGAGGTCTTTTACTAAGCCACGGTAGTGTTTTTAGCTCGCAGTAGAAATCAGCTGGCAGTAAATGCTGAGATGCCCATAGGAATATAATGGGCATCTCAGCGTTTACCACCAGCTGATTTCTACTGCAAACTAAGGGGTCCTTTTACAAAGCCACGGTAAAAAGTGGCTTGCGGTAGTGTAGGCGTGGGTTTTGGGCATGAGCAGAAATATTTTTCAGCGCACGTACAAAAAAATGGCTTTCAAAATTTTTTTGCCAAAAATGGACATGCGGCAAAATCAAAATTGCTGCGCGTCCATTTTGAGTGTCTGTCCTTACTGCCAGCCATAAAGCTAGTGGTAAAGAATCTGTGTGGTAACGACCTACGTGCATCTGAAAAAAAATTCACATGCGCGTAGCGGTGTGCGCCAAAAATGAAATTACCACAAGAAGCATACAGTAGTCAGGCGGTAAGTTCATTTTGGCGCGCATTGGGCGCACATAGATGCTTAGTAAAAGGGGCCCAAAAATGCTACCACAGCTTAGTAAAAGACCCCTTAGGCATGACACCTTAACTCCTCCAGTGGTTGCTGTCCCCCTTAATTTTCTATGAAAGTGAAACTGGAATGGAATATCAGGCTCTGTGACAGCTTCAGGTATTATGGGCTTTTCTTAACAGGAAGCAGGTCTGAGGAGTAGCTTAGTGGTTAGTGCAGTGGACTTTAACCTAGTGTAACCAGTGGAAGAAAAGTTTTTATTTATTTAATACCTGACATCTGGGAGCTGAGAGAGGCTCTGGGACGCATGCGCAGTAGTGTCAGTGGAGACCTGCACTGACACTGGCAAGTTTAAAAATACTGAAAATATATTTTAAAAGGGGATTGCATGCATTTCAAGTTTAGAATTCAGATGCTGGAAACTTTTACTTATTAGCTATAAGGTTTTTGAAGTTTAGAATTCATGCAAATGAGACCGTTTTTGAAGGGTTCTAGTTTGGGTATTTAAGGTTCAATTTTCTTGGGAAGTTTTAGAGAATAAACATTAGGCCATGGCTATGACCTAAATTGTGAAGTTCAAGTCCAAAACGAAGGGTTTATATATTGTTTTTATCCTAAAATACCTGTTGGAATTTCTGTATGGAAATATAGTCTCAAATAGAGATTCCTGATTGGCTGCACTATTCTTGTTAGTTTTTGTGTCTGGTGACAGTTAAGGAGAGCAACGGAAGATCCAGATGAGGGAAGACCTGTTTCCTTGTGTGTCTGGGTGTATGAGGTTTGTGAGCAAGGAATAACTGACAAACTATGAGTGTAACAATAAAGGACTGATTGTTTCAGAGGTGAAAGTACTAAAAAGTATAAGAGGTGTGTACTACATATAAAAGGTTTTGATTTGTCCCAGTGAGGAGAAGGTTGTGTATTACAAGTTGAAAGTAAATCTCCAGGGATAAAAACCAAATAATTTTACTATCACAAATCTGTTATTACCTATAATACATTATCTAATACTGTATGGGTAAAGTAAAGAATTAATGGGAGGTAAACCTCTTAGAGCTATATGAGTGCAGTGTGACTGGTGTGTGTGTGAGTGAGAAGCTCATTCTTGGACTCAGCCATATTCTTCTCAAGAAAAGAACAAGTGCTCTCTTTAGGGTTAATAAAACAATAATAATTTAAGATAGGAAATCAGATTTAGGGTATTTAATTTAATTTATTTTGACTATGTAGAATCCAGTTCAGGTTCCAGAAAGAGGCAGGCTTATACTGAGATATACACAGTAGGGAGATAGAATTTCTCCTGTTATTTTCTTTAAGGGACAGGTTTAGGAAGAAGATCAAGGAAACATCTTCCAATACAGATGAACTTCCTGTTTCTGTGTCGGAAACAGGACGTTTGTGTCTTAAGGGGCGGGACTCGGAGTCGGAACGCTGCGTAGAGCTGTTAGCGGGCATGTGGCTGGCCCCGCGCTGCAATCTGAGGAATGGATGACATCTCCCCAGCTGGATCTTCGGATGCTGCCGATTTATTGTCTGCTGTGCTGACATGACTTGTGCAGCTGGGAGGATAACTTAGCTGCTGAAGCTGCAACGGGAGAAGGGACTGATAGTGGCTGGTTTTGTTTTCTACTGGGTGGGCCTAAGATGAAAATGGATGGGCCCAGGCCCACCCCTACATGTGGGTACAGTGGGTTTTGGAGGGCTCCCATTTACCAGCACAAGTGTTACAGGTGTGGGGGGGATGGGCCTGGGTCCGCCTGCCTTAAGTGCACTGCGGTACCCACTAAAAGTGCTCCAGGGACCTGCACACACACAGGCCTCTAGGACTTGTTGCTGCTGTATAACCTTGGCACACCAGTTGACACCTGAAGACTAATCTCTTTGAAAAAGTCCTTTATTTGAATAAGCATGTTTACTCACAGTTAACTGCAGATCAGAGGTTGTGCCCCACTGGCAAAGAGTATCCCTGGTACTGAGATTAGCAGTAGGTCAGAGCTGGCAGAATGGTGTACAATGCCCTCTTTCAGCAACATTCAAGGTAATAACTAAGTTTTCTAATGTGGGTAACACATGAAAGGGTTTTAAAGCTGGCTGACAAAAATGGCCACTACCTCATGGACTACTGGAAACAAAACTGGACACACTCTGACCCAGTTAGTAGGGGGAAAAGCACTATGGGAGTAGAGCCCACTACCCTACACCCACCACAATGCATTGCTGATGTGACTCTTCAGTGCACCTAACAGAAAAGGTGTCACACTCACCCGAGAGCCACATCACAACCAGGGAAAGGCTGTCAGAGGATAGAACACATTCTGCTGTCATGGAGGTGGGTACAGCATTTGAGGCTGGCATACAGGCTGGAAAAAAGGTTTTTAGTTTTATTGTTTTAGTGTGGGAGGGGGTTGGTGACCACTGGGGGAGTACGGGGAGGTCATCCCCGATTCCTTCTGATGGTCATCTGGTCAATTGGGGCACCTTTTTGAGGCTTGGTCGTGAAAATTAAAGGACCAAGTAAAGCCGGCGAAATACTGCTGAACACAGCTTTTTTTCCCATTATCCGCGAAAGCCGGCCATCTGGTAGCTACGCCCATGCCCGCCCATGTCCCGCATTCGCTACGCCGCCGACACGCCCCCTTGAACTTTCGCTGACGAGGCGATGGAAAAGCGGCGATGCTGTCAAAAAAGTCAATTTCTATTATACCGATTTGGCCGCTTTTGAGAGATCGCTGGCCATCTCCCGATTTATGGCCGCGATCACTTTAGAAAATAAGCTTGTTTACTGCCACCTATTATGGCTGAATTTAGGAAAGGTGAAAGATGTCCTAAATTTATCTGGATAGGATTCAGATCATAGAAGAAATATGGCTGCTATGCAGACAGCTATGACACTGACCACTCTGCCCATATATTCAGCAGTGCCCTCTGTCTGTTACTGGCACTGAAAAAAATGTAGCTTTTTAAAAATGCTGAGGCTGGTTTTGGTTTACTCTAGTTTATTTGAATTTGATATACTGCCTCAGCTGACGAGCAGATCGAAGTGATTCACAACCTCCCCCTCCCAAAAAATAATTATATATATTCATATAATCAGAAAAGAACTAAAATGTGTGATAGGACAGATAGAAACTCATGTCGAGCTATAAGAAGAGAAAGAGGGGGGAAAAAAGTAAACAAATGGTAACTGCAGTGTTTAAATATCAGGCTGAAGGTTACTCATTCTGGGCTTTTTTTGAAGTTAGCCTGACTCAAGGTAACTAATTGCTGCAGAAATGAAGGGCGACTGTAATCAGATATAAGTACATAAGTAATGCCACACTGGGAAAAGACCAAGGGTCCATCGAGCCCAGCATCCTGTCCACGACAGCGGCCAATCCAGGCCAAGGGCACCTGGCGAGCTTCCCAAACATACAAACATTCTATACATGTTATTCCTGGAATTGTGGATTTTTCCCAAGTCCATTTAGTAGTAGTTTATGGACTTGTCCTTTAGGAAACAGTCTAACCCCTTTTTAAACTCTGCTAAGCTAACCGCCTTCACCACGTTCTCTGGAAACGAATTCCAGAGTTTAATTAGGCGTTGGATGAAGAAAAATGGTACGGGAATGGATGGCTCTTCACTCTGCAGACTGGGGAGTAATCCCATAAGACTTCAAACAGCAGCAGAGGGGATTTTGGAGGGAAAATATAACAGACAAAACTCCTTTCAGGTCCTGTACTGAGGCAGCAGACTACAAAGTCTAGGATGTGTTCTTTTCTACTGTACACAAAACCCCTCACCTACACATTACATTCCCATTTTCAGTAAGCAGATGCAAAAAAAGTAATTTGAATCATTAAATTGAGCAGGTGCGAGCTATTATCACAATATGATGAGACCTAGAGTCACACACAGCCAATGCAGCAAAATGATGTTCATTAGCCAAACACAGACTTATGTTTTTCATCCCTTTGTGCTGCAATAGCTGATTTTATGTCACAGCTAATTCACAAGCCTTGCCACCTTCTGCACTTCCTGCTGCCCCCTCCTTTTTTGACGGTAGAGGATGAGCCTGCCGCTTTGCTTCTAGCCCCCATATACCATTTAAGAGCCTCTGGAAAATTAAAACAGAATATGACAAACCTGGCTGACACTTCAAATAGCCCCAGAACCTGTGGGGCCTCTGCCCCATCCTATGGTGACTCTCCTTAAAAGTTTCACACACAGAGATAATCATTGATCCGGTTTGTACAGCTGGTAAAAGCTTTAACCTTTAAATGAAACAGACACGGTTGGCTTCAATTAGTTCAGAAACTCTTTAAAGGCTAAAGTCTCACCTAGAAAGATCAGATCCTATTTCTCCTCCCCTTGCTTCCTACGGGTTGACTTTTCAAAGATTTTTTTCCCATTCTGTATCTGTAGGAAAATCTTTGATAATTCAGACATCTAATCTGCTTCTCCTTTCCCCTACCTTTTAAAACTTTTCTAGGAAAATTTATCAATGCTACATCATAAGAACATAAGAGTAGCAATACTGGGTCAGACCATTGGTCCATCTAGCCCAGTATTCTGTTTTCCAAACAGTGGCCAAACCAGGTCACAAGTACCTGGTAGAATCCTAAATCATGGCAACACTCCATACTACAAATCCCAGGGCAAGCAGTTTCTTCCCATGTCCATCTCGATAGCAGATTATGGACTTTTCCTCCAGGAATTTGTCCAAACCTTTTTTAAACCAGGATATTCTAACTGCTGTTACCATATCCTCCAACAAAGAGTTCCAAAGCTTAACTATTGGTTGACTGAAAACTATTTGTTTTAAAAGTATTTCCATGTAACTTTCTCGAGTGTTCCCTAGTCTTTGAACTTTTGGAATGAGTAATAAATCAAATTACTTCTACACCACTCAGGATTTTGTACACCTGAATTATATCTCCCCTCATCTATCTCTTTTAAAGCTGAAGAGCCCTAACCTCTTTAGCCTTTCCTCATACAAGAGGAGTTCCACCCCTTTAGCATTTTGGTTGCTCTTCTTTGAGCCTTTTCTAATTCCGCCATATCTTTTTTGAGATACGGCAACCAGAACTGAACGTAATGCTCAAGGTGCGGACGCATTATAGTATTTTCTGTCTTATTCACTATCCCTTTCCTAATAATTCCTAGCCCAGAATGTCCACCTCAAATGATGCACTGATACTCATATGTCATTAAAGGTGGACTTTCGGGGGTCTCTGAATGATGAAGTCAGCAGAACACTGGAGGGGTATATGTCAGCAAGTCAGAGTTAATTAAAAATTGATGATGCAGAGAGGCCAAAAATAAAGTGCCAATGGACTGGTTTGGCTTGCAGGCTGTAGTTTGTACACTCTTCTTTTAGTCTGGTAGCGCTATATTAGTAGTAGTAGTAGAAGACCAATCTGAAAGAAAAATGGGGTTTGCAGGTCAGAGCAGTAGTAGCAATTAGTACTAGAGGGCATGGTAGAAGACAAAGACATGGAAAGATGGTCAAGATCTAGAGGAAACGAGCATAGTGAGACCTGGTGCACCCTGGTTACGAAATTTCATACTGAAGAGGATACTTTATGATGATACTAAATTTACCTTGGCTTTTTAAAAAAGCTGGTTTGCTGTGATAGAACTATGAATGTGAACACATGCATTGGAGAAATAGGTCTCAGTTAAAAAATGAAAGTGGTTACTCCATTGGATGGGGGAAATACAGTTGTCTATAATGCTTTTAAAGATGTCTATTAAACCTTCTTGCTTGCAGAAAATATGTTAATAAATATTAGAAGACATGGGATCTAAGTAACAAACACAGGGTCAGAGGCTTTGAGCCAGCTCTACATTTCTGTCCCACTTACATAGAGGCAGGAGATTGGGTCATGACTTTGAACTACAAATCCCTGTAATTCCCTGTAATAAGCTCTTACAGAGCATATTTCCAGCTTCCTGTGTCTAATGGGACTTTTTCTATTGGCTTGCCTTGTTCTCTTTTCATGCTGGGCAAGTTGCCCCACCCCTTTCTTTATCTAAGAGTTAGTCTGCAGCATATCTCCTCTGTGAACTGAAACTGCATATCCCCTTCAAGCTACTGTGATGCTATCAATAGTAAAAGTACTCAGAGTGTTGTTGAATTATTCCCAGCTTTTCTTTTGCATGGAGAGCGAGCTGGTTGAGAACATATGAACTGTAAGTTATTTTTCCTTGTTTGATTAGAGAATTAAAGATTTTGGTTCAAGAGTTCTGAATCTTCTCATAGAGATGTTCTATATACTGGTTTAAATTGCATGCCAATCACCCAAATGAGAATGCAGAACATCTACCATTAGACAGGACGAGGCAGTTGACTAGGGCAGCAGTTTCGGGGGGTGGGGTGGGGGGGGGGGCAAAGAGTCAAAACAAAATAGCTCCCTAATTCTATAAAGTTTGCTTCTCTCAGATTCTACATAGGTTACCAAAAGCTGGGCGCCAGAATTTACGTACAGATCCGTGCAAAACTCAGTTGATTAATGTGCAATAACATGCACCACTTAGGCATTTAATTGGTGTTAACCAGAAATTAATTGGAGCTGCACGCAGTTGTCCTCTGCATGCTATTCTTTAAACTGGTGCCCAACTTTTCCTGCATGCAACCCAAAAGGGGGCATGGCCATGGGAGAGGTCTACGCAGGTCATGGGCATTCCTGAAAGTTATAGACCATGTTACAGAATAGTGCCTATCTGTGCCTACTACGGGTGCCGAACTTATGCCTAATAGAACCAGGTGTAAGTCTAGCGCCAAAAGTTAGGTGGGACCTGTACACTATGCTAGTGTTCTATAAAGACAAGAATAAAAGCTTGATCTTATATAAATCAGTACTTCACAAGCTACTACAGAATAGTCAAAGCAAAATATATCCGATGCGCTTGTATATCAACCAGGGGCATAGCCAGACCTCACGGTGGGAGGGGGCCAGAGCCTGAGGTTGGGGGGTGCATTTTGGTCTGCCGCCCCACAGCTGCCACCCCCCCACCACCTTGCTGCCCTGCCGCTCCCCACCCACTGCCGCAGAAATACCTTGGCTGGTGGTGAAGCCATGTCCAGCCCTGGTCTCCGGCGCCACTATGTTGTCTGCCCTGCTCTGTCTTCCTCTCACATCCTGCATGCTCCTTTTAGTGAAATTGAGCAGTTTCACTAAAAGGAGCGTGCTGGACATGAGGGGAAGACAGTGCAGGGCAGGCAATGCGGTGGTGCTGGAGACCGGCGCTGGACAAGGCTTCAGCAGGCGGGGGTTGGGGACCCCTGCCAGCAAAACCAGGGGCCTAGAGGACATTTTGGGGGGGGCACAGACCCCCATGGCCCCATGTAGCCACGCCACTGATATCAACTCTTAGTGAAAACTTGTTTTAGAATGTTTTTATATTGTTTGTTAGGACCTCAGTAGAAAGTTCAGACAAAAATAACTATCTTCTTTTACAATCTGAATAAATATCACTCATATC